>NC_040237.1:13720739-14409141 GCF_001444195.1 Xiphophorus couchianus
TGTCCTGATTCAAAGAAATTCAAGAACATATGAGAGACAAGATCATTGATATAAGTCACTCTGGAAATATTTATAAAGCCACTTCTAAGGCTTCGGGACTCCAGTGAGCCATATTTAGAGCTTTCCCAACCACGGGATTTGGAGCCCCAATGTTATTTTGAACTAGTATTGAGTTTGAACTGGAAGAACGAGGTTGCTGAGTGCCAGAATTGTAACATCGCACAGTGAACCGGTCAAACTGAAGACAACGAAACAACAAGCATGGCGGCAAACAGGAGCCGCACATTAGAGTGCGATGTTTGCCATCTTGCGGACACCTCACCATTAACTTCTAGTGTCAATGGAACACTCGCATTAATGAGGAAACTTCCTAAGAGGAACTAGCCTATCAAACTAACTCAAAGAGCACATTCACGACTCATCCAGGAGGTCAAAAAGGAACCTTGCAACATTCCCCAAGATTTTTGGGGGAAAATACTCTAAAGACTTTTAAATCAGACATCTGGTGAAAAACGAACAGCTTTTCAGAAAACGAACATTGTAGCTTCCCCAGTTTGTATTTGCAATTTCCATGGTGACCCGGGTTAACCGAGAACCTACCGTGGTCTTCAAGTTCGGCATGAGTATGTTATTAAAGTTAAATACTTGTGTGCCGTCTCAACCAAACCCTGCCATCCCCGATTCCCATTCAAAACGCCTAGGACGCAGGTAAAGCAGAGTCCAGTTAGCAAGAAATCCCTTCAGGAACAGTGAGGCTTGCACCATTACTTATTCTTTAATTTTATTCTGGTAACCAATTTAAAACGGAAATCTTGCGGTGTAAAATTAGAAATATTCAGATTCTATTACACACAGTACGTTATTCCATTTAGCAACTCAGTAAGTCCAAAAGCAGCTCCCTATTAACCAGCCAGAAGGTTGAAATTCAGTGTTTGGCCCTGAGGCATGACTGCATTAAAAATAGATGCAGATCTGCTCTGGATATCAGTGTGCTGGCTCTGAATAACCTCTGAAAATCACAGACGGGGAACACGTTCTGCCGCATCCTTAAATGAAGCCACAAAGCAAAAAAAGAAAAAGATAGCTGCAGGTACATTCTTCCCTAGGCTAACACTACTGCAAGATGGATTTACATGTCCAAGCGATTCAGCTGCAAAAACATTTTTTAATAAATGCAATAAATGTGCAGGTTAAAGCCTGCACCAGAATCTGTCTTTTCCCCCAATTGCCCTAAAGCAAAAACAATGTGCACACTCACAGAAAATGAGTGAAAACCTTTCATAAATTCATCAATGCATTTTTATTTTTTTTTACCCTTTACTCAAACAATTCTGAAAGATTTTTTACAGAAACTCGGTCAGAGTAAGAAGACGTTTCTAATTTCAGTAAATGTGTTACTAGCAGTAATCGCATGGGCTTTTAGGTAAACCTTTAGAAACACCTATTTGGCTTGTTGTTTGGATGGATGGGTGACCGTGGCAACAGTCATACTGCACAGTTTTCCACATAATTTTTGGCTCTCTTGATGTTGTATAGTACCTAGAATTACAGAAAATCAAATTAAACGTCCAGTCAAACATGTTGGGGTTAGTGTGGATAGAAGGGATTGCTCTGCTGTTCAACAACCTGGACAACTTACTGTCACCGTGGGTAAAAAAAAAAAATCATTCTGCTCTACCTGAAAAGCTGTTTGTGACCAGATGCCTCAAAATACAAAATGAAGGGGTTTCTGCATGACCTAGTCAAAGTCTCAGGTTCTATACAGCAAAGATGCAGTGAAAAGGCCTTGAATATATCTTTCATGTTTGAAAACCGTCCACTGTGGCAGAATTAAAATGTAGATAGTGGACCAAAATTTCTTCACAGTAATGTGAAAGAGTCATTCCTACTTTAACAAAAAATCTTTATTTATTTATTTAGTAAAAAAAAAATTTTTAAAATGCACACACAATGCCGAAAAAAAAAAAGAAAAAGTAAAAAATGAAAAAATGTTGCCTTTGCCTCCAAGGGTGAAACAACTCGTTATCTGGGCTTAGGGAGTAATTACTTTTCAAACCAGGTCAAGTTGCATAGAATTTTTTTTTTCCTAATAAAAAAATATATTTGAAATCTGTTTTGCGTATTTACTCTAGTTATTTTTGTCAAATTGTCGATACACATCTGTCGCAGCCTTTCGTTTCAAAAAAGGCCAAAAATTCCAATAAAGGCTGTGGGTGGTGACAGGTGGTTTTGGATTTGTACGCACTTTCGAATTGATTCATTTATTGTAAAAGTAGAAATAAAATAATTACCAAAAAAGGTCTTGTAACTTAGTTGAAATGAAAAATAATCTCAATTTAATGTTTGAAGGTGTAAATAAGTGGTCAAAAAATCATTTTACAAAACCTCCCGTCCACACCAGACATTTACCAAACAATCCACCCAGCACCAAGCACCCGGTGTGTTCTTAATTACTCAAATTAATGGGAGGGTCTAGCAATTAACAACGTAATCTAAACAATTCCAAATATAAAAATTAATTACAAATTTTGATTCTAAATTAACTTAAATATATTCTAACTACCCAAAGAACAAAACGAAATTGGTAGAAATTATAAACTACAAACATTTAGCATAAATGGCCACAACACACATCAATATTCTATATGTTTCTGAACTTGTGCAATCTTTTTTTTTTCTGCAACAACGTCACCACTAAAGCTTCGTCGGTGGGTTTTAGCGCCGCAGCTCAATTTAACAATTATACTGACAGTTCACTCGGTCACTGGCCTTTAATTTTTTTAATTTTTTTTTTTTTTACCATAATTTAATATCCTGATGGGCTTCACTCGCTTGTGTGCGTGCAGCATGGATTCAGCGGGTTTAGAGGCGAGTGAAAGTGTCATTTAGTAAGAAGAGCTCGGCTTATTGTGTGAATGGTTTACACACAGAAACTCGTCGTATTAACTAAATGGGTTCCACAGAGGATTAATGCTCGGCGGCCGCAGTATTTCGGGGAAAGTAAGTAGATTACTGTCATTTATAGATTGGAAATGAAGGAGGGAGTAAGTGAAGTGAATGAATGAATGAACGCACAAAAAAGATGTGAATTGGTGGGAGTAAGATTGATGAAGTGAAAAGAGGGAAACAACTCTTTAGTATTGCATTTCTTTCCTCTTCTTCCTCTTTTTTTTACTCTACTCTCTTCTTTCTGTCCCTGGACAAAAGAGAAGCTAACAATTTTATTATTTCAACAGTCATCGCCACTATTTCAGCGTCCTGCTTTGTTGATCATCGTGGGACGAAATGGAAACCGCACTGACGTTACAGCCATCTTTCAGCCCACCTCTTCTTCACCTGGCCTCTCTCCTCTCCATGCTCTATGCGCTGCTATCCAAGAGGCAATCACAACCACCAAAGAGAATCTGAAATGTAATGAGGTGATTCAATTTGATTTGTAACACGATTCTCACAGGGTGTACGCTTGTTTTTGGGAAATATCGCTTTGATCTCATTCTGCTGAGGATTTGATCCTTTAGTACAATTCATTATGTATGTTGTAGACTATATTAAATTCACAGCAACTTTGCGAGAATGAGAGGCATGGTGGAGACCGTTACCAAAGCAATAAAGCAGATTATGTTGATTAGTAACGAGCAGTTTTGGCAGGCAGGTGGGCACACTCGCCTATTATTATTACATGTTAGCTTAGCTTGTAGCCATATAGCTTCTCAACCACCTTGCTGTTATATAGTAAGTGTTAAGGAAATATGATTATTTTTAATGCTTAATACAGTTAATCTTAAAAGATATATGGAACACTCTTATTTTGAACAGGTTTGTGTTAAGCATTTAAAACTAAACCAGATGGGTAAGTATTCAGAGACACAGGAACCAAATGCAGATTAAGGGAGATCTCTCAATGGGACCCCCACTGTGAGGCCGGGCCACAGGCGAAGCCATAAAATTAGCATTTTCCTTGGGAGACAGGGACGTTAGATTCCTCAGGTATCTGTGAGGTCTTATCTCAGGATCGTTCTGTACTCAGAATGACCGTGGGAGCCACAGGGGGGTCAGAGCGGTCAGAGCGCAGCAATCAGCTATCCGCTCTTTTGTTTTGGTAGAAGGCAGATGGTCCTTTGATCTTTGCGTAGATTGAGGGGAGTGTCCAAGTTTCTCTGGGAGTTTCCAGTTGGCCAACAAGAGGAACGCCTAGAATGCATAAATTAAATAGGAAAACACCCACTCAGTATAAAATTTAGTGTCATCACTAAATTGTCAGAAAGTTGCCATCTTTTTGCTTTTTTGCATTGGCTCTCTCTCCAAAGACGTCTTTGCTGTTTGTCTTTGTTTCGTGTTTGTTTTGTCTCCCCTTGTGTGTCTTTATTTTATGAGAAAAATGCATATCTCTGTTCCTCTGCAGCTTTGTTGTCGATTGCTTTGTATGAGATTAAACTCTGTGATCTGTGACGTCAACGCGCAGTGTGGTGGTTCCACTTTCTAGCGGCTGCCCTGCCCGCTGAGAGGACCCGGGTTTTCAGGAAGAAGACGAGCCAAACGATTTGTCTAAAGTTTTTAATAATTATTCTTCCTTCACAATTGGGGGCTCGTGTCCGGTTTTGTAATCTTGGCGGGCGGATCGGCCTGCTTCGGCTAGACGACTTGGTGTGGTAAGGTACTATTTGATTACTCTTTGGTCGTTTGTGGCGCTGTGCGGCCCGGGCTAGCTGTAGCCACGCGGAGTTCGAAGCTGCGGAAGTAAATAGAGGGTTTATAAAAGAGTCAGAGGTATGGTAATTGGCTGTAAAAATACACATTAACAGGGAATCGTGGCGGATTCAGACGGCAGGAGCTTACGTAACCTCCGTCGTAAATGCTGGGCTTTTTCTTAATGTCTGTTCTTTTTGCCCTGAGGTTTATTACTGTACCTCTAAATAAAAAAGGAATTTGGGTGTGTATTAAAAGTTAGTGTGGGCGTGCATCAGCCCGGAGATTTTGACTCTCTCCAGCGGACTTATATTGGCCTATATCGGTTAAATCACCGGTCTGACATAGACTATAAGGATTAAAAAGTACGTTAAACTGACTTCTCTCTGGTAAAACAGTGAAAAGGAGAGTTGAATCGCTCTTGAAATAGGACTTATATTTGGAATCAAGCTGAATCGCTTTATAGGAACTTATATTTGGATTAGAGAGTTGTATCACTCAAGAGGACTAACTTTGCAAGTTGGAAATTGATGTATTTTTGAAGCCGGCGCCTTATTTTGTTTGATTTTTTTCTTACCCTTCTGTCTTTTACATTTGTTTGAAACTGTGCTTTGTGTTCTCTGTGTTTCTCTGTGTGTGGCGATTTGTGTGCTTGCGGCCGCGGCAGTGCGTGTGTCTGTGCGTGTGTGTGTGAGCGGAACGCTGCGTTTAAAAAGAGCTGTTTGTGTGAATTTACGTGTTTTTGCTGCATTTTATTGTAAAGTTATTATGGACACTGAGTTGCGACACATGCTATACGCTATTTTATGGTCGGGGTTCGTAGAAGAGTCTTAACGGGGAAGTAGAACGATGGCGAAACGTGGTCTTTTAGTATAAAAGATAAATAAATTAATACAAATAAGAGTTAAGTAAATAAAACTGGTACCAGAAAACAAAATTATTGGTTGTGGTTTGATTTTAACATAACTTTGAGATGTCTCTTTTTAAACGTGCACGGGGATTTACACAGGTTCCTGAAGATTGGAGTTTAAAATTAATTAAATTGACACATGAAAATATGTTAATAAAACATTGGACAATTTCTGAAGCTTCAGTAAATTTGATATAAATTTCAGTAAAATTTGATAAAATTACAGTAAAACTTTGATAAAATAATGAGGACAGACTGAACATTGGTGACTGAAATTTTGACTGACTATAAAACTGGCCAGATGTGTTGTGTTTGTGTTGTAATTCATGTTGGTGTGAAAGGTTGTGGGATTGGAGATAGGATACCACTTGGTATTTTATGTCATTTAATACAACGGGAATGTAAACAGCACCTCTGTATGTGGATGCAATAAGCAAGAATTTCTCACTTGGATGCCAAGTAGAAGCAGAAATTACCCTGCAGAGTATTTTTCGTGCTGTCTCGTGGTGCTAAATTTCCGGTTTTTAGAACTCCCTATGTGTTAAACTGGACTAAATTATTGAAATTAGGCAATAACAGCAGTTAGTGTGACCTGCAGTGTAAAGATTGGAAGGTTATTGAAAGATAGAATCCTGATACAATAAAACATCTGAACAAATTGAAAATAAATTATGGGTTCTAAGGTCAAATAAATAAATAGAACAAAACAGGAAAAAGCGACAAGTATGTTTATTCAGACGTGAGAATAATGAAGCCCAAGGAGAAGTTGCAGCCCTCACTCACAGACATTCAGCACGGGAGAACAAGCAACAGCTGGGCTGTAACTTCTACCCCCACTAGATTCAACTAATTAACATGTGAAGCCCCTTTGCATACCACTAATTTTAAGTGTGAAGTAACCTCTGCTCATAGCAGCTCAGCAGACAAGTACAAGCATCTGTAAGGCAAATCATTTTCTCTCCCATCGTTTAAAGTACCTCCTGACAAAATATCAGTATATAAGTTACAATTTTAGTGGTGGAACGCCGAAAGGTATCCCAACAAAAACGGTTTTAAGTTCAAATTTTAATTAGAAGAAACTGAAACATATCTGATGATTTACGTGCAACATAAAGTAGTAATAGAATTGGGAGTTTCTCCTGCAAGTCCTTATTGGTTTTTCTTTTTCCTGCCATGCAGTCGGCCCCTCCGAGAAGTCAAAAGGGGGTTTTATGGTGGGCTTAAGACTTTGTTCTATGGTCTGACAATAGAGATTGCTCAGAATGGTGTAGTGACTTTAAAATGTCAATTGTGAAATCTAACATTACAGGATTTAATTAATTTTAGATAGTCTTTACCATCACATAAGACAGGATTTTGATGCTGCTTGGTTTCCTAGCTTTAGTGAACCAGTTTCTCTTTCAGGTAAATAGTTTGACAAAGCACATACAAAGTGAGTAAGGACTAATGTGGAAAAGGTTGAATATAAGTTTTAGCATCAAAACACTGAGTCTGTCACACACAGATACTCTTGGTAATGATTTTCTGTTTTCTTTTCATATTATTTTATATATTGTTTAGGGAATAGTTTAGATTTTTGTTTTTAAATTTGTTTTCCTTAGTCTGACTTTTATTTAGCTATTTGAGTCTGTTCTCTGTCTATTTTGTTAAGTATTACAAATTAATTTTTTTCTTTGGAGTTACTAGTTTCCCCTGGACCCGTTCATCAGGGGACAGGGAACTTTGGTCTTTAGTTTAATTTCTTTCATTTGTAAATTTAGTGATATACTGACCTGTATTTGTTAAGTTTGTGTGTTTAATTACCCTTTGGTGTGTGTTAATGGTCTGATCAGCCAGTATCTAAGTTTCCCTTGTGTCTTGGTAAGTCCGTTTGTGCCTTGAGTCGTTCTATTACATACCTGAATTGTGTTTTGATTATGTCGATCTCAGTTTGGGCCCAATTTCTTCTTTTTTGGATTTTTCTTTGTTAACTGTGTTTTGAATTTTCTTCAACGTCTCTCTGGCTGGTGTAGGCGAAACCAGCACAGTGTCTTAATTAGTAAACTTCTTGAGACGTTTTTTACTGAATTATTTGTAAGTCATAAGAATACGATGACATAATGAGCTTTAAAACTGTAATGTGAAGTATTTTGGGAACATCGTATTCTTGACGGTTTAACACATGCTAAAATGACGTATTCTGTTTGTTTTGCAAACTTTACTTTTTAGAAAAAGGCAGCATTGCATATCGGTGGGGTTCTCAGCTAACATGTTAACCCTGTTTCATCAACATTTTTATTTCAGGTACTGGGAATGATGTTGCATTTAATATAAGCCAATGCGCTTCAGGAAAAATGCATCTATATGGCACGTCTTTGGCTCACATCCATCGGACTGCTACAGCCAAGGAAACCCCTCAGAGATTCCTGTCAGTGATTCTTCAGTCTCTTCAGAGATTTAATTTCAAATATGACTCCTTTTTCCTCAATGCTAAATCCGGGGCAATTCAATTTATAGCATTGATGCCTTGCAGCAAGATCGTCCTGGGTTTGAATCCAAGTCTGGGAATTTGCATGTAGCCCAAATGCATAGAGCAGTTAAAAAAGTGACTGTGAAGTTAATTGTGTGTGTGTGTGCTTTACATGGTTGTCTGTCCTGTGTGTTTCTGTGTTGCCCTGTGATGAACTGGCAACCTGTCCATGGTGTACCCCACCTCTTGCCCAATGATCAATGGAGATAGGCACCAGCTCCACAGCGACCCCAATTATTTTTGTTTCACAACAGGGGACAGTAAGAATTTCACAAATATGTGGTGTGTACATCGGCGTCAGTCCATTTTTTGCGTAATCACATCTGATATTTAGCTTCCCCCATCCTCAAATTTGAATGGGTACAATGGGTCCAGATTGCATAACATAAGCTGCATTTCCATTGGTCTTAAAATTGGAATACGAAAATAAATTTGCTTAATGGCAATATGCTAATTTAAAAAAAAACAACAACAAAAACTAGTTTTTCAATAAAAGAATGAGGTGGTTTTTTGGCTGTTTCAAAATTTGTTTATTCCGCAAAACTGCAATGGAAACATTGATAACGCAAGTTATGTGATAAACAACCAGTGTAAAGGACGTAGAAGATGACAGGAAGTGGTAGGCAGATGAGGGCGCCGCATGTTTTTTAATGACTTATCGCATGAACTAACTTATTTACATGTGATTTTAATTGCGTTTCTTATGTAACGGTAGCACAACAATTATGAAATTGTGTTGTTTTGTTGTTGTTTTTTTTCAACATTAGCGGAACGTTAAAGTTTTGCGTAATGGAACGCACCTATAATATCACAAATATCTCACCAAATCAGGTCCAGTAGCTGTTTGCCAGCAGTTCTCTCTGTTCCCAATGGCCAAAACACCAGCTCACAGCACAGGATAACACAGAACACAACTAGCTTCAATACCAAATCTCACCAGAGCACTGATTCATTATGTCAACATGTTTGCAATAAACATTTTAAATCCTCTTGTCCTGTGCTCCTGTCTTGTTTCATGCAGCCCAGGACACTGCTGACTATATTACCTTCATGTTATGACCATGATAAAAACCTTTCTTCTTTTTTTTTTTATTGCTGCAATAAATAACCTATTTTTAAAGTGTATGCTCGCCTCTGGAAACCGAAGAACAGACTACCACATATGTGCTCGATCAAAACTGATACCTTTATGCATACAAGATCTTTTCTTTTTGTTTGTTTTTAATGATAAAGAATGCAGCCGAAGCTGAACTACAGTGAGTGCAGTTTATGTTTCTGCTCTGCTCTCAGCCCCCGCCGCACCGTTTCCAGGGCTGAATGACTTCTGAGTACCAGCGGTCAGCCTTGTGCTTCCCTTCCTTTAATGCACACATTTAAAGGTTTGCAAATGAAGTTCAGTCTCGGGGTGAACGCGCCTGCTCTGAATGATAACCTCACAAGCTGTTTACAACACAGGTGATATTTCATAGGCATGGCATTTAGAATATGTTTGATGTGGCTTTGCTCTCATTTTGTTTGAATTTATGACTCACGTTTAAAGTACGCACACACACACACACACCCACACACACCGACGTCTGAGCAGCTTCGGCTTCCATTTTCTGTCCTGTTTGTTTTGTTGTTGTTGTTGCTGAAACAGCCATCCATTGGTTCTTGTTTTGCCGATTTCTCTCGTGGTGTCTATGTTTCTCTCAGCACAGCAGATAAATACCTGCAAGATCCCTGATTTCTGGGTTTTGCTTGCACACAGGCACACGTCACATGCTACACACACATATATTCCCACATGGATGGAAACCGGCACCTATATCCCATTCCCCAGCCCGCATATATTACCGTGGTCCTCTCCCTCTGCCTCAGTGTGACAGGGACAGATTGAAGCCGCCTCTGATAGCCGCAGCAGCTACAGTTATGGGAAATGGAGCTGCACATTTACATTTACTCATTCTATTACTTTGATTGATCTCCTGGGCTACCAGGAAGCTTTTTTATGGTTGGAGTGCCATATGTCTTGTGGAGTAATGCAGATAACGGCTCAGAACAAGGATTCAAAATTGCTTAAAAGTGTCGGAATTTGCTATCTGACTCTGCAGACTTTGTCGAGCCGAGCAAACAAGGCAGTTTGGTCGACCTCGGAAACAAGAATAGGGATGTATTAAAGCTCTAATTGTGACATGTACAGTATCACCGCTGCAGACAAGGACAGTAGAAGCAATTTGCTCATATGTGGTGCATTAATATTAATCATGAAATGTCTACTCAAGTGGGGAAATTTTAAAGCAATATGTTCTTGTGGCTCTGTTGCAGTAGAAGATCTAAGGTGTAGTACTGGTTGAAATCCCAAAAACATTGTTGCTAAGTTAGGGTTGGACAATAAATCGGTAATATAAATTGCAATAGATATGTAATCAATATCAATAGATAATACGTCCGACAGAATCTTCAATAATTTCACTGGATTCTCACCCGGGACCGCTCAGCATTCTGGGAGATGTAGGAAAGCCTGTAGCTGCTCAACCTCTGACGGCTAGCTAAGTAACCCTTAAGTGGTGGAATCAGCTAACTCACTCGCTCTTTGGTTACCTAGCAACCACCTGTTGAGTAACAACCTGTCAGATTTCACCACCACGCCTCATGACTGCTTAAAGATTGAAAAACAAACAGCGTGGAGTGAACGGCAATAGCGAGCACAGCTGCTGGGGACGAAGCTGCGGATAAAACAGGAAAGGTCGTCTTACCAGTTTGGCAAGATATTCTAAACAACAACACAAACTACTTGTCAATATAAACTGATACAAAACGCTGATATTGTGATACATTTTCCAGTCATATTGTCCAGCCCATGTTAATCTATATAATTGGCAAAAGCCTGTCTAGGACCCTGATCTGAAATTAATCAGCAAACATCGTTGCATGTATGGGAGAAATCATCATCTCTAATTATTCTAAGAGTCGAACAATCCAACCACTCTAGTAAAAATTGGTAATCGGTGTTATACTGATGGATCACCAGCATACAGTCTGTTATAATGCAGCCACCTGCAGCAGAATTTGAGTCACAGTTGCCATGTTTGCACAGACGTGTTTGCATATGTAGTACGGTACGTGTGTGTTGTGACAGGTGAGCGCTTTCATACGGAGACGTTTCTTCCAAAGATCCAAACAATCCGAGACGTTAAATGCAAGCCGGGAATGTTATTTTCCTATGTCATCGTGTCTTCTAACACCATTGAAAGGAAAGAGACATACATAAGTGTGACACGGGTTTGGGTACCTGTTCTTGAGCTTCGCATAATTCTCTGTCATTGCAATCACCTGCACGTCCTCTTGCTCTAATGTAACGAACCTTGGTGTCATCTTTAATCGGTACACGACCTTTAAATCCCATGTTAATCCGCTGGCTGGTCCACTGTGATTCTTTAGTAACAGGATGTTCAATAAAATCCAAGATGCTCTCAGCAGAAGCAGAAATGCTACTACGAGGGTTGCGATGACAGAAGGGTGGATCTTATTTCTCTCAGTTTAGTTTCTCTTGATTTGCTCCCTGTTGATTCCAGAATAACATGCAAAAATGATCTTTTGAAGAACACAGAACAAACAAGCTCCCTCCTACATCAAAGATCTGATTGTTATGTGTGTTTTTAATGGAGCACTTTGGTCTCAGACTGCAGTTTTATTGGTCGCTCCTTGAGTTCCTAAAATGGGAAGCTGATACTTTTGTACTCCTGTGATGTTGAACCAGCTCCCAGTTTTTGTCAGCAAGGTAAGACTAGGTGTAAAACTTTTCTTCTTGATACAGTTTATTGTGTATTTTGGTTGTCCTACAGCGGCATAACTGTCTTTGGAGTTCTGCTGCTACAAGCGTTGGCTGAAGAACTCACCAGCCTCATTTCTGTCAGCGTTTTTCTAATCATACGTTGAAATATCGCATTAGAAAACGTTAATGGAAACAGCAAAAAATTGTCATGCGGATTCCTTAAAATTCGCTTGACAATTAGATGGAAAACATCCCTACTGACTGCTTTTCTTCATTCTTCTTTCTTTGGTCTTTGTACTCAGTAATCTTTTAATTAAATTAACATTGTGTTCTTTTGATTTTCAGCTTGTATAGACTATTAGCATATGGCTGCTTGTCAAATTTTTAGTTTCATCTCAAACCCTACGCAGTAGAGGCAGCATATCTGGCTCCACTGAAGGTTCCTTTCTGTTCAAAGGTGAGTTGTTCCCCTCCACTGTTCCCACATGCTTTATTAGGACGGGAGATTGCAATAAGACTGCAGGGGTTTTGAATTCCAGTCCTGGAGAGCTGCTGCCCCGCAGCTTTTAGACACAACCCTGCTCCAACACACCTAAATCAAATGATTGTTTCTTTATCAGGCCTCTGCTAAACCTTCTGACATGCTGAAGAGGTAATTCAATCATTTGATTCAGGTGTTTTGCAGCTGAAACCTACATAAAAGTTACAGGGCAGTCGCTCTCGGAGACTGTAGTTGGACACCCTTTGTTTAGAGAAATTGGCTTTCTTTGATGAAAGTTCAGTTTAGTTCTTATTAAGCTGAACTGACATTGTTAAAACAGCCAAAGATGGCTTCCATCAGGAAACGCCGAGCTGAAGCAGACACAACGAAAAAATGTCTCGCTTTTTGAGGCCGCTCACCTTCAACTCCCCACAAACACACTGTATTTAACAGTCTGTATATGGCCTCACCTCTCATCAATTCTGCTTGCATCACTGTCGGTCCTGTGACCTTGACTCCTTGCTTGAGTTTTCTGTGTCTTCTCCTCAATCTGCTCTTTTTCAACATGCACTGCTCTAACTTTCCAACTTAGTTATCACCCAAATCCCATCATTTTCTCCTTTAGCTACTAATACAACATGTCGTCTATGGTGTCTCTAAGAGAACTTTCCCGTGCACGAAATGCTTTTTGACATAAACGATTTCCACAATTCCTCTTACCTGATTGTTTCAGCTTTTCGTAATTCGTTCTGTTCATTGATATACTGTATATTCACTCAGAAATGCATATTGGCCCGTATTTTGTATTCAAGGCTAAGACATTTTCATTTCTACAACTAGGGAGGAGGACATATTTTATTTTTGCTCCGCCTAGAAAATTAAGAATTCATTTTTAGCATTCATAATGTGCCAATAGATGCCACACTTCTTGGAATGCTAAGCGTTTAATGTCCAAGGGGCGAGGCATCAGCTTACTCAGAACCTGTTGGATGCTGCTTTAATAACCTAGTTTAGTCATGATGACAGCAGACAAATAAATGCGATCAGAAAACCAACTGGCCACACAGCGATAGCTTACATCTCTCTTGGGTTTGATCTTTGCAAATCTACTGAGATTGCCGCAGCTCTGCCAGATAATCGGTTTGTCTGTTGTTGGCAACAAATCACACCTGACATTTTCTTCCTCTCACTTTCACCTGCCTGCATTCTCTCTGACCTGTCTTCGGCTGTTTTGCGCAGTTGGCCCAACGTATAGAACATTCATCTTCACTACTCCACTCCCTTGCAGGTTCACTACTTTGCGAGCCGCCTCCTCATCCATGTTCATCCACTCATTTCCTTCCTCTGACTTTTATTCCTGTCGCCGCCACCTCTCCTCCCCGGATCACCTCTTTTAACGACAATCTCCAATGTCGTCCATTGAATGTCATATTCTACAGAGACCGCTGTCTGATCCCATCCATCAGCTTGCCGATTGCAAATCAGAAGCAGCTCTGCGCTGACCTTTGATGTAACTCCACCTTCACCTTGAACGCATCGGTTGCTCCCGCCTCGCACTTTTCCCTCCTTCTCACAGCCTTCTGCACCATTCGTCCGTTCATGTCTGCCGCTACCAACTTCTCCGTTGACATACATTCTGGCTTTTGGGAAGTGAAGAGGGCCGTAAACATCGGCTGTTCTGTATGCGCCGCTGTTGACCTTAAAGGAAAAACAGTCCCACTAGTGAACGACGCTGGATGCTCGCCAATCATCCCATTTCCTCCAATACATTAATCTGTTACGCTCCTAAGGCTTACTGGCTTAAAACGTTAATTCAATTCTATCAAATGACTTGAAAGAAAAGAAAATTTGAAAATGAATCTAGAGTCCAAAAGAGAACTTTCAAGCAACGGCCTTTTAAGACCTACAAAATGCCAAGAATAGTTTCAGTATTCTACCCAAATCTCTCTCCAGGGTTGTGATCTGGAGCAATTGTGAAAGTGTTTCCCCCTTTGGTTGTTGTTGCTAATCTCCCACACTTACTAAATTGCCATCCTGACACCAGCCAATAATCGTTTGGTTGTAATAAAAGAAAGGAAGCGTGACAGTAATTTCCATACACCGTTACTTTGTCCGCCTATCTCTTCGGCTTGTTTTAATGTCCGCTTCTTTTATGTCTGACCGGTCACCCTATTTTGCCTCCAAAAATGTTCTAATTATTTGCCCTGTGGCATCTATTGCGCAATAGTTTTCATCTATCTTGCACAATAAATCTCTTGAAACGTGGTTTTCCCGGATCATCTTTTGACCTGCTCTATTAATTCTTTATAAGTTCTCGCTCTTTGTTCCGAGCCAATTTGAGGAACTCAAAACTTCATTTGCTTCTGGGTATCTTTAAACAAAAGCACACTTTGTGAGGTGTAGGCATTGAGAAATGAGTAATATTTTTTTTTAATCAACCAACATCCAATAAACTCTTATGACTTGGGCCAAACAATTCATAAAGAGAAACCACTCAGTTTATTTGAATAGCCCCAAATCACAATAAATGCCATTTGAAGGCTTTACACAAGACTAATGCATCAAATTTTAATTTGCAAATAGTAAACTAAATACAAGCAGACAAAAATCTTGTGAAAATCCATTGAAAAGTCTCAAAAACAGCCTGTGACTTTGACCAAACTATAAAGTTACGTTTAGAAAATAACTTCTTTTTTTTTCTCATTTCCCTTCATTTTTGTTTTTGTCTGATAGTAATTTCAAATTTAAAAACTTACATTCTACTTTCATCTGAGTTATGATTTTATGCTGATAAAATTCTGTTTTTTTATGCCAGGAGGTAAAATAATAATAATAATAATAATAATAATAATGCTTTTGTTTTAATCTAAGGAAGCCCAGCTGATTGCATAAAGTCGTTAACTTTACAGCAATCCTTCCTCCAGAGTGAGCCTGTGGTGACTGAGGACAGCGATTGCGTCGAGTCATTAACTTTGCCGCAACGAGTAAATTTCTTTTTAATACTTAATATTCACTGAAACAACACAAATTGGAAATCTACAAAAAGAAAAGCTTATATTATGAAAAACAATCTAACACCAAACAACATTTACTTGCTACTCATAAACTGAACAAAAGAAATAAAGACAGATTTACAATTATGCGTAAAATTACTATCTGCAAGACAAATCCTCCTGTTATTAAGCTACACTCATTTTGTCGACTGAGGTTTAGAATGAAATTTTAGTTATTTCTATAATAGCTAAGACGTTTAAAGACCTAAAAGTTATCAAGAGCCTGTTTGGTTCTCGGATGTCGAAAGGAGGATGTTGGGTTTTTTTATGCTCTCATTTAGAGTTGCAGGATATATTTGTAGTCTGAGGACAGGACTAGTGTGAGAAATTTGAGAAGATGGGCAAATCTTTTTAATGTGGCAAATCCTCAGAGGATCCAGTTTGATTTGCTCACAGTACCATGTGTCTGGTGGATTCAACATGGTAATTAATTCAAAGACGCACATAAAAAGTTGCGCACTTCTCAGGTTTGAAAAAAAAAAAAATCCTTCAGTAATTTGCCTAAACAGAAAAAAACTAAATATTGTGCCAATAGCTACAAAGAATGACTAAGTCATGGTGGCTCCTGGCTAGTCCAGTTGGGTTTGGTTTCTTTAAAACTGTTCTATCTATTCATTTTTGAATAAGCCAACATTGAGGTCAACCAATCATTACCAAGAGTTTTAAATAATATTTAAGAAATGTGATATTATACAGCCGATGTACAGCAGGATTGTTTGAATAAGAGTGAGAATGAGTGATATGATGAAATGTGTTGGAGGACTACTTTATGACCAGCTTGTTTTATTAAAGAAGTATCTTTTTTATTTATTTATTTTTCTGTGACTGCACATCAGATACAAACTGAATAAGTTAAATAACCAATAAAAAGCCAAACAATTTTTTTTTTTTTCAGACAAATTTTCAGCAAAGCGCCATTTTAGCCATGGTCTTATTCTTTAGAATTTTGACATTACAGTCAACGTTATCGCCACCTGCTGGTTTAGAATGGGTGTCACACAGACTCCACAAACTGTATATGCAAATTTTTTTTTATAAACCATTTCAAGACTGATAGAAAAGTCCAGTTAATGACACCCACTAGATTTAGAACAAATTGCACAAGATTGAGGCTGAGGTAAAAAGCGCCTGGTTGAAAAGCTACTACTTTGTCTCTCTGACTTTGCTTTTTAATTCTTAAAAGTGGCCGTACCTTTTCATATGTCATGTCAAAAATGATGTCCATGACGTACGCAATTTAGTTCATCCACATACAAAATCTACGCCGGCTGCAATCTGACATGGGGAGCCGTTTTAAAGAAACAGTGCGCAGACAGAGTGCACTTGATATGAATGCATGGTACCTCCTCTAGATGGCTTACAATAATTTCCCCCAAATATAGACAAGCTCTGGCTTCCTCTTCAAAAGGAAACATAAAAGAAATCAAATCAAAGAGAAATTGTAAACCACAGAGACCTTGGACTCCAGGCTCTTGATTGATTTCAGCAAACATATCGTTACTGTTGCCGGGGAGAGATCCACTCAAGGCAAATTCATTCTTATCACTGCTGAGCACTCTTGTTGTACAAGCTATTGAAAGTTGCTTTGCGAATGTATACAGATGAAAGAAAAGTGCAGTGTTTGTACCAATGCCAAGGTAGCAGGTGCACAAACATGACAGCTCATGCATAAATGCTTAGGTTAGAACAGAAGAAAAGCGTTGGCTCTTATGTAATTTCATCAAACATACTTATGGTTATTTTATTTTTATTTTTTTGTCCACAAAGCTCTTCAGGTGTGATTAATCATGGTTTTAGAACTCCATTAGCTTTAACGGCAGATGGAATTAGCGACTCCATTTGTCTGTGGGGTCGACGTGATTCACCAAAAAAGATCACGCTGCTGATGATGATGAATATGAACTTTTAGATTCAGTCCGCATGAACTTTGCATGGCTAACTTTTATCCTTTATTTGCAAAAAGTTAGCCTGCCCTTTAGCTACTGTCTGAATGAGAAAATGTGGCCTCTTTCAGGTAGACAACCCAAACCAAAGGCATCGCTTTGATGCAATATGTAAAGAACGTTTTTATAAAACATGGACATTTCTGTAAAGCTTCAGCGGCGTGGATCGGTGCTCAATATCACAAAAAACAAGTATTATAAAATAAATTAAAACAGCAGCCACGTTACTTTTGACGTATTTACAAAGCGAAACCAAATATTATATAGTGTACTGCAGTTGCTTTTTTCCAATATTTCTACCGTTTGCTAAATCTAAGAATATGGTGCATCTTTAAGTTTACATATGCAAATATTACCAAGCCTTTGTACAAATTGGGATGATGATAATGTCATTAATTTGTTGGCGTCTCATAGGTTGGTATAATAAAAAAAATAAAGGTTAATAACAGATAATTTCCTAGCAATACTCTTAAACACACCTCAGTGCTTCCATCTTGGAAGTGAAAAAGAAATCAGCCAAGACATTGGGAAGAGAACTTTGGACTTTCACAAGTCTGGTTCATCTATGATGATAACTACCAGGTATCTGAAAGTGCCACTTTCATTTGTTCAAACCATCATTTAAGGAGAGCAACCAGCCATCACACTGATTACAAACAAGACAGGTTCTGCAAGACGTACCTGTCAACCCCAGAACAAAAGCAAAAAATGGCAAGAGAGTATCATTATCCACAATGAAATCAGTCTTTTACCAATATGGAGGGAGAAGGAGGAAGCTAGCCGGTCATCATCCAAGCCGTAAAGTATGGGGGTGGGTGCAATTATGCTGTGTAGGTTTCTTTTCTGCAGGAGGGATTGGTGCACTTTAATTACAAATTCACACACTGATTGTGGTAAGCTACATTGTAGCCTCGACTGCCCTGAGGTAGGATGACAGAAGTGAGGCTGCCATGCATTTCTGACCACCACCAGCAGGCAAGGAGGGTGAAGTGGACACAAGTGGGGACTTGAACCGGCAACGACTGTAATCTATGGTAAGGATAAGCAGAGTTTTCTTTCATCAACTTGTTACCCTGCTCCATTGCATAGCTTCTTCTTCAGAAACCAAGACTTTTAGGGTCAGTTAGCTCTGTCTCCTCACAACTTTTCTACAGCCTAATAAAATTGGGACGACCTTTTGTCCCAGTTGATCAGAAAAGGTACATTCGGTTCATCTGCAACTAGGAGGTTAACTGGTGAACTGTAAATTAGATCCATGTGACATTAACATTGTCACATGGGATCTAAATACTCACTCTAGTGATAATATCAGTTCTAGTGTGATCGAGCTATCAGCCAATTTCTAAGATTCACCATCCTTAAAGACCACTTAGGTTTGTTGATACAGGCTGAAGTAAAATTAGCCCACAGAACAAACTTGAAACTCAAATTTGAAATCTCTGTGCAAAAAAGAATTTCATTACCGGTTTCACTTTAAAATCATTTCCTGTGGCTCTCTAGCTATGAAGAGCAGCCGGAAAGGAACAAGAAATCATTGGAGCTAAAGACTCCATTCAGTCACACCTGAGCTGAGGTAGCCTCTCCACAACTGATTGCTATTTCTTTTCTATCAGGGTCATTTCAAAAGTGGTACTGAAGCCTGAAGTCATACGGCAGCCTGCATCACTCTCCTACACTCACTCTTGTCACACATAGAAGCCAGTGCTGGCTGGCAGAGGGAAAATGACTTTTCATTTTGATTTTTTCTTTTTACTTTTCTTTCGCATACACTTTGTGCTTTCTATAAAAATTAGCCGTCCAACGCTGTAGGGAAAACAGCAACATTACCCAACTTAATGGCAGCAATACAAGCAAATTTGTGTTTGATAATCATCTCATTACTTTTCTTTCAGTCCACATCGAAGTGTGGTCGAGAACTGTAAAAATTCCCTCGCTGATTACTGGCGTTATGAGTTTGGTTTTTTTTTTCCCCTTTTTGTTTTCATTGTTTTATTTTCTATTTTTTGCCAGCTGTCATTGGGTGATGGCTGAAATGAGAAGTCAGCCGGAGAGATGGATCTTAATGTACTACATGGGTAATGAGGAGTAAACAGGGGCTGAGGCAAAGCGAGTGCTAATAGAGTAACACCAGCGGCCAAGGCTACTCTCCGTGCCATTTGTTCAAGCTTTTATGAAGCGTAAAACCTCATTGGAAGGTGTTAGACGGGAGCTGTTGACTCCTTAGCCTCATGTAGTGTTCAATCACAGGGGACTGGTGCGAGCGGAGGCTGTAAATCTTTAAAAAATATCCAATCATTAGCTTAACCTAAGTAACTGTGCAGCTGCACAGCAATGTCAGGTCATTCCTTAAGTCTGTTAATGGGTGGATAGAGGAGTCACTGTCACACATTCAAATAGTGTCGTTCCCTTTCTCTTTTGTGATCTTGCCACCCCCCCCCCCCCCCCCCCCACCACCCCCACACACACACACACAGAGCAATCCTGAAAGCTACGGTTCTGCCACCAAACACTCCCCCATCGGTTTTAATTCATTTGCACCCTTTTTTTAATTTAATTTGAGGAGTTCTGTTATTAATAGCCTAAGCCCCAAAGCACTTTACATAAAAGGGGAGGGTACTCTCTGACCTCAGCCATATTATACCACAGAGCATGTGGCGGCAACTCTAATTCACAAAGTAAATAGCAATGATTATATGAAGGTAGTAGCTCATCTATAGTTATGTTTCCATCCAACTGTCGTGTGAATTTTGAGCAAAGCTGTAAAAATGTCGTAAAAAAGAAAAAGCGAATTAGGTGTCTCCGGGTTTGGAAGCAAATCAACTAGTCTTTGCTTAGCATGATTTTGTGAGATGTTGACATTACGCGAAGGTGTAATAAACAAGATGGAGCATGGATCAAGCAGCTCAGATCAGAAAAATGGGAAGAGTCTTCCCTTTCATGCTGAAGGTTTGGACTTTGATATGTTTTGGGGTTTTGCGCCTACATTAAGGCACAGACCCACCACCCGTGGATGGGAACGATCGCAGCGTCATAACTTACTCGGCAAATGTGTTTCCTTCTCCTGTTTAGCGCATCGAGTCTTTTTCGGAAAGTCCAAAAACCACCTCGAGCGAGCGTAAAATACCTTTTTGTGAGATTGAGGGAGTTATTTTGAATTTTGCCATTTCCATCTAGATTTTCTGATGAAATGGATAAAACCTGATGGAATCTCATGAGGTCTTTAGTTGTTCTCTCCTCACAATATAAAAAAGAATTATTTAAATCTTGGATGTAGGAAGCACCTGTTGGAATATGTTACTATTACCACGTTTGTACTCGTAACATAAAAAAGCAACAACCTACTAACTTGTAGATTACAGAATATTTACAACAGGATGAATCACTTTTGTGAGATTCATACCCATTTGTTGTTTTTTGTAGAGTTTTTAATTTTATTTTACTGATGAGATATTACCATGAAACAGAAAACAAAGGTAAAAAATCATATTTGCTAGCGTTACCTCAGCCCTGAGCCTTTCATTCAGCCAAAAGGAGTTGTCATTTAAATATTCCACAGCAAAGCTCTTTCAAAAAGCTAGTCCATCACTAGTTTTCTGAATAAAAACAGACGGTGCCAACGTATGGCTCGTAAACGTCATCAAGCATGCTAAAAAACATTGACATACATGGTATGCATGCTTAAAAGCGATACATAAAAACCTAACAAATTAAGCATTACTCTTATTTTACTCTTTTAACAATAATATTGGAAAACGCAATACTCTAGAACAGTTTGTGATGAATATAATTTTTATGGCCAAAAATGGCCACGGACTTACATTTATGAGTATATTTGCACATGCAGCTCACACCTTCTTCGTTCTTATTGCAAATGTGGCCCTTAAAAAAACTCCGTGGTTAAAGCTCCAGAGGGCCACAGGAGGAACGGCTCACAACTACAGAGGAGGGGACATAAATGAAATGGGATTAGACCGAAGAGAGTCTTCTGCCTGAGAGTAGAACATCATGGGCTGACAGTTATTCGCTAATCAATTATTAAGGGCACCTCAGATTTAAGGCCACATCAGGGCTTCCAAGGATTCCACTGGCAGACAAATCAAAGCGTCAGCCGCTGGAGGAGATCGTCCTGGGAATAACGTCGGTGCCTCGACAGAACGTTGAGCCAAAAGTCACATCAGGTCTGTTTGAGCAAAGGAGGACAATAATGGAGTTCCTTGTGAGATCTCCCTTGTCTACGCTAATCAAAGGGGACAAATATGAATAAGTAAAATCTGCTATTAAGGGGAAATAAAGAAACTTTCTTTAAAAGCTTCCGTCAGCGCCGGCGGAACTCTGGCTCAACCCATGTGTGGCACGCAGAGCGAAGCGGGAGGATGCAGATTCTAAACCATAAATTTGAGCTGTTGACGGAGGGAGTGGAGGAACACCAGTTCCTGCTGTTGTTTCTGCAATTCTCCGTCACGTTTTACTCCTCATTTTCCGCGCCTTACCCATCCGTGGTTCTCTGAGGGGGAATGTCGGGCTGACAAGAGGCAGAGGAAAGATGACACAAGGCAAAACTCTCCCTTTTTCCTCTCCGTTTCCACTGTCATCTCGACTTTCTTTTGTTTTGCGTCTTCATCTCCCTGTTAGGGCAGAGCCACTTGTTTCCCCCGTTTGTCGTGCGCAGCTGTGCGCTTGCATAAAGAGGGGAACAGTGTCCAGCAGCGGAACAGCTTGCAGAAGGCTACAGAGGAGGCCGTACACATCACTTCAAGGACACATCACACTCTGCCATGCTTCTCAAGGACTGTGGGGAGCAAGCCACTTCAGATCCGAGGAGCTGCTGCGTCTCGTTTGAAAGGGAATCTGGGAAAGGCACTCATTCTGCTGAAGGCAAGCCAGGCGTTGACATAGTAAAGACAGCACAGTGGCAATCAAATGACAGGGGATTGAAAGCGCTCGGCGCCGGGGTACGTGCATGTTAAAGGCGCATGTCTTTGTGTTTGTTTCAATTTATTTACATGTGTCTACCCAAATATAATCTGGAAACAGTTTCTTGGCTCCGTTTGAATGTGGCTGCCTCCGAGTTTGAATACAGCTGTCATTACGAGGTTGTTGTTAGGTGTAAGGGTTCCATATCTTTACTTTAGAGCAGGGGTCCCCAAACTTTCTCCTGTGAGGGCCACATAACTTGTCCCTTCTCTGATGGGGGGCCGGGGTCAGTTTGTAACAGAAAAAGTGTGACGATTGTAAGAGTGCTAAACATAAAAATGTTTTGTTTTTCAGAAAGCACAATCAAATAACCTTTTCTGGATTCTTCAGAGAACAAAAGTCAGGAAATAACACTATTTATGAAATAAATAATAACCAAATAACACTGGGTTCTCCACATAAAAAAAAGGGTTAGAGTCAATTATATGCATGTATAAAATAGTTACTAACTAATAGTTAATAATAAATAAAGTTCATTACTATGGAACATTTTATTGCAAAAGTCCAACTTATCAAATAAAAATGCACATATATGAAAATACTCTGGTATTGTTCAGGGGGCCGGACCAAATGTGGAGGCGGGCCGCATCTGGCCCGCGGGCCGTAGTTTGGGGACCACTGCTTTAGAGAGACTATTTTGGGTCAGAGCCACCTGTCTTGCCCAGTTTGAAAATAAGTCATATGATTAGTGGTGTGGAAATGGGTGTTTTTTGTTTTGGTTTTTTTTGGTCACATTTAAACTTCACAGCTGGTGTGCCACCCTTCCCACCCTCCACTCATGGAAATGGCCCATTGTTCCATGTTTTCTGCATTTTTGGATTATGGTTTGCACTCTGCTTAGCTAGAATCCCAAAGCCTTAGAAATGTCTCCTCTCTTCTTGTTTTCCATCATACGATGGGCTGTTACAGGCCCATCATGCCTGAGAGCATGAAGTAAGGTCTACCTCATGCTGTCAGACAGGTTCTATCCACAATGAGAAATAATGTTTCCCTTTTTGGTCCATTACAGTGACAGTATGTAACTTTATTTAAAAAAATAATAATATATATATATATATATATATATATATATATATACTGTATGTATGTATGTTTTTTTATCTTTTTCAAAGCTATCACTTTGACACTATAGCATAAGACAGGTAGTCTAATGAAAAACGTTTTAGCTCCTCTGCAGGCTCCCAGTGCTAACTGCAGAAATACACTGCTTGGACAGAAACAACCAATCAGAGCCAGGAGGAGGAGCCTAACGCTGTCAATCAGGCCTTCCTCCTGGATCTGATTGGTTGTTTATGACCAGGAGCAGTGCATTTTAAAATGCAATGTAGCTTGCATTTTAAATCAAGGTACTATATCAAGCTTGATTTAACAAATTCAAGCTCGATATTGATTTTTTTGTAGATTAAAAACTGTACAGTCACGACATAGTGACAGTTTTAAACAAACAAGTAAAAGGCTGACTTTTTTTTCCTTTTTTTACAAAAGCTACATACTGTGGCTTCAATGGTGTTGATTGAAATAATTATTTGAAAACTTTTTTTGTATTTACTTAAACAGTCTTATTGTGAGATCAAATGTATTTGGTTATGTGACGCATTTAAGTGTGGCAAAAAGCAAAAGTCTCAAAACACGGTAGTGCTGTTAGTTTCATTAGTGATTAAACGCTGGCCTGTTTGCATTTTAGAATGTCTAATGGTGGCTATAAACATACCAATCAGGAATCTGTGCTTTTTAAAGAAACCATTGGCCCCGTTTAGTAAATCTACTCTTTCCTCAATGAGCTGCAGTCGCCGCTTTGCCTGTGAATGTGCTATTTGCTTGAACTGCCATGACACTTCGAGAGTCGGGATGTTTCACATTCCCCTTCTGTCATCTGAAAAAAACTCCAGAGCTTTACATTTTTATACAGAAACATTGTTTTGACTCATATCTAATATAGTATTCATAGAAAAGGTAAGGTCCACTGTTTTATTTTTACATCATAAAATCAAACATCCTGTTTTTCTCGCACTATTTTTTGCCAGTTTTGTCTCACTTAATGGGGTTTTTAGCACACGGGGAAAATAATGTCAGCGGAGTATGCAATTTTGACCAGCAATGTTTTATTTACAAGTCTCTAGTTGTAGAAGATCACATTTGGCATGTTTCATCACAAGCCATAAATTGTTAAAGCGGTCGGGGAGCTAAACCGCACTGTTTCTCGTAAAGTAAACAAACCCTGGTCAGAAACCAAAAGATTCCAAAGGTTCGGCTCTATTTACTCGCTGATTTAGTCAATATTAAGCAAATATTAAATAATTTCTCCTTCTCTCTGCCGTCTCTCAACAGTCGAGTCAGGACGCCACAGCTAGGTCAGCGTCGGATGAACTGTCACTCGTTCCCTGGTGATGCATAATCCACTGGTTAGTTAAAGGCACCAGGGCCTTTGAGACAGGCATGAAGGAACTTTTGGGATACAAAGAAGCCAATGCAAAAGCTAAGCAGAAAAAGAAAGTTTTTATCAAAAGTTTTATTGTCAGAGTTTAGCCTAAAGTCTTTTTTTTTTTTTACTTTCTTGTTTTGTTTTAGCCTCCCTCCGCACTGGTTAGGTTCAGCTGTCACAAAATATTGAGTGTGGATTTGTTAGTTATATTTTTTTGTTATGCTCAAGAAATAAAATCAAGAATAGAAGTCAGTACAATGATTCTTTTGGAACTGTTGGAAATCGGGTAAAATGTAACGTGAAATCACAGAAAACACATGGAGCAAATGTCGTGTTTGACCTTTTTGTCAAAGGAGTTCAAGAAATGATGCTTGAAGAAGCAGGTGAAAAAATTGGACTATGCATTGCAGAAGCACTAGGGGCAGTAGAACAGTAAAAGGTAAACATATAGGGTGGAAATTCTGTCTGTAGCTGCATAATGTTGTAGGATATATAGCTTGGTTCATGCGATGCTTGAAACAGTCTTGCTCTGTATGTCGATGCTATTGACGCAGCATGTAGTTTTGTATCAATTTAAGCTTTTGTCCAAATAAAAACACTGCTCAAAGTCTATATAAAAAGACTTTTTTTTTCTCTCTTTTCCGAGAAATATAGTTACAACCTTAAACTGGATCTCGCTTTCAGTTGGACTCCTTTTATGACACCTCTGTTGCACCAGCAGCCCAGCAAAAGAAAACCCTCCAGGCCAGCAAAGCCGAACCTGCCTCTGGCTACTTGGTGGGAATTAATTCTTCCTATAAGAGGCTGCAATCATCTCTTTCACCAAGCGCATCAACTATTCTGCCAATTGTGGCTTTGGCAATGCTGCACTGCAGGCCAGCAAAGACAGAGAGTCAGCGCAGTTTCAGCATCAACATCTGGACCAGGACGTTGATGGGATCCCTGGAGAGCCGAAAGGCTGCTTCCAGGTCAGCGTGTTCAAAAACATGTGCTGTTTACTTGCTCCTGTGCTTTAATTTTATATATATATATATATATATATATATATATATATATATATATATATATATATATATATATATATATATACGCAGAATATTTGCACACCTTCTTGCTTGAATGCTAATTATATTTGTGTTGTAATTAATTATGGAGCATTATCTGTTAGAAATTTCACATTATTATGTTCGTTATATTGCATAATCTTTCTTTCTTCAGGCACTTTATACTTATACACCATTTGTTCCATTATTTGTTAAATTGCTGCCATTTGGTAGGCATGATCCATTTGCATATCATTACTTATTTTCCACTTATCTACGTTTATTTAAATAAATCCGTTTTACTTGGCTCAAACTAATTTGCAGATGAAGACATTTTTGTTGCTGTGTCTATGGGTGTCTGAAAGTCATTGATATGGATGTTGCTGTTTCCTATCAGTTTCATTTATTTCACTAATTGCTACTTTTAATGTCTCAATTTTAAATGGGAATCTCCTCAATAGCAATAGCATTTAATTTTTTAGATTTCTCATGTTTCCTTCCTTTTTCCCACTTTGGATCTTTTCTTTGAAAAGTTGGCATGGTGGGTCCAGAAATCCCAACGGATGGATGTTCAGCGTTTTAGTCCAGCAGTACGTACTTCCTCATGACCTTGGCAACTGCGCCTCAAAACTAGTCCGCATTAATATTTGGATTGGTAGACACAGTGCAGTATGACAGTGAACTATACCAGCTGAAAATGTAAGAAATGTTGCAATTTTGATCCCCAATCAAACTATCTAACAAACTATAGGTAGTGAAAACACCCTAAACCTTTTCTTGATGCTGTAGGCTAATAGTTTTTTGTCATTGTCATGTCTTTTGTGGAAGGCAGTCTCCATATCCTGATATCACACTGGATACACCAATACGTTTGTACTAAGTATAGCTGACGGATTGTTTTGCATCCTGCAGTTTTGATCAGTCCAATGGAAGGCAAACACTTAAACAGACATAAAACTCATTTCTAAAACTGACTGACATTCATTGTAATTGCTGTATAATTTATTCCTCTCCATGGCAGAAGGCTTAAAATGCCATGAATCTATTTTAAAAGAGAGAGAGAGAAACAGGGACGACAAACTTCTGTCTTTTATCTGGTTATCTTGGTACACAGAACACAGATACACTGACCTCCTGCACCGACACACGGAGCCAGCCTATTCCCTTCTGATATTGTGAAATTCTATCACACTTCATGGTGATACATTATTAATGAGGCAGACAGCAGGTTCTGAAGGCTCTGTTTCATGATAATCCATGCCGACACCTCCCTCTTCTGTCACACTCCAAACAGCTAAAAGCCAGCCAAGTCACCAGACATTAGACATCCCCCTCATGGAAACAAAACACCGGCTGACACGCCCTTCACTTTGAAATCTTATCTTAGCAAGAAGGAAATCCTACCAAACTTATCAGCGCCATTTATCAAATTCTCCAGCACTCTTATCTCTGAATATTTATCCTTCTCCAGTCCTTTGGTTTACATGATACATTTTCCGCCTGCCTGATCATTTATCCAGTCTCCAAAATCCTGTCACAGACTCATGTTATGCTATCATCTGCCATCTGATTCTGTTTCAGACCGCGTCTGTTTGGATGCGGTGCATCTCTGCCCCCTAGTGGCACAATCGTGCTGCCCCAGCATTTCTTGGAGGACGTCACTGCTTTTCACTTCGTTCTTTGTTTTATCACATTCATTTAAAAGGTGAAGGTTTTATGAAGCTTTCTTAAAATGTTATCATTACAGATTAAGCCTTTACAATAAACTTTCGGGCTGGATAGCTCAGCATCTTTTAATTAAGAGCTCTGACAAGTGGCGAAGGGAACTGATTACTCTTCTGTTCATAGCAGGAGTCTCTTCCTTTATATAACATCAAACAGACTGAGTGGGGGAAAAACAATTTTACTGCGGCTGAGATATTTATTCACACTTCATTTTCTTTCATTTATCCTGCAGACATGTTCATAAGCAAGCAGATGCTCCATGTGAAACCCCCCGCCAGTTCAGGGAAACATAGCTGCCATAAAGCTTTTGCTTTGTTTATTTTTGAACTTGAATGCAGACTCTGGTATCTCCAGGAGGACTACTGCTATTCCTGTATGACTGATGTAACATCAGCTTCAGGGCAATGATGCTGCAACTAATTACACATCCCAGCCACAGCATGTGGTAAAGCACACAGTTTTCTGTCTGCTCTTCGTAGAAGTCAGGTACGGAGAGCCTACGGACTCAGTGATGAGTCAGTTAACCCAGATATACCGAAGTGAATGTACTTATTTTCTTGTTATATGCAGACGATGGGGATTTTATGGATCTTTGGCGTCCACGTTCTCACCACCCACCCACTCACCCACCCCAGCAGGAAATTAGTGGTAAATACACTGAGCTTAAACACTGCAGGGCAATCATCTTTGGCTCTCTTAACAACCCAGTGTTCAAATGAACTTCAGGATTCAACTGAACATGTCAAAGTCGGAAGAACACTTTGGCCATCAAAGTGTTCGATGTAATTCAATCCAGTGGATTGAACTCAAAACTCTGCGCAGGTCAGTAAACTCCTTCCACACCGAACTCACTCATTTATGTCTTTATGACATAAAACAATTTTGCCCTGGTACAAAGACAAGAAAGGTTCATCCCCCAACTACTCCCATACAAAGTTGTTCAAAATGGCAAAACATTAATGGTTTATTCCAATGAAACCAAAGACCCAACTCCTTCCCAACCGCCCAGCAATATAACACCATCTACACCACCCTCGACAATTACATGTCCAGACAGAGAGGTTTGATTCTTCACTCTTTATAAAAGCTGTGGAAGAGTTTATAAAGCTCAGTATGTGCTGAGCTTATACGATGGACCCATGAAGTCTGGAAGTCTGTAGCCACTGACTGCAGAAAGCTGGTAACCTCTGTTTGATACTTAAAGTCATGGCCGATTATGGATTATTTCAAAGCTTTTTAAATGCTTACATGAACAGCAGAAACACTACACTAAAAGGGTAGTGTTAAGCCCATTTAACACTACCCTTGTTTTTTTCTGAACATGGCAGGTTAGATTCTAGCAGCAGTCAACTCTAGGATCCAATTTAACCCCAAATACCTAGATGGACCCAGGTTTAAAAATCATTTGATTATTTTTTGTGGGATAACAAAGGGACTACTGGAACAGAGATTGTACACGTGTAAAGCAGACATGCTAGTTTTGCTGGTTTGTTGAGTGTAATTTGGCACACATATAGACAAATGACTATGTAAATGATTTGATTTGATAGAAACTGATGTACCTAGAGCAACGTCAGAAACCCTAAGTGGTAGAGTAATAGTGTTAGGGACTGTTGCCAGTTTCCAGTAGTCAAAAAACAGATTCAGCAGATTGTGGATCTGTCTTTCTGGAATACAAGTAAATTGTTCAATGAGTCAGTTAAAAGACTTTATGGTTTTTGCAAACAAAAAAGGACACATTAATGATTAGACACATCGGCTTCTTCATCCATCTACTCTGTGTCTGCTTATCTTGGCAGGATCTCGTGGACTGGTGAGTGTTTCCAACACTAGTTGGCTTAGTGTCAGTATGCCCTCTGGACCAGTCTCCAGTCAATCACAAGGCGACACAGAGGCAAACATCTATGCATGCACACACCCGCTCCTACTAGCAATTTAGAGAAAACCACATAACGTGACATGTATATTACTGGACTGTGCGAGCGTCACATTCTCGTAGACCAGAATTTTAAGAGGTATGTAAGAAGTTCTTTTAAATCTTTCGCTAGCTTCTGTTTTCAATTTTCTTCTCGTGAGTTTCAATGCCTTACCACATACGCATAATTATGATCAAAGTATTCTCCTGAAAGAATAATTAATCAAGGCTTAATCAATCTACCGCTTCCCCCTGCATCGTGGTCCTTCCTTCATTATGAACCACCTGACTCATCGGCTGCTGTGCCACAGTGTGTGTCTGCGGTGTGTGAGGCTTGTTTCTCATCTCTTTAAGCCCATTTAACAGCTTGTTACCCATCCATGTCTCTCCCCCTCTTTTTTATCTTTTATTCCCCCCTTTGTTCCAGGCTCGCATCACTCCTTGGTCAGGTTCCATTTTCGCTAATGCAGTGGAAATGAGCCGTGGGGCATTGCGAAACAAAGTGGAGCGGATCAGTGGCGGCTTTTTACCCCGGCACAACACAAACAAGGCTCGACGCATGCAGGTAGCCGGCACCGGAGAAGGGGGACGAGTTCATTGACACAGGCAGATCAGTTAGACGGCCTTTAAAACACACAGGGAGGAGCACCTGAAAACACACAGCACCTGATTAAGTCAGGAAGGAGGGGACAACATCTTTATGACTGCCAGTGTCCGGGTGGAACCTAAACACAGAGGTATTTAGGTGTTCCTCTGATGGAGGACCAGATGGAAAAATCGAGGACATGGATTGCTTTTGTTTCATTTGGTTTGTTGGTGTTTCAATAAGGTTAAGGTCTAGACTTTGACTGGACCTTCACAACACGTTGATCAATTTTCAGCTACATTGTAGACAGAGTTTGGTTACATTTACTCAGTCGCATTAAATCGAGTAACGTAATGGGGGGAAAAATACTTTGAGTACGGTACTTTTTTTTACCATACTGTACTTTTTAATTTTACTTGAGTAATTTTATTATGTGGCATTGCTACTTGAGTAAAATGGATTTCTGGATTCTCTACCAAAGGGTGAGTAACTTCACTGAAGGTAGAACAAGCTTGTTTTAAACCAGAAATTCACCAGACACAAACCTGAGGGTATTTTTTAGTTTCATATTTAAAGAAACTGATTTTGGAAAATTTTTCTTTTTCCCGATTTTGTCATCATGTAATTTGTATCAATTATCTTCATTTTGATCTTTAAAATACCAAAATTTCCACATAACTTAATGTTTTGGTCTGCCTACTGATGTCATTTTGCATCATTTCTAACAGGGATTGTGGATTAGATAATCTGATGAACAAAAAAAGAACTGTTTTGGGATGGAGCAGCATTAAAAAAAAAGGAGTGGCAGTAGTCCAAACCTGTAGTTGTATAAAAACTTTATTGCACAGCATCAAAATCAGCATGAGTAAATCAACTAGTCGGACCTCAAACATTTGATTTGGGTTACAGCAAAGTTTCGGTTCAAAGAGTTTAAAGGCTGGCGTCCAGATTCTGCTCGGGATCACGGGAGTGCATCAGGAGGAAAAGACGTTTGGAAAGCTCCGGACCGACCCGTCGGGTTGTGGAGGTGACGCCTTCTCCTCTGCGGATCAGAAGGTCAGACAGAAGAGAGAGCTTCTCGTTCTCGGTCCTGCACTGGCTGTAAGCCTGTGAACACACAGGGAGATTATTAGCTTTCAGAAAGGATATCTTGGAGGTTACAGTTACATAAAGGTCACATGGGCAATTTTATATTGTCACAAGAAAAATAAAGAACATCACAAATGTGACACAGAACTATTTTTATTTCATAGCTCAAGGATGAGGACGTGTTAAGCTTTAAAAATATTTTTTATATTTTTCCAACCAGCTGAAGGAAACGCAGAGTGAGCTATGGAATCATACGCCGTAAAACCTCCAAATCATTATTTTGGAAACAGGACTTCAACTTCACAGAATGAAAGCCACCAATGAAAACAAAATTCTGAAACAATTTTTTTTACAAAGTATCTTCAGGTATTTCATAAAATAATTGTGCATCCCATTTATGTTTTGTTGACTGAACAGCCTCCCGGATCCCATGTTGTGCCAGCAGATGTAAATTAATTCAAATGTAAAAAGTTTTTCACCGAAGCAATCTCACATTACTGCTTTTCCAAGTTGGTTCACATTGCAGACATTAGCTCTACCTCGACTGGTAAGATACTGACTCCTAACAACTACTTTAAAGAACCCAACACAAAACATCTGAACTATACAGTAATGAGACTCAACTTTCATTTCAATATTGTCCTGCTTTTTATAAACTTTGTACTTCAGCTATTGATTGCATTGAAAAAACACAAGAATTGGCAACCTGGGAATGTTTTATCTGCTCTAATTGCTATGCTGAATGCCCACTGTAGCAGATAATAAGTATCATTTGGCATTTGGAAGAATGCTTTTGTTTGTTTGTTTGTTGAAAAACATTTACATATCTGCTCATCTCAAGCAAATTACCTGCAGATTTTTTTGTGGAAAAGCTTCATATCTGCATTTTTTTTTTTTTGTTAATCCCAAACTGCAACAGGCAGGAAGGACACCTAGATTATATCTTCCTAAATGACAACATTTTTTTTTACTCTTCTCAGTATAAAAACCAGAGGAAGATTTAATTAATATTAGCAATGGCTGCATGTAAAAGTGGTTGCAAAGACTGAATCTGAGCCTGTTGAAATGCTTGAGAGGTGAATGCATACCTTCTTGAGCAGCTGCGGGGAAGGATAAGCTGCCAAGATGGCAGCCGCCACGTCTGAGCTCACTCTGTTGAACTGCTGGATCTGTCTCTTCCACGCCTGCAGCAGGCCCTTCCCAGCTTTGTCCACCCGCTGGCCTCCCGCCCAATCGCTCTCCAGGTAAAAGGAGAAGCCGGTCTGCTCTCGCGCTCGCCTGAAAACAACCGAGAGGAGTGTGGGAAGTGACCGTGTGATCCGGCAGAGGCGGCGCAGGGCCCGAGATGCGATGAGCAAAAAGGGCTCCGGGTTGCTCACTTGAAAGGGGCCTCGGCGACCGCTTTGGTCGTCATGGTGATGTGGTCGGAGAACTCCTTCCAGGTAGATAAGAAGCGGACGGAGACGCCGGTGTGAAGCTGGAGGTGGACCACAGCCTGATGGGATTTTGCACGAGGATCGGTGAAGATAGTAAAACGAATGCCTAATTTCCTTCTTGAGAACAAAACTCCATATAAATATCATGATTTAAAAAATAACATTGGTAGATTTTCACATTAGTGCTGTAAATTATTCTCGACAAAGGCAATCAGAAGACTGTTTATACTCTTCTGCAGGGGTGCGTCTAATTTTTTTTTTTTTCTTTGTAGCAGGGCACAAACTGTAGAAGGGCGGCACACTAAAATTACAATTTCACCTAAATGTACTTAAGGTTTAAATTACAATGACCAATGGGCCAAAATTTGGATAACAAATATATTTATTTACCCAAACAAAACATATGGATCTGTTTAGCATGAGAAAACTATGCAGTAGAATTGTCTGTTACAATGGCAGAGGGCACAGGCTAATTTTACTAGTCAAACAATTAGCCTGTTTAGCTTAGTTTAGCTTCACTAAGCTACACGATGTGTAGAGTCCTAAAAACGTTATTTTTAGGACTGTTATGCCAACTCTGTTCAACTTAATGAAAATGCAAGATCATCCAGAAATGTTAGACAAAAATCTTATAAACCAAAATTCTGTTGAGGTGAATGTAAACAAAACAAATGTAGCTATGAGCTACAAAATGGAGGTCTGTTATGGCAGGCTTGTCAAAAGTTAAATAGACATCCCTGTTCAATGTTTGTGATGATTCCATTGCAACAGGAAGTGTTAAGATTAGATGTTTATGCGGTTTCTCTTCATATGTCGTGACGCTGGTTGCAACAAAGATTTATAACATCAGAAGCTTGGATCACAAAAACTAGTTTTGCAGGCAACCTACTGAGGGACGTTTAAACAATTGTGTGGCTAATTTTACCCTTGAGTCGATATGATTGTGGCTGGTGTTTACTGGGACCAATTTAACACTTTTTGATTATTTTTCTCTCACCCCAGCCAGCAAATGTGATTATCTAATCACCATCAAATGAGTGCCTTCATTTATTAACCCCCTGAAGATCAGAAGATTGATTAAATAAAATCAGCTACATAGTGAGGAACACTTTCCACTTTTGTGTTATATTAATAAACCAAAAACATCCCACAAGTGTAAACTGTTGAAAAATGCAGAAGCCATTATAGATAAGGGAGACGTAGGCTTGTGTTTTAATTAAAACATGCAATGCAATTCATTTGACCAATTTTAATAATCAAATGTATTAATTTATGAGTGTAAATGCTTTCGTAAAGTAGCATCAATTAAGACGTTCAACTGTTTTAAACCGCAGGGGGGGATTTCTGTGTCTTTTGGTTAAATTGAAATTGATTTCTGCTGTTGATGCATTACTAAAGTGCCTATTAAATTTATGAGAACAAAATTTATATTGTGAATTCTCATTTATTTTTTTTAAGGTTCTGCAATAAAATAAAAAAAACCACCGGAATAAAACATACAATGAATACCACTTATTTACATAAAATTTAAAACAGATTAGAAATAGAACGATGAGATATTATCTTGCTGGAGCCTTCTCACATAGAAAAATTGAATAAATTTTTTATCAAAGTTAAAAATGATTTTTTTTTCATATAAAAGTAGTACATAATATATAGTACATAACAAAATAACCATATTTAAAATAATTACCTATATATACTGGTCTGTATTAAAGCATTTTCCTGCCCATTATAACACCACATATTGAACTTAACACAACACTGTAGGATGCAGGTTTCTTACTGTATTAAACTTTAAATGTCGTGATTAACTCCGGTGTTCGGCTCTTTTTACTGGTTTTGTCTACCTGTGTTTTCTCTCCTGGAGCAGATTATATAATAAACCATGCAATGAAGTGCAGCAACACAGATGTCTGCAGCTGACTGACAAAAATGTATAAATAAATAAATAGCCGGATGACGCAAAAGCAATGCAGGTGCTACTCAACAAACTTCAAAACCACGCAACTTCAAAAGGAGGAGGAAAAACAAAAAAAAACCTCTTCATTGACGATGGGTTATTTAAGACTTTTAGTGCTGCATTTGTTTTCAAGGTAATTTTTTAAAAAGGCCTGTTTTAGTTTTTTCTTCTCGTCTCAATTTATGCATCGTTATTATTCAGTATCCTATCCGGGGGGGGGGAGCGGATGACCAACCTACCTCCTCCACTTCAACTCTGGACACCTCCGGCAGCTTCTCGGCGTGACCGTTCCTCCGTTTTTTCTTCTCTTTTCCTCCTCCTGCCTCTTCCCCAGCCACAGCCGCTCTGAGCCTCTTCTGGCTCTGAGACTTTCGGGCCCTGAGAACATCAAGGTGAGCTTTACTTTTATGATTGACGGAACCCCCTAAGCAGCCAGCGTTCTGTAAATGATTCATAGTAGTAACACCGATGTAGTGATGCGAGTGGCCAAACAAGAGAGCCAGCGCCGATTTCTGATTTTCGTAAAAGGTGCCTGTTGATTCTGCTTTTGACCTCCACTGTTTTTAATTATTTTTCTTCAAATAATCCTAATATAAAGAAACTCATTTGCCTTTGTTTTAAGTTAACGGCTACATGAAGGGATTACAATTGAAGCATCAGACACAACTAGTTATTTAATTCTTTTCTCCTCTAATGTCAAAAGTTATTTGGTGATGCATTTACAGACCAAAAAATAAAGTGGGGGCTTTCAGTTTTGATGCATTTCCAGGCACATTTCAATCAGTTGCCACGTCACTAGTAGATCACTAAACTGTAGTCAGCAATTCTAAAGTCTTTTGGATGGAAAACATGACAGAAGTCGGCATCTAATGAAAAGCTGCTGATTCAGAAACTGAATCAATCAATCAATCAAATTTTATTTGTATAACACATTTCAACAGCAAGGGATTTCAAAGTGCATTACATCATAAACACAAAAACACAAAGTCATGCAGCATTAACTCAACAACCAAAACATTACATTAAGTCAAGTGGCATCATGAAATTCATAATTGATTACGTTTCAAATACGACTCTAAACAGGTGGGTCTTTAGTCGAGATTTAAAGGAAGTCAGTGTTTCAGCTGTTTTACAGTTTTCTGAAGGTATGGCTATTTAGCATTAAACAGTTAAACTTGTACAAAACCCTACTTTGCTGATAAATTAGCAAAGTAGGGTTTCAGTCATTTCAATCTAATCTAGATTGACTATGTTCAGATCCAGCTAAACAAACAACAAAAAAAACTACAATTCTTGCTAGGTTCAGGGTTTTTTTAACTACAAATGGTTAAAAAAACAAATCCATATTCAGTTTGGTGAGTCTTTCGCTATTTCAATTCAATGTAGGATAATCTTGCCGAGGTCAGACAAATATTTATGAAGAATGGATTTTAGATACCAGATTATTTTTAAAAAACTAAATAAATGAAGTAATGAAATTAGCTTTTACAGATTGCTAAATGACAGACTGCAAGTCAGACGGTAACTTTTGCACTCTAAGAAAAACAACAGCTTAGGCTAATTTATACCACATTTTTAGAGAAAAGTTAAATGGGCATGAACGCCTCAGCAAAATCTGGCAGGATTGTTTTATCCGTTTCTTATAAGTGAAAATTTTTCCATTAGTCTTTCCTTTCTGTGCTAGGTGCCATTTTGCTCGACTCTGAAATGAGAACGTCTTTCTGATTCTCCAACGTGGTGGATGACTCTGAATGCCGTCTGCTACTTTTAGTTTATGGAAAACTGGCTGATAAACTGGACAAACAGAGAAAATGCCAATCTCCTTGAAGCAATCCACCGAGTTCGAATGAATAAAAACGACGTACGGCCGTCACAAAGGAGTCTCTGGTTTAATAAGACTCCTTTGTTCTCTGAAGCGTTCTCACCTGAAATAGCTCTCCAGCTCGACGACTGCCAAACTGAGCCGTTTGTCGGGGTGACGCCTCTGCTGCTCCCGGACCCACGATGTGAGGGTGGGGCTGCAGGCTGGCCCGCTGTGCCTCTCCTCCTGGGTTACACAGGCAGAGGGAGATACTCGTTTCAGGTCAAGCTTCTCCAAACAGAAACGGACAGATAAAAACAGATAGAACCCAGGCTTATCTAGAAAAACTGCTGCTCTTGGGAGATACTTACAGCTTCTACCGGTGAGCTTACAGCCTTGCTTAGAATGTTAAAGCTTGTTTTGAAGGGTTTATTTTTGTGTAATAATCTTAGAATGTTTTCAAAAATTCTTCTGCTTGGCTTCCAGCTGAAAGTTTCCGGAAGGGTTTTTTTTTTGTGGAAATTTCTCAACGACGTCTTGCAAGTCCGAACGGCGACTCACTTGGATGTAGTTGTGAATCAGAGTGACGAAGTCTTCCACCGTCATCTGCATCACCACGTGGGGCTCTGGAGCGCGCGCCGCATCGTTCTGCTGAAACAGCGGGAGCACATTTATCATGATAATAATAAAACTTTATTCAAAAATGGACAATGGATGACTGAAACATAAATGTCACCATTTGATGAGATGTACCCTGCAGCTGCACTGCAGGGTACATCTGCAGTACCCTGACAAGTTGCAAGCTGAGCTGAGACTATAGGGCTGAAACGATTAATCGCGACGAATCGATTATTCAAATCATTGCCAACTAATTTAGTAATCAATTAATCGTTGACTCGAGAAAAGAAAAACACTCAAAACAAGGCCATTCGCTGAATTAAATTCATTACTGCTGAATTTAAAGCAGTAATCATAATCAAAAGTGTACAAAAAATTAAGAAAAAAACCCAAACATTTGTCTTTAAATATTTTCTACCTAGAACTCCTCAAGTGGCATAGTTTTAGCTGGATCAATTTTTGCAAAACAAATCTCCTATTGAACACCTCTTGCATCCAGTTGTTAATCAATTCATTCAAGAAATAATCAACAGATCAGCCCTACACTGTTGAGTGCAAGCTGAACTTTTTGGGATGTTGATGTTAGAAGCATTTCTTAAGCTGCAGCTGCATTCTTTGTTACAAACAATCAAGTGTACACAAAAGGAATATTATGTTATTGCATTATAGGCAATATCTTGTTTAAAAAAGGAAATATAAATTATAAGTGGCTAAAAGAAAAACATTCCCAGATTGTGCCAATTCTTTTTCCAATTAATTGTCACAATAATGGACTAGCCCTAGCTGGGACTGCACTGCATTTTCTTAACTAGACTGGGGGTCGTTTTTTTGAACCTGTGCGCTCGGAGCCTGCCTGGCCCAGGTCACGCTGCGGGGCAGCGGCTGTTTCTCTATGGCGCAGCTACAACCCAGAGCCTGCACAGACGCCAGCAGAGTTCCCCCTCCTTCCAGCTGCAACAGAGCTGCAAAAGAGAAAAATAACTTAGCTGAGCTGCTTTCTAATAAATCTGTAGCTTTTTTTTTAATAGTTTTCTTTCTTCTTTCACCTGGATCAACAGCTACAACCATATGCCTGATGCACTCCTCTGGCCTCAGGGCTTTGGCAGCCTCAACCAGAGCTCTTCTCTCCGCTTTCTGCCTCTCTTGTTCCTGCTTGAGCGCCTCCCTGTCCTGCTGCTGTCTCTCTCTGGCCTGCCGTCTCCTCAGAGCCTCCTCCCTGGAGGCCCGGATCTCCTCCGCCGACCTTTTTGTGGCTTTCGTCCTGGTAGGAGACACGTCTCCGGTCTCGGATGCGGAGAGATGTCTGAGGGGTAGGTCATCCGCTTCCTCTGGGGTCGACCTTCTCTCCTTATGCAATGTGAGGAGATGCTCTGACTCTGAAGAGCCTTTTTGATTTCTTTCGGTGAGGACGGCGCTGTCCTGTCTCAATTTCAGCCTCTGTGCCAGGGGCACGTACGCCACGTCGTCGTCAGAATCGCTGCTTATCATCATGACATCAGCCGATCCACCCTTACCGAGAACCGAACTGGAGAAGGCCGCAGCTTTACCATTGAAGTTGTTCACCTCTGGTTTCTTTGGGGCTTTCTGGGAGGCTACATCGGTGCTTGGACGAGGCTGGAGGAAATCAAACACAGGCAGCTCCTCATCTGAGTCACTGCTGCTTCTCAGATCCTCACGTTGAGGGGAATCACTATACATGATGATAGAAAACACAAACTGTCACCATCATCTGTTAGGAAAGTGCGTTTTGTTTTGTTTGTCTTTGGTTTAAACTCCTCGCCAGACTTCTTTGAAAAATTGTCACATTTAGTGTTTACCAGATGAAAAAGGGGTGAATGGATCCCCTAACAAACAAATAGCTCAAACAACCAACATGTTCCGAGTGTGCTGGTAAATTCGGCAACAACGGGAACACGATTTTGGTTTCAGACAGAGCTTTGCTAGCAGCCTGTTCTGGCTTTGGAAGATAAGGGGGAACCATTACACAAGTTTCTTGGTGTGACGTTATCTGTTGCTGCAGAAATAATTGGATTCCTAACTTCCAGCTACATATTCCAGGCACCTAAAAAAAAAAAGAGTTCACAATAAAGAAAGAAATTACTTCTTAAATTGAGTTTGGCGCAGCATTAAAAATTTCCTTAGGAAGACAAACGATAGATAACACACGGAAAGCCAAGTTCAATTTACCCGACAAAAAGGCAGCCAGCGTCACGCACGCAAACGTCAGATAGCAGGACGACAACTTTCAAGACAGGAGGATTTCACCACATACTGAACAAACTTCCAACTACAAAATGCTATTTGTTTTTGTGGCTACTTACATCATCGTGAGATGCGCGTGACGCGATGTTTGATTTTCCCCGGGTTTTGTTGCATTCACGGACAGTCGGACTACAGAGCTTTTAATGATAGGAATTGCGCTCATTATTTATTTTTTTTTAGATCAGAATTGTTTGGCTCAAATTGCTTAAAAGTGGCGATTTATTAAGTTTGTTGTTGTTGTTGTTTGTTTGTTTGTTTAAGAACGAACCCATCAACCCATCCAGTGTTTGTGAAAACTTGAGCTGTAACTCGCTGTCACTGTCTGTTACAACACAGTTTTTACTTTTGCATTATTTGAATTATTACAATAAATGTATACATAGTTCCTCAGTAAGGCATGACAAGAAGGAATATTACTCGTGACAATCATTTGATATCTTGGAAGAGAAGATTACCCACAAAAAGATACAAATTGACAGCATTCCACCCTAGCTTGACAAGATTAATTTAAAGTTATTATTTGAGTGATTTATAGATATCAATTGCCAAAACGATATATAATGTTCATATTATGTTTATGATTAACATAATATGAACGTTTGGTATCATAGTGAGTTCTGTTTCGCACGTTGTACAAGGTACCTGAACGCAGCAGAAGGATACGGATATGTCGCGAAGGATGTTGCGTATTGATGACACGATTCAAAATGGCGGCGCTGGCGTCCTTGATGCTGAAGTCCAGAGCAGGTACGAAACGACTTAATGTTAATTATAACACCTTACGTGCGTTTTAATACAATAAAAAAAGCGAACATTTCTGTTCGTTGTCCATTCGCTGGTGTTAGCTTTTCTCTATTAGCACAACGTTCCGTTTGCTAACCTACCTGGTTATCCCTCTGCTTGGGGACAATCAATTAAACACATTGGACTTAAAACGTCACTCAAACCAGTTCAGCAGTGTTTGTAGCATTTAGCCGTCCAGAAACGTCTCTGTTGTGTTGCTTTTAGGTCTTCTGGTTTCCAGTGAGTCCTATTTGCTGGACGCGGTGAGGTTTGCGTCCAAGAAGGCCGGAGGCAGCTCAAAGAACCTCGGAGGGAAGAGCCCCGGCCGGAGGTTTGGTTTTAAGAAAGTGGATGGTAATATTTGCCCCCCATCTGAACACCTCTGGAAGCTCTGACATAATCTACAAAGCATGTATTCCACATTGTGTTTGTGTTGATCATTATTTTGTTATGTTCTTTTAAGGTAACTTTGTACATGCTGGGAACATCCTTGCAACACAGAGGAAGTTGAGGTATCACCCTGGAGCACATGTGAGCATGCTTTTTTTTTTCTTTTTTTTTTCTATCCAGGGATGTAGAGATTAAATTTCAATGCTAATTCAGCTTGAGAGAGATTCAATAGTTTAATAAAGCAGGTAATTATTAATTTACTGTATGCTGCTATAATCTTGCTGTAGAAGTTGGCAGATATGTAGTTAACTGACTTGAGCTTTAAATGGATTAAATCATATTAGCCTTAAAAATCTTATAGAAACCTTGTTGTCACAGCGATTTGTTTTGCTCTGAGAACTAATATCGTATGCAGTTTGTGACATTAAACGTAACAGTGACACGCAGTCTGCATCCAGTTGGGGAGTTTTGATGTACCCTTGGTGTTTTGTGATTGTCCTGCAGGTTGGCCTGGGAACCAACAACACCCTCTTCGCACTGGAGGACGGCCACGTCAGGTTCACCAAGGAGGTCTACATCCCACCGCCCCGAAACCCCGAGGTCACCCGCGTCATCACCAAGCTGCCTAAAGGAGCCGTGCTCTACAAGACCTTCATCAACGTGATGCCAGTGAAACAGGAGGGCAAATTCAAACTAGTGGACCTGGTCTGAAAGAGCTGGAGTGCAACGAGGACTTCGTATTTTTCTTTTGGGCAGAGCAACAGAAAAGTCAGTGGACTGAACTGACTCCTAACCTGGCTGCTGATTATGCTGACGGCTCCATTCTGACTCCTCAGAAAGCTGAACATGATTAACGGAGCCTTCTTCAGTGTCGCTTTGATACATTTCCTGTTGCATTCAGAACTAATTCTCATAAAAGAAAATGAAGTCAGTCTGTCACTGATGTATTTATAATGGTTCCTGAAAATCACAGATTGTTGTGCATGAGAGATTAGTTAGATGACACAGCTGATTATCTTCTGTAATAAAGTTTAAGTAAAAGTCTTAATGCTGAATGAGTTTGCTTTATTTATTTTTTTTGGATGGTGATGTGATTTTTTTTTTTTTTCACTGCAGGTTTTCTCTAGTGGCTGTAGCTTAAAGTCAGGAGTCTGATTTTAAAGAACACCTGTACTGTTTTTTTTTTTTTTGTGGGGGGGTGTTGCAATCTTTCATTTGACCACTAGATGTCGCACGATCTTTAATTCACAACGTAATAATTTCTTTCCTTTTACCTGCCCTTTTACTGTTGCAAGCTGTGGACAAATATGTTGTAACTATACTTTTAGAAATATTGAAATATTCAGCCTATTCAGAGATCAAGAACTGGTGAATTTTAGAATTTTACTGCTGTTTTCGTTAAACCACACCGTCTTTCTATTTGCATCCGCATTTCATTCACTATATGTTGATTTAAGTGTGTCTTCTTGGTTCTTGTTTTTCTGTAGTAATCCTCACCCAAATATTGCCGTTCTCCAAAAGCTGCACTACCTGTACTGGCCAGGAGGTGTCACACATTCACCACTTCACAGCTAACTGGAAGTGGGTTTATAAAGTTGAGAGTTTGAAGCCGTTTTTCAGGTTTTAATCTTTACTTGCTTCAGAAACTGAGCGAAGACCGCAACAGCTGATTGATCAAATGGTATTTTGTCTCTGAGCAAGTTTTCACCAGAAGCTGGAGGGGGGGAAAAAGCAGCAGTTATCTGAAGTCGGTGGTATGCAGAGGGAGTGTGGGTGAGGCTTGGTGTAAAGTAGGGAGGTTGAATGCCATCGTTAAAGGGGGGGGGATGATTGATGGGAGGAGTATGCCACATTGTTTTCATGTTCTTTGGAAACTTGTAGTTCACTTTGTGTCCCACAGTATGCACCGAAAATATCTGTACATAAGAGCCTGAATTTCTTTTAAATTATTAACTTTTCGCTGTTTCAGCTCTGTGGGCCCAGATTTAGGTTGAAAGTAGATTTTTTTCAAATTTAGCCAACGTGTTTCTTCTGACTGGAAGTAATATAAACCTTTTTGTAGGTACAATGCCTTGTAAAATTATTTACCCTTGGAACTTTTTCACCTTATAACCATAAAATCAAAGTGTTTTTTCTATGGTGGAGCAACACAAGTCTGAAACAAAAAAAAAAAATCTAAAATGAACTAGAAGTTTAAAGCAGGGTTTGGTTATATTTAAACATGACTGTTTTGTTCAAACCATTATCTGGAAAATGGAAAAAGTTTGGTCACGGCTGCACACTTGTGGCACTGCAGAGTCGAGGCTCACGTAAGAGAATCGGTCAAATGGACATCTACTAGCTGTGGACTCCACAAATATGACCTTCACGGATGAGAGGCAAGAAAGCCATAAGAAGTCCCAGTTAAAGTTTCACAATAACCATTTCTTAAAATTAGGAAAGGAAACTAACCATGTGTATCACCCTGAAAACGGCATTCCAACAGTGAAACATGGCGGTGTCCTTTTCTTCTGCAAGGGGTTAAAGAAGCTGATGAACTCTAATGGGAAGACGGATTTAAGGTAAACACACGACAGTTCTGGGGAAAATCTGTTAGAGGCTGACAAAAGACAAGAGACTGGGGTATAAATTCAGTCTGTAGCAGAAGTAAGACACTGTATCAGGAAGATACAACCTGAGCTGCAATGGAAAGGTTTACATGAGTGGATGTTCATTTGCTAGAATGGCATAGTCAAAGTTCAGACCCTAAACCAAGTTGAAAATCTATGGCAAAATATGGAAAGAATGTACAAGATTTTTGTTTCTCCATAAGCTGGTGGAGATATACCCCAAAAGACTTGCAGCTGTCTTTGCTGCAATATGTGCTTCTACAAAGTATTGACGCATGCAAATATGTGCTACACTTTTCAGATTATCTGTAAAAAAAAAAAAAAAAAGAAATCCTGAAAACCAAATCAGAACTCTGACCTACGTTTTACCAGTAACATACATTGGACGTTGTGGTTACAACTTGACAACATGTAAAAGGCCAGTATGTTTGTCATGGCAAGGCATCGTATGTACCTTCAGTTGGTTTGTGGTTTCCTTTGGTGAATGTTTGACCCCGGTTAAAGAGTAACTCTGTCCTGCCATACCTTCCCTATTTTAACAGTGACCAATGAATCCAACCGTGTTAAAGTTTCGGCAAACAAGACCCTACCAGACTGGTTTTTTTCCATGGTGCATTTCCATTAAAACCCAAGTCAACATGCTTTGACAACAGAGTTTATGACAGGCAACATACATAACTCTTGGCATTACTGGTATCAAGCTGGACTCAGCTCAGGTGACACAAAGCTCCTTACACTTTGAGTCTTCACTAAGAATCTTAAGAGTGGATCGATAACACAACGTCTTTCATCTCACCTTGCACCATTGATGATTTACCTTAAAGAAACCTGTCTTAAGTAATAAAGTAAATTCTTTTCAAATGCTTTTTGATATTCAATCAGTCATCAGTAAAAGGGCTGAGCAAGCCGATATTTAAACATTACAGCCAGCCTTGGAGTATGTGAGTTACTGTTGAACCATTTAGGAACTCTTGGATAAACTCCTGGTGAAAGACCAGATTAGATTATTAGATTAGATTATTTTTGCACCCTAGTGCCATTTCATAGCACAATAAAGTAACTATGTTCCCTTCAGTTGTTATAAAAATGCTGTATTTATCAAATATGACTTAATAGAAATTTGGCTTCATAATTTGACGCCTTAAAATTGGGCCTCTCTCTCTTTAAAAACCCCTGCTCTTCCAGAAACTCCGCCTTCAGGAAGTCATCCCAACAGTGCTCCTCAATTTACCCTTTAACAGGGTTTTTACCATTGTTTCACTGAGAAGCAGCTCTAAGAATGAGCCCAACTTATGTGCAGTTTCACCAGGTGTTTGCTAATTGTTGCTGGCTAGTCTGAAGGAGCTGAAGGGGGAGCACTGCAGCAGAAGCTCGGAAACTTTAACACTCGTGGACTGGAAAAAAAATGCATGTAGTTCAGTGATGAAAATTTAATACAACTGCATGAGTTGAAGCACATTGCATTATAATATCAGAGCAAATTAATAACAGCGTTTTCAGTATTTGTATGCTTTCGCACACATTGAGTGTTGTGAAAAACACACAGGTTAGCTATTTGTCATCTCCTAGGATGTAGAGCATTTGTAAGAACTGTAATAAGTCACTGCTCAGGAACTTAGATCACTCATTATTGATTTCAGGTCAGTCACTCTGGAGGGTTTTCCATTAACGGCCTGTTTAAGGTCAGTCCACAACATCATAGTTGGATTTAAGCCAAGACTTTAACTAGTCCACTGCAACACATTCATTTGGGTTTTTATTAGCATTTTGGAGGAGGACCTGCTGGCGTGCTTTGGGTTGTTGAAGTGCCAAATAAGCCAAGTGCATTTATTAACAACAATTTACAAACAAAGTTCAGAAAATCCAACATGCACTGCTAAATTCATCATCAGATTTGCTATGATTAATGTTAATACAGCAACCAAGACGAGTGAATTCTGAAAAGGTACATGAAATCAAATATTTTCCATATGCACTTGTAGCAACAGGTTGATGCAGATTTTTTTTTTGGTCCATCTGACAAAATTGCTTCTTTTCAGTCGAATTGTGAAGAATCTTTGTGAATCTGTGGCACAGAAATTTTTCTAATCGTTTTTACTTTTTCACTTTAGAAAAACCTGGCACCTTCAGCAACGGTTTGTGCCCTTTTGCTAATCATCGTGTCTGTCAGGCCGGTTTTGAACCACCCTTTGAAAGAGCGAAAAGGCAGCGCAGTCATGCTCGGCTCGGGCTGGAGGAGCGCACAGCTTGAGTCAGAGTCATTATCGCGTGAATACTCCCAAGAATTGAACAGATTCATCAGCTCTGACTCAAACGGCCGTTCGGTTAGCAGAACCAGTGGGCATGTCTTGGCAGCGGGGGTCTTCTTTGCCCATCGGGGAGACAGAGGCGTAACTCTGCGCCGCTGTGCCACGTGTTTCTTCACGCGAGTGTGAGGCGTTTATGGACAGGTGAACGTTGGTTGGAGAAGCTTGTGGATTAGAATAAAATATTTCCTCGTATGTTGGTGGCGGCTGGAACGAAATAAGACCAAAAAAAATAAAAAATTATGTGATGTCTACAAACCAACATATCAGACATTAGGAAAAAATTTGATGCTTAAATTGGTTTAATGAAATATCAGAGCAAAATATATGTTATACAACCACTGGCCACTTTATTAGATACACAACGCTAGTAGTAGATTTTGCCTTCAGAACAATCTGAATTTATCATATCACACATTCAACACAGTAAAAATTAAAAAATAAATGTTGGTCAGTTGCTGCAGATTCGCTGGCTGTACATCTGTAGCTGCACTTCAACTGCAAATGTGCGCAAGATGTTGTCAATATTCCACTAGTGTCGAAAAAAAACCACTACTTCAAAACTGAGGTGTTCAAATTAAATAAAAAACGCAATTAGAATAACACGTTTACCAGTTTGTTCACGAGATAAGTCGTCAAAAAACATGCTGCGACATGATCCTCCTACCACTTCCTGCCGTCTTCTTTGTCTCTTCTGCCAGCAGTGACATCCGGTTGTTGATCACGTGACACGTGAGGTGCGAAGAAAGTGTTTCCGTAAATACACTCATTTTGATACAGACGAAAAACCACCAAAGACGTATTTTTGAAGAACGTGAGTTTTTTCAAATAAACTGCTGTGTTTGCATCAAGTAGATTTATTTTCGTAATTCATCGCACTCTGGAAAGCACATGGTAATGATCTGAGCTCTGTGACTTTACGCATTATGATGCCACACTGTCGCCTTAGAGAAAACAGTGTGGCAGCATTAGAGTATGAACACAGTTCATACTCTGCGCCGACTGTGGGGTTTAAGCAAAGGGGTCTAAATCTAAGAATTACAAGAAAAAAAAACACAAAGCTAACACACCATTTCAACCAACCTGATGCAAGACAGGATGACTCCATCGTGTTATTAGGTATATGTCAAATTCCGACTCTACTATCTGGAAGACTCAGTTTGATTGGGCTAGAGCAGGGGTGGGCAACTCCAGGCCTCGAGGGCCGGTCTCCTGCAACTTTTAGATGCATCTCTACTTCAACACACCTGAGTCAAATAATGAGGTCATTAGCAGGACTCTGGAGAACTTGACTGCACTTAGGAGGTGATTCAGTTATTGGATTCAAGTGTGTTGGACCAGGGAGATTTCTAAGATTTGCAGGACACCGGCCCTCGAGGACCAGGATTGCCCACCCCTGGGCTAGAGAATAACACTTCTTCTGTTTTGGTTTTACTTGTTCTTTTTGCTGTGCTTCATAATCCATTTTCATTTTGAAAGTGACGACACATTTTCAGGCGGGCTTGAGTTTGCGTGCTCCGACGAGCCTTTACATCTGAGCGAACGATCTGATTAAACCAACTCTGGTTCCCTTAAAGCAGACCATAGACAGCTGATATGGAAGCCACCATCGCCTCAGCTTCCTGTTTTTAGCTAATCAGGGTGGCTGTAACTGTGGTGCTTCAAGGCTTCTTGTGTTGTGCAATCACTTATGATTCTGCATGTCTCAGTATTCACCAGTGATAATTCTCCTGGTCTATCCTCTGACATTAAGAAGGCATTTTCATCACACACAACTATTATTCAAATAAATTGATATTTCCACTTTCTCCAACAATTCTTTGTAGAACTGAGAGATGTTTGTGTGTAAAAACACCCAACATCTCAGTGCGTACAGCATTTTTCATTTTTACTTCAACAAAGTTACTTAAATCGGATTATATTTGACTGCTGTCCATTCATCACTCTTAGAATCATTTCCTTACGGTTGGCAGTGTAAATTTGGACTTTTATGTTGAAGCCACTCCTATCGTAGTCACATTTCCTGGTGATAACAGACTCCACTGTGTCACGCATGCTGCTAGTTCTGCTGGGGAGAGAATCTCCTTAATAACCAGACCTGTTGCTGATGTGTACAGCATTAAAGCCACTAAATAAAAAAGGCTTTTCCCACTGGCGCGCCTAATAAAGTGGCCGCTGATTCTTTAAAAGTGGAGAACTGATGGACTTCACCTCATCGTGACTGCTATCCAGGCCAATGCGCCGAGCGATCATGCCGTGGATCTGTCTTTGGCGGTCCTTCTTCCGCACGCTTTCGTAAGATGGCAGTCGTGGCTGCGGGCCCGACAGGTGGTAGTCGTTTGGCTTTCCGATGATAAACAGCGTTCCAGGAAGCTGAGGAACGAGCACGATTAGAGAAGAAGCCAAAAGAGGTATTTTCATTTTCAACTCTCATGCACAGCGTTTGTTTTTGTTTTTTTGTTTTTTTTTAAGAACCCTACCTGTGATCCCATCGCTCGCTGATTCAAGGCGGCATTGTGCCCACGGTGGGCGATGCCAAAGAGAGAATGTCTGCTGCTGTACTGGGGCAGGTCATTCTGGGAATGAAGTTCAAACCCACAGCGAGATTAGATACACTTGTGCTCTAAGTGCAGTTGAAAGCAAAGGTTTATGTCCATAACAAAAAGGACACACACACCCCCACACACACATTTTTTTTCTCACTGTAAATCCCCAAAGCAGATTTAACATGACAATTTTGCAGAATTCCCACTTTAAAGTCAAAATGAAAATAAACAAGTCAGGATTCTGATATTATACTCAGAATTCTTCCTTTTTTTAAATCCATCCATCCATTTTCTAACATCCTTGTCCCTAGTGGGGTCGGGAGGTGTTGGTGTCTATCTCCAGCTAACGTTCCGGGCGAGAGGTGGGGTCACCCTGGACAAGTCGACACATATCGCAGGGCAACACAGAAACAGACAGGACACACACACTCACACCTAGGGAGAATTTAGAGGGACCACTTAACCTGACAGTCATGTTTTTGGACTGTGGGAGGAAGTCGGAGTACCCGGAGAGAACCCACACATACACAGGGAGAACATGCAAACTCCATGCAGAAAGACCCCGGGCCGGGAATCGAACCCTGGACCTTCTTGCTGCAAGGCAACAGCTCTCTTTTTTTCAAATCCTTTTTTGTAAATGTATATACTTTTTTCGCACTACTCTTAAGTTTTCAGGAGTGCTGGACGCCGGTGCCTGATATTGTAATACATTTAAAAAGTCTTACTGACAGAATACAACTCTTATTAACTGTAATTGTTACAGAATTGCATATCTTATCAAAGATGGTTTTAATTTTTAATTTAAAAAAAAAATCATTACTCTTGGACTCTTGGTCCAAATTCTGGCTCTAAAGAAAGCTTTGAATGACATTCTCATAAGGAAGAACTAAAATTAGTTCTCTTGTAAATACTACTGCAATATGAAAATATGTAAGGTCACGACTGACATCTATTTATGAAAATAAAAAATCAAGGTTAAGGTTGCAATATATTTTAAACTAAAAGAAAAATGTGTTTATATTCCTTTCACATTTGATATCGATGCAAACTGGAAAAAAATCCTGCTGCATGAAGGCAATTATGACCACTTTGCTCTTAGTACTAGATTTTGCCACCAATAAACTGAATCACAATACGGCTTTTTCAGACCATGTTTAAAAAGCATGCTAGCATGATGGGCAGCCCTAAAACCCTGTTTCCATGGTGTCAAACCGCTGCACTTTACTCTTTAAGTTTAATTCCATGCCCCCTCTCAGCCTGATTTCACTTTATATCTTATTGTACAACCAAACTCAGTGTTGTCTGCAGCCAGTGTTCATTCTTACTGCATATTCCTGTGTCCTGCAGGGCCTGAGTCTGCAGCAGAGTAGATCCTTTCTGTAGAGCACCACCACCAGCAGCAGTATCACTAAACAGAAGACTGCACATGACCCTGAGGTTAAGGAGAAACGCAATGAAACATCTTCAGCAGAAAGACAGAAAGATGAGGAAAACACAATCCACATAGAGCAGGCAGCAATGTGGCTCAACCACGGGAAGAGGGTGAGCCCTATGCTCTACTTTGTTGCAACTCTAATTATTGTGTTTCTTAAGATTTCATCTGTCTGGTTTTTAATGTTCTATGTGCTTCATTTCGGCACCTGGTTCACAGCTCAAATAGCACTGAATATGTGTCGACGCAAAAACACTCCCGGAGCAGCAGGTGGAGGTCGGAGTTGTGTTTTCCTTATCCACCAGGACAGCAAACGCAGATGGGATCAAGACATTTGAAAACACAAACCTAAATGAATGAAGTCACCCTTTAAAAACGCTTTGAATTACTTTTTTTAATTATTATTATTTTCACTGCACAGCTGGGGATTCTTAAAGATGGCAGAACGATTCATCCCTTCAACTGGTTAAAGTTTATTAGACTTTAAATGATTACAGGTCTGGACGATTCCGAGCGAATTTATGAGATCTTATTAGAATTACGTGCAGCTACGTTTACGGGAAAATATTCCTCCATGTGATTTAATCACATTAGATGAGAATGAAAAGACTTTTTAAATAGACGTCACGAATATGAATCTTGCTCATTAACATCTGCACACAAAGCACAGATAAAAGTGTAATTAAAAGGCTTGTATTAAACTTTTTTTTTTTTTAACCATCTTTCTGATAGGGCAGTTTAGATCACTTATTTGTGTGGAGATATCGGATGCAAGAAAGAAAAACTCTCCTGGGATTTTCGTGAAGGCAACATTTGTTGTTATTCCTCTTTCTCGTGCGTCTTCAAAACGACCTCTCGATCTGCATTGTGCAGACAGTTCTTGTGTGTGTGTTTGTGTTTTGGTTCTCACTTGTGATTTCTTTCTGCTGAGTTTGTTTAGTATTGTTGCTGTTCAGGTCTTGCCATATCAGTTTCTGTTGTTTTCGTATTTTTGGCTGAGACTCATGTTAGTATCTCATATTTGCATTTGGTTTGGGGGTTTTTTTAGCTCATTGCCTTTGTGTCACTGTGTTAATTTGCCTCCTTTCGATCACACATATAACGATACCAACCGGGTAAACTCTAAGTCAGGGGTGGGCAATCCTGGTCCTCGAGGGCCGGTGTCCTGCAGCTCTTAGATGTCTCCTTGGTCCAACACACTTGAATCCAACAGCTGAATCACCTCCTAAGTGCAGTCAAGTTCTCCAGAGTCCTGCTAATGACCTCATTATTTGACTCAGGTGTGTTGAAGTAGAGACGCATCTAAAAGTTGCAGGAGACCGGCCCTCGAGGCCTGGAGTTGCCCACCCCTGCTCTAAGTGCTTTCATTTGGTTATTTCTGCGTATTGTAGCAACTCTGTTTTTGCAGTAATTAAACCGCCATACGACACACTGCTGGTCCGTGCAGGGTCAAGGAAAAGCATCTCAAAGTGGCTGCAACTTATTTCTAAAGATCCATGTGAACAGTGGAAGTTTGTGGTTACGTACCACACAGGAAGTGACACTTTGCAGATCGTTGTCAGTGATAGCCGCTCAGTTTAAAACAAGGCTACACTGCAATATTTGACATTTTCACGGTGCATCACTTTTACCTCCACAGAGTCAATCTGGTGTGTTTCACAAAAATAAGCAGCAATAAAAAATTTTTTTGTAACATTAAAATATTATTGAAATACAAAATTCCTTATTGTAGAAACATTAGACTTGAAGGAAGACTGTCTCACTGTAAGAGTTTGCAAACACTTCAGTAAAGTCTAATGCGGGGAAGAAAATTGCCTCCTTGGTTTGAAGGAATTTCAGAGCAAAAGTTTGTAAACTAAGGCAACAAAAAAACTAAATTAAATTAAATGATGCTGCAACGTTTTGTTTGTTTGTTTGTTTGTTTTTAATAACTGCTTGAACGCAAAAATGTTTATGACAGATAACCGAATCCACACGCAAACTTGTTCAAGTCGTTGATCAGACTCAAACAAGTCTCGTTGACGTTTTCTGGCTTACGGCAAGACGGTCTAAAACTGTGTACAAAACGATCCGGCGAATTCTTACACGATGTGGTTTTCCCCTCAAAGTTCAACCCTGTCCGCAGAAACAAGTCAGAGACAAACGACTTACCTGAACCCAAGATGACAGTCAGCAGGAACGGATCCATGGCAGGAGAGCCTGTTGGAGCCAGAAGTTAGAAAAAGAAAAAAAAAGAATATATTCTCAGTATCTATATTCAGTCGGGGTGTTTTCCCTGCATACATCAACTTCTCTTTCAAATGAGTCCTTGATTTCCACTTGGACTACAAGGGAACAGTCTTTATGTTCGGGGTTTCTTTTAACTATCCGTCCTGAGACAGAGGGTAAATATTAACGCCGTGTAAAGAGAGAGAGAGAGAGAGAGAGAGAGAGAGAGAGAGGGTGCGTCTCATGCCCCCATTCTGGGGGGGGGGGACATAAAACACAGTACTTTGAAGCTGAGTCTTTTGCAAACTCTAGTGGAAGCTGCTGGAAGTGCACACAGACAGAGGGAAGTGTCATAGTAGTGATCAAAACAACAGATCACACAGATCTTTTGAATTACTTCAGAAATGCACAACAAGTAACATAGGATGAGTTTTTTTTTAGTGTTTTTTGATTATCCCTCAATACATTATGCTGTGTTCAGTAGCAGCTGGATGACAAAAGTGGCACCACTATTCAACAAATGTGATACACAGCTATTTATTCAACTTACTGGGCAAAGATGTCAGACTAGTACAACCCCATGTTGAAATATGAAGCAGTGATTTGTTCAGTTACTTGAAGGCACTTGCAATGCTGATTAGAGAACACACCTAAAAGTTAAACATGTCCCTGTGCTCAAATTACTTTTCAATCTTTTCTAGAGGTACCGTCTTTTTTGTCCAGGCATGTTTCATTAGTTTCTATTTTCAAACGACTGTTGAACCATATTTCAAAAGTAACCTTTGCAATTGTAACCAGGTGAACAAATGGGTACATGTCTGAACTGTATTTTGTAAACCCTGTTTTATTTTGTTTCGCCAACTGGTTGCAATTCTTGTTTTTGCCAGCATGTGGTGCTGCTTTACAGAGAGGTCAAAAGATTTCAGGAAGTAGAAAAAACCTCTTGTGTATGTATTGTGGCATTCTGAGAAAAGCGGAAGAGAAAGACATTTTTGTGTGCCGAGACCTGGTGAAAAGATGACTACATGGCCACCAAGCCGAGAATCCAAGTGTTCGGTAATGTCGAAGCTGAATTATCTTCTATGAACAAAGTTAAGGAGAGGATGTTAATGTTATGTTTTTTTGTTTGTCCTCTAGAAGTGCCACTGCCGTTTAATGCACTCTTTGTAATAGTTTAGCCTTGTATGTGAAGCTACGTTGCTACATGTGAGCCCGCCATTTTCAAGAAGCTGAGGCTTTATGTTGACAGAACACGGGTCATTTACATCTGTTTCTTTGCAACCCAGAAAGAGAGAAAAGTGTTCTTTTTTCATAAAAAAACAAAACAATAAAGGACCCATTTTATTTGAAGCTCCGTGTGCTGCATTACTCCCGGCTTCAAATATTGGTACCAGGAGTGGGGTCTCGTTTTTAAAAAAAAAAAAAAAAAATTATTTCTCTCTGTTCGGGCACGTATATGGCGGTGCAGCGTTAGCTTTGTTATACGGCAGTGGTGAAGAAGTGGCCTAAACCTGAGTGGACCTGGGTATCGCATCTGTGTGGCGGGATCTGTTTCGAGATCAGAGGAGGACGTTGCTGGACAGTCTGTGCTGGCGTGGTTGTGAGGGATTTCAGCTGAGGTGACCGTCAGACCAGAACGCATTCCAGGCGGGAGAGAGCATCGCCCAGCAGCGGTCTTGGAGCAGCCCAGGAGCATCCGGTGGACTCAGGACTTCGACCAATTTATCCTTTGCTATTTACACTTCTATTGACTGTTCAGTAAACTGAAAAAAAAATAAAATAAAAAATCTGACCATGTCTGAACAAGATGAACACTTTGAGATGGATGAACAACAGTTAGTAGTGAATAATGATGAGGATAATGAACAGGATGGTGGACAGAACAATGAACAAAATGACACTGAACAAGCTGGGGTGTTACAACAATTAAGTGAGTTAGCCAGAAGACAAGAAGAAGTCATGACAGTCATATCATCACTAAATACTGAGCCTACCAGATCTTATGTCTATGTACCCAGAGAAAGGCACATTTCACCATTTAGTGGAGACATTGACAAAGATGGGAGGAGTGTAGATGAGTTTATTGAAGAAGTAGAAAGGGTTATTTCTGCTAGAAATCAATCTGCACCTGAACAATTCGATTTTGTGCTGTCACTGTTAAGAGGCTCAGCTCTGGAGGAAGTGCGTTTACGCAAAGCTGATGGTGATGTTGTAAAAGACCTGTTTGTCTACCTAAAAGATGCGTTTGGAGATAAACGTAGTGCCTCCCAACTTTTACAAAACTTCTACAACTGTAAACAGAAGGAGGGTGAAGACATACGTGACTTTTCACATTCATTATCTCAGGCTTTTAGTTTTGTACGGAAACAACATCCTAATTCCGTGGCTAATGAGAACGCAGTGTTAAGAGACCAGTTCATTGAGGGCATCAGAGACCTCTCACTGAGACGAGAACTCCGAAAATATGTAAGAGGAAAACCTGCATCTACTTTTGTAGAGGTGCGTGAGGAAGCTTACTTGTGGTCCTTAGACCAAGCCCCTAGCACAAAAATGGTTAGAAGTAAAGTGATGACCTGCAGTAATGTTGCAGCAGAAGCACAGTGCTGTGCAGTTAAAGAGACAGGAAATCCAATGTATCTGGAGGATGTGATGAAAACTCTTAAAGAGCAAGACAAAGTCACTAATCTAACTAGACCTAATGAGAAGTCAGTATCAATTGATGACGTTCTTAAAGTGCTCACTGAGCAAGGGAAAGTGATAACAGAACTCACTAAAGCTGTAAAAGAGTTGACAATTCAGAGCAAAAACCCTAGTAGCCAGACACCATATCAGATCAAAACTGTTCCAAGATTTACCCCGGACGGTAAGCCGATATGCTTCAAGTGCCAAACTGCTGGTCATGTTGCCAAACAGTGTCCTCAGAAAAGACACAAAAACTCTGATGAGTCCCCTGTTTTCGGTCAGTCGGGAAACGAGAGACCCTGGTTGCAATGAGTCGGGTAATGCAGGGTCATGTCCTAGACTCACCTACACTAGAGATCACACGAGAACAAATCATTGAGCGTGCCATAGGAAAATGTCCAGTGGTTGATCTAAAACTTAATGGCAGGTCAGCTCATTGTTTACTGGACACTGGCAGCCAAGTCAGTACTATGACAGATGAGTTTTTCAGAAAATATATTGGTAATGATGAGAGCATGCTAGCTACAAATAGTTGGCTTAAAATAACTGCTGCAAATGGACTTGACATCCCTTACCAGGGATATATTGAACTGGAAGTTGAGACGATGAGTTTAAAGATCCCAAATTGTGGCTTCTTGGTCCTGAAGCCTTCAGCGAATCCTGTTGTTTCTGAAGAATGCATAATTGGTATGAATGTTATTCACAGATGCAGACAGCTGGTGACAACAGAGTTTGACAACACTTTGGGTGGATCCTTAGACTCTGGGTGGAGGACAGCTTTTCAACAGGTACAGATCTGTTGCATTGAGAGAAAGGCGGTAGTTCGGGTTGCAGGCAGAAACAAAATACGTATCCCTGCATCCTCGGTGTCCACTGTGTTCGTAAAAGGTCACACTAAAACCTCAGATGCAGCCTCTCAGTTGATCATTGAACCAGTGACCACTCCTCTACCACCCGGATTAGCAGTTATCCCAACACTTGTCACGAGGACCAGCCATGTTCTTCCGCTCCAGGTAGTTAATTTCTCTGCCGAGGAAGTGTGGTTGGGCCCCAGAACACGGCTAGGCGTGATCTCAAAGGTTGAGTCTGTTGAGAGTGAGCAGACATGCCAAGTGAAGTTTCAGCGCATCTCTGCCGATGTTGAACAGGTTTCAGTGGACTCTAACACAGTGCAAACTGACAGTAAGGTGCAAGCCATGTTGGAAAGACTTGACATGGGGGGCACAGAGGAAGAGCGTGTTGCTCTCTGTGCATTGCTGTCCCGTTACATTGATGTTTTTGCAGATGATGATGAGAATCTGGGTCACACAGATAAAGTGAAACATGAGATCAAGCTGGTGGATGACGTACCTGTCACACAGCCATATCGACGTATACCTCCTAACCAATACCAGGAAGTGAAAGAACATATCTCTAAACTTTTGAAAAAAGGAGTTATACAGGAAAGTGAAAGCGCTTACGCCTCACCAGTTGTGGTAGTCCGCAAAGGTGACGGCAGTATACGCTTATGTGTAGACTATCGAAAGCTAAATCTAAAAACTAAGAAAGACGCATTTCCATTGCCTCGTATTGATGAGAGTTTTGATGCGTTAAAAGGTGCCAAATACTTTTCCACAGTTGACCTTGCCAGTGGGTATCACCAAGTAGCCATGGATGATCGAGACAGACATAAGACTGCTTTCACCACGCCTTTTGGGCTGTTTGAGTATGTACGCATGCCCATGGGGGTGTGTAATGGGCCTGCAACATTTCAAAGGTTGATGCAAGCAACTATGAGCGATCTGATATTCGACATCATGTTAGTCTATCTGGATGACATTTTGGTGTACTCACCAAGCTTTGAGTCTCATTTGGAACGACTAGACCTAGTTTTTAAACGTTTGAGAGACGCAGGATTAAAAGTGAAGTGGGAAAAATGTCACTTTTTGCAGAAGGAAGTAAAATTCCTTGGACATCAAATTTCAGCAGAGGGTATCGCAACTGATCCCGCCAAGGTTGTAGCAGTCAAGGATTGGCCTGTGCCTGGCACTGTTAAGGAACTCCAGTCATTTCTAGGCCTAAGTAGCTACTACAGAAGGTATGTTGAGGGCTTTTCAAAAATCGCCGCCCCACTACATGACCTTGTGAATCAGTGCCGAGGAGCTGCTACTACAGCCAAAGCTAGTCAAAAACTGAGTGCATTGTGGGATACCAACAGTCAGATTGCATTTGACACATTGAAAGAAAAGCTTGTGACTGCTCCTGTTCTGGGTTATGCAGATTTCACTTGTCCTTTCATTTTGGAAACTGATGCTAGTGGTCAGGGTTTAGGAGCTGTCTTGTGTCAGCAGCAAGGTGACAAAAAACGGGTCATTGCATATGCAAGTAGACGGCTGAGAAATGCAGAGCGAAATGACAAAAACTATAGCAGCATGAAACTTGAGCTGCTCGCGCTTAAATGGGCAATAGTGGAAAAGTTTCGGGGTTATTTGCTGGGCTCTAAATTCACTGTGATATCAGACAATAATCCCTTATGTCATCTGAAAAGTGCAAAACTTGGGGCTATTGAACAGAGATGGGTAGCGCAGTTAGCTGCTTTCGACTTTGACGTGCAGTACCGACCTGGTCAGTGCAACTCAGCCGCTGATGCACTGTCACGACACCCGTTAGCAGGGGAGCCAGAACCAAATGATGATGAGGAGTTTGATGATTGCATTGCAATTTGCAATTTGATTTGTAGAGGCACTGTGCTTGAGCCTGAGCTGGTTACAGCTGGGGTCAAGTGTTGTCAACTAAACCAGATCAGGGCTGCAGAACCTGAAAAGTTCGAGTCACATGCTAAAGAGGCTACACCAACTCTTCCAGGTTATTCCAAGGAAGAGCTGCGGACATTTCAATGTCAAGATCCAGTGATTAGTGTTTTAAAACAGTTTTTGGATCAAGGCAGCCCACCAAGTTCACAAGAAAGGAAGAATCTTCCTGTTGCTGCTAAATCATTGTTGAAACAATGGAAGCACATTAAGATGCGTGATGGATTGGTGTACAGAGTGGTGAGGGATGATCATGTTGGAGAGTACTTTCAGTTGCTTGTTCCAGGTTGTTTACAACCAGTTGTCATGAGGAGTGTCCATGACTCTATGGGACATCAGGGAATAGAGAGGACATTACAGTTGTTGAGACAGAGAGCATTCTGGGTAGGGATGCACAAAGATGTTGAGCGATGGGTCAAGAATTGCGAACGTTGTATTCTCACAAAAATGCCCAACCCAAAGATTCACCCTCCAATGAAATCCTTTTTGGCAACACGACCCTTAGAAGTTGTGGCAGTAGATTTCACGCTCCTTGAACCAGCTTCAGACGGCCGTGAGAACGTACTAGTCATTACCGATGTGTTTACAAAGTTCACTCAGGCGTTTCCTACACGTGACCAAAAAGCAGAGACCACAGCTAAAGTCCTCTTAAAGGAGTGGTTTATGAAGTACGGTGTACCTGAACGTCTCCACTCAGATCAGGGCCGTAACTTTGAATCAGAAGTTATTGCTGAACTTTGCAGAATGTATGGTGTGAAAAAAACGCGTACGACACCCCATCATCCGACAGGGAATGCACAGTGTGAGCGTTTTAACCGCACTCTGCATGAACTGTTGCGCACACTTCCACCTGACAAAAAGAAGCGTTGGCCTGAACATTTACCTGAGCTGGTTTACGCGTATAATGTTACTCCACACGCGACTACAGGATATTCCCCTTACTTCTTGCTCTATGGGGTTGATCCACATCTTCCTGTTGATGCATTGCTTGCAAATGAAAGTCACCATGATAAAAATCTTGATTGGCTTGCTGTGCACCAGCAAAGACTCAAAGAGGCACATGCAAAAGCAAAAGAGTATGCAGAGCAGAAAGCAGCAAAACGCATTGCTCGGCAAAGTCCCAAAGTGTACTGTCCTTCAATTGAGGTTGGAGAGTATGTTTACCTGAGACACAGACCAGCTGGTCGTAACAAAATGCAGGATGCATGGAGTCCAGTTGTTTACCAACTCATAGACATGGTAGGCACAACTTGCACAGTACAACCTGTAGAGGGAGGACCTACAAAAACGATTAATAGGGTTGACATCAGGTCATGTGTTAATCTGCCAGACACAACCCAGAGACACGTTGAAAACACTGTAATCAAACAGACGAACACTACTGAACCACACACTGACTCATGTGATGAGTATGATGGGGGTATAGTCATTGAAGAAGTTTCTTTTGACTTGACTCCTTGTTCAGGTGTAGAACACTGTCCTATTGGTGAAAGTGTTCAGAAGCGAGCAGAGACTCAGTTGATTTCAGAACGTGAACCTCCTGTCATCGAACAGGTGGAGACTGAACATGTTGACAATGAAACATGCAATATTGACCAACCGGGTGAGATACCAGTATCTCCTCCTTGTGTTAGACAAGCTCCCATACCTGCTCCACGCAGGAGTAAAAGAGTGAATGCAGGGAAACACTCAAACCCGCATCATGAACCTAGGTCAGTGTTGGAGCCAGAACTAAACTCATCAATGGTTTCACAGATTATTGCAAGCTTAGGTTCTGTGTTTTTCAGAGAAGCTTTAAAAGAAGTAAAAAACAGTTACTTTGTCACCGAGGACGATGACGGTTAAGCAGGGGAGAATGTAACCAGGTGAACAAATGGGTACATGTCTGAACTGTATTTTGTAAACCCTGTTTTATTTTGTTTCGCCAACTGGTTGCAATTCTTGTTTTTGCCAGCATGTGGTGCTGCTTTACAGAGAGGTCAAAAGATTTCAGGAAGTAGAAAAAACCTCTTGTGTATGTATTGTGGCATTCTGAGAAAAGCGGAAGAGAAAGACATTTTTGTGTGCCGAGACCTGGTGAAAAGATGACTACATGGCCACCAAGCCGAGAATCCAAGTGTTCGGTAATGTCGAAGCTGAATTATCTTCTATGAACAAAGTTAAGGAGAGGATGTTAATGTTATGTTTTTTTGTTTGTCCTCTAGAAGTGCCACTGCCGTTTAATGCACTCTTTGTAATAGTTTAGCCTTGTATGTGAAGCTACGTTGCTACATGTGAGCCCGCCATTTTCAAGAAGCTGAGGCTTTATGTTGACAGAACACGGGTCATTTACATCTGTTTCTTTGCAACCCAGAAAGAGAGAAAAGTGTTCTTTTTTCATAAAAAAACAAAACAATAAAGGACCCATTTTATTTGAAGCTCCGTGTGCTGCATTACTCCCGGCTTCAAATATTGGTACCAGGAGTGGGGTCTCGTTTTTAAAAAAAAAAAAAAAAAATTATTTCTCTCTGTTCGGGCACGTATATGGCGGTGCAGCGTTAGCTTTGTTATACGGCAGTGGTGAAGAAGTGGCCTAAACCTGAGTGGACCTGGGTATCGCATCTGTGTGGCGGGATCTGTTTCGAGATCAGAGGAGGACGTTGCTGGACAGTCTGTGCTGGCGTGGTTGTGAGGGATTTCAGCTGAGGTGACCGTCAGACCAGAACGCATTCCAGGCGGGAGAGAGCATCGCCCAGCAGCGGTCTTGGAGCAGCCCAGGAGCATCCGGTGGACTCAGGACTTCGACCAATTTATCCTTTGCTATTTACACTTCTATTGACTGTTCAGTAAACTGAAAAAAAAATAAAATAAAAAATCTGACCATGTCTGAACAAGATGAACACTTTGAGATGGATGAACAACAGTTAGTAGTGAATAATGATGAGGATAATGAACAGGATGGTGGACAGAACAATGAACAAAATGACACTGAACAAGCTGGGGTGTTACAACAATTAAGTGAGTTAGCCAGAAGACAAGAAGAAGTCATGACAGTCATATCATCACTAAATACTGAGCCTACCAGATCTTATGTCTATGTACCCAGAGAAAGGCACATTTCACCATTTAGTGGAGACATTGACAAAGATGGGAGGAGTGTAGATGAGTTTATTGAAGAAGTAGAAAGGGTTATTTCTGCTAGAAATCAATCTGCACCTGAACAATTCGATTTTGTGCTGTCACTGTTAAGAGGCTCAGCTCTGGAGGAAGTGCGTTTACGCAAAGCTGATGGTGATGTTGTAAAAGACCTGTTTGTCTACCTAAAAGATGCGTTTGGAGATAAACGTAGTGCCTCCCAACTTTTACAAAACTTCTACAACTGTAAACAGAAGGAGGGTGAAGACATACGTGACTTTTCACATTCATTATCTCAGGCTTTTAGTTTTGTACGGAAACAACATCCTAATTCCGTGGCTAATGAGAACGCAGTGTTAAGAGACCAGTTCATTGAGGGCATCAGAGACCTCTCACTGAGACGAGAACTCCGAAAATATGTAAGAGGAAAACCTGCATCTACTTTTGTAGAGGTGCGTGAGGAAGCTTACTTGTGGTCCTTAGACCAAGCCCCTAGCACAAAAATGGTTAGAAGTAAAGTGATGACCTGCAGTAATGTTGCAGCAGAAGCACAGTGCTGTGCAGTTAAAGAGACAGGAAATCCAATGTATCTGGAGGATGTGATGAAAACTCTTAAAGAGCAAGACAAAGTCACTAATCTAACTAGACCTAATGAGAAGTCAGTATCAATTGATGACGTTCTTAAAGTGCTCACTGAGCAAGGGAAAGTGATAACAGAACTCACTAAAGCTGTAAAAGAGTTGACAATTCAGAGCAAAAACCCTAGTAGCCAGACACCATATCAGATCAAAACTGTTCCAAGATTTACCCCGGACGGTAAGCCGATATGCTTCAAGTGCCAAACTGCTGGTCATGTTGCCAAACAGTGTCCTCAGAAAAGACACAAAAACTCTGATGAGTCCCCTGTTTTCGGTCAGTCGGGAAACGAGAGACCCTGGTTGCAATGAGTCGGGTAATGCAGGGTCATGTCCTAGACTCACCTACACTAGAGATCACACGAGAACAAATCATTGAGCGTGCCATAGGAAAATGTCCAGTGGTTGATCTAAAACTTAATGGCAGGTCAGCTCATTGTTTACTGGACACTGGCAGCCAAGTCAGTACTATGACAGATGAGTTTTTCAGAAAATATATTGGTAATGATGAGAGCATGCTAGCTACAAATAGTTGGCTTAAAATAACTGCTGCAAATGGACTTGACATCCCTTACCAGGGATATATTGAACTGGAAGTTGAGACGATGAGTTTAAAGATCCCAAATTGTGGCTTCTTGGTCCTGAAGCCTTCAGCGAATCCTGTTGTTTCTGAAGAATGCATAATTGGTATGAATGTTATTCACAGATGCAGACAGCTGGTGACAACAGAGTTTGACAACACTTTGGGTGGATCCTTAGACTCTGGGTGGAGGACAGCTTTTCAACAGGTACAGATCTGTTGCATTGAGAGAAAGGCGGTAGTTCGGGTTGCAGGCAGAAACAAAATACGTATCCCTGCATCCTCGGTGTCCACTGTGTTCGTAAAAGGTCACACTAAAACCTCAGATGCAGCCTCTCAGTTGATCATTGAACCAGTGACCACTCCTCTACCACCCGGATTAGCAGTTATCCCAACACTTGTCACGAGGACCAGCCATGTTCTTCCGCTCCAGGTAGTTAATTTCTCTGCCGAGGAAGTGTGGTTGGGCCCCAGAACACGGCTAGGCGTGATCTCAAAGGTTGAGTCTGTTGAGAGTGAGCAGACATGCCAAGTGAAGTTTCAGCGCATCTCTGCCGATGTTGAACAGGTTTCAGTGGACTCTAACACAGTGCAAACTGACAGTAAGGTGCAAGCCATGTTGGAAAGACTTGACATGGGGGGCACAGAGGAAGAGCGTGTTGCTCTCTGTGCATTGCTGTCCCGTTACATTGATGTTTTTGCAGATGATGATGAGAATCTGGGTCACACAGATAAAGTGAAACATGAGATCAAGCTGGTGGATGACGTACCTGTCACACAGCCATATCGACGTATACCTCCTAACCAATACCAGGAAGTGAAAGAACATATCTCTAAACTTTTGAAAAAAGGAGTTATACAGGAAAGTGAAAGCGCTTACGCCTCACCAGTTGTGGTAGTCCGCAAAGGTGACGGCAGTATACGCTTATGTGTAGACTATCGAAAGCTAAATCTAAAAACTAAGAAAGACGCATTTCCATTGCCTCGTATTGATGAGAGTTTTGATGCGTTAAAAGGTGCCAAATACTTTTCCACAGTTGACCTTGCCAGTGGGTATCACCAAGTAGCCATGGATGATCGAGACAGACATAAGACTGCTTTCACCACGCCTTTTGGGCTGTTTGAGTATGTACGCATGCCCATGGGGGTGTGTAATGGGCCTGCAACATTTCAAAGGTTGATGCAAGCAACTATGAGCGATCTGATATTCGACATCATGTTAGTCTATCTGGATGACATTTTGGTGTACTCACCAAGCTTTGAGTCTCATTTGGAACGACTAGACCTAGTTTTTAAACGTTTGAGAGACGCAGGATTAAAAGTGAAGTGGGAAAAATGTCACTTTTTGCAGAAGGAAGTAAAATTCCTTGGACATCAAATTTCAGCAGAGGGTATCGCAACTGATCCCGCCAAGGTTGTAGCAGTCAAGGATTGGCCTGTGCCTGGCACTGTTAAGGAACTCCAGTCATTTCTAGGCCTAAGTAGCTACTACAGAAGGTATGTTGAGGGCTTTTCAAAAATCGCCGCCCCACTACATGACCTTGTGAATCAGTGCCGAGGAGCTGCTACTACAGCCAAAGCTAGTCAAAAACTGAGTGCATTGTGGGATACCAACAGTCAGATTGCATTTGACACATTGAAAGAAAAGCTTGTGACTGCTCCTGTTCTGGGTTATGCAGATTTCACTTGTCCTTTCATTTTGGAAACTGATGCTAGTGGTCAGGGTTTAGGAGCTGTCTTGTGTCAGCAGCAAGGTGACAAAAAACGGGTCATTGCATATGCAAGTAGACGGCTGAGAAATGCAGAGCGAAATGACAAAAACTATAGCAGCATGAAACTTGAGCTGCTCGCGCTTAAATGGGCAATAGTGGAAAAGTTTCGGGGTTATTTGCTGGGCTCTAAATTCACTGTGATATCAGACAATAATCCCTTATGTCATCTGAAAAGTGCAAAACTTGGGGCTATTGAACAGAGATGGGTAGCGCAGTTAGCTGCTTTCGACTTTGACGTGCAGTACCGACCTGGTCAGTGCAACTCAGCCGCTGATGCACTGTCACGACACCCGTTAGCAGGGGAGCCAGAACCAAATGATGATGAGGAGTTTGATGATTGCATTGCAATTTGCAATTTGATTTGTAGAGGCACTGTGCTTGAGCCTGAGCTGGTTACAGCTGGGGTCAAGTGTTGTCAACTAAACCAGATCAGGGCTGCAGAACCTGAAAAGTTCGAGTCACATGCTAAAGAGGCTACACCAACTCTTCCAGGTTATTCCAAGGAAGAGCTGCGGACATTTCAATGTCAAGATCCAGTGATTAGTGTTTTAAAACAGTTTTTGGATCAAGGCAGCCCACCAAGTTCACAAGAAAGGAAGAATCTTCCTGTTGCTGCTAAATCATTGTTGAAACAATGGAAGCACATTAAGATGCGTGATGGATTGGTGTACAGAGTGGTGAGGGATGATCATGTTGGAGAGTACTTTCAGTTGCTTGTTCCAGGTTGTTTACAACCAGTTGTCATGAGGAGTGTCCATGACTCTATGGGACATCAGGGAATAGAGAGGACATTACAGTTGTTGAGACAGAGAGCATTCTGGGTAGGGATGCACAAAGATGTTGAGCGATGGGTCAAGAATTGCGAACGTTGTATTCTCACAAAAATGCCCAACCCAAAGATTCACCCTCCAATGAAATCCTTTTTGGCAACACGACCCTTAGAAGTTGTGGCAGTAGATTTCACGCTCCTTGAACCAGCTTCAGACGGCCGTGAGAACGTACTAGTCATTACCGATGTGTTTACAAAGTTCACTCAGGCGTTTCCTACACGTGACCAAAAAGCAGAGACCACAGCTAAAGTCCTCTTAAAGGAGTGGTTTATGAAGTACGGTGTACCTGAACGTCTCCACTCAGATCAGGGCCGTAACTTTGAATCAGAAGTTATTGCTGAACTTTGCAGAATGTATGGTGTGAAAAAAACGCGTACGACACCCCATCATCCGACAGGGAATGCACAGTGTGAGCGTTTTAACCGCACTCTGCATGAACTGTTGCGCACACTTCCACCTGACAAAAAGAAGCGTTGGCCTGAACATTTACCTGAGCTGGTTTACGCGTATAATGTTACTCCACACGCGACTACAGGATATTCCCCTTACTTCTTGCTCTATGGGGTTGATCCACATCTTCCTGTTGATGCATTGCTTGCAAATGAAAGTCACCATGATAAAAATCTTGATTGGCTTGCTGTGCACCAGCAAAGACTCAAAGAGGCACATGCAAAAGCAAAAGAGTATGCAGAGCAGAAAGCAGCAAAACGCATTGCTCGGCAAAGTCCCAAAGTGTACTGTCCTTCAATTGAGGTTGGAGAGTATGTTTACCTGAGACACAGACCAGCTGGTCGTAACAAAATGCAGGATGCATGGAGTCCAGTTGTTTACCAACTCATAGACATGGTAGGCACAACTTGCACAGTACAACCTGTAGAGGGAGGACCTACAAAAACGATTAATAGGGTTGACATCAGGTCATGTGTTAATCTGCCAGACACAACCCAGAGACACGTTGAAAACACTGTAATCAAACAGACGAACACTACTGAACCACACACTGACTCATGTGATGAGTATGATGGGGGTATAGTCATTGAAGAAGTTTCTTTTGACTTGACTCCTTGTTCAGGTGTAGAACACTGTCCTATTGGTGAAAGTGTTCAGAAGCGAGCAGAGACTCAGTTGATTTCAGAACGTGAACCTCCTGTCATCGAACAGGTGGAGACTGAACATGTTGACAATGAAACATGCAATATTGACCAACCGGGTGAGATACCAGTATCTCCTCCTTGTGTTAGACAAGCTCCCATACCTGCTCCACGCAGGAGTAAAAGAGTGAATGCAGGGAAACACTCAAACCCGCATCATGAACCTAGGTCAGTGTTGGAGCCAGAACTAAACTCATCAATGGTTTCACAGATTATTGCAAGCTTAGGTTCTGTGTTTTTCAGAGAAGCTTTAAAAGAAGTAAAAAACAGTTACTTTGTCACCGAGGACGATGACGGTTAAGCAGGGGAGAATGTAACCAGGTGAACAAATGGGTACATGTCTGAACTGTATTTTGTAAACCCTGTTTTATTTTGTTTCGCCAACTGGTTGCAATTCTTGTTTTTGCCAGCATGTGGTGCTGCTTTACAGAGAGGTCAAAAGATTTCAGGAAGTAGAAAAAACCTCTTGTGTATGTATTGTGGCATTCTGAGAAAAGCGGAAGAGAAAGACATTTTTGTGTGCCGAGACCTGGTGAAAAGATGACTACATGGCCACCAAGCCGAGAATCCAAGTGTTCGGTAATGTCGAAGCTGAATTATCTTCTATGAACAAAGTTAAGGAGAGGATGTTAATGTTATGTTTTTTTGTTTGTCCTCTAGAAGTGCCACTGCCGTTTAATGCACTCTTTGTAATAGTTTAGCCTTGTATGTGAAGCTACGTTGCTACATGTGAGCCCGCCATTTTCAAGAAGCTGAGGCTTTATGTTGACAGAACACGGGTCATTTACATCTGTTTCTTTGCAACCCAGAAAGAGAGAAAAGTGTTCTTTTTTCATAAAAAAACAAAACAATAAAGGACCCATTTTATTTGAAGCTCCGTGTGCTGCATTACTCCCGGCTTCAAATATTGGTACCAGGAGTGGGGTCTCGTTTTTAAAAAAAAAAAAAAAAAATTATTTCTCTCTGTTCGGGCACGTATATGGCGGTGCAGCGTTAGCTTTGTTATACGGCAGTGGTGAAGAAGTGGCCTAAACCTGAGTGGACCTGGGTATCGCATCTGTGTGGCGGGATCTGTTTCGAGATCAGAGGAGGACGTTGCTGGACAGTCTGTGCTGGCGTGGTTGTGAGGGATTTCAGCTGAGGTGACCGTCAGACCAGAACGCATTCCAGGCGGGAGAGAGCATCGCCCAGCAGCGGTCTTGGAGCAGCCCAGGAGCATCCGGTGGACTCAGGACTTCGACCAATTTATCCTTTGCTATTTACACTTCTATTGACTGTTCAGTAAACTGAAAAAAAAATAAAATAAAAAATCTGACCATGTCTGAACAAGATGAACACTTTGAGATGGATGAACAACAGTTAGTAGTGAATAATGATGAGGATAATGAACAGGATGGTGGACAGAACAATGAACAAAATGACACTGAACAAGCTGGGGTGTTACAACAATTAAGTGAGTTAGCCAGAAGACAAGAAGAAGTCATGACAGTCATATCATCACTAAATACTGAGCCTACCAGATCTTATGTCTATGTACCCAGAGAAAGGCACATTTCACCATTTAGTGGAGACATTGACAAAGATGGGAGGAGTGTAGATGAGTTTATTGAAGAAGTAGAAAGGGTTATTTCTGCTAGAAATCAATCTGCACCTGAACAATTCGATTTTGTGCTGTCACTGTTAAGAGGCTCAGCTCTGGAGGAAGTGCGTTTACGCAAAGCTGATGGTGATGTTGTAAAAGACCTGTTTGTCTACCTAAAAGATGCGTTTGGAGATAAACGTAGTGCCTCCCAACTTTTACAAAACTTCTACAACTGTAAACAGAAGGAGGGTGAAGACATACGTGACTTTTCACATTCATTATCTCAGGCTTTTAGTTTTGTACGGAAACAACATCCTAATTCCGTGGCTAATGAGAACGCAGTGTTAAGAGACCAGTTCATTGAGGGCATCAGAGACCTCTCACTGAGACGAGAACTCCGAAAATATGTAAGAGGAAAACCTGCATCTACTTTTGTAGAGGTGCGTGAGGAAGCTTACTTGTGGTCCTTAGACCAAGCCCCTAGCACAAAAATGGTTAGAAGTAAAGTGATGACCTGCAGTAATGTTGCAGCAGAAGCACAGTGCTGTGCAGTTAAAGAGACAGGAAATCCAATGTATCTGGAGGATGTGATGAAAACTCTTAAAGAGCAAGACAAAGTCACTAATCTAACTAGACCTAATGAGAAGTCAGTATCAATTGATGACGTTCTTAAAGTGCTCACTGAGCAAGGGAAAGTGATAACAGAACTCACTAAAGCTGTAAAAGAGTTGACAATTCAGAGCAAAAACCCTAGTAGCCAGACACCATATCAGATCAAAACTGTTCCAAGATTTACCCCGGACGGTAAGCCGATATGCTTCAAGTGCCAAACTGCTGGTCATGTTGCCAAACAGTGTCCTCAGAAAAGACACAAAAACTCTGATGAGTCCCCTGTTTTCGGTCAGTCGGGAAACGAGAGACCCTGGTTGCAATGAGTCGGGTAATGCAGGGTCATGTCCTAGACTCACCTACACTAGAGATCACACGAGAACAAATCATTGAGCGTGCCATAGGAAAATGTCCAGTGGTTGATCTAAAACTTAATGGCAGGTCAGCTCATTGTTTACTGGACACTGGCAGCCAAGTCAGTACTATGACAGATGAGTTTTTCAGAAAATATATTGGTAATGATGAGAGCATGCTAGCTACAAATAGTTGGCTTAAAATAACTGCTGCAAATGGACTTGACATCCCTTACCAGGGATATATTGAACTGGAAGTTGAGACGATGAGTTTAAAGATCCCAAATTGTGGCTTCTTGGTCCTGAAGCCTTCAGCGAATCCTGTTGTTTCTGAAGAATGCATAATTGGTATGAATGTTATTCACAGATGCAGACAGCTGGTGACAACAGAGTTTGACAACACTTTGGGTGGATCCTTAGACTCTGGGTGGAGGACAGCTTTTCAACAGGTACAGATCTGTTGCATTGAGAGAAAGGCGGTAGTTCGGGTTGCAGGCAGAAACAAAATACGTATCCCTGCATCCTCGGTGTCCACTGTGTTCGTAAAAGGTCACACTAAAACCTCAGATGCAGCCTCTCAGTTGATCATTGAACCAGTGACCACTCCTCTACCACCCGGATTAGCAGTTATCCCAACACTTGTCACGAGGACCAGCCATGTTCTTCCGCTCCAGGTAGTTAATTTCTCTGCCGAGGAAGTGTGGTTGGGCCCCAGAACACGGCTAGGCGTGATCTCAAAGGTTGAGTCTGTTGAGAGTGAGCAGACATGCCAAGTGAAGTTTCAGCGCATCTCTGCCGATGTTGAACAGGTTTCAGTGGACTCTAACACAGTGCAAACTGACAGTAAGGTGCAAGCCATGTTGGAAAGACTTGACATGGGGGGCACAGAGGAAGAGCGTGTTGCTCTCTGTGCATTGCTGTCCCGTTACATTGATGTTTTTGCAGATGATGATGAGAATCTGGGTCACACAGATAAAGTGAAACATGAGATCAAGCTGGTGGATGACGTACCTGTCACACAGCCATATCGACGTATACCTCCTAACCAATACCAGGAAGTGAAAGAACATATCTCTAAACTTTTGAAAAAAGGAGTTATACAGGAAAGTGAAAGCGCTTACGCCTCACCAGTTGTGGTAGTCCGCAAAGGTGACGGCAGTATACGCTTATGTGTAGACTATCGAAAGCTAAATCTAAAAACTAAGAAAGACGCATTTCCATTGCCTCGTATTGATGAGAGTTTTGATGCGTTAAAAGGTGCCAAATACTTTTCCACAGTTGACCTTGCCAGTGGGTATCACCAAGTAGCCATGGATGATCGAGACAGACATAAGACTGCTTTCACCACGCCTTTTGGGCTGTTTGAGTATGTACGCATGCCCATGGGGGTGTGTAATGGGCCTGCAACATTTCAAAGGTTGATGCAAGCAACTATGAGCGATCTGATATTCGACATCATGTTAGTCTATCTGGATGACATTTTGGTGTACTCACCAAGCTTTGAGTCTCATTTGGAACGACTAGACCTAGTTTTTAAACGTTTGAGAGACGCAGGATTAAAAGTGAAGTGGGAAAAATGTCACTTTTTGCAGAAGGAAGTAAAATTCCTTGGACATCAAATTTCAGCAGAGGGTATCGCAACTGATCCCGCCAAGGTTGTAGCAGTCAAGGATTGGCCTGTGCCTGGCACTGTTAAGGAACTCCAGTCATTTCTAGGCCTAAGTAGCTACTACAGAAGGTATGTTGAGGGCTTTTCAAAAATCGCCGCCCCACTACATGACCTTGTGAATCAGTGCCGAGGAGCTGCTACTACAGCCAAAGCTAGTCAAAAACTGAGTGCATTGTGGGATACCAACAGTCAGATTGCATTTGACACATTGAAAGAAAAGCTTGTGACTGCTCCTGTTCTGGGTTATGCAGATTTCACTTGTCCTTTCATTTTGGAAACTGATGCTAGTGGTCAGGGTTTAGGAGCTGTCTTGTGTCAGCAGCAAGGTGACAAAAAACGGGTCATTGCATATGCAAGTAGACGGCTGAGAAATGCAGAGCGAAATGACAAAAACTATAGCAGCATGAAACTTGAGCTGCTCGCGCTTAAATGGGCAATAGTGGAAAAGTTTCGGGGTTATTTGCTGGGCTCTAAATTCACTGTGATATCAGACAATAATCCCTTATGTCATCTGAAAAGTGCAAAACTTGGGGCTATTGAACAGAGATGGGTAGCGCAGTTAGCTGCTTTCGACTTTGACGTGCAGTACCGACCTGGTCAGTGCAACTCAGCCGCTGATGCACTGTCACGACACCCGTTAGCAGGGGAGCCAGAACCAAATGATGATGAGGAGTTTGATGATTGCATTGCAATTTGCAATTTGATTTGTAGAGGCACTGTGCTTGAGCCTGAGCTGGTTACAGCTGGGGTCAAGTGTTGTCAACTAAACCAGATCAGGGCTGCAGAACCTGAAAAGTTCGAGTCACATGCTAAAGAGGCTACACCAACTCTTCCAGGTTATTCCAAGGAAGAGCTGCGGACATTTCAATGTCAAGATCCAGTGATTAGTGTTTTAAAACAGTTTTTGGATCAAGGCAGCCCACCAAGTTCACAAGAAAGGAAGAATCTTCCTGTTGCTGCTAAATCATTGTTGAAACAATGGAAGCACATTAAGATGCGTGATGGATTGGTGTACAGAGTGGTGAGGGATGATCATGTTGGAGAGTACTTTCAGTTGCTTGTTCCAGGTTGTTTACAACCAGTTGTCATGAGGAGTGTCCATGACTCTATGGGACATCAGGGAATAGAGAGGACATTACAGTTGTTGAGACAGAGAGCATTCTGGGTAGGGATGCACAAAGATGTTGAGCGATGGGTCAAGAATTGCGAACGTTGTATTCTCACAAAAATGCCCAACCCAAAGATTCACCCTCCAATGAAATCCTTTTTGGCAACACGACCCTTAGAAGTTGTGGCAGTAGATTTCACGCTCCTTGAACCAGCTTCAGACGGCCGTGAGAACGTACTAGTCATTACCGATGTGTTTACAAAGTTCACTCAGGCGTTTCCTACACGTGACCAAAAAGCAGAGACCACAGCTAAAGTCCTCTTAAAGGAGTGGTTTATGAAGTACGGTGTACCTGAACGTCTCCACTCAGATCAGGGCCGTAACTTTGAATCAGAAGTTATTGCTGAACTTTGCAGAATGTATGGTGTGAAAAAAACGCGTACGACACCCCATCATCCGACAGGGAATGCACAGTGTGAGCGTTTTAACCGCACTCTGCATGAACTGTTGCGCACACTTCCACCTGACAAAAAGAAGCGTTGGCCTGAACATTTACCTGAGCTGGTTTACGCGTATAATGTTACTCCACACGCGACTACAGGATATTCCCCTTACTTCTTGCTCTATGGGGTTGATCCACATCTTCCTGTTGATGCATTGCTTGCAAATGAAAGTCACCATGATAAAAATCTTGATTGGCTTGCTGTGCACCAGCAAAGACTCAAAGAGGCACATGCAAAAGCAAAAGAGTATGCAGAGCAGAAAGCAGCAAAACGCATTGCTCGGCAAAGTCCCAAAGTGTACTGTCCTTCAATTGAGGTTGGAGAGTATGTTTACCTGAGACACAGACCAGCTGGTCGTAACAAAATGCAGGATGCATGGAGTCCAGTTGTTTACCAACTCATAGACATGGTAGGCACAACTTGCACAGTACAACCTGTAGAGGGAGGACCTACAAAAACGATTAATAGGGTTGACATCAGGTCATGTGTTAATCTGCCAGACACAACCCAGAGACACGTTGAAAACACTGTAATCAAACAGACGAACACTACTGAACCACACACTGACTCATGTGATGAGTATGATGGGGGTATAGTCATTGAAGAAGTTTCTTTTGACTTGACTCCTTGTTCAGGTGTAGAACACTGTCCTATTGGTGAAAGTGTTCAGAAGCGAGCAGAGACTCAGTTGATTTCAGAACGTGAACCTCCTGTCATCGAACAGGTGGAGACTGAACATGTTGACAATGAAACATGCAATATTGACCAACCGGGTGAGATACCAGTATCTCCTCCTTGTGTTAGACAAGCTCCCATACCTGCTCCACGCAGGAGTAAAAGAGTGAATGCAGGGAAACACTCAAACCCGCATCATGAACCTAGGTCAGTGTTGGAGCCAGAACTAAACTCATCAATGGTTTCACAGATTATTGCAAGCTTAGGTTCTGTGTTTTTCAGAGAAGCTTTAAAAGAAGTAAAAAACAGTTACTTTGTCACCGAGGACGATGACGGTTAAGCAGGGGAGAATGTAACCAGGTGAACAAATGGGTACATGTCTGAACTGTATTTTGTAAACCCTGTTTTATTTTGTTTCGCCAACTGGTTGCAATTCTTGTTTTTGCCAGCATGTGGTGCTGCTTTACAGAGAGGTCAAAAGATTTCAGGAAGTAGAAAAAACCTCTTGTGTATGTATTGTGGCATTCTGAGAAAAGCGGAAGAGAAAGACATTTTTGTGTGCCGAGACCTGGTGAAAAGATGACTACATGGCCACCAAGCCGAGAATCCAAGTGTTCGGTAATGTCGAAGCTGAATTATCTTCTATGAACAAAGTTAAGGAGAGGATGTTAATGTTATGTTTTTTTGTTTGTCCTCTAGAAGTGCCACTGCCGTTTAATGCACTCTTTGTAATAGTTTAGCCTTGTATGTGAAGCTACGTTGCTACATGTGAGCCCGCCATTTTCAAGAAGCTGAGGCTTTATGTTGACAGAACACGGGTCATTTACATCTGTTTCTTTGCAACCCAGAAAGAGAGAAAAGTGTTCTTTTTTCATAAAAAAACAAAACAATAAAGGACCCATTTTATTTGAAGCTCCGTGTGCTGCATTACTCCCGGCTTCACAATGTTTGTTATCACTTTTGTCAGTTTACCCTTTGTGAAAAATAAATATACTAAGTATATACGTTTTTCGCATACTTGAAGCCAGACTAAATGTCAGTGTACTTCAAGTTTGGTAAGGATTATTTGACTTGAAGCATGTTATTTTGGGACAACCAATTTTGTGCTTATGGTATTTTAAATGTAATTAAATTGAAGAAAATCACTATTTTAAGCGTACTAAGTGTGCTTTTTAGGAACAACTCAAGGTATACTTTCTACACTTAAAGCATTAGGTTCTCTACGTAATAAAAACGTGCTTGATACGTATATCTTAGGTGAACCATTTTTGTGGTCGAATTACATATAAAGTATATTTAGAATGTTTTCTAAATATATGAGCCTCATATATATTATATATTAATACTATGGTCATATCTGTCACTAAACTGTCAATGTTTGATGTTTTGAGGCACAAACAAATTATTTATCACTGTGCTAACATTACAGTAAGTTCCACGAGTCCCTTTCAATGTTATTTTGTTGCCCTCCAGTCGAAATACAAGGGAACTGCTGATTTAGAAAATACGTTCCCTATGCAGAATAAATCCTCAAACGTGTTTCCATAGCCTCTACTCCTCCATTCAAGCAAACGTCCAAGTCATCCACGCAATCTCCAACTCGGTGTGCAGCTCTCTCCATCCTCCGCCCTGCTGTTACATCGTGCCATCACGACTCGTCTTTTTTTTTTTTTTCTTTTTCTTAATGTTAAGTGATGTAGAAAGCGATTCACCCCCCAAGGAGGAGCTTATTTAGGAGCGCGGAGAGCCCGGAGGAGGAGAGCACTGAGCGGTGCTGCGTGGGGGAGGCTCTGGTCGGTGCGTTGTTTCTCGGCTCTTTCCGTCTCCCTCGCTTCTCCGGGTTTTCCGCGGATCTGTCGTTTCAGCGGGCGCGCGGTGGGAGAGCACGTCCGGGATGGAGCGGATGGAGTCAATGGAGCCGATCTCGGCGTGCTACAAGACGGCGTACCCGGAGATCAACCCCGACAGCGGCTACGGCTCCGGAGAGAACCAGGCGAAGACCCCTCCGGCCCCGAGCTACGACGAAGACCTGGTGCATAAGGTAAACAAATCTGCTGGAGGCAAGATTTCTCTCTTTTCTTTTTAAATCTTTTTTTTTGTCATTATTATTTATTTGTTTGTGTTTTCTTTTTCTTTTTGCTAATTTGCCATCGGCTCCGGTTGTAGCTCGGCGCTGTCCGTGGTGCTGATCCGGACTTTGATGCAGTTCTCTCTGGAGTTGGTCTCCTTCCAGACTCACTCAGGCATCCGATCAACTCCCATACCCTCTCCTTCTGGGGGGGTGAAGCTGTCGGCTTAATGTTCCACCCTGCCGGAGAATGAAAGAAGGCTTTGAAAGAGGCCAATTCTATCAAAAAAAATTACTTCCGAGGATCAGTTGTTGTTTTTATTCTCCCCACAAGAGAAACATTTCACACAAATCATGAAAATGTAGGGGGGAAAAAATGATGAAATTCTGCTCGATTAGGTTAAATGTTACATTCCCATTCTTGCCCCCCCCCCTCCAATTTTTAAGTTCCTACAGGACTGTGTTAGTTGTGTTAATCTGTGATTTTTAAAGTGCAACAGTACATTGAATCTCTTCCCTCCAGCTGGCTCAGAGGCTTCACTGTCAGTGGAGATAAAAACATAAAGAGAGAGAGAGAGAGAAAACAGTCCCTTTAGGCTCCAGTCAAATGTCACATCGAGTTACCAAGCTGCGTTGCAGAAACAATTCTCTCTGTGAGCTTTTAACTCTAAAGGCCTTCAGCTGGCTCCAGTCCGCAGCGCACTACACCCCTCTGTAACCGCACCACCACCCAACTAGATCAGCCCCCTCAACCTCTCTGAGTGGATGCGGTGTCTCTCTGAGACACGGTGAGGAGAGCGGCTGTCTTAAAAGCCGGCGGTCAAACTGGACCTGATTGTGTGTTAACCAAAAGCACTTTGACTTAATGCCTCTAATGACCCCCGAAGACGTGTGTGTGTGCTTTGTGTGTGTGTGTAGGAGTGTGTTTGCGCAAGATTCGTGGTTAACTGAATGACAGTAATTTATCAACAGAAATGAAGCTGTGGGGGGGGTGGAGAAGAAAAAAATTGGCTGAAATCATTTTTTATTTCACCAATCAGCAGACTGACTGCTGCCTCTTGTGTTAGAAATGTGTGAGGATTTGAGTTTTCTTTGTGTTTATTTTAGGTTTCTGTGTCTATTGAGTCTCCGTGTTGCCCTGTCTACCCCTTGATTGTTTCCCTCTGTGTATTTAATCCCACCTGTGCTCCTTGTTCCTCGTGGGGTCCTTGTCTAATCCGTTGTGTCAAGCTGTCTTGCTGATGTTTGTCCTGTTACCAGTTGCCACCAGCATTGAGCATCAGTCTTCCGCTCACTCTGTGCTGCCTGGATTTCGGATTTGTATTCACATCGTCATTAAAAACATCATTCTTTCACTCCAACCCGGGCCCTCGGCGTCCTCCTCACCACCCCATTCACCGCACTTCATGACAAAATAGACATGATCCGGCTGTCATTGTTCTGCACCTATCTCCCTGGTACTGACATTGCTTACAGAACAGTTTTCTTGATCATCCAGAACCACAAAGTGATAGATGTAGTTGCATTTAGGATGTTCTGAGAACAACATCCAGGGGTGTCCAGGAAGGGCATGTACTGTTCATTCCTGAGAAATGTGCCACAGCGTCACGTCGCCACAAGTGAGGTACAGACATTCGGACAACCATCTAAGACGTTTCTCAAGAAAAGCACCAAATAAGCCACTTATTTCCAAAAATAAAAGCAAAATAAAATAAAATGAAGTACAAGAACGGACAGAATATTGTTGAGGAAGCTACACTCGGGCTTTCTTAAATGCTAAAAGCCACAGTGGGCCCTGCATTGTGCTAACAGTGAAACACTCTGATTCAATCTGTTTGTGGATTTGCTTCTCATCCATTAAACTCCCAGCTCTGCCAAACAAGACGGCAGTAAACAGAGCGGGGTCGCAATGCCCTTCGAGAGCAACTACTTCAGGCCACAATTTGAGGATTAAGTATGTATCAAAAAAGAAAAAACCCCCACAAAAACGAGATGGAGCACCTTGTCACAGGAAGCTAATTATTTGAGCTCAAATCCAAGTACTAATGAGACCATAATGAGTCAAAATGAGGCAGGATTTGGTTTCAAATGGTGACAATAAGCCTCTCAGAGTAGGCAAGTAAGTAGGACTTTATTTATATAGCGCTTTTCAAGACATGAACAAAAAATCACAAAGTCAACTGATAGGACAGCATAGGAGCCAGCAACGGCTAAAAACACAAGAGGAGCAAATAAAAACGGAGAGAGAAATGTTTTAAGCATATGCTAAAAGACTGGCAAGACTTGCTGACTGAATTTTGACCAATTCCCAACCATTCTGGGCTAAGACACGCTAAGACGCGATCATGGTACATTGAAAAAAATAAATACATAAACAAGGAAGAAACCAGAGACCTGACGTGTACCCAATCTAGAGTCAAAAGGTTTTAGTTCGGAACAGAAGATTTTCCAAACGACCAAAAAGTTGCAAGTGTCACCTTTATCCCAAGTATGAATTTTTTTTTTTCTGGTGCAGAGATAACTATTTCACTTCCGTTTTAAATTAACTAAAGAAAAATGTGTGGCGCCCACATTTAGACATCTCATTTAACAAGAGATTAGTAATAAAAACGAACTCAAATATCAACAATTATCTTTTTTTTTTCTTGAGAGTTATAAATCTTCGAAACGTACGAAATCTGTAATCGTTCTTAGATCAATTTGTTGCCATTTTACTCTCTGCCAAGCATTGCAAAACGTCACGAGTGAAAAACAATTTATCGCCACATCCTGTTGCGTTTCATACCGAATGACTGGACTGGTTTCAGTCAACAGGCGCTTATTTGGAGATCTTTTTCATAATATGAAAGGCACGTTGATAGAAAATTCCCTAAAGTTTCTGAAACACGAGAAGAGGCGGCAGAAACGTAACGAAGGGCTCATTACTGCAGTAGCAGCTGAGGAGGAGAAAAAGTGGGAGAAACTGGATCAGGATTTCCACGCCGAAAGCCCAAATGTGTGGGTTGGAGGAAGTCGCATCCACTTTAAGTCATTCAACAGTGCTTGCTATTCATTTGAAAGGCTGGCAGGTTGTAAGAGAATGCATAAGTTAGACAAAAATTAAAAGAAATCATTGCCATAGCTCTACAGCTCCAACGGACTTTGGTTGCAGGGATTTTTTTTCTTTATTGGATTATATTGTAATCATTTCTTTTTCTTATTTTGTTCTTCAAAATAAAGTGTGCGCAAATAAAATAGCCACACCCATTTCCTCTGCAACAGGAGCAGGTGCATTTCAAACTAAGGTCAAATCAAGCCATTCTTTCTCCGAAGAGACAGAGACAGTAGTTGTACATGTGAGCAGCACAGATTGCGTCTGTCTGCCATCTTGGCCCGCCTCCGTTTGTCCGTCCTCCTCCCGGGTCACTGGCGCACCGACTCTTTCTTTCTTCTCTGCTCTCCTCCTCTTCCTCACCTTCTGCGCTCCCTTAAACCCGTTTATGCTGGAGGCCAGAGATGGAGTCTTCGTGACATACAGGATACAATCCAAAAAATCAATTTTCAAAAAAATCGTTAAATCGATTTTAAAAATTTGTAAAAAAAAAAAAAAAAAAAAAATGTAATTAACAATTAAATCATTTTAATCAAATTGTAAAAGTTTAAAAAGTTTAAAAAATTCAAATTGTATGAACTGAAAAACAATTATTATTGAATTAAAGTGCCACAGTGGATACACTGTATGGTTTAACTGGTGAAAGAACTTAGGATCCGTCAGTATTTGTTATATAAGCAGTACTGTCCACATTTATCTTGTAGGGTTTTTATATTTTGGGTTTTATTCCGGTGAAACCGCACATAGTATGTCATTGATTGATTTTTTTTTTTTAAAAAACATCAAAAACAAAACAAAAGAATGCATACGCACACTGTGTTTACCTGTGTGTTTGTCAGATGCCAGGTTGCGGCATCCTCTGGTTTCAAATTCTCATCTCTTTTCCCTTATCCGCAGCGAGAAATAGAAGCAATATGGAACAACTAAAGGTATACTTTCTACACTTAAAGCATTAGGAGTTTAGCACAGTTTAGCAATATGAAAACTGTCGTCCTGTGAGGCGGCGATGATTTCAATTCTCTGACACTGTGTCTCTAATTTTGACAAACTAACGCAGCAAGAAGGCAGCCATGTTTAGTTGCATGAACAAGAGAAAGACTCAATAGTAATAATAATAATAATAATAAAAAGGAAACCCTGAGGCAGAGTAAAAACCCTACAATACAACTCTCTTTCTTCCTCTCTGACACATGAAAGTAAAATCCTCTTCCAGAAAGTCTGTGAAACTTCTGCCTAATTGCTTCCGGTCCCCAGAGGGGTTTGATGATAGACTCATTTTACCCCCATCTACTGTCTATTAGCACAGTCATAAGCATTAAACAGGGTTTTTTTTTTTTCTTTCTCCTGTACAGATTCATGCGATGTTTGGAAGAGTTTCTATTTTGAATTTTGAAGTGGAGATTGGACGGGGTGTGGTCAGTGATAAAATAGTGGGTTTGAACTCATGAATGTTTATTGTTAGAACTGAAACTTGAAGTTTGGTCAACGCTAACGTCTCGTAAACGAAAAGCTGCGTAGCTCGGTAGAGGACTAATTTCCGCTCTGACATTGGACGTGTTCCGGGGGACTCAACACAGTAATGGTATTATTAAAAGAATAAAAGCGAGTGTTTACCCTCGCTGCCTAATTCTAAGCAAAGATGTCAGAGCAGCTTGGTTGCACTTCGCTTACTGTCAGTGACTCAGTCGGGCCGCCTGAGGGGGAGGAAGCGGGACCTCGGTGAGACTCGACAAATGAAAAGCAGCTCAAACAAAGATGACGAATTGATTGGTGTCCCTGGCGACTGACTTGGGTGCTTCTGAAAGCTGTCTTTCAGTCATTTTTTTAAAAAAAATTATTGCCTTGAAGGTTACATTCTCCAGCTTGTGAGTCACGCTGTGAGAGCGGTGCACGGCCAAACTCATAGAAAGGATATTATTATCATTATTCGAGCAGCTCGGAGAGAGGTGGGAGGGGAGGAGGAGGAGAAATCTCCTGGATGACGCAGATCTTTGTTCATAGCTGAAGTATTAATAGATTTTAAGAAGCTAAAGCAGAGAAAAGTCGCCACTTTGTTTCGTCGCCAAGTTATCTATTTACTTGTAATATGGAAATATGGAATTTCTTCTAAATTAGACAGAGCACAGCCAAAGTCAGAATATGTTATTATATAACGCCATTAGTTAAAATCTTGCCCACTGAAGGAAAACGTGTGGATTGCGTTGTTTCAGCCATTCTTCCTCCCGAGAAAGCATGGGGTGAGGGTGGACAGTAACAACCTCTTTGAAAGGAGAAAAGCTCCAGCAGGGTACGAATTAGAGCTGCAGCTAACAATTATTTGTAATATGTTTCTTCTGACTATAAATCGATTCATATAATAATAGAAATTGGCACATTATGCATATTTTTCATTTAGCCCCCTTAAATATTGTATAACGTCTTTTTTATACAAAACTATGAACACATTAAAAGATGCAAATAAACCATTTAATTATTTTTCTATATATCTATTAAAATATATATTAAAAATAATACAATATTAGAAATACAAATGCAAGATGCAAATGAACAATTAATTTAAAAAAAACCTCTTTTTAGTATTTTATTTCACATATTAAATGCAAAATGTGTACATTTATATACAGGTTCTGGTTAAATTACTGCTCTGACGGTTCTGTTGCCTTTTGTTTTTGGAGTCTACATACTCTAGTTAACAATTAATCCATTACTAAATTAGTTAATGATTATTTCAATAACCAATTCATTTTGATTAACACAATGAATCATTTCAGCCCTCGTCAGAATGATCAAACATCCATGGAGACTATGGAAACAATAGCTTCACTGTTGGCCTAATGCAGGCCACCCGGAATATGGTTACTGATGGTTGTAAAAAAAAAAAATCCTTAATATTTGTGTTTTGTTTATGATTTCTTGCAGACCATCTTGGTCGGGGACAGCGGTGTAGGGAAGACCTCTCTTCTGGTTCAGTTTGACCAGGGCAAATTCATCCCAGGCTCCTTTTCTGCCACAGTTGGAATTGGATTTACGGTACGTTTGGGATCCACCCACTAATGGAAACCGAAGACTTTCCATCACTCATGCTCCTAAGAGACTCGTTTGTTTGTTTTTTTAAGTGCGAGTTCCTCTCCAATCATATTATTTCTTCTTGCCTTTCTCGTTTGTCCCTTTTTTTCCCACTCAGAATAAAGAGGTAACTGTTGACAACGTAAAAGTCAAACTACAGGTCAGTGTTCACATCCGTTTTTAACAGGCAATTGATTTACTTCACGAGTAATAAGATTCTTTCTACATTAGCTGTTTTTTGTTTTATTTATTCATTTCAACTTCCTTTGCTACGTCAGTGAAGATATCAGGCAATTAGAAGCAGATCCGAGTGGTTTCTGTTTCAGATTTGGGACACAGCAGGACAGGAACGCTTCAGAAGTGTGACTCACGCATATTACAGAGATGCACATGGTGAGAATGAATGAATCACAACGTGAATTACAAAGTTCTACTTGCGCTTTGTACGCAGGCATACATGCGAAGCCGTGATTTGCTTCTTTCTTCCTTTCTTCCTTTCTTTCCAAAGCTTTGTTGCTTCTGTATGACATCACCAACAAATCGTCGTTCGACAACATCAGGGTGAGTCTCACACTCGACAGCGATGAAAACATAAAAGTAACCAGGGGGCCTGAAAACTAGTGAGACCTGTTCGTGTGGAGGTCAACGTAAAACCCCATGTTATTAGAGCAAATATTTGCACATTTTCTCACCCTACGGTGACATGTGCAGCGTGGATCATTGTCAAACAAATGTGTGAGAGAGCCTACCTGCAGGAACACTGTAACACTGCTGACCCTCTTTTCTGTGTGTTTGTTTCGTTTTCTCGGTCCAGGCGTGGTTAACAGAAATCCATGAGTATGCTCACACCGACGTAGTCATCATGTTGCTGGGCAACAAGGTGAGAAGGCGATGCTTGCGGTCTGTAATGGAAGTACGCGCTAATCGAATACAGAAGGCTGTGAGCTTCAGTGAAACAGAGTGGAAGTTGCTAAGTCTAAGTTTGGGTGTGTTCAGATACGTTAATAGCAATAAGCCAAAGATCAGGATGATAGCATACAGGTAATCCGACCTTCAAGACGCAGAGTTTAAAGGTATTGCCAAAATACCGCACTGTAAAAAAAAAAAAAAAGGTCTCTAATTTGTGGTAAGATACTAGCATCTGTTGATGCCAGAATTTTACCGTATACGGTCAAATTTTTAGCAGCCACAGCTCTCCGTATGTTCTGTAAATTAAAGATGGTTTTGTTTTACAGTGCAGTAGAAATAATTAGCATGCTGGTCAGCAATTATGAGAACATGACCCAAACACAGATTTTTTTAAACATTTTTTTTATGTCTCACTTCATTGACCTCTTGATAGAAAAATATTGAACAATACGGGCATAGCTGTCAACGATTTACATCATTTTATTCAGAAATGTAAATCAGCATATTGTGAAATAACAGATATGTTTTATATTGCACATTTCCCATAACTGAAGAGATGTCTTACAGAGTTGATTTAGTAACACGTTTTTGAAATATGAGAAGAAGACTTGGGGAAGGAAACAAGTCTCAAGCAGTCAAGCTCGAGTGTTAACAAACTCAGACGTTGAACATCCACACACTCCACACATTTTTCTTTTCCAATCATGTGTCCCTACATGTGATCCACGAGAATGCATTAAATGCAAATACATGCTGTATGAAAGCTGATTTCAAAAGCAGTGATCTAACTTTAAGCTACACGGCACATTCTAGGGAAAATCTGCTCGCCACGTTTAATCTAATCTGAGCATCTCTGTGCTGCGTCCGTGTTTCAGGCCGACATGAGCGGCGAACGAGCGATCAGGAGAGACGAAGGAGAGAGGCTGGCCAGAGTGAGTCTCCGCACAGCTACACAAACACCACTGACACCACGGGTTCTGCTTCTCACCGCTGTTTGCTCCCCTGCGTTCATCCAGGAGTATTCGGTCCCTTTCATGGAGACGAGCGCCAAGACGGGAGTCAACGTAGAGCTCGCCTTCACAGCCATAGCCAAGTATGAGACAGTTTTAATAAACACTTACATCTCTGTTGATACGGGTTGATGGGGGGGAGGGAGGAAGCGTTCACCTTCTTTTAATAAGTTTATTTTGCTTTTGCTTCCACCCCAGATCAGGAAACAAATTTCAATGTCAGATAAAGCTGTGGTGGCAACCTTCCTTTGTATTTCTCACAGTGCTGCGGGGGAAGATTTGTGGAATAATTATTTTAAAATATGTATTTGGTTTTATTTTAAGATGATTCCAAATCATAGTTTTTTGGGGTTTTTTTTACCTGGGACATGAGGGTTTCCAATATTTGTCCTTTTTTTTACAGCAATTGTTGTTGTTCTGTCCGTCAGGGAGCTGAAACACCGGGCCATCCAGCACCCCAGTGAGCCCAAGTTCCAAATTCACGAATACATCGAGTCACAGAAGGAGAAGTCCGGCTGCTGCAGCTACTTCTGAGTCTCACCTCCAAACACAGGCTGTCACGGATACGCAGAGAGCCGCTGAGTGGGAGGAACCTCCCTGCTGCGCCCCAAATATGTCGCTGCCATTCATGGGATATAAAAATTCACAAGTACATCCTAGGAAGAGTCGAGGAGAATATAGAGCCAGGTATTAACGTGGACGATCCACGGTTTAACTTCTGCCAAGAAGAGATTCTCCAAACTCTCTTGTCGTCAGAAGCTCACGCTTCGCCATGTACAAACCGCATTTTTAGTCTAAGGGAACATTGCCTTATGAATTTATGTACTTAAGCTAGTGGCTGACTTTCAGAGCGTGAGCACAACTTTAGCCAATTTGTTGAAGGTGTGCCTTTAAACAGCTGCAAAACTCACATCGTGTGCAATGCTATGCAAAAGTATTTGTGCCCCTTACAACCAAAATCGTCAGTGTATTTTATTCACGCTTTTGGTGGGAGACCAACACAAGACGTACTTAATTGCCATGTGGAGGAAAAATAATGAAACCTTTACTAGTAAAAATCCAAAAAGTCTAGATAGTGTGCATTGGGCTTTGACTGGGCCATTCTAACACATAAATATTATGTGTTTAGAGTTGTTGTCCTGGTCGATGGTGAAACATTAGGGTGGCTTCTGAAGGCAGTTGATTGCATTGAAATTTTTAGTCACAACAGAGTAAAAGGGTCCAAGTTCAAATGTGCGGCATACTTTTCAGATTTTTTTTTATGCATTGTTTTTCTTCCACTTCGCAATTTCTCACTTGTCTTCTTTGACTCGCCGCATAAAGTCAAACATGAAACATGAGAATGAAATTTGTGGCTATGACGTGATAAAAAGAGGAGATGTTAAGGGAGTATTGAAACTTTTGTAAGATGATGGATTGAGACGGGGTTAAATCTGCACATAAATACAACGCCCAACTTTAGGCACAGCATTTTCTGCTGGGAGAATGTACAGTAATGCCAGCCTGTGCGGATATCCTCCCATGGATACCATAATAACTGGGTCATAGACTAAAGTCTAGCCTCCAGTTTACCAAATATGTTCCTTTTATTGAGAAGCCATGACACAAATGACACTTAATTTGTATGTACTTGAAAATTATTATGATGCTAATATTACCATGGATTACCATGGGTTAGACATTTGTAATATAACCTGTTTACAGGCGTCTGCTTTATGACGGTTGTCTGCGTGGACAATGCTTTGGTGTGTTTTTGTTTCGTTGTTGTTTCAAATGCAGCTAGTTGCGTTGCAAGACGCTGTCGGTGAGACTCCTTTTGCCAACTTTATGTTATTTTGCGTGTGCTGAAAAATGCAAATACGCTAAAAAAATCAAAATAAAAAAAATCAGAGACAAACCAGCTTCTTACTATGAATGTAAGACACAAAGAAAGGAAATCTCAAGACGGACACGATAAATGTGTAAAATGTTTGCAGAAATCATTTATGAACATAAATGTAAATATATATATATATATTCTATTGAATTCCAAAAAGTTAAATTATCTAATCAAAGTTGTTTTTTTAAAAATTCATATCCATGTGTTATTTAAATCTGTTTGGTTGCAAAGACATTAGTTTCCTAAAACCAGCTGGAAGAGCTGAGGAAATATGGGATTACACTGCTGCATAAAAATTCAAACTAAAGAGCCAAAACACTCCGGGCTCTTTACATTGATCAGCTACTGGAATTTATTTTGAGTGTCTCCTGCCGTCTCCTTCTGTATATACCGTACTTATTTGTGCTAGAAATGCAGCGGACGTACTCCTAAAAATGTTCTCTGGACATAGCAACTGCAACAAACCTCCGAGCACCACTGACGCTACCATTGAACTTTGCTCAAAGCACATGCATTTTACTTTATTGCTAATATTGAGGTTTGGTTCTTTTTGCATGTAAGGCTGGATTGCATGTGCCATATCTGTGCGGTCTCACTTAGAAATATATCGAACCCAAATTCTTTTAAGTTGGAAATAACAAAAAGATAGATAATTAACATACCTGTTAAAGTTTCAAGTCAAAGCTCAGGGTAAAGTCATGTTGTAAAGTGCATCATTTAATTATAATTACGCACAGACATAGTAAGAACGAATATATAACTTGTAGATGTTAAGCAACCTAACCAACTTTTTGCATTTTCTAATTAGCTGAAATAGTTATCTATTTGTTTTTGATAGAACGACCTGTTGGTTTATTAGGACCATTAGAGTCAAAATATATTATTTTAGCAACTAAACCAATGAGCTGACAGGAGCTAAGCTGCTGCACAAAGATCTTCGCACCAACCTCGTATTTAATGCGATGATTAGTGAAGCCTTAAATAAACAGTGATGTCAAAACAACACCTCTGTGATAACCGCTTTACAACGTTTATGCAATTCCCCCCACCCCATTCTACAACGATATGCAAATCAATTCGCTCTGTATTTTAAATTAGTCAGTGAACAGGCTTCATGGATGCTTTATGATGGCGTGACATGTGTTTGACGTGTTATTTGCTGAATTAAAAAATAAATAAATTATTTTCAACCAAACTTCTGTCTTTCCAATAGTCTTTTGAGATCTGGTTGGCAACTGTTACCAAGACAGTATTTCTGTGAGTTAAGACGGTTTGGTTTTGGTTCTTAGTTGTGGTTTGCTTCAGATCAAGCAGCAGAAGTGCTGTACAATCATGTTTTCTTTAAAGTATGCTGAGGGTAGCAACCTCAGTTCAAAATCAAAAGCAGAGTACAGCCAAGAAAACTATCCATCCATGAGACACAGCCAGAAAAGTGAGCAGGAACGAAAGAAGAATAAAACTTCCTGTTTATCAACTGAGCCTTCAAGATAAAAGTTAGGCTTTGGAGAACATGACCTCTTTTGGTAAATATCTTTTAAAAACGAATTCGATTTTTGTCATGCAACCAAGGTCAACATTCTTCATTGAAGTGCTTTTTACATGCATTTTATAATTAATACTTTATTTTCTAATACAACTCCATCTCTAAAAATTTTTTTTTTTGAAAAAATTATGTTGGGTAATTTGAAGACCCAACATAATTAGTGGCGTTTGTACTAGAAATTCATATCTGTTGTGAATGTGCTGGAAATGGGATCCTTAAATTTACTTTAGCTGCACATGCTTTTGTTTATATTCATGTTGTAGAAGTCCAAATGCGTAGTGAGTCAAGTAGGATTGTGACTTGGTTTTTCAACTTTCCAAACTGCATTTTCTTTCAAATGTTTTGGATATCCTCAATGAAAAACATCTTGCATGTAGACCATATTTCCACAAATAATTTGGATCCACAGAAAACACAGAAAACTCTGTGATTGGATGAATCCGTGAATACTAAATGGGAGGAGGTTAAGTATTACTTGTGGAAATAATATGATACAAAGTACTTATCTACCTGCTGTTCTCCATTCAAAACTTTATCAAAATGCAGCGTTGCTTTATTAAGTAAACCAATTAGCTTATTACTTTGACATTAACAATACGTGCACGTACAGTTAAGCCCCAAATTATTCCCACCTATGCAAATTCAAAAATATTGAATGTTTCTTCTGAATGGATGCAATATTAGTGTTTTGGAGAGACCAGAAGGAGTTCTCTCTTGAATCTTGTAGAGAATCTGTGGCGGTAGCTAAAGTTTACGGCGTTGGCGTGGAGGTTTTCCAGCGTCAAAGAATTGGAGCTTTAAAATGAAAAATAAATCATCAAAAATATCAGTAAAAACATGCAAAAAGCTGCTTGGTAATTGTAAACCAGCCTGGATACAATGCTAGAAAATTAATTATTGAGAGAGTTAAAAAATGTAAATAAGAACATAGATTTTTTTTTTTCAATAACTCGTTTAACAGTGCATTTCCTATGAGCTACATATCCACTGTTTGAATGCAAGTCATTTAAACTCTAAATCTGCCATATACTGTAGGAGTATATTAGCAATATAAAACAATGACCGTTTGTTGCTTGTTTTTTGGTTTTGGTTAGCTCTCAACGCTCTTATTTTGAAAATGTCCCTGGACGGCCTCCTCTAGGTTGTTTAGCTTGACGGTGACACTTCCACGACGGCGCCAACGGATTGGAGGTGAGACAACACATTGCAACACGGAGCAGAGGGGTGGATCTCAGGAAGTCTATAAAGGAGAAAGCGCAACTTTTTTTTAGCGGCGGAAACTTTCCCCTCACGCTCTCCTGCGGAAGTTTATCTCGAGCAAAGTCTGCGCGCAACAGGTGTCACTTCTTTCTATATGCGTGAAAGCTCCCGACTTATTTTTGCTTGCGGGTGAAGAACGGAAACAAAAGAAAAGAAAAGTGATCAAATTTGGCAAATAAAATGTCTCACCTTAGACCCAGGCTCTGCGTGCTGGAGAAATCGCCCACGGGTTATGGGTTCCACCTGCACGCAGAGAAGGGCAGAACCGGGCAGTTTATTCGGCTCGTGGAACCCGACTCCCCTGCCTCCGCGTCCGGGATGCTCGCGAGAGACCGGCTGATGCTCGTGAACGGGGAGAACGTGGAGGGCGAGAGCCATCAGCAGGTGGTGGCGAGGATACGGGCCACCACGGGAGCTCTGGAGCTTATCGTAGCGGACCCCGAAACGGCGGAGCTGCTGAGCAAGCACGACCTGCGGTGCCGGAAGGAATACGTGACGGAGGGCATTCCCCTGCCCGGCGGGGACAGCGACTCGGAGCACGAGGACAGGCGGAGCAACGGCACCCCTGTCCCGCGCGAGAATGGGGACACGTCCTCGGTGAGCTCGGGGAGTGTGAGCTCCAGCACAAAGGTACAGCTTAAACAGGTGTATACAAATATATTGTATTGTTTTTGCATTTTTAGCTTTGGCAGCTTACGACAATATTATGTCATCTCACTTTCAAGCTAGGACATACAGGAACTCTTGAGCAAAAATATTCGCTGAGTAAGGTCTATTTGTAGCTAACATTACTATGACAAATCAATGATAGGCAAGACTGAATACACCCTTCCTGCTTGATTTTAAGGGTGCTGAACAAATACTTTAATAATTATTCATCAGCAAGCATATGCTTGTTGATGAATAAGCATCAACAAGCTGGTGGAAATTGTCTTGTGATTGTTTCGACCATTGGCTGGTTTGAAGCAAGCTCAAAGGGTGGAACAACATCAGGAATAGTTGCCCCTGATCAAACTGTGAACGTTTATGGATTGTATTCCAAACTAGTTGAAGCCCAGATCAGTAGAAAACATATTGGTAGGTAATCATGTAAGAAATGTGACTTAAGGTTTGCAAAGTTTTATCTGAATGAAGTACAGGAGGTTTGGAGCATTTTCGGAACCCAAAGTTTGGCCGTAATCCAGTGTCCGTCTGACATCTAATCCTTTCCAAAAATTTTACCATCCAGAAGAAAATGATTGAAAACACACCCAAGAAAAGTACAAGAAGAAAGTGTTGTGAAAGCATTAGGTAATTTTTCCAACTTTTGCCATCATTGAAAACAGTTTTTTCCCATGACTGTATGCAGGGACAAAGATGCTCATATTTAAAGCAACTTGTCACCCAGTCTTGTGATTGTCACCTAAAGGTTTTAAACAGATTCTCAGCTAGGCAGTCACCTCCGGAGCCGGTACGGACTTACAGAGATGTGACGCCACTGGGCGAAACATCCTCGGCTTCTTTCTGCTTGTGCTCCTGTTCAACAGAGTCTTTGTTTCCCAAATGTTTGTAGTTGCCCCTTGCTTCCTGTCTAGGATTCCTTGTCAGGTTCGGCCTGTCAGACGAGATCATTTGTCACACCCGAAGACTGACAGGCTTCTTCAGGATCTGCTTTCTTTTGTCATCTGAATGATTTTTTTTATAGAACTGAGTTGAGGTTATTGGGGTAACCCAAGTGCACTTTCTTTATGTCTAGCTTTTTTATTTTTATTTTAGCTAGTTCCTTGAGGTTATATGAGAAAGAACACCAACAAGGCATTCCTCCTTTTATAAATAGAGCCTTCCTTGACTCTTGCGTCTTCATAAATCTGCTTCTGAAGGTTTCTGTAGTTGGATATCAAATTATTTTATTGGGGTTAGTCTTTGAGAGGGTTAGCAACCGTCCACGGATTTGTTGGCTGTGGAACTTCTTCAGCCAGTGCAAAGTCTGGGCCCCTGGTTTTAAAGGTTATGTAACAGGTCTGCAGAATAGTCTCATTGTGGAGGCGTTTTGGCCCTGCGCAGCTCTCCAAATTGCAAGTTGTTTTTATGTATGAAACAATAGGATGATGGTTATTTTTAGCTTGCCGCTCATTTAATTAGGGCTGACGGCCAAATGAGAATTTTGTAATGAGCGAGCCAGTAAAATAGGTAAAATGTAGAACTGCATATGAAGCAGACAGAAATATGTACAATTGATTTTTATTTTTTTCAGACAAAATGTACAATTGAAATCTAGGAATAATCTAAACACTAACTTAACCAAGTATCAGGTTCAGAAAATCAATGTGTTGTGTTAGCATTTTATGCCTGCACAATAAATTTAGTAACTTCACTAACAGAAGTGACTTCATTTTTATAGAAACTGGCAGAAGTGCAGAGAAACATGTCATTGCTGTTGTTGTCATCATGTCATGATGACAACTGCAATACAATAGTAAATTGTTTTTAACATAGTCTCTTGCATTGTAAAATGATTTGAAAAGCAACTATTGCAACCATATTCTACTGATATTAATATAATGTTTTGCTGTACGTATTAACAGCAACTAATAATAGCAGAAACTGAACGATTTAGAACTTTATTAGTTTTATGTTCCTGTTTCAAAAAACATATTCATTGAAGCCATCTCTTCTTATAGGTCTGTCGTTCCTTTGCTAATTCATTGATTCATTGATTTCCACTTAGAAATCTTTAAACCTAAACTATAATGGAAAACACAAACATTGGTGATATTTTTAGTAGGTGTTGTGCCAGCATTAGTAGCCCTACCAATTAAAGGCATAACGTTGGTCGCCAAACAACAAGACGGATTCTGTCCTTTTCTTTTGAAGTTGGTTTTGCTTTTTTACTTTGTTTTTCTGGTTGACGTGTGAAGACTAAGTTGGCTCCGGGCAACGATGTAGACATTTAGCAAAATTCCTGGCTGATGGGGAACTTGGCACAGCCGGAGTTCCTGAGTGGTGGTGTGATACTGGCTACTGATACCAGTGGCAGGCCCCCCTCCCATCCTCTCACAAGTGGGCTAAACTTGAGTGGGCTGACCCATAATGACGTGAAACTATCCCTTCTCGTAGTTAAACAATAGTCCCTTTCACTTGATGATGGAGATAGAAGTAGCAGAGGGAAAGCAGCTAAGCTTTTCCTTTCTTCAAAAATTAAAAGACCCCAAGACTGATTTTTTTTTTTTTTTTACCAAAGAAACTTAGCCGCACCGGAACGTTTCAGTGCGTTTTGCTGCCCATCCCGGGCTCCCAAGACTGACTCCACCATCACACTGAGAGCTGGCTGTGGGTCACCATAGAGATCCCAAGTGGCAGAAAGAGGCTTTGTCCACAGTCTTTGCCTGTGGAGAAAGGCTTCTGGGCCAGAAATGAAAAGAGAGAGCACTCTCACGCCTCTGAGAGGAGGCCATGATGACCCTGAAACACATCCACGCCGCTCCAACACACACTGGGAATGAGACCAGGGTGAACTGGGAATCATTTTGTAGAAAGGAGTCTGGTCTGGATTTGCAGATGTGAAACGTCAGTGTCATTATTGCTGTGGTCGTGGCACCACTCGTTGATCTCTCCCCTTCTCTTTGTATCTTATCACAACCTCTGCTGATATTCCAGAATGTAGATGAAATGCCAGCACATTCCCAGCATCTAATGTTGATTTTATGCCATCTAGATTAAACTTTTGGCAGATTGTCGCAGAATGCGGCTGATAAAGAATGCAAATGTTTATTGCCTGCAGCCAAAAAGGTTTGGTCATGCTTCTTTTCTGTTGGCTCTGATCAGCTTGGTTAAAACTAAACCATTTATTTCTTTGCTGCAGTTGCAGCAGAATTCACCAGAACGTTGCATTAACTTACCTTGACGGCTAAGGCTCTTTACACAGCAACAAAAGGTGTTTTGGCAAGTGCGGATTCTTAGCTCTTTGCCCTAAAGCAAATTCCTTGGCTGATCTGTCTGAGGCATATATGTCTTAACATTCTGTGCAGTGTTGAGTGAATTCGGCATGTTTGGCCTGTCTTGTCAGATTCTGTGCTGTTGTCTTCATAGTTTCACATCAGTACAGGCTCTCTTTCTTATATCTCTCTTTCTTTCGCATGGCAGCGCAAAATGCCTTAGAGGTAATGTCAGTGCTGGTAAACAGACTTGCATAATCTCTCTTGATCATCCACAATCCTGTGGCCTTTTCCTATTTGCTCTGCCGTTCCACTCGCACTCTGCAGGTTTTGCAAAGGATTTAGGTGTTGGGACTGAGGAAGTCATGAAACCAGGTGGATTTTGTGTATAGGGAACTATTTTGGTGTTGATTGTTTTGCTGCTGAAAGGTCAGACGAGGACAGATTTTCAGTATACTGGCAATGTCCATCAGGCTTTTATTTAAAATTGGCCCGCTATTTCAAAAAGCTAAAAGTTCTGTTAAAGTTTAACTAATGTCCCATTTATGTCTGTGATGGTAGAACAAAGAAGGCTTTTTTCTGGATTCACTCCCAACAACCAGTTGATGAAGGCAATATGAGTGGCTCCTAAAGAGACATCGCTACATGCCACCCTTTGCTGCATCGGAGATATTTCTCTTAATCTCCTGGTGTGTTGTGCCAAGAGAATTGACTGGCACTTGTCCGACTTTCCAAGCTAAGTCTCTGTATACATGACAACATCAGTTGTTACATTTTGGTCTCTCGTTTAAAATAAATCTGCTCATTGTAGAAAATGAGTACTCTGTACAAGCAAATGGTTACGGAAACGACACTTGATCAGAATGTTCACAAAGTTGCACTGCCTCCTTCAGGTCTGGCATATGTACTACATTTTTTCCAGTGCTGTTTGTGTGCAGCGCACTTTCATAAATGCAGTTTTTTTGGGGGAAACCAGCAAAAAACGTTTTGGGAAACATTACCATGTAAATGGACTAAGAAATAAGAACTCCATTGTGATATTAAAATCATTGAGTATTACTTATATGCAGTCCTAAAAATTCAACCTGAAAAAGTACAGATGTATAAAAATGGATTTAGTTTTATTTCTTATTAATGGAACAGTTATGGGTAATCTTCATCGCAACACACTGAGTTCCCGGAAGATGATTATTTTTGAAAAAAATAATTATACATGTACAGTTTATCACTAGCTACACTGAGGGACAGTAGGTGTTAGATTGGACCACAGAGGTCACTGCTACGAAACCCAAAGCAGAAGTAGCTGTCCGTTCTTGGCGAACAGATTTAGGAGTGAAGTTCCTGTTACTTGGAACCATCAGCATTTTTTAATAGCATAACGGAAGGAGACTTGCTGCTAAGTTGGTGTGTATAAGTTCTAATTTTTCCTCCTTTTTGACATCTTGGGACTTTCACTAACTTTCACTCAAAGACCAAATCCAACTGCATGTGATTAAAAAACAACTTTGATCCTCACAATCAGCAAAGACCTTGAGGCATATCTGCACATTCCATATTTTTTTAGCACTTCATAATCTCTCTTATCTTCATCATCACAGGATGATTGTCTCTCTTGCAGAATGTGAACCAGTCTTAACAGATATGAAAAATCTTAATGCCCCCCACTAAATCGGAGTCACTGGTTTTCTTGCACATGCGGGTTTTAAACACGTTTGTAGCAACCGACACTAATCTCGATGATGTTGCATAAGGGAACAGTTTTCCATCTGATGAGTCTTTATGCGGGCTGCTGTCCAAAATAAACACCATAAAGGTTCTGCTGGCGTCACTCTCCTCTGCTTTCTCAGTGACGCGGTTCATGTAGCCGGCGAAGAGATGAAAGACATCCTCTTGACCATCCGAGTAGAGTTTACGATCTTCGTCCATTTCGATCTATCTCGTTTTAAACACCGTAACTCTTGTAGCTCTTACTGAACGCGAGCTGCAAATCCATCAAGACGCGATCAGGAAATTTAGTATGGCAAAAAGGACCATTACTTCATTTGTCGCTGTAATTAGGAACGTGTCTCTGAAGTGTGCTTTTGGATTTAGGCTGAAAATTCAACGTGACTAAATTGATTGATGTGCCCATTTGTTCACATAAAAGTGTGTAGGAATGAAGTGAGCGCCTTTTGTCAGCTTTGGCTTTCCACACTCTCTGTCATAGTGTCAGGAATGTTCTAGTGTCTTTTCTGACAAGTTAATAAAACATCCTTTTGATAAAAGTTAAGGTTACAAGTATCAGCTGTTTGCCCATTGCATTTTTTTTTTTTTACAGATATAAAGCCATTTTGAGTTCACTGATTCATAACAAAACAAAATTATTACCCTGAAATAACAAGAGGTTCAGTAAAAAAAAATCTTTCCACTCATATCTGCCTATATTGTTTGTAAAAATAGGACGAAATAAAGATAAAATGCATGTCATACCACAGAAAGTAATGACATTTTGATCCCTTATTTATTAAGTATATAGGGCTTATATACTTAATAAATAAGTATATAATTCATTATATAATTCATCATATATAATTCATTATATACTTATTTATTAAGTATATAATAGTACTATTACTATGTCTACTACAAGATCGACTGCAACCTGTTAGATTTCAAAGTTTAGACAGTCGTCCAGTTTTCGTCCTCATGCCGTGTGTTTATTAAGTTATGTTCTTCCTGTTCTCTCATGCTGTCTCTCCCCCCCCCGACCTCCAATCTTTGGTCAGCTTCTGCCACAACTGTGCTGCATGATCATTCCTTGCGGTAAAAACCGCTCATCAGAAAGCCTCACCACTTTTACAACCAAGGGACAAAAAGACTTTTTATATATTGTCCTAGTTAAAAAAATTTTCTTTCCTGTTTAAAACAAGTGATTAGCTTGTGTTAATGTGTTATAATCATGCATATATTTGATATATGTGATCAAATATATGCATGATCACATATGTTTATGTGATCATGCAACCAAACCCTTTCTTATAAGTATAGGAAACAATTTTTATAAAAAAGTTTTCCTCTTTGGGGGAGGTTGTTGTTTTTTAGTTGTTGTTTTTTTTTTTCTTTATTTAGTAGAAGCATTAGGTTTTCTTAAATAATCTAGATAAATTCTCCTAAAAAACATGATGTTCACAAAATGACATTAAGTCTTAAGATAAACTTACTTATCATACTCATCCCCAGTCACATTAATGCTGCTCCCCTTTTGGACTAGTTGACTAAATTATAACAGATGGTGACACATAATAAATCCAGAACAAAGTTAATCCACCACCTGCTGGTAGATATTATTTATTGGAGTATGTTTTATTATATTAATGTTGTACGAAACATCGTGCTGGCAGCAATTAATTGGTTTCTCATCTGTAAGAAACTTCCTGCTCCATCCGGCACCATTTATAAACAATGAAAACTGCAGCGGTAGCTAGATGAACGCTGCACGTTAGTTTGGTACTGAAAAGATCAAAAGATTAAGAGGCACTAATGACCTAACCAGACAGAACACACTCGCACACTTACACACTCATAACCAGCAGTTTCCTCTGTCAACAGAGTGATGGGGTGGAACTAGTGACGAAACCACTTCCTGTTCATTCAGCTTGTTGATTTATGCTGAAGCTCCTTGGTTTATTCAATGTTTTTATATTTGTTTTGTTACCTCCAGCAAAGGCATTAGCATTTTAGCATGCAACTATTTCTGTTCTTGTTGTAATAGCCGTTACCAAACAAAATGCCATAGACAAGAAAACTTAAAGCAAAGACTATGTTAGGTTTTCTGAAATAGAATCATGTGTAGTGGTTAGTCAGTTGTGCCAAAGTCTGGTATTACTTATTACAGTCCCATGGAGGTTCAGCCAATGTAACCTCACAACATTCCAGGACATATGAGTTGTTGTGACAGTAAGTCAGATGTTTTTAAAACCAGATTTAGAGGTTTGTGCCAACATTAAGAGGAGAGAAAAAGTCATTCCTAAGTAACAATTATGCAGTGAAAGATGGAAAAAATAAATCTGACCCATTATTTTTAGACAACTGACAACTAAAGCATCACAGTGCCACAATCTGAACCTGGCATTCAGTGGCTATGTGGCTGTTCTGCTTAATTCGTTGGGCGACTGAGTCATATTTACACAGTTCTTGCTGTGGCGGCATACTGTGAACTATAATGCTACCGGGACTTAACTTAAGCTAATTATTTCAAGACATTGGTGCAAGATGGCTTTTGGAAAGTGTCTTCCAACCTGTGAGAGAAGATGAGCAGAACTATTTCAGATCATCCTCTTATTTTATTCATTTATCTTGAAAAAGAAGATCAGCTAGAGAAGTTGGGCCTTATTATGAAAGGCAAGTTAGAAATAGAAGATGTGATGTTTTACCACAACGAGCCGTAAAAACAATTAACCTTTGATGCCTTGCAAACACGGAGAACGTTTATAGCGGTCATTTGTTGCTTCTTGTACTATGACACCGAAACGAGGAGGATCCTGCCTTAACGAGGCTTGACGTTCATTGAAAACATCAATGAAAATGTTGTCATTGTTCTGTGGATTGTAATAGTTCTCACTTTTGAGGAAACATTATAGAAATATGTTGTAGGTTTTGTTGCAGAAGGCTCCTATCTCAAATACAGAAATTTATAAATGTTGTTTTTATATAATTTAAAAGAAGGGATACCCAAGTTTAGTCCTGGAGATCTACCATCCTGGAACTTTTACCTGCATCCCTACTCCAGCACACCTGAACAAGAAGGCTAAATTCTCTCATCAGCAGTCATAAGTTACAGGATGGTACTTCTTGAGGACCAGACTTGGATACCACTGCTGTAAAGACGATATGTAACTGAAATCAATTGGATTACTTATTGTTGTTCATCTTTGATAATAGTACATTTTAAATGCTTAAGTGGAAAGTTGACCAAATTTAATGTCATGAGATCACCGTAAAATTGACAGAATAATTCCACTGAAACCCTATGAAGCAAACTATTCCAATGTCTGTTGATTAACCGATTCGATGTTGAAAATGGAGCCTTAGTTGCTTTAGCAACAAACAGTCTTGGACTTTAACCCCGAGTGGTGCTGTATTTCAGTATGAACCCTCACCACATTGCTATGTGTAGGCGGCTCTGCTAAGATTGTGGTCTTCCTGTTCATCATTTGTGTGACCAGATCTCAAAATGCAGCACCGTACAGCTCCAAGGACCTTGCGAGCATAATAAACGAGTGTATTCGTTGCATATTTATTCTGCGGTTGAATTGCTAAAAAAGGATTCTGCTGTCAGCTTTCACAAAGTTACCCTTTTCACAAAGTAACTTGGTCATGAAGACCTCTAATATAGCACGCAGGAAGTACTGCAATGAGCCGCGTTGAAGTGCACTCAGATCAGCACATTTAGTAACCTGCTCGAAGGAGTTGTTGAAAAACAGATGATCAGAACATTTTGTATTGTATTGAAGAGATTGTCTTATGGATCTTGAAGTTAAATTTCTCTCAAAATAACAGGCTTTATCTTGATCGTACAACAGTTTGAGGAGAGTATAGCTATAAATGGTGCCTGTGGCATAAGAAAGGAGTTGGAGATGCTATAAAGCACATCCTCTGTCCTCCACGATGTTTCTTTTGCATATGAAAAGGTATTGGTGGAGATGTTGCCAGATAGCCCTGGTCTCCTCCTCCTGCTGATCTGTCTGAGCCCTGAGGTCTGCCAGGCTTACTTATACAGAGAAGAAATCTCATTACCAGCTGGGCGAATGAAGATTTAAGTGGATTTGAAAAGTTGTCAACACTCTACGTGAGTGCCACTTTATACGCAGTGGCTGTAGGCGGAACGTTTTCAGTTTTTGTAAATGTAACTTATCTGTCTGATGGTTTGTTGTTTAGCAAAGGAATGGCTAATAGAAAATCTTACATTTGATTCTCTCCTTCATTTCACCACACGGTCAAGATAGACTGACAATCATTCGGTCAGTGCTCCTATAAAGATAAATGAGTCGATGCACAACATTATTAAGAAAGAGACAAGACCAGAAACGTTAATTACACTAGAATATTCAAGTCTAGGTTGGACTGGTCCATGAATTCAGGTTTTTATGCTTGTCTAATTCTGTGCTCACTTAAAATACATTGACCATTGATTGTTTTTTGATTTCACAAATAGGCTATAAGACTATTATATCACATTTCTGTTCAGTGTAGAAGTATCCAGTTCGAGTTTGATCGGTCTTGAGTATTTTAGATCTTGAGCTAGAAATCATCAAACACAATTCTAACTTCAAATAGACCTTCAGTTTAGTTTTCTAGTTTTAGTTTGACTTGCGAACTATAAAGCGGATAGCAACTTTAGCATCATTAATAGTAGTTATTCATTAGCCAGTCACTGTACATTTTTAAAATTCATTTTAAATTATTAGATGTCCTGCAACACAGCTGAGATTTACAGATTAGCCTAGAATGCATGTTTTATGACTGTAAAGAAAGTGGAGTGCTCAAAGAATAACCCCTGCATGGAACAACATGCAAGCTCCACACAGAAAAATCCCAGCTGAGATTCACAGACATCGAAGCTATGAGGCAACAGTTGCTAACCACAGGAGCCACCATGCAACCTCAGCGATATCCTCTGCATTTTGTGCTTTTTTTTTTCTTACAAGCACCAAGAATAAACTTCTAGTATGAATTTGTTTTTAAAACAATAACGTAATCTAGACATTTTCATTTTGGTATGTAGAACAAATTGCTTGTACAGATAACCTTTGATGTCAAAATGTCTACTTTATGTCTACTAAATTCCACCCACTAACAAGTGACACCAGGATGGTGTCATTCACTTCACTTGTCTGTGATCACATTAATCCATGTTTGGAGGAACATACGTGTGGGATGAAATAATCGTGGCGTGCACGGTAATTATTACCTTGTCACGTAATTCTTATCTCTGCAAAGAACTTTGTCAACCCTGTCATAAAAGCGTAATTCCAGCCAAAGTTTCAGCTGTCACCACACCCTCAGGTTCTCCCGAGATCGCCCAGTGACTCGGTCCACATGTTTCAGCAATCATCAGCCAACCTTTCTCTTATATAAACCTGTGGATCAATACATAATCCTTGTTTTGAGCTACCCGGAAGGGGAATTTAACCTGAGGCTATGCTGAGGTTGCAGTGGTTGATCTTAAATGGTCAGCTGAAAGGGAATCATTTACAGATAGGTGCAGATAGCCTATGGTTGCATTGATAGTGCCAGTTTTATCAAGTACAAGAAGAAGGTGTGGACCCTTTTTCTTGTTTCAGTCATTATGGTCAAGTGTTCCCAGTGCATATGGTGATCATAATAGGATTAGTGTAAATGGAAGTTAATAATAAATCATGCCAGCTACTTAATTAGTAGCAATTAATGCCTTAGGAGTTGCACCGGCTTGTGTTTGTGCTTGTTGGACTAATTCAATCTATTTTGAGCTAGACTTCATGTTTATAAGTCTGCTCCTGCTCATGCGAACGTTTTGTAATAGATTTACTCATTAACAGAGACTTAAAAGTGGCTGGATATTTCCTCACTGACTGACCACGTGTAAGCACGTCAAGACATATTCAATCAGCAAAGTGTCAACGGTTGAATTTTAGGTTCACAGACATTGAAGTTTCAGATAAAAGGTCCTGATTGGAAGCAAATGATCAGTTAAGTTGGTGGTCACTCACCCTTAGGGCTAATTATTTTTTGGTGTGGAGTGCTGTAGATAGCATATAAATGCTTTAGTTTGGCAATTTAGAAAGAGTAACAAAAAACAGTACCTCCTGGATGAGATTTATCATTGCCTTTAGCTAAGTTATTCATGCATCAGATTGTGAAAACTGGATCAGATCAAATAGAGTGCTAATAAAATGTGCAAAAATCTTTTCTGTTATCATTGTAGACGTGGGATAAGTCAAATATTTAGCCCACATGGCCATAGAACAATTTTTAGTTACTAAAGTCATTTCTGGAATTCAAAGGAAGGACATAATTTTGAGATGCGGAATTATGTATGGAACAGGTTTGAGTTTGCATGCTGCTCATCCCAATAATGTCGGGATGATTCTTTCCAGGAAAATAGTGACACTACCTTTGATTTTTCAGAAGGAAACAAGGTCTTCAACTGGCAACCGTCAGAAAACCGTTTGCGAAAAGCCCTGACGTTTAAAGAAACCGTTTAGCGGCGCTGACTTCTGATGTGTGTATGTTCGCAGGTTGAGAGGGACGGGCCGCGGCCTCGCCTCTGCCACATGAAGAAGGGCTCCGGCGGCTACGGCTTCAACCTGCACAGTGAAAAGAACAAGCCAGGCCAGTACATCCGAGCCGTGGACGATGACTCCCCAGCACAGAGAGCCGGCCTCCGACCGCAGGACAAGATTATCCAGGTCCGCCTTACGCTCGTCGTTCGGGAGTTTTACCGTATTTGTGCTGCATGTGTGTCAGCTGTAATCCTATTACATCAGTGGAGAAATGGGAAATCCCACTTTAAGCAGATGGAGAGTGTGTGGGACACTTACTGCATATCTCTGGACTACATTACGGACCACTTTCACATAATCAGCCAGAAATGGATTTTAACCTTACAACCTTACGTCCAAGCTCCATGTGCTAATAGTGAGGAATTTGCTGATTATAGTGTACAGGCTGGGAGTTTATTGCCAGTAGAATGTTCTGTACCACCTGCTGATGTTCACAGTCCATGTGGGAGCGGGTGAGACTGAAGATTCAGTCACATATTCCCACCTCCGACCTCACTCCCACCAGAATTCCTCTCGCCCTTATCTGTCTGGATAGTTGATTCATCCTAGCTATGGGAGTGTGTTATTTTGGACCACTCTCCATAATCACAGTACCACCGCCCAGCACTCTCCATCAGCGTTGCCCTTCTTCTTGCGTCAGTCCTTAGTGAAAGTATTGGCTCATCCGTCTCTCACACACATTATGAACTTGAGTTATATCCCATTCTTAGTAAATAGTTTTTTGCGATGTTGGTTCACCTTTTTCCCAACTTTTACAGCTTCAGCTCTTCTGGAAAGACATTCTACAAGGTTGAGGCGAACAGTTACTGATCAAATTCATGTCAAAGGTGTTCCTTTGGGTTGAGGTCAAGACTATGGAGGCCAGTCAAGTTGTATCACACCCAAACTTGCTCATTCACGTCTTTGGTCTACAGACTATTAATCCGACAAGAAGGAGCCATCTCTAAACTGAGCCCACTGAGTTGGAAGGATGGTAATTTTAAAAAGAATCTCTTGGTATGCTGAAGCATTCAAAGTTCTTTTCAATGGAAGCAGAAGATTGAATCCAACTTCTGAAAAACAGGCCCTCGCCATAATCCCATCTCCATCCAACTTAACACGTAAGGCTGTTTAATCAGGCAAGTACCGTTCGACTGGTTACTCGACACACATGACTCAGCGGACACCTCTCTAGAATGTAGTGGCAGCACCCTTTACACCATTATATTTGATGTTTTGTACTCTAAATGGTGATAAAAGGCATGAATTAATCTGCTTAGTAATGGGAATCCATTTCATGAACGTTTCTGCTCACTGTTTTTAAGATGATCTGAAGGCCACTTTAGGTTTGGAAGTCTTTAGCTATTGACTACACATCTACTGACCCCACCCTGTGATTTCTACATGGCCTTCCACCTTATATAGCTCAGTTTCTGTCTTTCCCAATCACTTCCACTTTATGACCCCACTAACAGCTGAAGAGAAAATTTCTCAACTGGATTTATCGCACAGTTGGCATCTTAACACCCTACCCAGCTGTTAATTCATTAAAGTCCATAGGGCGACCCATTCTTGTTTTCACCAATGATTGTTGAAGCATTTTGCATGCCTTGGTGCTTAATTTTACACAACTGTGACCATGTGAGTGGTTGGGAAATCTGAAATTGGTGATCTGAAGAGGTGGCCCAGTACTTTTTGCAAGACTAAATGTGTCTGGGTTTTAACATCTAAACCCAAATAACTCATCTGCATTCATTTATGCACTAGCAAGCTATTTGCAATTTGACTAAGCGCTACCGCATAAAATCTTCGTTAGTCAATGGATTAATTTAAAAATATCCAACTCCAAATGGTTGAACAATTTCCAAACTCTACTGGCTAAAGTTTTAGTGAATGCAACTCACTAAAACCTTTGGTTTTAGGTTGTTGAGAACTCTTTTCTTGACACGTTTACTTGCTTCGTGTGTCACGCTAAACACTGCCAGGCTATAGTTACAGAGTTTTTTTTTTTCTCTACTGTATTGCGTCATTACACCACGCCATGTGTTTATAGACCAAGCTTCCGAAGGCTTTTGCACAGTCCGAAACCTTTCCCTTAAAAGCTAAAAATAAATTAGACCTCTGGAGTTTTCTCCCTTTAACACACCAGAGTTCTTTATATGGATTAGTAAGACAAATTCCTCTAACTGATGTTTTGGATATTGGTTACAGAGTAATCTCGCTGTTATGTTAGCGCTCAGACGGGATACAGCGTGGACTTTATCTGGTACAAAGTGCAGGCGTTTATTGAGCTGAGAAGTTAAATGTGTAGTGGAGCACACGCTGCATGATGTTCCTGCTTTCTGGCCCGAATGCTGCCTTCAGCTGTGCCACAGATCCTCGTGGTGCCAATATCTGCTTCAAACCAGTCATTGTTGACGATCGAGCAAGTTCTGCTCTCGACGTGCAAGTAGAGACCAACCACGATGCGATTTTGTGCAACAAACCTTTTGTGTTATTTTATTGCCGTGTCCTTTTATGACTTTGTTACACCACTTATCTCTTCATTTGGATGTTATATTTATTTACTGCCCCTGATACGCATTTCCCAACATGTTAAACATTGACTAAATGCCAAACAAGCGACCCAGTATCAAGGCTTTGATACTGGGTCGCTTGTCACCGTGATCTGTCCGTTTTAGGGACACAACCTTTCTATTCAACACTCTTTTTTTATTATTATTATCATCTGAGAAATGTCTGGTTAAGCTATAACTTTTGCAACTTCTCCACCCAGCTCTAGAACTGATATTGAAAACTCTTTTCTTGTTTTTTTTTTTTTTTTTGCACCTCTGTTAGTTGAGGCTGCAAGCTAAGCTTAGCTGAAATTCCCCAGAAGTATCCGGTTGATTACATTTATACGTTAAAAATTCTCAGACATGCTACCTTATAAAAAGGTGCCTAAGGAATTCCAGATGATTACATCAAGTTTCGACTTTTCGACTGGCGTGAAACATGGGATGATGTTCCTAAACTCAAACATCGTGATCCACGAGTGAAGACCTGACTCACTTCCAGGTCTTCACTCCTTTGACTAAAAGGTTAAAATTGAAGCAACTTCTTCCAATAATCCAGACAAAATTGTTAGATCAGGACATTAAAGTTTCTGAGCCATGGTCAGAAATTTCCCCAGATCTTAACTCCGCTGACACTCTCTCGGGTCAGGATGTGGTCCAAACGTTGAGATCCAGCGTTGCAGCTAGAACGCTTGAAATCTGTGGCTAAACTCTTTAGCGACTTCGCCGCTAATTTTAGCTAATGGTCCCGTGCGTTCCCCCCTCCCATCAGGTCAACGGCGTGTCTGTGATCGGCATGCAGCACACGGAGGTGGTGGCGGCCATCAAAGCCAACGGCGATGGGACCACCCTGCTGGTGGTGGACGCCGAGGCCGAAGAGTTCTTCAAGAAGTGCAACGTCCAGCCCGGCGAGGAGCATGTGACCGGTAAGACCACCCCACGCCCTGCCGCGGCGTCCTGAGGGCGAGCATGGAGTTAGAGATGACTAACGGAAAATTTTATGACCTCTCTCTCCACAGGACTGCTTCCTGAGCCGGTGTCAGAGAGAGGATCGGACGAGGAGGTGAATGAAACGCGCACAGAGTGGGGGAGGGGGAAGTGTTTGTTTCTTTTCTTTTTTTTGTCAGTTTGATTTAAGTCTGGCCTTTTCCTTGAACCATTCAGGGGTAATCTTGCAAAAGGTATTTGTTCAGGCGATCCTTGTGTGATCTAAAATTGTTTTGATGATCTGAAACATTTAAATGACACGTGTCAAGCTAAAGCTCCCCAACCCCCAGTTTTTATGTGTATAGAGCCAAATTACTTCAGTATTACATATTAAATTTTTAAGAAGCGCTCATAGAATGCAGAGAAAGTTATAATATTTCTGTTATTAGTTACTTTTATTACTACATTTTAGGGCTGCAACTAAATTATTTTAGCAATCAATTCGATCTGACGATTAATCGGATCTAAAAATCGGCACTTCCTGCAGATGTTTGACTTGAGGAGTACAAAATTCAATATGTATATATTTTTTGTGCAGTTTTGGTAGAATTACTGCTCTGACTTTGTAGTTATTTCATCAAATTGCATTGTTTTTATCTTCTTTCCCCAGCTAACGATTAATCAGTTACTATATTTTTCACAATTAGTCCAATTAATCGTTTCAGCCCTAATATGTTCCTTTGAGCACATTCATAATTTTGATGTGGCCAGAAATTAAAATGAGTTTGATACCCCTAATTTAAAAAAAAAAAAACACACACAACCAAAGGCAAAGTTCTTTAAGGGGGTAAATACTTTCTCCCAGCCGGCTTTGTGGACATTCCTACAGATAGTGGGCTGGGAAGAGCCACCTGACCCCTGGCGATCCTGGGAGGAGATTAGACGTCCTGGACAGCGTTCCCATCAGTGTGAAGGGTTGGCGTGTGTTAGAGGATGGAGGCAGTGTGGAAGTTTCTCACGTCCCCGCTCACACAAACGACACAGGAGCAGCTGATTGGCTTCTCTGCTGACACCGTAGATGACCTCTCACCATGGCAACAGCAGCTCACCACTCTATGCCACCCCCCCAGCTCTCTCCGTGTCCTGGAGGATCATGGGATTGTGCCGGCTTTAACTTGAGGATTATGCTAATGGGGGCGACTAGCGGAGGCCGCTCACAACTCTCTCACATGCAGCTACTTTCTGCGTTCCTGCAGCAAAACAATCCCTCATTCAGCAGCAGCCCTGTTACATAACGCAGCTATGCAGTCACATTTGACCTCTCCTGCCAAACCCCCCAGTTTTTATCACCATACGACTCGCATATGCTTACATCTGCAGAGGCCAGGAGCCGAGCTCTGATACTTTCGGATTTGCACGGCATTGCTGCTGTGTTGTGCAGCAAACGTCAGTGTTTGTCCACCAACATGAGCTCCAGGTTATTTATAGCAGAGCAGCTGCGTCCAACTTGGAAGTTCTGGTTCAGGTTCTGCAGGGCAGCACAGGAGCAGCATGTGTGCTTTAATTAGTCAGTCAAAAGCAGGTGATTAAAGATGGGGGTTTTAGAAGTTTTGTAGATCTTTACTGCCCCCTGCTGGACAACAGCGATCAACAGGTGGTGCTCATCACAAACTCACACGGACAAATTATGATTCCTGAACCGCCAGACTATTTAATTCAGTTCATTTACATAACCTGCAGCTTTACAGCAACTTTCATCTCTTTCCACTTACGAAGACAATCGGTTCCAATTCATTTCCAGTGAAGGTTTTAAGCATGAACATTTTCAAATATGAACTAGCCTAGGCGCTATCTCCTGCATGCGTTGAGGCTTCTTTAGATTACGCTGATTCAAATGTAATCTTGTGTTTGACAGGTTTCCTCCCAGTTGAAGTCCAAGCTGTCTGTGAGCTCCCAGGCTTCCAGTTCTTCATCCAACGCCTCCCACCCAGCAGCAGATCGCAGCTCATCCCCGCCACAGGTAGGATTCGCCGGAAACCTGCAAGGTATTACCGCATCTCCACACCAGAGCAAGCCGTCAGTTTAAATTCCTGTGCACAGGGCGAGAGGACTCCGGAACCGGAACCCGAGCCGACCCCGTCGGGTGACGCCATGGGCCTGAACATGTCTCTGGCCCAAGCCAAAGAACTAGCCCATCAGAAGCGAGCCGCTAAGAAAGCTCCGCCTATGGACTGGAGCAAGAGGAACGAACTGTTCAGCAACTTATAAACTTCACGGGAGGGCTCTCTGCTGCCCTCCGGTGGAGAATCCAGAGACAATCAGCCTCTCGTTCTGCGCGCATATGACGGACGCAAACCATCTTAAACCCACGTTTTAACAGTATTATGTCATGATTTTATTGTTTTAATTTAGAGATTTGCCACTTTTGTTTGTTTCTTTCGGTGTTTTAATGACGGCTGGAGAGCCAGCATCTCACGCAGAAATAAATGTATATATTTTATGAAGAGTAGAAGTAGTCGCGTTCGGTTTCTCATGAGGACAGCGAGGAAAATACAATTAAAAATTTTATGTGGGTGAATCAACATACATTTCCTTCCAGTCAGTAACTGCTGGGACCTTCATGTTTTAATGTCTTGATTGTTTTTGTTGTCCGTGTACATACATGAATGATGGGATTAAAAGGATCTTTTAGCCAAACTGTTGAGGTAAAAGTCTGAAATGTTCCTGCTTATTCTGTTGATTCTGATAAAATCGGTTCCATTTTAAAGCTGCACCTGCTGGTCCAATAAAAAAAAAAAACTATACATGTTCTGTGCTGTAAAATGTAATGATAAACAAAATATAGCATTTGGATCAAACAGAGTTGAGTCTGTGTTGTGATGTCCATTATGTGATCCTGGAGTCAGTGGTTCCTTACGTTTCACAGCGGAAATTTCCAAGATGACTTTAAAATCTTCTTAGTGTTAGAAAACCTGAGATTAAACACTTACAAAAAAAATTAGCAAAATATTTTTTATTACCTTTTTGTCAAAGAGACATACTATTTCTAGGTGGACTACAACAGGATGCGACTATTGGTCTCATTTCTTTCCAGGATGATACAGAATTCAGCAGGAAATATAAATAACAGAGAAATCAAACGGTGCAAAAAATATTCCTGATTGTCAACCTCTGGATTACAATAATGAAATCTCCACAACTGGGAGAAGTTCTTAGAAATATAACAAAATGACTGTATTTTACTGCCAAACATTTAGGCTTTAAAGGAACCCCCGCCCCCAAATTGTTAAAATGAAATGCAAATTCGGGGTTTTCAAAATACAGACTAAATCTCCAATGGTGTGCAAACTTTGCAGCTTCTGAGGATTTATTATTATTTTTTTAATGCACAAAGGCATCTTTCAGAGACATACCTGGGAAAAAAATAGTTTTCACCAGGTTTTTTAAAATGAAATGTTTTGTAGTGGTGAAGAATTCAGAACACCCAAGATTGTCAAAATTATTTTGCCACCAGTGCAGATCCTTGTGAACAGCAGTTTTCGCTAAATGCTAAACCAATCCACGTGTCAAGGAACCTTTTGGCCCAGAGGTTGCCTAACGAACATTGCCATGAATAAAGTGTCCTCCTAACACAATGTCTTCTATAAATCCACATATAACTTGGTGATAATTGGGATATTTGCCATAATAATGGAGCAAAAACAAAACTGAGAATCTTTTATCAGCAGATGGAGAAACTGAAGACAAATAAATATCCAGCATGTCACAGGATTTAAATATTGACACATAATGAAGTATTTGTGAAATAACGCTATTAACCTGTAACATGTTTTAATTGTTTTTTTTTTTAGACTTATGAACATTTTTAACTATATAGAACCACAAAACTTTGCTGACCACAAACTAAAAATATATATATATTATGGTACAAAAATAAAAATAATTGCTCTTTAATCTGCCTCTCTGATCTGCAAACACACAAGAAAGCTCAACCTGAAATGGTTGATAAAGCCAGTCCCAATGAGTATTAACAGCAAAGTGGATGAGTTGTCAGAAAGGGTAGCGACTAACTTTTGGATGGTGTGTTTTGATGGAGATTGCTGATTTTAATGGTAGTAGCAACAGATACCTTTCCCACGTTGAACAATTAAGGTGCTGAACTCTAAATTACATCCCTGTTGGTCTCAGTCACAATAAATGAAGCTAATAATTTTGCATGAAAAGAGTTATTCGGCTCTCTGTGACAAGAACTACTCCAACTCAAAGGTATCTGCAGCTTCAGCGCCACATGTTGGCTGGAATGTAAACAGCGGTGTGACAAAAACTTCAAATGTGGACGCGAGAAATTCATTTTGCGGGACTGACATGGCATGAAGCACATCAGTTTGAGGAAACTATTTTCATCAGAATACTTGGGAAAAATCTCAGAATACACACAGCTGAACACCTTACTTATAAGAAAACAAAACGTTTTTCTCTATTAAAATAATTTAGTCACAATCCAGGCACCCACAGGTACACAGACTCCCACAGTTTTCGTGAAACACAGAACATTCCCTGCCTGCCAAGAATCACACTGACCTCGTCTGAAATGTAAGAAGAAGTAATACATGGGTGTTACCCGTTTTTTTGGAAGCCGCTGGTTAACGGTGCGTTCTCGTCTTAGCACCCTGAAGCGAGCTGTGACTAATCCCAGCTGTCAGTTCAGAGAAGTCCAGTGATTTGTTCACCGACAGTTTGGTAAAAACATGTTAAAACTAGCTTCTGTCAATGCATCGAACATGCTACTGACATAAAGCTGCAAAATATACATATAACTATGTACACTAATTCAGTCATTATTGTTAAAAAAAAAAACATTACCAGTATAAATATAACTCTAGGTTAAAATATTCCGTATAAAGAGATGTGACAGAGCGCCACCATCAGATGTTTCTCTGTATTTACATGTACGATGGACCAGCTTTTTCCTCAAGTCATCGCACACTGAGCAGATATCTACAGGCTGATTTTTCATGCTACTGTTTGTTGTCCATCCAGGAACATTCCCAAATGTGTGTCCTGAGGCCAAGTGCTGGGGTTTAAAATAAAAAAAAAAACAAAAAAAAACAGGACAATATTGTGCTGGAAAATCCTCAGATGTGCCCCTCACTGATCCATCCAGAGGGCCTGAGGAGGAGTCTGCATGTCCAAGGTGCATCACAGGTGCCGAGTTTCAGCCGTTTCATCTGTGGCTGGTTTTGGAAGAAGCAGGTAGGCCGGGGCGTCACTCCAACATGGCATCGAGCTGGTCCGCCAGGTCGTCAAACATGTTGCCGATGTCGTCCAGAATATTCCCAGCTGCCTTCACCGAACTGCTGCTGCTGCAGCTAGGAAACAGGCAGCAGACAGTCAGGAAGATTTACTTATAAAATATTACACTGTCTAACATTACCTGCCTTCAAAGTGACATTAGTTCAAGTAAAAAAAATTTTATTTGTTCTGCAGGATGCTAAAACAAGTGGAGATTGTTCATTTGTTTCATAGAAAATACAAGACATTAGAAATTTGGGTATGATGCAGTTTGGAGACATTGGGCATAATTGGGCTTAATTGTACCTGGAAAAGAAAGTCTCAGGTTTGTAAATTTTGTCACTGATACTAATGCGGAAACAGACTCCCAACTCCCACTGGTTTTCAGAATTTTAACTGGAACTTTACTAAATTGAGTTTGATCTGGGTTTCATCTCCCAAGGCCTCAAGAAGTAGCGTACAAATGGCCTTTGAAGACAGGAATGTAGGTCAACATAATGTAGCAGCTCTAACAACTGGTGCTTGTACCTACATTGTTAATAACTGACTGAGTTCAGAAAAGCTCTTTCAAGAAAGTTCTGCTTGAAAGAGCTTGTCCGTATTGTTGAGACTCCAAGTATCCAAGTGGTGGACCTTGGTTCAGATCCAGACCAAAATGGAGTCTTATTGGCTTTAGATCAAATTTTGATAAAAAACCTTGAGCCTGTTTATGTCCTCCCACATTAGCCAGTACAGAAACCGAAACTTCTTACCCATCCACACTGCTGCCATGTGCGAGTTCGTTTTCCACCACTTTGAGAGCAGCCTCTAGTGACGTACTGGTTTGCTCCAGTCTCTTCTGGGCCAGAACCTCCAGACCTGCTACACCAGACAGAGATCCCCCCGATTTCCTTGACTGACCTGACGAGGCCGAGTTAGGGGAGTAGGAGCTCAGTGTCATGGAGGATGGAGCAGGAAAACAGACGCTTTGGATTATCTGGAGATTTGTTCCTGAGGAAACAAGACGTTCTACTGTTAACATCCAAAATGCCCAAGCTGTAGAAATGCGACAAAAGTTTGACAGTTACCTCCTGCTGAATTGGGCGTTGTGTTGGACGGAGAGGGCCTTGATGCAGGCAGAGCAGTGGCTTTCAGCGGACAGTCCGGCTTGGACCCAACTGTCTGTAAATGCGTAACGGGCTTAGGGCTCTGCATGTTTGTCTGGATGTGAAAGCTGCCGCTCAGTTTTGGAGAGACAGTGTGTATCTGCACACTGGTCAAATTTGGAATGGCTGTTTGCGCGGTAACCCGTGCCGTCGGATCAATTTTTTGAGGGCTCACTAGACTGCCGTTAGGGGTTTGTTTTAGAGGAGTGGAAGGTTTTGAGGATACAGTAGGTTTTGAACCTTTGCCCACAGAGCCAACTCTAAGGAAAGCATTCCCTGGTGTCTCTGCCTCTCCTTTATTTACACCTCTGACTTCAACATGTGTGTGTGGACTGGTAAGCAGCAGGTGGTCTTCCTCTTGGTTGGGAGTAGTAGCCTCTTCTGGTGTGGAAGCACCTTTGTCTTTGGGTTTGTGCCGTCTTTTTACAGTATCAGACTCTTTCAGGTTGAACTCCGGAGGCTCCAAGCTGTTCTGGGTCTGAACTGGACTATCTGTTGGAGACCTAGTGTCTGTGTCTGCCTGGGTAACAATGGCTATCCTGGGTCGTTGTTTGATAGTAAGATTGCCTTCTTCAGCGAAAGGTAGATGGTTCCCAGAATTGGTCTTCGGTGACACAGAAGAACTCCTAGATAGTTTTTCACTTTTTCTTGCTTTCAGTTTCTCTTCAATTGTTTCCTCTGTACTTCCACCTCCGTGTCTGTCAGTATCGCCTTCTGTCCTCTCACTTCCTACCCTCCTTAAGCCTCCCAAACCCAAAGCAGGGACAGGTTTGGAATGCTGTAGAATAATATGCGATGGTAATCCATAAGCGATTGGTGAGGAAGAGGAAACTGGGCTGGGAACAGGTGAAACGTGAACATAGGTCGGTGGTATGTCTATCCTCCTCGATGGGCTGCTGCAACTGCTGCTGCCTTCTAGCTTGGCAGCGATGCTCCTCACACTGCCTGCACTATCTGTCTCTACCCCGGCCTTCAACTCTGGGTCTGCCGCCTTCCTGCCTGACTCGCTATGCTGTCTTGTGGGACTGCCACTCACTGAGCTCATCCTCTTGGGCGGCGGGGGAGGCGGACCTTTGTGTCGAGATCGCACAGCGAAGGAGTGGCTGCGGTTGACTTGACGTGGGGGTCCTGAGGCACGTCCCGGCCTGCGAGACAGCGTGGCGTAGGGCGGCATGGTTACGGAAGAAGCTGAGGAAGAGGGAAGAGGGAGGTCATCGTCCTCATCTGGCTCTCCGTCGGACAGAGCGTAGCGAGTCAAACTTTGGCTGCGCTTATTTTGTGACCCTCTCCGAGTGTCGTCCCCTTGGACCTGTGTGGGTGGGGGTCTAAGCACAGGGATGGCTCCAGGCAGGGGTTTAGAAAGTACTCGTGGAGGGCCGTTGACAGCTCCTGCCTGAGCCTGCAGGTGATTGAAGTACTTCTTTGTGGGAGAGGGTTGTGGGGATGGCGATGATGGAGAAGAGGGAGGCTGGTGGTGGGGGTGGTACTGAGGTTGATAGAGGTGGTTGGGGGACTGCAGGTGTTTGGACTTGGGTGGAACTGCGGGGCAAGCAAAGCGGGGCATCTTGTTTGGGGTTAGCGGAGGTGTTACGGTGGAGAAAGGGTGTTTCTCTGGGACACCAGCCCAACTCTGATGGCCCCACATCTCAGCAGACATCTGCTTACTTCTACCTCCAGGGCTGCTTTGGCTGTTCTTGGCCTCCTCCACTCCCCCAGGACCCAGTTTCTCCTCAGGCCTACAAGACGTTCTGCTAGAACACGGTGTCGTTTGGTGATCATGGGAATTTCCCGAATTTGAATTTCCCGACCTCCCTGAGCCCCGCGAACGCCTGCTTATACTTTCTTGACTGACAGACATAGCAGCTATGACAGCAGAGGGGGGCACTCCTCTCATGCCGAAAGCCTCCGACGCCGATCCCCCCACCTTGCCCATCATAGCGCTCTGCAGCTCTGCACTCAGCTCGCAGTCCTGAAAGGAGAGGAGAGCCCTGGGGGTGCGAGGGGAAGGGCAGCAGTTTTCAGATGGGGCATCAGAGTGTCCATGAGAGTGAACGATGTGCGTTGGTGTGTGTTCGATAGCCACCAGCTCTAGCGAAGCCGTTGGCTTTCTCCTGAGAGTTCCCTCTCCTGTCCTATCAACTTGATTACGAGAGCGCTGCAGGTCACAGAGTCGTTTCACAGCCAACATTAACTTCTTCTGATGACCTGAGGTAGAGAGAGACATTCTTTAACATTGATGATTCATCTTATGCTGAGTTTAGCTAAAAGGAGGATTCTTTCAGTCATGGCGAAAAAATGAAAGAAATCCGATTCATTTTCTCACCCAGTTTGGTGATCCCTATTTCTTGTAGGTCCTCCCAGGTGATGTCCTTAACGATCGCAATGGAGTCGTAGCCATTGTCACACAATCTCTTTTGGTACTGAGGCAGACCAATCACGCTTAGCCACTCCCCCAAGTCCGACTACATCAACAAACACACAGAGGGAGCAGCAGGAAGAGAGGAAAAGACTTTCAATTTATTACACTGAATCGCACAGAAAATACAGCGTCTTTTCGAGTGCGGTGAAGAATTTGTGTGGTTTTAAAATATATATGTATATTTCTCACGGGAATGTAATCTGGCAGCCACTCTGGGATGCTCAGCTTGCTGATCTCTGATGAGATCTTCTTTCTGTGGCCCGGCTTGGTCACCCCGATAGCAGTGAGATCCTGAGGTCCAATTCGGAAAAAAAGTAGATGGATGTTATAACAAAAAGAATGCGTACCTGCAGTAAGTTGCAGACATCTTACTCTTTTGTCGACATTCATTTACTGTTTTTTTTTCTCGTCAATTGCAATGGAATAAAAATGGATTACATGACATGAAGTAGGGATTTAAGCAAAGCGAGTAAGAATGTATACAGCAGACACTAATGAATTATAGAATTTGTAAGTAGCAATGGTAACATATGAGTCTTGTTGCATGTGGCTCAGGTACTCTGTTGTTAGCCTCCATTACTAGAACCCTAAACGCATTGCTAAGCTAGTCACTTCAACATATCCATCCCTTTTTGCACTTATCCTGTTTCATTTTAATTCCAGCACCTCACCGGGGACTTGACAAATCTTTTTTTTTTTCCAAAACAGTAACTACTGTTAGAAAAGAGTTGACAGTAACCTATAAAACTGAAACGTTAGCCCACCTCAGGAGTCATCCTGCTGATGGTAGGTACATCGTATCCCGCTCTGATGAAGTTGGAAGTGTACTGCTCCAGCTGGAACTCACACAACCACTGGTAGATAGCTTCAGAGTCCTAATGGCGCACAAAGACAATGATTCTGCTGCTTTTTAAAAAAATAATAAAAAACAAAGACACAGTAAAAGGAGTCAAATGTAAAAAAAAAAACTAAAAAAAACTCACCTTGCCCTCCAGAAGCTGTTCTGGTCTGATGAAGCCTTTCTGAGGAGTGCTGTTGGCCTGTCGGCGAGAACCACCTACAAAACACACATCATCAATCCTGGGGGATGACAAATGTTGCCAGGTTCAACTAAAGAGACTAAGAAAAGACAGAGGGGGGGGAGAAAAAAATCCATCATAACAAAAGATTCAAATTTGTTTAGTGTTTTGTATGCATTGCAGTTGAAACTGCTAAAGACAAGAAGTGATCGGTTTAAGTCGATTTAAGCATAGCTGCTGAGAGTTGTTAGGTCTTTCCAGGTGTGTAAAGGCATCTTATCTGATCTAAGGAAACTCCTGACCCGTCTTTCACACATTACCACAAATATCTGAGGAATGCACCCTTTCCTGGCAATTTCCTCACTTTTAGCTCTTGTTGTGGTCTGAGGTCAACCCGCTTGGGTTTAATCATTCCACAGTTTTTTCTGTTTTTAATTAGTCTGCTCACCTGCCAGGATCCACGTTTATAGTTTGGACTAACAACACAGCAATATTCCCAACATACGTAGCCATAGTCAGCAAAGTACAATATGTGTTCAGATGACGCCCATTTGTCAGATTAAAAGTACCTTTTGAAGTGACATATGTTTAATTAGGCCCATGTTTATTTTCATTGGTCTGGTGTGATTTCTAACTTTAAATGTCATATTTTCTTTACATCTAAGTGGAAAATTGTCACAATTAGCGGAAATAAAGTCTTTAAAATATCCATCTGCGTGTAATTAATCTACATGAGTTTCATTTAGTGATGGAGTTCCTGAAAGAAATGATCCTTCCAACTTTATACTGTATTCTTCATTCACAAAAGACTGCGGTCTGCATCCACTAACATTGAGCTTAGCTCAATATTTGCACTTGCCTGCTTTTTTTCACCGTCTGACTCCCAAAGCAAATAGCACCAATACGCAGCCGCGCACACACACGCTTGTCAAGTTCTGCAGGTGCAACCAATTAGCAATCTTCTGCAGCTATTTTTACTTCCCAGAGAAATGAAAATCAGAGTAAATATATGCCACTATCTATGCTGTGTTCTTGTTATCGGCATAACTAGCTGTCTTCAGATGTCACCTAATCAACAAAGAGAGTTCACCACGAGTTGACCTTTGTATAAATGCAACTGTATGAGGTGTGTTAGCGAACATCAGTGAACAAACAGCACCATAATGACCAAGGAAAAGAGCAGACAGGGTCAGAGAAGAAGTTTTTTTTGAAGTTTAGAGCAGAGTAGGGCGTAAAATAACACCCTAAGCTTTGAACGTCTTCACAAAGTATTGTTCAGTTTATGACCAAAAAAAAAAAAAAAGGAAATAGTATGACATAACTGAAAACCTACCAGGACAGAATGAGCAAGGAAATAATTAATCAGAGGAGAAGCTAAAATGACCTATGGTAAAGAGCAATGGTTAATGCTTTGCTTTGGTATGGGCGTCAGGGCCCCTGACCACACAGGGCGGTAAACAGCACCTACAGAACATGTAATTGGCCTTTAGATTGAGTCAAAATGTCCTCCTTAGTTTTTGCTCTCCACAAAAACTAACTAAAACTGAGGTTTTTGTAAGCATGAAAGAGACAGACAAAACCATCATGTTTGCTCTATGCCACATTGTATTTTTTCCCCTTTGTTTTGATTTTTAATTGTCCTCTAGGACAATTAGGTCTAACACCAGTTACTTCTTTTGCCGCTCATGCACAACCTGAGCTGAAAGGCATAACGAAATCAGAGATCAGGTTAAATCCAAATCTGACTTCTTACCCGTGAGGAGAACAGAAAGCTGCAACACCCCTGCTGCCTGGCTCTTCATCCTTGCTCCTGCTGCACAGCCATTTCTGTAAACTAACTTTGTTGCTTGATTCCCACCCTCACTTTTACACTCCTCCTTCATCAGATGGATATGTTTTGCTCCCTCTGCTTTTAGCTCCTGTCTCTTATCTCCGATCCCTCCCTCCCACTCCTCATCTCCCTGCTCCCTCACTTCACCCTCCCGGCTTCTCAGTCGTCGGTTGACGGAAATCCTCCCCGGCTTCAAAGTGAAACACCTGAACGTCTTGCAAAGAGGCTCGACTCCAACCCATCGAACTCTGGTGATGGCACAGCATTTTTTCCAATCTTTCTGCGGAGAGTTATGCAACGATTGCAGGCTGAGAGAATAAGATGGTTTTAAAGGTTTTAGACATGAGCTGAGGTTAGACTTTATTCCCTCTGTTTCATTTCCTTTCCGACTGACAGTAACAACAGCTGACCGCGCGCCTGTGTATTGTGGTCACATTCCTGAGGTAGAAGAAAACCAAGAGATCCTTGAGGTGTAGCAATCATATGATCTGCGGATTTGAAAGCATTAACCATCACATTTGCCTTACATCGTGGTCCAAGCACTCTTTTCAGTTAAGTTTACCTAGCTTTTGTTCTTGAATTGTTGCGATTGAGACAAGGAGGAATGTTTTTATTGGAGATTTCAAAAGTAAAGTAGTTTTCTAAAAACGGTATGTTACAGTGAAAATAAGCTAAAGGTCCTAATTAAATGTTTGATGCAGAAAAATAGTTTTCTAAAAGTAATAAACAAACCAAAGGCCTTGAATGCATCACAAAATGCCAAAAAAGAGAGATAATTTTTATGTCATATTTTTTATATTTATTTGAAAAGGTCAGGAATTTGTCCCTATACTTTACAGACTAATTCTGTAAATTCATCTGAAACATAGATTAGTGACTGCAGTAGTTTTGTGATAAGAAAAGCTGATCCAAAAATATTGTAAGAAGTTTACAGGCAGAGTTTATGTCATGTTAGGTATTTTTCTTTTTGCTCAGTTTTTTATGTACAGAAACGAATGTTCTGACCTACGAAGCAGACATATACCTTGTTTTCAAAACAACTGAACTCAAGTTTGAGTTTGGCCTCTTTTGTTCAAGAAAAGGAGTTTATTTGTAGATATTTTTTTATCTGTTTAATGGGAGTCTGACAAGAGGATTGAACTGTTAGACTCCAAAAATTCAGCTTATTCTTTCAGAATAAAACAAAACCACTAGGGAAAATCAAAAATGTTCAAGAAGTTAGTTAAGGGTTTATTTCACCTCAGACAGAAAATGAAAGAAAATAATTTTTCAGATTCAAAGTCTAAATCCATACTGGGATGAGGAAAACAACTGTGCTACTCACCATTTCTTTGGTCAGCTGCTGTACTGTGGACCTGTTCTCTAGTTTCACCTGCAGAGGGAGCCACCTGCAAACACAAGGATGTCACTGAACGTCTTGGCCACTTTGGTTTTTATCCATCCATCTATTTTCTGTACACCCTTGTCCCTTAGAGGGATCGGCAGAGATGCTGGTGCCTATCTCCAGCTAACGTTTCGGGCGAGAGGCGGGGTCACCCTGGACAGGTTGCCAGTTTGTCGCAGGGCAACACAGAGACGGATGGGACACACACTCACACCTAGGGAGAATTTAGAGAGACCAATTAACCTAACTGTCATGTTTTTGGACTGTAGGAGGGAAGCCGGAGAACCCGGAGAGAACCCACAGGGAGAACATGCGTGGGAAACTACGTGCAGAAAGACCCCAGGCCCGGAATTGAACCCAGGCAACAGCTCTACCAACTGCGCCACAGTGCAGCCCCACTTTGGTTTTCTTACTTTTAAATACTGTGTAGCAGAAGAAAGACAGAAAGGTTTCCGCCTCACCTTGCCAGCGTCAGCGTGGTGGCGGATGTGAGTCCCGTTCTGCTTGCGGCCGCTCTCCGAGCTCTGGCCGCTGCCGGCACTGCGGCTGCTGCCCACACTGCCTGTGCTACCAACGCTGTTCCTGTCGCCTGACAAAAGACGACGCAACAAGGCAAAATGACCTAAGTGTAAAGTAAAAGCTGGGGGAAAAAAATGTGAGCTCTGACGAACTGAGAGAGGGTTTTTTAATAAATTATTTTCCCACGTCAAGTCCAGCTGGCAAGAAAATGCTCAGGATGAAAGCTGAAAAATCAAAAGTGGTTATAAAGTTGTTCTTCTTAAAAGGTCTGTATTACACGGAAAGCTTCTCCAGTTTGTGCTGCTTCAGCTGTAGCCGTTTTTGCGACATCTCTCAACATTTCTGTCTCAAAGATTCAAAATCATCAGACACATGTTCATTTACCTTTCCTGCTGGTTAAACATTGAGCTAAACATGGAGTTATTCCCAGGGTGGACTGTTGATACAACATACAACTGCAATGTTCTTTTGTGTAAAACAGGAGCTGCATGCACAGTGTATGGGAGATTTCCTCTAAGGTACAGTTACTAAAAAATATTCATATAGGCTCTTTTATTTGCATATAAATTCATCTAGATATTTACATAAGAGGCACTGAAGGTTCTAGCTGGTTGTTTCTCTTTGGTAGCATATAGGATTTTTTAACAGCGTTCACTGGATTGACCAGTAGTCAGAAAAATATGAAGATCCAAGGGGAGCCATGAAATCTGAAGAAGAAGGATTACAGACCTACATGAGTTGAGAACGACTTCTGGACTTATTTTTAAACACCTACAGATTCCAAGGTCATTAGGTTAAACAATTATATGCAAGTCCAAGTTATTCAGATGTTCCAAAGTCTGGAAGATGACAAACCATCTAAGATGTTTACGAATAATCCAGAAATCGAACGCCTGCAATGAGCTGCAAACTGTGCAAACACAAGTGTAGCTGTCCACATCGTCATGGTAACCATAAAATAAGTCCCTGCTCCAAAATCAGCACCTTAAACTTGACTGAATTTTGCAGCGACCCAGCTGGACAGCTGCAGAATGAACTGTTTGACCCTGATGAACAAGAAACACAAATGGAGGAGTCCAGGTGAAGCTTAAGAACTTAAGAACACCAGCTGTCAAACATAGTGGCAGTGCTATCATGCTGTAGCGCCATTTCAGGCCCAGTGGCACTGGTGACGATGGATGAAGGAGGACAGCTAAGTCTGCCTCCAAATTCAGTAACTTCACCTCACTGATCTCAAATGTATATCAAAGCATGTTTTGGAATGAATAAAGGAAGCATAAGTTTTATGTTAGCGCATGTTAAGCCTGTAGAATGGCCTTCCAACACCCAGATGAACTGCAATGAATTTTTTTTTGTGCTCTCATTTGTTGACTACTGAAAAATATGTGCCAAAAAGCAACCAGCAAGAATTAGGGTTTAGCCAAAACCTTGATGGTGTCTACCCTTAGGGGGTGGTCTAGATGCAATGTGTTAAGTGAGATCAATTTAATTTGTTTAGTCTAAGTTCTATTTGTAAAAATCATTAAAGTTCAAACAGAAAGTTTCAAAATCCTAGAAAATTCAAAATAAATTTGATGTTCATGCCCATAATGAACAAATATGAGGTCCAGTAGACATAGGAACCATAGGTACTCGGACCTACAACCCTAAACACACTTCAAAGTTAGAGAATCATTAGAAATTTGAAACATATACTATAAAAGCATTGCAAGGGAAACACGGTTTTACACTGTAGATACCTACACACCGTGATTCGGTAAGTCAAGATGCAAACCGTTCCTACCATGTATTGACCTTCAATGGGAGACCGAATTATAGAAACTGGTCTTATTAATCTGAAAATCCAGATTATTTTTTAAGTATTACTTAATCAGCAATGAATCAATAAATGGCCAGGGAAACAAATCAGACACAACACCTGCTGACCACTTACCATTACATTCTCCTGCAAGACAATTCTGGTCGTGGTTAGAGGATTACTGGGACAGACGGGAGCCAGGGATTTACGGGATGGTTAATGTCAGGCCAGGACTTTGGGATTGAAAGTGCTACACGCAGAAGTAAGCTGGTACAGAAGTCTGATTAAATGGTGGTACTGGTGGATGTCTGAAGGTTCACACCGGGTTAGGAGGTTGGGTAGTTTGAGGCGTTAGATGGGAATGTGTTGACAGGTGTTTTGGGGGCCACACACTCTTACCAGTGGGAGAGCTCCTTAGGACCCAAATGTCCTGAGGGGGGGTTGCTGGGGCTGAGAACTGACTGGCCGGTGAAGCACCTAACAAACACACACACTTTAGACACACGCTACGTGCACTCCCTGCGTCTTGCAGGGGTGGAGCAGGACCTATGGAGTTGCCACTGGTCACCAGGAGGGCCGAGTTAGGGAGGGGAGAGGGACTGGAGACCGGTGGACAGAGACATGTAAAACAGCTTCTGTCATAAAAGTTTTAAAATAAAGAGGGTTTGGATGGTTTTTGCAGATCTGATATCATTTTATAGGGCAACAGTGGATCAGTGGGTACTGGGTAGAGTAGTCTTCTTGCAGTTGGAGGGTTGTAGGTTCAAGTCCAGCTTCTTCCCATCACATGTTGCTGGCAAGGCACTTAACTCAAAGTTGCCTACCGATCTGTGTATATATCGGAGTATAAATGTGTGTGCAAGAGGGTGAATGCGGGTTTTGTGTTTCTGGACGTTTTTTGCGTCTCTGTCATTGGTATTAAATTTGTAACGTCTTTGTTTTGCACTGGTGTACTTAGCCACCGTGTATCAGTTTGTATTTTCTAGAAGTGCCCCATTTTAATTAATTGTGGACATAAACTGGTGTAAAAATTTTAAATTTTTCGTGTGAATTTAAATTGATCATACATTATTTTCTAAGGATTTCTATAACAAACCTTTTTACACTCATTGTGGCCTATGTGTAAAGTAAACCAAAAAGCATTTGGTCCAAAATGTCCAGAACCTGAAAAGGAGAAGATGGTGAAGAGGCATCTCTTTATCTGGCTTGTTTTTGTTTCTGTTTCTTTTTGTTGTCCTGGTTACTTCTGTCTTTGCCTCTAGAGTAATCAGGTATAATCTACTCACAATCAACTCAAAAGTAGTCTTTAAATATATGATTTACTTTATGTAATGAGAGAAAACTGACCTGGTTGGAGCTTACAGTTCCATACTTGTAAGTTCATATTTGAACATTTTTTTGCTCCAGTATTCAAGTTTAAAAAGTTTCATTAGATGATTGTGGAATGCGGCCCATAAAACCTCAGATTCATTTTCACTGTGGATTGCGACATTACATCAGACCAATAAAAATTGACTTGTTGTGTTATAAAGATGCAATGACCTACCCTAGGAAAAATTGAGCCACTAAATCTCAGAGCTCTCCCATGCGTTCAAGTAAGACCCCCCGTGGTCTTACTTAAGGAGACACTGAGTTCTGCCACAAGGACAGTAAGTCTCTTATTGCTAAAGAAGCTGGTTGTCATCAGAGGTCTGCATATACATATAATAATGGAAAGTTGTGTGTAAGGAAACAGTGCGATGCAAAAAAGGTGCACCAGTTTTGAGAGGTCTAGGAAGCACAAATGAACTGAAGAGTTAGGAGAGTCTTTCAGTGTGTAGACTGCAGCTGGAGTCAGAGCGTTTAAAGCCACCACCCTCTGATGTATCCAGGGCATGGAAATCAGTTATTTAACCAGTAATTCATGTAAAAGGAGCACCAACAGCATAAACATTATATATACAGCAATGCAGGGGTTCCCACAGAAAACTTGCTAAGCCTGGTGGGATGAGCGCCAGTCATTGTGCAGCCCACCAAGTTTTGTACTTAAGAATTTGTTAGTTGACAGAAAATTTGAAAACATGACTAGATAATCATGTGTTAACAGAAGATCTTATTAGCAATACCTAAACACCAGTCTTTTTTGTAAAGTCTTAAAAAAGAGATACAAAAAAACTGTTTCAGGCATTTCAACCTAATTAAAGTGGCCAAAATTTGCTGATCCTTTATTTGTGACTTGTCACTTTATTTTCTGTAGTTCTTAACATATAGACCAGTAAAGATCAGCAGTGGTTACAAAAACCGGTGTATAAAAACCCCCAATAATAAATAAACAAACAATTCTTAGCCTGGTGGGGGCACAAGTCAAGCATGGTGGCCCGCCAGGCTTATAAAACTCTGGGGAAACCCTTTCATTGAGTATATGTAATATACAATACACGGATGTGCTTTTCAACATGCTGACATGTCTGTAATAAAAATCATTTTTGTTTATTTATCTGACATAAAATACCATATCTTAAGTTTGAAATATCTTGTCATGTGAATAATGAAACGTTATATTGAGTTTCATTATTTTAACTGAATGAATTTTGAGAAAACAAAGAAGAAGCCCAAAAGCAAAAAATCTGATGACCGTTCCTTGATAAAAAAACCCCCCAAACAGTACATCTGAATCCAACAGAGAGAAAGGAATTACTCAAAATGCTGAGCTACTTTATGCAATTTTTGTATATGTAACTAAATTCAAAAATAGGTCACAAAAGGTTATTGTTAACAACCTTTAGTAACCTTACAGTTTACCTCAAACCCCTATTTTGTTATTTCTCTTGGTCACCAGGTGTTTGTATTTCATGCTATCATTTTGTATCTGTTTATTTCTTATGGCAGTCAGGTATTATAAAATATAGATATATGATTACCAGAAAAGCACACTGCACCACACTTAATTTTGTCTACACTAAAGGCAAACAAATAGACTTAATACCCATGTAATTCTACATATCTATTAATTTGATGTGGGTATAGATTGTTATATTATATCGCAGTGTAATAGAGGCAAACGTAACAAACTGACCCCTTCTTGAGGTTTATTGATTATTCTCCCTCATTCGGAGGCCTTGTTGATATGTGTGTGTACCTGCGGGGTCATAGCCGAGGATGTATGAGTCATCTGTCTGAGGGGCGGGGCCTGAGGGAGGAGGTCTGGATGCAGGATGTGGTCTCTGGGATGGCATTGAGCCTTGGCGGGAGAGAGAGCCCCCTAGGGACAGGGGAGACACGTGCAGGTTGAGGTGGGCATGCAAAAAATACGTTCCATGCAGGGGTCGGGTCTGAACGAAATGCGTGCATGGGGGAAAAGGTTTGGAGCTTGAATATCTCCTCATGTATATGCAACAGCATAAACCAGGACAAATCATCTCTGGGGTTACATAACAAGCCGCTGAATAGGAATGTAAGATCACAAGTTGCACAGAAAGAGACAGAGCTCACTGACTCTTTTTGTGCTGATACCGCCAACATCACAGGACTCACACACTCAGCTGAGTTTGCTCTAAATGCAAAGTGCCTGTAAGACTTTTTCTGAGTCGAACTTTCATGTCTTCCCCTCCTCACGCGTGAGCGATGTATGCACGGCGACTGCACACACAATCTCCAAGCAGAGACTGCGGGCGGCTTTAGCACTGAGCTGACACTTTGCAGTTTGGCAAGCAGTAATCCTTTCAATGCGTGTCCGCGTGAGTCGGAACGCTTCGGCTCGTGCATATGCAACTGTGCGTCTGCGCCTGTTGCGGTCGCTCGACCTCTCAACCTATGAATGTCGGTGGCTTCTCGGCAGCAAAACAAGCACAGGGCCCCAGTTGCTTTCAGTCACTTAGATCAAACAAGCTGATTTACAAGCGGGATGGAAAATGTTATTTCTCATATACATGACTTGAGGCCTTATAGATAGAATAACTTGCTGCCACAAGTAATCTGAGATTTTTCTATAATTTTCCAGAGTTCATGTTAAGGAAACATATTTGGTGTTGAGACCTTCACGGAACCGCCGGAGTTGCGCTGACATTGAATTACACAAGTGAAGTCTGGTTATTAATTAGGCTACTTCTGAATGCAACTGGCTTCATTAGATTTTAAAGGGAGTCGAATGCAAATGAAGGCGATTTTATCGATTAATCAAATTTTTTGTTTATGAAGTGTTAATATTTGGGAAATCTGGATTTTATTTTTCACCAATGCACTCCTGGGATTTCCATAGTTGAGAGTGACATCAGTCTGCTGAGGGTCAACCATGTTGCTTTTCAAGCGTTGTATTTATTTGGACTTTGTATTCAGACCAAGAGCCAGAAAGTATGATTGAAATAAAAGCAAGTTTTTGAAAGTATTTTCTGTCAGAATTTTTTTTTTAAGAAAAGAACGATAAAGGGGAAAAATTATCTGTAACACTGTATTTGACGGGATGTGCATAAGACTGACATGACGCAGTCATAAATGTGAGCTGTCATGATTTTTAAAACTGTTGTCATGAAGTGTCATTCAGTAAATAATGACCCTTTTAATGCAAAGTTGACCATTTTAATGGACTTTTAATACAAGTTTTAATGAAACTTTGCATTAAAAGTGTTATTAGTAACTGAATAATGCACAGTTGACACTTTAGCATTAAAAGTGTCATTATTTACCAAATGACACTTCATGACAATAGTCATAAACATTCATGAAAACTTCATTTTCATGACAGCTGTTATGTTAAAATGTTCATGTATGAATAGTTTTGCGGTGCACTGAAACTGTTGAATTCAACCTTACTGGGATTACACCTACAAAATGCCCAACCTTTATTCATGTACACGCTACATGTATGTCTACCTGCTCTCCTGCTGAGGACCTCCACCACTGAAGGCGGGAAGAAGCCCACCCTGTCGGTCCCCCGCTGACTGTCATGGATGTGGCCTTTCCAGCGGCCGTCTGAGTGCTGCTCCAGGACCTGGCGGCAACAAATGACAGCACGGTTCTGTTAGAAGACAAGTCTGTCTCTGAGAACAGCCATTAGTCGCACAACAGCTCACAGAGAAATTACAGAAGAACGAGCCAAAATATCCCGTCTTGATTGATTAAAGCGGCAAAGAAATCCAATTCGTTGCCAGTACTGCATCAGCCTGAATTAACATCTGACTCTTCCACTAAAGCACTTAAGGCGATAATAAGAGAAAGCCAGTCAGCTGGCAAAAACGCAATCTATTCATCAAAAGTGCCAACAACATACCTGGAAGGAACAAAACAAACCTACATGGCAGTCCTCCTCGACTCGGCTGAAGTCAAGTTCAAACACGACTGGGGGAGTAGTGTATCAAAATACGTAGAACGAGAACAGATAAACACACATATGCATGAGTAAAGAGTGTGTGAGTGTCTTTGTATATAGGTGGGGGCCTGGTAGGAGGTGTTGGGGGGAAAACAAGCTGGTAATTAGACATGTTTGAGCCCATCTTTCTGCTGTGGTCTCCTGTTCAAAGTTCACTTAATTATCCCAAAACATCCCACACAAATCCCAACAACACAACTGTTCTAACACGGGCCTTCCAGCCCCGATTACAAGAACGCAGAGCAGAGCAGTAGGAGAAAAGGTAGAGCACGTCTAGAATTGTCCAGAGTTAGAAAGGAAAGTTCATAGATAACTCACCATTACTATTTAAAATGCTGCTTTTGTAATTACTGGACTCTGATTTGTCAGGCACTAGTTTCTCCTGACTAAAGATGAGCCTGGAGGTTTTTTGCAGAGACACAAACACTGGTATGTGGCTTCATTGACTTGAGTTCTTTTGTGTTTCTCTTGTACACTCAAGAACAATTAAAGCAATTTCATGACTTTCCTATCTTATTTAGTACATTGTCATCCATTCTTTTCCATAATGTTGGATCTCAACTTCTGGACCAGATTCTGACTGATGTTGACTCATTTTTTTTCTTCTTTAGTGCTCAGAGTTGATTCCAGTTTGTTGGCTTGTTTCTCCAGCTGCTTTTTAAAAAAAAAAATTAACTTCAGGTCTTTTTTTGTGTTTTCAGAAAATACAGAGATACAACAAATATATTTTGTGGTGTTTTTGTGTATATTTTGTTGACATACAGTGGATTTTGACATACTTCGCCAAAGAGGTCCAGTCACACCTCTCGCCACTCCTTTGCTTCTCTATGTGCAATTTTCCAGATCTCTGACTGACACATAGATTGAATCAAAACGCTTCCCTATAAGAACAAGTCAGGACCTGTGATACCACGCATTCCTGTTTTTCTTTTTGAAATGGATTAATATGTATCTGATCACAAGGCACAATAATGAAAAAGCAAGTTTACAAAAAAAATTGTAGCCGAACCGTTTTTATCACTGTCTAAACTTTAAGCCATGACTTTCTGCTACCACTCGTATGAAGGCAGTTTGAGCTGTGATGAACCTAAAGTCTAATACTGAGGGATGAGGAAGTTCAAAAGCCAGCAGAATTATTTTTAAATTCAACTTTGGCCCCACCCTGGTGGTCATAAAAACACAGCAAGTATCCCAAATATGATGTAATAACATGCTACGGCTTTAACCCGGCGTGGGAAAGCAAATTGCTGCAAGGCGACGGATACGCAGGGACAGTTTTCACAACAGGAAGACACGCAAAAAAAGTTACCATAATAAGATCCCCAGCACGCAGGTTGAGCGCAGTGGGGTCGTGGAGATTCCAGTAGTCCTTCACTGCTCTGACTTGGAGGGAACTGGATGCTTCTGCAAGGACCAGAACTACAGTGATTCCCCCTGTGCGACATCTCAGGAGGCTGACCTTGCAGAAACAAACCTCTTAGCAGCTGCTTGATGTCTCTGCTGGCCGTGGAAGTGGTGAACTGGTTGACGATATCCAGAGCTGTCTGGTTGTACGTGTTGCGCAGGTTCACGTTGATCCCTGCCTGCGCACAAACAAAGTTAGACCCACTTTACTCACAAGCAGCAAACGATCTACCTCTTCAAAACACAAAGTTAGGTGGACAGAGACTTCCAACAGTCATTACATCGAGCAGCAGCCGCACTACTTCCGTCTTGCCGTAGAGGGCGGCCTCATGCAGAGCGGTCCCCGCTTTGGTGGCTCTGTTGATGTCGATGCCGGCTTTAAGCAGCAACCTGGGAAACAAAATCAGAAACGGTCACTGTGAGACTGCAGGCAAACATCATCCATTTAACTGCTGCAGGCGTTAACAGCATCGCATTCTAGTCCAAATGTAGGTATTCTGGTGGCAGAGACGCAGAAGGAGGATGAGGCAGGTTTTAAAGTTTTGCTAAAGGATTTTATGCTTGACTGCAGGATACCATACTGTGCCATGCTTGATTTACGGACATAAGACACCCTGTCCACTGTAACTGGGAAAAAAATTGCTTCAAATGCTCTGAATTAATTGCGGTACCATCAGCTTTGCTTAATCTATCTGTGGCTCATAAAGACTTTACAGCATTCTTAACTCTGTTGGCCAGGAGGCTGATTTTGTTATTGCAAGTCTTCAGCTTCACCTTCTCGTACAGACTAGATTAAGGAAGTGATCCACCAAGTGAAAATAGAAACCAGACTGACCTTATCTGGTGCTGGGCACAAATTTGAAAGAATCTGGAACCTCTTTTTATCATATATTAACTTCAGGTCTTCTTCTGTTGACTGAACTTGTCTGGTGGATGTGTTACCTTGCTTAAAGCCCTTGAACTTTACAGTTTTTTACTTTTTCTTTACAGTTACATACATACTGTGGTGCATTTGTAGGTTTAAGTTGCGCCTGTGGAAAAGATGCGCGAGTTTTTCTTCACAAGCCTCTCAAAACTGTGGCCATCCTTTTTTTCTTGTGCATTTTCTTCTACAATACCACTTAACTTTGCAGTGAATACAGCACTATGTACATCCAAGGCAGCTTCTGTAATGCAGTAATCTTGACTGAAACATTTGCATTAGTTGTAAACCATAATCATCAAAACTAACAGAAATAAACATTTGAAAAACACCACTCTGCGTAATGGATCTTTGAAGGAGTTCCACTTTCAGCTTAGATTCTAACCAGATATAGAAAGCTGACAACAATTAGGTGATACGACGAGGTTGTTGATGTGGCAAAGCCCTGATTAGGAATTCTTATCTGTCTTCAGCTAAGTGACTTCTCAACCTATGTGCTGGATGGTTTTCTGTTTGCATTCCCAGCTTCTGAACTTTCCTTCTCAGGAGAGTCAGAGTGGAGATGGTGTTGCAAAAACATTTGCTTATTTAGGAAGGATGAAAGCCATCAGCAGAGTGTCTAACAGACAGGGTGGGGTTACTTGGCAAACCGAATACATATTCTACATATTTACACACAAACAAGCATAAGTTTAAAAAAGAAAGTGTAAAGTCAGCTGAGAAAAACAGAACATGAGGGTGTGCAGCTTTAGATTTGGTATGAGGTGATATCAGACTGCCATGAAGAAATAGCTGAGGATTTACAATGATCCAAGTCTTTATTTACTGTTAAACTCGTTCATGTTTTTGCATGCAGTCAATTAATTTTACGGTAACAAAGGGGGCTGGAAAAATCTTCCCAAATCCCTCAACTCCCTCCAAAACTTAAACCCTATTACACCCCACCTGTCCTCCTATCAACCACCTCCGTCACCAGTCCACCTGCTGAACCAAGGACTCCCATGAGGCAACCCCCCATCAGACGTAAGAGGACGCTCCAAGCCGCACACCAACCAGAATGTGGAGTAGGCCAAGACTGAACTCTGTGATCCATGGCCTGCTCATACTCCACCGTCTGCAGCACCCCAAGACCCATTGACCCTAAGCACAAACTAGAGTTGGTATTTGCTCCCAAAAAAACAAGGAAAACCATAATCTTGTTTCTCATAGTTAGTGAAGGCAGTTATAAACAAAATAAACTCCTGGCTTGTATATTGTGTAAGGCTGGCACCCTGCTTTCAAAAACTAAATGCTTAGTCAATGCATAAACAGTGAATTGATAGAGAATGCAAAAAAAAAAGTGAATCAGTCACTGCTTATGCACTTCAAGGTTGAAGGATTGCACTTTAAAGTTGGCTTTTCATAGAGTCTAGATAAAAATAGCCATAACTCATGGAGATGTTCACTCCCCACAGTGTACCATGCAGTAACAAGATTTGAAGGATCCTAAATCAAACTGCATGCAGTCCAATAATCTGAACGTTAACTGCAATTAATGTCAGAAATCACTGATTTACATTGTATATTAGATCTGCGGAAGAATCTAAAACAGATGAGGGCATCACCCACTACACAAGCAAACACCCCTAACCCTCATTGCACAAGCATTCTCACTGATTTACAAGGTACAATAAAAAAACAACTCTGTCATTCCGGCAAATGCTTGCTCAATCTTGTTGGAGTGCAAAAATTAATAAACTGGTGTGTATTTTCAGTAAACCAGGGCATTCCAGTCCTAAGTGCTTCAGTTGAAGAGACAAGGGGTTTTTTTTCTCTTGTTGCTTGAAGACATTTTGCCTCTTATCCAAAAAATGAATGAGACGCAAACTGGCATGTTAAATATCATGGTCAGGAAAGTGCAAGTAAAAACATACTGAACATGTAAGGCTTGTTGAAAGAGACTTTCTTGACAAACGGACTAAACAGTTAGATTAAAGTGGACTAAACAGGGTTGGTGAGAATGCACCCTAAAGTTGATTTTCCCCTCCTTTCAAGCCTGGCAAGGTCCATATATTTATGACCCAAGCAGAAACATAAAGCAGAGAACATCCCTGAGTTATGGGCCACACAATGGTGCATGCATATTGGTTCACTGGGTGGGTTGGTTTAAATTGACCACTTTAAATTGAAGGGTGTACCCTGCCTCTTGCCTGAAGACCACCATGGGAAAGACACCAGCCCCCCCAACCCCCTACAGAAAACGTGGTTTTCTCACTTGATTACGTCTTTGTGTCCGTTCCTGGCTGCCAGGTGGAGGGGAGTGGTGGAGGGGGAATCCAGACTGTCGTTCCCTCTCTCTCCTTCTAAGAGCGCTGACACCATGTTACTGCTGAGCAGCAGCTGAGCCACCTAAAGAGAAATCAGTCCAAAGATGATGTTCTTACCGGCAGATTTACGAAAGGAATTATAACATAAGGGATGCATAAATGATGTATATATTTTTAAAAAAAACATGCGTCCTTGTGTACATCACTGTAAATGACAACTTATATAGAAAGAGATTAACTTGCACATTGGGGTTTATCCACTGCCCAGCAGCTGTCATAAGACGGTATGTATGTGGTAAAAACAGCCCAAAGCCCTCTTTTCTTTCACAGCTTAACTGCAAACTTAGACTAGTTGAGAGAGCATTAAACAGGCATAAAAAGTGTGTCTAATTTTGACTTTTAGTGCAAGCAAAACATCTCACAGTCTGGTTTATATCTGGCAGATGTGGCAGAGAAACACTAAATTATGCCCCAAAGTACAACTTTCTGAACATTACAATGTCCAAAAGAGCCACTTAGGCCCTTTCACTCAAACAGGCTTAGCTGACCAGAGTCACTTCATTCTAACCTCTGGTTCATGTTAGACATAAGGCGCCCTCATTAATACATAAGGAGAAGAGTGTTTTCACAAGCAGATAACTGGATTAAGAGTCTAAATCTTTTCACACGAGGTCAAGAAACGTGACGATGCAAAGGACTACAATTGTATTTCCAATCGAACTGGCATGGGAACCAACTTGATGTCAATCTGTGACATTATCACCAAGTGAAGTGATCTGTTTAATCCAACGACCAAAATGGTCGCCCATGCCAGATAAGGAAAACAACACAAATAGTCCGGTACCTTGAGTCGGCCAAACTCGCAGGCCAAATCCAGAGGAGTCTTCTTCGCCTTGTTCATGAGGCAGGGATTAGACTGGTGCTGCAGCAGCATCTCAGACTGAGAGCAAAAGGGAGAGAGTGCAACACACTGTGAACAGTATAGCGCCTCATGTATAATACACCAGCACTCACACACCAGTCGTCCTCTACGACTGGTGTTTCTCTGCTTCGCCTTCCACCAAGAGGGGAGGAATGTATGGTAGCTGCTGTGTGGATCCTGAGCTGGATTGTCAGCTTTGTGGGAAATGCTGCTCTACTAACGAGGTCGTATCTCAAAGGGGGTCGAGTTACAGGTGGACGAGTGTTTGCACATATGGTCTGAATTACTTCTTTGAACCTTTCTGGTATAATCATTTGCCTTCATTGGACTATTCCTCATGAGCACCAACACTTGGTCCTAATAAAGGCGGAACATTATTTTTAGGTAAGGGACGAATATTAGAGCTAATATGTGAATCAAGTTTTTGATGCGTCCTGGTATTGCATTGTAGGTCTATTAATTTTAGCAGAATAGAAAGCAGATAATCAATTTATTTGGTTTGAAAGGTCTTGTTGGGATGTGATCCCAAGGTGCCACACAAAAGACATGTAAAAAGCTGAAAAATTATAGATGAGCAATAAGGGTAAGGATAAAAAAACAAAAAACAAATAGATACTATCAAAATTTGACCTAATAAAGATGCAAAAATCTACAGAGCATTACAAGTTAATTAACAATCCGATTAATCAGAATGTAGGATATTAGATGGAAATGGAAACAAGATACTAAAATTTAGAAGAATAAGATTAAAAAGGATTATGAAAAATATTTTAGGAATAGAATACTTAAAAGTATTGCCTAAAGTTATACAAAGGGTCTGTAATCATATTTGTCATATTTGGTGTTATGTCTGGAAAAGTGTGGCATATTCAGGTTGGTGGCCAAGGCCTTATAGTTTAGAAACGAGAATAACCCAGCAGGAAATAGATGCATATGCTGAGTGTTCATAAAAGTGAAGAAATAATGAAAAAAGTACAATGAAAAAAAAAAACAAGAATCAAAAATTGAAGGAAAGTCAACAACTTTGGTATAGAGATGAACAGAAGTTAATACAATAAGGGCTAAGAATATGAAGCCGTGGGTCTGTGTGTGTGTTGTAGGAGGAAAACATATGTCACTGAAAGAAGGAAATGTGTGTAGTCATTGTGTGCAACAATGGAATTACTAGTATTGTTGTAGAACAATAACAGCCGAAGACACAATGGGTTTAAGTTTCAGCAAAATGGGATGACTGGTAATGCCTTGAACCGGTGTGTGTGTGTGTGTGTGTGTCTTTTGAACTCACCACCTCGTAATGTCCGTACTGCGCAGAGAGATGTAAGGGTATCTGTCCGTCATGCGAAGGAGCGTTGACTGAAGCCGCCCCTCTCAGCAGCAGTAAAACAGAGTCGGATTTTCCCTGCCACGCCGCATAGTGCAGAGGACGCATGCCTGCGGACGACAGCGGCGAGCTAAGTTGAGGAAAGCGACTAATATCATTTTAAAAAATTGTTTTTATCTACAAAATTAAAAAATTAAAATCTGGACAATGGAATGTATGAAAACTGAAGGTATTTTATGTCTTTAGCCCCATTTTATTTGTTTAGATGAATCCACTTCTGTTTTTAAAAGCAATACTACGTAGAAATGATTCTTATACCTTGCAGCAGGGGCGCATCACCTTCCACTGAAGTGGAAATGAGTTTTATCAAGGTCGCACAGAGAAACCCATACAAATGACAGTATCTGGCTTCTTGGTCATCTGGACGATCCTTTTTCTCTTTAGATTCAGAGGAAACGGCGTCCGTTTCTTTGCAAGTGTAATACGAATTCTAATCACAGTGCCTGGCTCCAGCTTCTAAGATGTTGGAACTGCAATAAATGCCTCATCATTCTATTCATGAAAACATGCCATAAATGGAGGATTTGAACATCAAAATGTACAAATTAAGCCATCTTTGGAACATAACTCTTTGTCGTAAGGCCTCACTTTTGATCGCAGACGGGCTTCCATGTATTGAATATTAATTACATTCAGGACGCCCAACACTGCCAGCGCTGGAAGTTAAATTCAACATTTCACAGAGTTCTTCAGGAATATATAGCTGACCTGGGAGGCGACACGCTCGTTCTCATGAGCCTTACATGCTTCAGGGCTGCAGCTCTAAGTTCCACTGTATCGCTTCTTCTTGGAAGTGAGAGAATACTTACCGTGGATCTGCTGTCACTTTGTGGGACGCAAACTTCAAAGCGAATAAGATTAAATTTTTTTTTTTTTCATTTCAGTTAAACATGCTTTCAGCAGAGCCTCAGATGAAGTTTCAGGCTCAGTTTAATCCCCCTTTGACTTTGAGAAACTGAACTTTATGTATTTAAACGGATGTCTCTCCAAAATCGGTGACTTGTTGGCCGGTGAGGTTGTTCTGTCGTTTTTATACCGTTGATGTCCTTGATGTCCACCGTGGCTTGGGAGTCCAACAGCAGTGACAGCAGCTCAGTGGTGCCCGTCAGAGCAGCATGGTGCAGCGCAGAGAAGCTGTGGGTAAAAAAAAAACAGACAGAAGGAGGAGAGAAAGAGGAGATGAGAGAATTTGTAAATTACACTGAATGCATCTAAATACATCCCCGTCTTTAGAAGAGGTCAAAAAGAAAAGGAATTTGCGCTTTACCATTATTCTGGCTAAAAATTTATGGAGTTGTAAGATGCTCCTCTAAAGGAAGACAGACAAAAGTTATTTCTGAGACACTTGGTTGAGAGAGCAATAGAGAGTAAGGAGGGGGATTTTTGAGCAAACACACAACTTGTGCTGCAGTTACAACATGCCCCTCTATTGTGGGGCTAATGTAACAACGTACAACCTAATAATCAGGGAAGAATGGTTGAGACCAAAAACCCAATCGTTGTTTAGAAAGCGCTCTAGTTTTCCCCTGTGGAAACAAAAAATCAATCCAGACATAGATGAGGTCTACCAGACAAATTCCAACTATCCAACCGTCCACTTTCAATACCTGCTTAAAGTTTTGGGAGGTATGAACAAACACTCACACCTCAAGACATGCCAATTTAGAGAGACTAATTAATTTTACATGCATTACTCTCTACTGTGAAAGAAAGTCAGAGATAACCCATGCATGCATTGAGGCAAGCATAGAAACTCCAACCAAAAAGGCCCAAGATTCAAACCTAGAATCTACTTGTTGAAACACTCTTATGGTAACAACTGCAGCCCATCATTCAGCTCCAAAAGTAAAACTGGTTTCATTACATATGAAAGTCATCAAGATTCACCATTTGCAAGTTTCTTTTGTCCATGAACACTTCCCCTTTTTTAGTCTTTCTGATGTCGAGCTGAACTGAACAAGCTACAGATTCTGATACTCTGTTGATCTAATAGACTGTTAGCTGGCTTAACTTTTTGGAAACATTATTACATGTCTCCAGCAAACCAGCTACATGGATGAGTCCACTCACATTCACTTGCAGCGTGAGAAAGCAAGTAACACGTCTTGATAATTATATTTCCAGTGGGGCTTTTGATAAAAGATTCTCTCCAGATGTTTGTTACAACAGAATTCATGACAAATGAAGTTACGTGTAAGAAATTAAAATGTACACAGAATAAGAATTAAACATGTGAAAAAATAGGGATGAATTCAGAAAGCATAAAGGCTCTAGGAAGTCAAGAAACCGAAGGAGTAATAAGTATTTACAAAAGTATATGCAAATCCCTGAGAGGGTAAAAAAATACCAGTTGATTCAACTCTTATTCATGGCCCAGAAATGTTTGTCGGGTAACTACAAATAGCTCTGTCAAGACCTGTTCAAAACATACTGATGACATTTATTACAGAAGATGTGAATTTTCTGATGAGCACTATTGGGTTAATACAGCAAAAGAAGAAAGACCATCAGTCTACTAAAATTCATCTACAATCTATTGCGCCTTTCAGCCTCTTTGAGGCTGTGTAAATCACTTGAGATTTCTTAGCATTTTCTCCCTCTAGAATCAAGAACCACTCACAAAGATCCAACACACACTGAATTAGTGGTTACAGTTTTTCAGTGAAAAGAAGTCCTGCACTCTGCCCCAATGGACTCTGTGCTCACTCTCTGCACAAAACTTCACTGCTGAAGAAAAAAACATGCTGAAGCTTGTGAAACATGGGATGTTGTACACAAACAAATTTTTAACTCTTTGGATGTCATTGCACACATTATACAGCAGAAACGGAACTGCTCATGACTCAAAAAACCAGGAACTTTACAGTAAATGACTATTTAAGGTTTCGGCACTAGCAAACTGCAGAAAAATACCTTTTTTCTGCAGTTACCACTAAAAAACTAAAGAATCTAAAAATAGATTTTTTAGTGGGACATTGATTACAAACACACAGCCAAGGAAACCCACTATTGGTTTCAGACAGATAAAACTTAAATCTACTTGAACATCCATGAAAATTGAGGAGCTGATGTGTTTAGTGCTTACTTTTTCTGCTTTCTCTCTTCTCTCAAATACATGTCAGCCACATCTCACCACCTGTTACTGAAACTTCTCACTGACATGTGCTGAATACGTGTCAGTGTGATGGCGTTGACTTAGTGACAGCCAGCTGTTTACTCACGCTTCACAATCCTCTTCTCGCCTTACCAATGATCTCATCTTTCTCAGGTAGTCCCTTCCTTCCTGCCTACCACCCAACCACATAGCAGTTCCTTCGCTGATGGACAGCTTGATGTCAACACCTCCCATTTTGTGCCACCTCCCACATGCTACGGGAGGTGGCACACTGCATGCAGACACACGCAGAAGTTATCATTCAACATAGCTACATTGTACAAAATCCTAAACAATCAGTCCACAGCTTGCATTTGAGATGGATTGTCTTATTAGATAACCTTCTTCTTCAACACAGATTTTCTTATTTCTTACTAAGAGAGCTGAAATTCAAAGACATGTTTCCAAAAATACTATTGTGTAAAAACAAGCAGTGCCGGACCCACTCTGAATGCACTAGCACTCATAAAACTACCACTTCCCAACAGAGCCATGTTGGTAAGTTTGGTGAAAGTTCCTTTCTAGTCCCTAAGGGACCATCCTGAATTTGTAATACAGAATTAATACTAGAGATCAAGACACTCAGGGCGAATAATGATATTTAAAGAGAGAAGAAGAAGTTAGAATGATTGACATTCATGCTGGTGGACGGAAACCAGGATTTAAGAATATCAACAGAGGCAATAGGAGCAAGAGCACAATAATAATTCAAAAACTGTACTGAAACCTAAACAAGGTTGTTGGTCAATTTGTCAAATGTTTAATACTTTGCGCTATAGAAAGTCAAAGCCTGTGCATAAAATTGATTATTTGTGTCATTTCTAGTTTTAGAGGTTGACTTCTAAAAGTCTAACCAGGTACTCAGCCTGCAAATTAACCCTTGGCTGAAAGGCCTATAGACAGAACAACAGTATTTTGTAAATGTAACATTCTTTTATGTCTTTTCTCAGCTCCAATAAATTTGAAATAAATAAATAAAAACCTATTCTGTCAGGCTTCCACACTGTGATCACCTACTGACGGCAAAGGCGTAAAGGCTTTCTGTCTTTTCAGGTTTGCTGGACTGAACAAGCACGGCGTCTTGCCGTGCTCCATCTCTGCAACGGCTGTGCACGGTAAGACAGCCATTTCAATTTCTGAAAAGATCTTGAAGGGGGTTTGAGACGAATAACGTCAAATGTTAGACCCAGAGAGACTTTGAGTGGTCTGAGCGCGACGGTCCAACAGGCTGTCCGAGAAGACACATGCGGATCTTAATGATGCTGACTGCAGAATCAAAGCCCTTCTGTGAGAGAGAGGCTTAGCGAACAAAGAAAATCTTCAAAGGACGTGTTTCATTCAATGGCGCATGCCTGCCGATTTCAACTTAGTAGGGCGTAATAACACTGAAAAGTTTAATTCTGATGAGAAAAAAATCAACCTTAAACACCCTGAAGGCTAGTAGCATGAAAAGAATACCCCACTGGACAGGGTTAGGGTATCTTATTAAAATAGTGCAAATTAGTCAACACTACAGTGGCTGTAGTGTTAATCAACACTACAGCCAGAAATGGCAGTGCCAGACTGTGGGTGCCCTTTGTGAAGTTACCTTTACAAGCCTACTGTTTTTCTATAAACTTCCTGCTCAGCTTCTCTTCGTTTACAAGTTAATGCAACTTTCCACTTACTGTATCTTATGTAGGACCAGAAACAGTACATTTTAGTCCCTTCTAAATATTTGACAGATGTGGTGAGCTACACAAAAGTCAGTACCTAGTAATTTCCTGCCCTGGAGTTACAGTAATGACTCTGAGCAGCAATCTATGTCCGTACTTGTGTGCGCTTCGTGAGTCACGGATTGAAGACTGCAAACAAACAGTAGGTGGTCACATGTAGAATAGTATTTATTTTTTTTTTTTTTTTGCCTGCCTTATCTACACAACAAATGGAACTTTTCTCTCACCCGTCTGAGTCCTGGTAATTGATGTTGAGTTTCTTGTTGGAGCCCAGCAACTCTGGAAAAATGACAGCGAAAGGGACGGGGGGAGAGGGTACAGAAAAAGACAATAAGTGTTTTTGGTACAAAGTTTGTTATTTCACCTGAGCTCACCAGAAATCCTTCCAGCCTCGTGTGTGTGTGTGTGTGTGTTTCTTTTTCCCTTAAGTCTGCCCCCCTCCTCCTCATCACTTCTTATCATGACAGCCCTGACAGGATGGAGAGCTTTCTTCACCCTTCCCCTCTCTCAGTGCTTCTGACTCTATCCTGACAGCCAAATGATTCATAAACAAATGACTCTGCCTCACAGAAACAAAATATTCCACCTCATTTGCAATGTTAGCGTCTCACAGCTCTTTAGTATTCGAACTGACAACCATGAAAACAGGAAGGTATGCCAGGAGAAAGCATCTGCATTTCTTTCCTTCCACAGCATCACAGTCTACATCAGTCAGCATGACTGAACTGGTTTATTTTCCACTCACCTTGAAAGCGACACACTGCTATTTGTCCCATGTCTTCATTTATTCAGCTGCTAACCCCGCCGAGTGCCACCGCTCTAAGCCAACATCACAAATGAGCTGACAACTAAAACTGTTTCCTACTTTAACTCTTTGCCAAACTGTTCACGATGTCAACAAATAGTACACCAAAGATTGTATCCTCAATAAAGCTGCTCAGTGTGTGCAGTGTAAGCACTCTCGTATAATTTTCTTAATCCAAGGTATCAAAAACAGATCTGTACTTGCAAAACACAAACTTCCTTTTCTTACATGCCTAATCCTCTGTTCATCTTTAGGTATTACCTAGAATCAAACGAGACTACTCGCCCAATTCTGCTTAACCCTTAAAAGCCTCATTGCTAAACATTTTAGACTTCCAAGCTTCAAATAACAAACATCTTTCTCAATCTCATTCATCTAATCCTCCTGTCTCAAACGACAGCTCTTGACTGCAACCTCTCCTCTCACCCAGCTAAATATCCTCTGACGTCCTACAGCTGATGTCGGCTCCAAAGGCCCGACTGTTCGGCGAGACCCACACAGGAATCAGAGTGCTCTAGATACAGCGCCATTCACGGCCGCAAATTACCCCCATTGTTTTCTCCCACGGAGGTGCGGAATACCGCACAGCAGTGTGTGTTTGGACAGGACACACGGAGTGAGACGGGAAGAGGAAGAGATAGAGCTGGACAGTGGGAGTTGGGAGATATCAGTTTCCATTATAATGGAGCCAAAATTGTACAAGTTTTAGCTTGAGAGGCCTTGACCGGTGAGCGGCCAGTCGGAAACTGAAAAATCAGATTTTTTTTCTCCAATCAGTGAACACGGATTTTGATATATGAACAACCAGGTGGTGCTGACGACGCTCTTTAGTAGGGCTGGGTGATATGGCTTAAAAATAAAAAAAAATAAAAAAAATTTTCCCTTAAAGAAAAATTACAAATGACAGAAAATATCTTTTAAAAATTACTTTCATTTCAATCAGTCCTTCTTTGAGTTTACAAGTTGGGGGGGGGGACAACAAGCTGTAAAACTCTCCATTCTCAAGCAGGATGGTAGCTCTTGAGATGGCTAACATCACTCTGTACTATGGAAACCCAATGGGTGCATTGATGAAAAGAAATACAGATTTTCCAAAAATTAAAACTTAAAACAAAACAAAAAATCTCCCAGTCCTTCTCAGAATAACAAGCATTGCACTTGTTATTCTGGGAAGAAAACTCAAAGTTGGCTATTTTCAGAATCTTTAAAGTTTTTAGAAATAAACTCAAGTGAAGCTCAGGGATGTAAGAAATTATTCAATTATTCAGGCTGGAAACAAAAGAGAGCAAGATTTCCTGCAGATAACAGGAAAGCATAGCAAAGGTGCTTTCTGCTCTTTTGAATAATCAACCTCTGTAAAGAAATGTACAAATAAAATGAAATAATACCCGTTGATTTTGCATTGCAAAGACAAGTGAATATGCTAGTAGAAACCTGTGGTTTCTGAACCTTTTCCACGCTGTAGTAGTTTACATCAGTTGTACATTTTTAAAAAAAGTAGAACTGAATGTAACAACCTTCAAATTTATCTTGTTCCAAAAAAAATGCTCATTTGAGAGACCAGTTGCCTCGTAGTTAATTTTAATTAAAGCCAAACCTGTACGAGTGAACAGACCCTAAGCAGCACAATGTCACTGAATAATTTAAAAGAGAGAAAAACTTGCCAGCTGCTGTAATTTGTCAGATAACATTGACACTTGGGTAAGCACATTGCCGTATGTCAGAAACCAACTGTTTTGTTGGGTGAACTGATGTTGCATCAGAAATGTTCACAAATCTTTTATCCAAAGTCCAATTGAAGAATCAAGTCTTTTGCCCTAAGTCCAAGTCAGGTTTGGAGCCTCCCATAAACACATAAATAAATCTTTTATTATCAAATTCATGCCTAATAATATGTCTGCATGGCATTGAAGTACGTTAGTAATTCAAACTGAAAAGTTAAAATTTTAGCCTAATCTAACACATGGATATTTCAAATTAGTTTGGTAGCATTTCATCCAACATGCAAAAACTGTTATTAGTTGCTTCAAGTTTAAAAGTTTGAAAATTGATGAAAAAGAGTACAAATATTAATTAAAAATAAACATATATTTATGCTTCAAGGTAACTGACAAAGATCTGATCAGTTAATGAATTATTATTATTATTATCTGCTCTATCACTATATTCTGCTATACGTAATATTTGGAGAAATTTCCACTCATCGTGTTGACATTTCTAGAAAACTTTGTTGTCAAGTACAAAGAGTAAACATGTCCCAAGGAATGTTTAAAAATGACAAAATCAAGAGTAAAGTGTAGTATAGTTAGTAATTGAGAGGGAATCTTAAAACAGAGAGCAGAAGGAATGGTTTGCATGAACCAAACAGGAAATGCTTTTATTTTGATAAGAGGAACATGTATTGTAATGAGACTGTCAATTTAATATAATAAGATGATGGAAATCAAGAAAATATTAGGGTAAGTTAGGTTTAGAAAGTAAGAAAGTCAAAGAGCAACACAAAAATTCTTTGTCCGTCCATAGTGTAAATCAAGATGGCTTCTTTGCAAACTTCCATGACATTTTCTCATACTCACATCAATCTATGGCATTCTTTCTAAACTGTATGGCCATACAAATTGAGGGTAAGGTTACCCAATTACGAGACATTCCCAACCCTATTAGTATGATTGTGCTGACTACAAATCATATCTGATTCTCCCGAACCATGTTCAGAACTGAAAAAGCCTTTCAGTTACGAGGTGGAACGTCATTAAGAAACAAGAGAAGTCCAGTTGCTTTCCATTTAAGCAATTAGGATAGTCATGTCCTGGATGACTGAGAAACTACACCAATGTAAAGTTGTTGCTTGGATGAATCAGTTTGGTTTTTCTTGTTTTTTTTGCCCCCTGATAACTTTTATGTAAGATTTAGGTTTTTTATTATTAGCATGGTAATCCTAAGTGCTTAAGTAGAAAGCAACAAAACTTTTTCTCTTGTTTCCTCTCATCTGAAAAGCTTCTTCAGTTCTGAAAATGGCTGGAAATAACTTAAAAATTGTAGTCAGAATGATCACACTAATAGGGCCATTAAAAGTCCCTAATGGTGTAATTAGCACACATGAGTCACTGATCCTACCATCTATTCAGCTAAATGTTTGAGTCATTGTTGCCTAACCATAAAAATATGTCCCTAACAACAAGGCCTTATGGGTTGTTTTGGTCATACGTCAGGGCTGCAGAGGAGGTGTTAGAAAAATAAAACCTGATGTCACCCCCTCTGTCTACACAAACGTTTCTCAATAGGAGCGAATCAGAAGCAAAAAACACTTCAATGATGTGGAAGGACTTGATTTTCCTGAAAAATCTGATCCATTTTTATAATTATGGACTCTGTCAACAAGCGTTTTCAAAACACTAGGCTATAGTAAGACAGAAAACAGCAGATCAACTCTGATAAATTTGCACATAATATTCATAATAAAGGCATTTCCTACTTTTACATACCAATTTTGTAGCAGTTGTGCTCTTTATCTCATTTGTATCAATCTAAATGTAGATGGGCAACAGTCTGAAACACGGTTTACTTGAAGTCTGAAATGCACCAACAAATGTAATGAATCTCAAATGTCCTTAAAACAAGTTGGGCAAAATTGGGCAAAATTATTCAGTTAAGTTGTTTTCTTTAAAATATGTGCTTTTATGTAGGACATTGTGCTAAAATTATAATGATAGCAACAACAAAATACATTAAAGACACATCTACTTAATGTGTCTTTAACTGATAAATATGGATTCCACTGCTTTTAATAAAATTTGTTTCCAAAGTAATTTTACTATTTAACTTAAACTGCTTTGAAAGTCCTAATCTTAGTTTTTTTTATTTGTTGTTTTCCCCAAGCAATGTCATTCTCCCATACAGTCAGATATTAAATTTTACTGTCCATAAAAGAGAAGGAAGCCTGGCCAAGTTATAAAATTAAGACCAACGCTGTGATAAAACACAAAAATGTGAATAAAATCTATGGGAAGGAAAACATGGATTACATCATCAGAAGTAAATACTTAAAAATGCAAGTCTTGTTGTGCTAAAACAGTGGAGGAAGAATAAATCAGACAACATGCTGTATGAGAAGAATATTAGAATGTGGAGAAATTAGAGGATTTCTGACTGAGCTCCCACTGAAGTCATGATCCAATATTCTGTTCTGTCCTTCTTTTTTGGTTTATTGATGCTCCTATTCAGCTCAGAGAAGTCGACAAACAAAAATTAGTCAGATTCTCCTTGCAGCTGTGCTTTCTGAGTGTCTTATGAAACCATCAATAAAACACATGAAAGAAATCATTTCTTTCTCTCAACAGTATTGAGGCTGGTAATTCATGTTTTACAATCTCCTAACATTTACAGCTATATGACTCTTAACTATTCCACAATTTGCTTCACTATTTACATGGGCGTCAGAGGATTAAGATTCTTAGCTTAGTGGTTCGGAAATCAACTCCCGCCGAGATCCCAAGTGCTATGCATGCAATCCAGCAGGAGATGCAGATATCGATGTGTAAAGAATGGGCGCAGTCATGCTTTGCGTTTGCATTGGTCGTTCTGCAGCGGCCCCAGAGAAGCTCTGGAGCTTTTGTTGAGCGCATGGTGCTGGTGACTCATGTTCCTGAAAACAAGAGCTTGAAGGCACAAGAAGGCACATTGATCAAGAGGCAGATATGGATGGGGCTGGGCGTTGGGCGCCACGCCAAAGCGGGGTCTGAGCTGTCTCAGAAGCATGGAAAGAACAGGGCCTTTCAGGAACTCTAGTTCCAACATGAGCCTCGCATTCCTCGCATAGCATGCCCACCATGCTATCCTACATGTTCCATGGCTCCATGTTCTTCCTTCTGCCCCACAGAGGGAGGGAGAACCTCCTCCTTACGTCGGCTGCAGATAAATTAGCAGCACCCTGGAGGGTTGGAACAGTAAATCATAGGTATTGTGATTTATGTATATAGATTTGGGGTTTTTTTGAGACAGGGAAATTATGAGGTTTGCTTTTCTGTAGAAGCCCACCATCCATGGAAGGTTAAATTATTCAACACTTGGAGCTTTAGTTGTCAGCGTGGAGTCCTTCCATTGTTCTTTCTGTTCACAACAATAAGCAAAGCGAAAGAAAACAGCCTCATTAGAACCTTTCTGAAAGGGGTTTAAGCTTGGCAGACAGGAGAGAGGGAGGCTTTGATGTTGAGAAGAAGAGTAAATATGAACTGAGTAAAAGAGGAGGAGACGTCATAGAGAGAGAAACATGAATCCATCCCTCCGTTCAGGTGACATGAGTGAACAGGGTTTGTTTTCTTTTTTTCTTTTTTTTTGGGCACATCAGACTACAAACAGGAGAACAGAGCAAAAAGAAAACATGCTTCAAGATGAGACAAGCTTTCAGAAGGCTATGAAGCTCTTCAGCATATAGGAACATCAGCATGGCAAAGTCAATAAAAAAAAACAACAGACAACAAAGAAAACTTGGTTTGCTTGTCTTTTTGTCTCATTCAACAGGCCTTGCAGCTGGCTGGGGGCTTTTGTTGCTTTGGGTTGCATGGCTGTTCTGAAACGCTTTTGAACATGATCCAAAAAAAAAGGAAGAAAAAACTAAGAATGCTTAAAAATAACTAAAAACACTGGAGAGTAGTGTGTAAAGTCAAGATTTATACACACTATGCTTGAATGACAGGGGATTAGATTTTAGCCATAAGCTATGAATTTCCTTTTTATTCCATTTAAAGGTTTTACAAATTGCAATGAAGGATCACATCAACTCTAAATGGTCTACAATCATGCCCTTAGTTCTCATCAAGTAGGTGTCCCGTTCCCACAACTGGCAACATGGAGGACCGCTGCTCGCAAATCCCAAGTCAAGGATATACCTCTACTGCCATCACCACAGTATTAAACGACTAGGATCATACTGTGGACGTTTAATCCAGGGTCAAAACCTTTTGTGATGTATCACCCTGTATTATAATAAGTGACAATCACTAAGGGGAGACCATGAAGATCTTCACACATCCCAAAATCTATCACCAAGACCCTGAAAAGACATATCAGGCAAGGGATTCTTTGACTATGAAGTCACCTGTACCCTTCCTTTGTAGTAAAAAATGAATTACCCCATTGCAAATCTTAACTTTAGAGTGTGATTGGGAATTAATTGTCGGCATATTCATGTAAGAGGAAGTGTAGCTGCTACTTTTGATTCCAAATTGTAGGCTTTTGAGAATGAACATCATGAAGAAATGTGAAACAAGTGTAAGAAAAAACATCTGCCAATATCTCTGTATCCCAAAACTGCCAACTGTCATTAACTTAAGCAAAAGTTTTATAGATTGTTTTTTCTTTAACCACTATTACAAATATACCTTTCCTTTCAATAGAAAATGCAAACCGACTTCCACTCATACCAGCTTCCAATGAACAAACACCAACAAAAAAAGTGCACTTGCTGTTGAAGGTTGGGTCAAACCCCCACAAAGCAATGAGAAAAAAGGTAAACAGCAAGACCACAACTGCCTGGGGAAGGACCTAAATACATAGGAGTGAGAAAAGAGGTAATTACAGGTCATCATCCATCTCTGGCAATACAAGCTTTGTGGTTAGGTAGGGGCCTCATCAAGGGAAACACTTATCTGAGGAACACATCTATCTTGCTGCACTGATTACTGAGAGTGTAAACACAGTCCCTCAAACCAAACCACTGAGGCAGAGCGTGGGCTTGAATTTACTCCAGTTGTCCCAAAGCACTTCTAAATAGTTTGAAAAAGAAAAAAAAAACTGCGTCGACTTGTTACTGGATGCAAAAAAAAAAAAAGACCAAAACAGAAAACACATGTAAATCACAAAGAGCTAAGAAATAGTTTTCCACTCCTTGATGTTGCAGGTAATTGACTTCAAAGTCTCTGGTAACATGCAGCGCTAATGGCTAATGTTCTGGGCAGGTGATCTCCAAATCCCTTTAGGAGGGTGTCCAAGAGTTTAAAACAATGTGATTACATGGTGAGATGGAGAGTCTCACCAAGAAGTCATCAGCCAGGTCTTAGCATGCATCAGCTTGGCCTGCAGTTATGACCGTTTCCTCCCTAAAATAGACCTAAGAGTAAAACAATGCCAGTGGGGTGGAAACAACGCAATAATTGTTCTGCAGTACTTTGCCAAAGTCTTTAGTCCATTGTTTCTTTTCTTTAAGAAACTTTTCAAAAAGTTTAGTATTTACTTTGGCTGCTTTTTAACTCTAATCCAGTCCAGTTCTTCCACCTGGTGAATCTTACAACTATATTATTTGCACCCTTCACCATAATGCAACAAGTTCCAAAGGAGAGCCTTTTCCAGAAACTTTTTCTGAGTTATGAACTTATTCTTATAAATGTTTGTGTAAATTTTACAAAATAATTTACTTTTTGTTTTTGAATGTGTAAATTTGTGTAAGCTGGTAGAGGCAAACCCGAAAAGATTAATGTAATCATAATTCAATTGAAAGTTCTAGATCCTAATGGCATGAATACAAACGTCCGTCACACTTTTCAATTTTGTATTTGTAAAAGATTTTGTGACATATCTCTTTTTTTTCACTGCACAATTGTGCATTACTTTTAGCTGGACTCTGTATGTAATAGTCACATAAAACTCCAATAAAATGCATTGAAACAAAATGTGGGAAAAGTTCAAGGAGCTTTTCATCTCTAATACTTAAGAGTTTGTTGCATGCTGCGGAGGCATTTTCTGTACTGTGTTTGCAAAGACAAATATCCCCTCAAGTCATTGCAATTTAAGAAGTTATTTTAAGTGGAAGTCATTTGTGGTTTCTTAGCAGTTGATTTTGCTACGAGATATAAAAAAAAACTAAGAAAGTGTTGTATTCAGACACTATGCAGGAAACTTAACTGATGGGAGTTTTATTGTTTCCTAAAGCTACAAAGTTAAACTCCAAGGACTTGTACATATATTTCCATATATATCGCCCCTTCATTAATTGGACCAGCACCGCATTGTGTAAACAAGGCAATATGTTCTTAAGAACCCCCTATTCAAAGTCCAAACATTTCCAGGTTGCCACATCGAATAACTTACTGCATTGTTAAAAACATAGAGACTAATCTCCCATGGTGAAGCTGGCAACTAGGTCAGACGCATTGAATATAAGCTGAAAATGAGCCAATGGGGAAATTAAACAGATCATCTGCTGCCTTTGTGAAGGCATGTGTGTGTGCGAACCAGGCTTGCTACATCTGTTTATTTACCCTGAAAAAGAGGCGCATTAAAATGGGCATAAACACACCTGCAGGTCTTGTCTTACATAACACATCTCAACTCTGCACCTTTGGGACTGAACATTTTACATACCATTCAAATCATCTGTTTACTCTGCTTTACCCAATGCACTGTGCAGCCCCTCCTTTATTTCTGCATGCTCTTCCAACAATTAGGAGACCTCAGGCTCAGTGCAGAACTGTTTTTGCTCTCTAAAAACACTGGCTTTGAAGGAGATGGTTTGCTGGGTATATCCACTCACCAACATTTATCAGATTTAGGATAATGCAAGCCACTATATCCAATGCAATAGCATTTCTTAAACAGTCAAATAAACGCAAGTAAATGCTATTTTGAATCTGTGACAAATACCTATTAGATCTTATAATGAGGAAAATATAGCTTTTAGCAAAAACTAAGGCAGATTGGAGGAGTAGTGTGTTAAAAAGCAATAAAATATTTATAAGCTATCTACTGTAGGTCATAAGCAGCCCACTGATATTGTAGAAACAAAGCTACTACTCAAACACTGAGTCCTCAACCTAACCACACAGAAGCTTTGTATGTGCTGCTGGAGATTCACTCACCTCAGGATTCTGGATACTTAAAACCAGAGAGCAAAACTGAATACATAAGCTGCTTTCTGATTATTTCAGCATATAGAAATGTGGCCACATAGAGGCACTCATGAAGCACTGAAAATAAAAATGTGGGATTGTCACTTCAATCTTAAATATTAAAACAAACATTGAGATGATGATGTCATAGCAAAAGTAACATAAGCCCCTTTTAGCAAAACACTTCCAAGCAAGGAAGCCACAGCCCCGCATCATCTGACTTGCGTAAGAACAAGGCATTTTTGTGAGTTGGAAAAAAGCGATATAGTGATGACATATGGTTTTGGTGGATAGCCAGCGGCAGGATTTCAAAATTTACACAAGGCTAAAAAATACTTTCCAACAAAAAGAGTAAGACAGCTGTGTGTGATTCTATGATTCATATAGAGACTTGATTTAGTTGTTTATAAAATTCAGGATTCCTTTAAGGACGAAGAGTGCGAACTTGTGCTGGTGGTCGGTAACAGTTCCATATTCACATGAATGTTAATTAGCCAGTGTAGGACACAAACCGAAGCAGCCCATGTCTAATCAATGGTTATTTATTAGACCATAGCAGCATAATTGGAAAAGGCCTCAAGGCTTTGGCACTTGCTTTCAAATTAGAACGTGTGAACAGTTGGTTGAAGCAAATGCTTTCAATTGGTTTTAAAGCTTCTTTAGGGATCAACTCACACTGCCAAATTAAACAGCCACAGAACGTCCAACAAATGACTGAGGTGACTGTTTTCACCTCAGTCATTGATTAAAAGAAAAGCAACCAAAAACATTAAGCAACTATTACTGAGATGGACTTTTGGCATTGTGAAAAATGTGTTTATAATATAAAGTGACTATGGCAAAACCATAGCATTCAGCAGATACTAAAGACAACTCTACATCTCCAAAGTCACAGTGGTAATGAGGCAGAATAAGTAGTGCAACAAATACACTGAAGAAGCAGGTAAACTCTTCATGAACCTGACTTGTATTTTCCTCTTACTACACCCTGTAGATAGAGATTGGCTGTGTGCCTGCTTCTAACACTTAAATGAAAGGAAAGAAAAGGAAATAGGAGTTGTCTTTTATCTGTTGCTGTTCACAGATAGTTGTATATTTCTGAGTGAAAATGTTTTTTAAGTCCAAATTCCTGCTTTGACCAATAATATTTTTCTTTCAAAGTACCATAACCTGCTGATCACCAGTCAGAGAAATGCCACATATCAAATAGTCAAACATTATCTCATAAAATGCCTTATTGTTTGCATAAATTTATGTGTCTACAATGATATTAGTGTCATGGATGAACATGAGAAATTTTGACACCATGGTATAATTTTAACATAAGATATAATTTAATCATTTGCATAACCCACATACAAGATTCATAAGATTCTCACAACAATCGAGAGAAGCCCATTAAATAAATTTCACTTGTTCCTGTCATATTTGAAATTCATTCGTAACGAGTACGCTGTTATTCCGACACTTCTCATTACAGTGTTACGACGGCACAAAGCAAAGCAAGAAAAGAAAACAATTGTAGAATAGCAAAACAGGATTTTCTATTGCTGATTACTATTAACCCTCCCAGAGACTGAGACGGCTCAATTCCCAGATGGTAGACATCCCCTCCGCCCCCTGCAGCCAGAACATGTTCCGCCCCAAGTACACACACACGAGACAAAAAACTTTTTGTAAGACAATTATATTGGCTTTGTTGCAAAAGCAACCCCACAGAGAGTCTGACGTCTTTGCGTTAGCGACATCAGAGGACGTACATAAAAACTCTGACAGGTTTTTTTTGACTAACAACAGAGCAAACACTATTTTCCAACCCCTGCCTGATTGGCAACTTTTTTGTCTTTTTTTTTTTAAGTTTCAAAAGAAAAGAGAAGAACCACAAGAAGACAAGTTTCAGACTGAGCTATGTGCAGCCTAAGGGCAGCAATGAGTGGTTGGTAATGCTAAATTAAATTATGCTTTCGACTGAAAACCTACACACACACACACACACACACACACACCAATCCTCTGACACAAGGTAATTCCTTTGGTAAATTCCCGAGCAATCCTAGACAGGCTACCCCATCTGTCAGGGAAGGTAAAGGTTCAGGTTCAGGATTGGCAGGTGTGTGGCGTGTGTGGGGGTGTGTGAGTGAGTGCGATACAAAGCAAGAGCAGGTAAAACCAAAGCCTTTCACAGACTGCATGCTTGCTAGCCAGTCAATACTGTTTATCCAAGTTAGCTGGTTAGTTAACGGGCGAACTACATCATCCCTATACTCCACATGAAATGGAAGGAAGGGGTGAATAAACAACGGAATTATATGTGTGCCAGTGACAACAACTCTATTTTATGTTTGAATGCAACCATACCTACCATGCCTCTTCTTAGGTGTTCTTAAGAGGAACAGACTTCTAATCTGACATTAGGACAGATGGGTAGTTCCTAATTCAAAGCAGGAGACTAAAGGGCGGGGGGTGGGGTTGCAAGAGGCAGGAGAAAGAACCTGGGTGTGTCTTGGTTACTACAAATTGGATGCAGGGGTAAGCAGCTAAACTAACACTGTGCAAAGTGAAAAATGACACCAACACTTTTGAAGCGCATATATCCACTCATAAATCATGGGTGACATGCATGCATTACATTTCTGCTCAACTGACGCAAGAGCTTAAGGTTGTAAAGAAAACAAAATAACATTCAAGATGCACCACAGGGAAGCTTCCAGCTAAACAGTAAACATTTTAGACTGAAAATCCAGGGTCTGAACAGATGCTCCTCTGTGGCCATGCTTCCGAGTCGCTGGGACCATAATGATGGGGACAAAATTTTATTCATCCTATTTTTGTTATTTTCAACTAATTGAGTCTTCACGAGATATAAAAAATTGGATCTTCACATTTTCGTAATCCCTTTTGTAATATATTCTGATGTTGTCCTTGTCCATTCAAAAGAGACCAAGACGAAAAAAGAGCAAGGAAAGCTTTTCAAAGTAAGCAATTTCTCACCAGAAGGTTAACACAATGTTTGGGCCTTTGCGGATCCTGGGGTTAAATAGAAATAAATGTGTGTAATTGTAATCTACTCAAGCTAGTCATCTACTGACTATTAGTCTTCTTTTTGTTTATTGTGTGTTTTAGCACCACCTTTTGAACAGCAGATTTATGCTTGGTGCAGACGTACAAAATCACTGCCATCAGAAAAAATATGGGCTCCACATGGTTGTCTGTAGGAGTTTACGGACCATCGTGGGCACAAATAACACCATCTGTCAACCAAGCTCCATTTCTGAGTCGACCGAAGAGTACGAATACAGTCCAACACCTCTGTAGCTTGTGACGCTTGAATCAACAGCACACATTTATTAGCAACTCAAGAAATAGGTGCCAAACAAAGGAATGCCTGCAACAAAAACTGGAAAATAGCACTTTGCAAATATACTGATCATTCCCTAACTTTCTCTGAGGCCGTGCTGAGGATGGTGAGGGAGCATGAAAAAAACAGTGGTGACACCAATCATTGGCAGAGAACCCTCACACTCTCTCCATGAATCTTTTAAACTGCTGCCATCAGCGCTACACAGCGCTACAACATCAAAAGCTGAATTGAGGTTAACGTTGCGTTACATTACTGCACATGGTTTGTGTGTCTTTCTGCTTGTGGATTCTATTATATATGCATTGAATGTTTTCACACCATTTTGAATCCCTGAGAAAGTTGTTTACCAGGTGTAGAGAGTAGTTGCTGCTAGCCAGCTTCGAGAAGGCCTCCAAATGACAATTAGCCAAGGTGGTGCTATAAGTTTATCATCTTTATCTGGCACAAAGCTGGCTCATATGAATAGGTAGAGTGGAATACAGCTGTCAAAAAAGTAGCACACTTTGTGTAAATAATGAGGCAAAAGTTAAGAAAACAGTAGTATTCCTTTGTAAATGTTAAGCTATAAGATTTTGTTAAACCATAACCACTCCTCTCGACCTTTTACCTCTGCAGTTTTAATGTCTCGCCTCTGATTCACAATCAGAGATCATTACTGGAAGAGCTGACCTGTAATCATTTGCAATTGGAGGCAAGAAGTCCTTCAGTCTGTTGCCTCAGGACACTTTAGGAAAGAGAGAGAAAAGGAGGTGTGGTTTAAATATCCTCCCATGTAGGCAACCGAGTCTCAACCTGAATTAAAACTCCCCTGAGGGTGCGATGGAGTATGTCAATGTTTTAAGTTGCTATTAAAAAGGGTCCAAGATGGTTCGTGCCGTGGTGGCGTAGGGGTTAGTGCGACCCATATTTGGAGGCCTTGAGTCCTCAACGCGGCCATCGCGGGTTCGACTCCCGGACCCGACGATATTTGCCGCATGTCTTCCCCCCTCTCCTTCCCCGTTTTCTGTCAGCCTACTGTCGTATAAGGGACACTAGAGCCCACAAAAGAACCCTAGAGGGGTTAAAAAAAAAAAGGGTCCAAGATTAGTTAGCCTCTGTTAAATTCCTGGTCTGACTCTTGCGCTGCTTGGTTAGTAGGTTAAGTGCCATTAAAACAGGTTTTCAGATGTTGGATTTCTGGACATTTTTGGAGATTATTAGAGTAAAATCAAAGTGATTCTATAATCTGAACACCATTTTAACCATTTTCCCCCCCAAAAAAACCATGTCAGTTCCATGTTAAATATTCTTGTTTGGTAGAGTACTCCATTCCCCAGTCGCACCTTTGGATAGACGGTCGACTCACGGTAGATGCAAAAAGTAATCCAAATCCACTAACAAAAACTACAAAATAATGACTCCAACATAAACTGCAAACATTTCTTAATGAATAACGAAATGTCATCAGCTGGTGTGTCCAGTTAATATCAAAAGGATGCCCATATCATTCAATAGATCACAATACTATAGTCAAATGGGATGCTTTGAACAGCTGAAGTGCCGAAAGGCTTTATTATATTCAGCATGACAGAAGAAAGGGCTGGGTTATCTGCCTGTCCAAACAAAAACACATTGCAATCATGGAAATGTTTGGGAAAAAAAGAAGAAAAAACATTCATCTTCAATGGCCCCTATTCATGGAGGGTTGCACAACAGCCAAAACTCCACTCCCTCTCTGCAGAGGGCAGGCTCTTTGGTTTTACTCACTTTAAGCAGAAGAGTGAGAAGCGCTGGACAATAGGTGTCATCTCCTGCAGGAGACTTCAGGAGTCTATCAGTCTACAGCAAAAATGATTTGATATCAGGATTAATTGCCATAAAATGGCAACCTTGGTTGCAGCAGGATTAAGTCTTGTCTTTAAAAACTAGGGGTGTTACGATATGTCCGGCTCATGAGAATCACGAGAAGGGGTATCAGCAATTTCCAATTTCCAGATTTCCAAATCAAAATCCTTGTTTTCTGTTTCAATAAACAGTTTGATAAAAAAAAATGGTTGTTAAAGCAACCATTTTCTTGCTTTAACAACAAGAATAAAAATCACCTAAAAACCAAACTCTTGGCAACATCGTATTTTTACATTGTGGGTGTTTATGCACATATTTTTTTATTCTTTGAAGAACCTTGAAGGATTATATTAAATTCGAATGTCGTATTTGCATGCACAATGTCAAAAAAGCATGTTACGTTCTATTTTAAGAACTGGAACCTGTCTATTTGTTTTAAAATTCAAACACACTAAACTCCGAAACCAATAAAAGCAGGTACTAACGTTTCACTGTGACTATACACAACCTGTGCTTGCATATGCTAAGCAAAAAGAGGCAGTAAGTCCACTTGTATTGACTGAGCCCTAACCTGATGTCAGCAGATGGCTGATTGAAAAAGAAACCTCCCGTCTCAGCTGCATGTGCATCAAATCACCCTCAGTGGTGAAGGTAATCCCCTTCTGGCAGCTCCCAGTCAGCTTTACAGTGAGGTCTATGCAACCAACAGGAGCTCAGAGCACATATAGCTGGTCATTTAAAGCCCTTTGTTGGATATAGTGTAAAAAAATGACTCAGTTTTGTATCCTACATTCTCATGCCTGTTTAGTTGTCAAAGACTTAAGAGTTTGGCTAAATTCACTACATCTAGAAAAACTGTGGTTTAATATTTTATAATTTCTTTGTTTCACTGAAGATCACATAGTCTAGTAGCTTTCCAACAAGTACGATCCAAGTAAACACCAAGTTTTCAAAGTACCACCATCTTTTCTAAAACAACACTGCAACAAGACCTGGACTTTTTCAGTCATTGTTATGCCATAAAAACTAAGAGGAGAAAATAATAAAAACTACTTCCCATAAATTCACAATGAATTTAGTTGAATGATGCAGTTGAATTATTTGTAATATGTTTTACTTAAAAGGTTAAATTTCCTGGTTTGAAGTGCAAAAATGATCATAAAGTTCTCTGGGAGTCAGGCAGCCCACAATCCAACATGAAACTTGTGATAGCTCCAATAAAAAGTTTATTTGCACTTCTGAATATTTGTATCTCCAATCTTTTGAACATGAACATAGCACATTTTAGTGAACATGTTGCTTATAAAAAAGACTAAAAGTGCAAAATGCAAAGAAACACACTGTGATCAGCTTTTATTGTTAATGGTAGCTGGTCACAGAGGAAACCAACTCACATTGGTTTTTCTTTTACAATTAATGTAAATTAATTAATAAATTAATGTTTATCTGCTTATTAGTTTTACTTAAGTTTATTTATTCACACTTATTTTACAAATAATAATGCCATTTTGTCTACGTTTCACTAACAGCATCACAAGTAACATCAGGGGTGCACCTAACACAGTACCAAGAACTACTGATCTACTGCCTGCTCATCATTCCTTAGCCATCAGTAAGCCCCTCTACCCAAAAACGTTTAGAGCATGAGCATATGCTTCTCTCTTCTTATGCACCCTACACCCTGCCTAAGGTTTTTCCTGAAGGTTTGGGAATGTTGGGTCTGCCTAACAGCTCCATAAAAACTAAAAACTACCTGACCTCCCCAAAGGATTTGCACTAATTGACACGCTTTTGCCATCAGACTCACAATAAAATTTACAATAAGGTCACCGAAAGGCTCTTTCAAATGAGCAAGCAGTTGCCATTTTTTTTATTAGGTTGTTGTTTTAATTACTGCACTTGACCTCTGTTTTTTTTTTTTTTTTACTTTGGTAATGAGGCAAATAAAAGTGGGGAAAAAACAACAGGAAAAAAATGGAGGGGTAGCTTACAACAGGTGTCCACATGAGGAGTTTTGATGTCAATCTAAGCAATATTTATGAACCAATTAAGTGGGACTCGACAACATAACTAATAAAGGTAACATTCTCAGTTAGCAACAATCTTGTCACACCCATCACAAGTCCCAGTATGGTAAATGGCAAATGGCCTGTAATTCTATAGCAATTATTAACCCCAAAATGCTTCTGTTATTCCCCCTTTTGAGCACAATTTCAAGCGCTGATGGTGGTAAACTAGCACATTGTAGCTAGCTGCCCTGAGGCTGTCTGACAGAAGTGAGGCTACCATGAACCGGCGCCACCGGGCCCTCTGACCACCTCCAGCAGGGAAGCCGCCGGCTGAAATTTCTTGCTCAAGGACACAACTATGACAGACAGACCAGTGGTTCAAGCCGAACATCCACCAGTTGCAGGATGAACTCCTACCATGGTCACCCTTAAAAATAGCATTTATGGGATTCTGTTGGACTTGTCAGGCAAAATGAGGTTACCAGACTAAAACAAAGTTCACTGAACAATATTAGGATGACGTTTAAACTACTAAGCAGCAGCTAACCATGGCACTCATGGTATAACTTTATTTTTGGATTGGGTGTTTCTGCAGCCTTTCAAAGGAGGTCATCACCACAAGCCAGTCAATCCTTACTCATCGACAGGGTTCTGTAAATAGGAGAGAGCGAGGGTCACTGGCGAATCCCTCACTGGCAGCTGCAGCATCTGATCTGCTGCTGTTGTTGGACATTCGTCGCTCCGTCCAAGTTGACAAATGAGCATGCCATTGATTCTGCCCTGTGACAGTTCTCGAGAATCAGCTGAAAGATGTAGGTCCAAGTGAGAGCAGGACTGAGACAATACCGGACAAGAAAATGTAACGGTCTCTCAAGGAGATCTTGATGATGACTTTGAACAAAACCTTAAAACGTACAGCTCCATCTAATTGCTTTTTAAAAAACTAAAAATACCAACGGTATGCATCAATATTGGCTATTATTTGCAGCTAATGTAAATGAAGATATGGTATGCGAGGAACCTCATAAAGTAGGGTCACCATTGGTAACCTCTGTTAGTCCTTTGACCTTTGGATCAATCAATTCTTCTAAATGATTATCTATCTTCCAAAAATGAAATTAAACCTAATTTCAATCATATTTACTATCAATTTATTGCGAACAACAAAATAAAATGTAAACAAAAACTTGGACTATAGTGCCACCTCCAACAAGACAAAAGTAAAAAAAAAAAAGAAAAGGAAGTTGTTTTGATTTTGTGCACTTAAGCACTTCAAAACCAAAAAAAACAAATTCTGGAGAGGAGTGTCTTCCAGATCAAGAAGGAATGGTGTGCTTTTCATAAGATATACACCCTAAGTAGGGTAAGGACAATATCAGAGAAGAAATGAGCCAAAGTTTCTGTGAAGGAACTCCAAAACCTCCATGACTATAAGAATGTTTTACTATGGTGGGCCTGGAAAATTGGTCATACTTGAAAGGAGGTATAGGTACCACCGAATATAGGAATACATTTCAGGAAAAACTGCATCAGAGTTCTTGGGAATTAAACCTTTGCCTTAAGAATCCCTGATGATCATTAAAAACTGATGGGTTCAAGGATTAGAACTCAAGACTTACACCCGAGACATGGCACAAAAAGACTAACATCCAATGTAGCTTTTCTTGCCTTAAAATAATCAACATTCCAAAGCCTATAATTTTGACCTGGGAATAGTCCAGGACACCTTTTGTATTCAGCTCCATAAAATACCAGGAAACTTTCTCCATCCCCTGTATTGTTGCCTGCAGCATCGTATCTGCAATGGATACACAGAGAAGTCCCAAACCAAGCAGAACCACTTTTAATATTCCCTGCCAAGTCGTGCCCGCTCCCTTAGCTTCCCCTGGCTGCAGACGAGGACGTGCTCTGTCATTTATAACAACGCAACGGTAAAAGAAAACATGCTTGTTGCCTGAGTTGGAAAATGTGGAGAAAAAAAACATTTCCTTTTAAATGTTTTTTTAAAAGGAATTTACATGGTGCAGAATTTGGATGAAGGAGTTTGACTGTGATTCATTTAAATCATGTATCTAGCTCTCATTTTGCAGTCCACAGCCAAACCTGCAACTGTGGTTATTCCAAAAGAAAAAATAACCACAGCAGTGGTAGCATTTCCAAGTGGAAACAATAACTGTACACACCAGAGTATAATCTGTCGCTTCGGGCTTCATACTCACTGGTTTTGTTGCACTTGACTTTAGAGAGGAGCTTGTGAGCCTGCAGAAGATCTCCGTTCTTCACCGCCACCAGCAGGTCCTGTTCCTTCCCCATGGCTGCAGATGAAACCATAGATGCACAGCTTGTCCACTGGACTGAGGCAAACGCTGACTGTTCCTCTGCCGCTCCAATAAGTCCCGAGGTGAAGGTGTTCAGCAAACTTCTGTCAGCATATTAACAGGTAGCTGTTGAATTAATACGGTCAACGTAGCGGTTTAGTTTCATCTAAGGGCACGTGGATTGGTCAAGGATGTAGCCTTCCTCTTGGATCTGAAGTTTGGGTCCATTATCTCTGCTCAGTTTAGTTTTCTGCAGAGCTGAGGTGATGTTCATAATCCATCTCTGTTAGCATGAAGGTGGCAGCAGTCGCCCCACCTGGCATTACATCGCACATGGCCAGCTGAAATGCAACATGGAGACATAATCAATAACATAGTTACTAGGCATGCACGCCTGTGAACGCTTCTAAAACAAATACGTTGAAGGGTGGTATCACTAATTAAAATTACCACAGAGTTTTTGGAGCCTGGAAACAATTTCCCACTATTCGCAATGGGACAAACAGCTGGTCTGTGAGAATCTGACACTTTAAATCTAAAGGTAATTTACATGAAAATATATAAATAAGTGACTTTTTATTAATATATTTATGCTTAACACAGAACCTAAACATGGGCAAGCTGCACAACTGCAGACAAAAAAAATTGTTCAGCTGTAAAATCTACAAAAAAACTTGAATAAATGCATTTATTGTCTATTTATGTTTTAATGGATCTTTTTAATGATCTATTCAATTCTATCTATTTCATGTTTTCTTCAGGGTTAGGTACAGGTACGGGTTTGCAGAAAAATAAGCAGGTCTGTATCTGATGTTCAACAACATTATTTTATTTATTTCACCTTTATTTATACAGGTAGCTCTCACTGAGACATGATGTCTCAGTTTCAAGAAGGACCCATTTTAAAGTCATCACAGCTACCTGAAAAGTGAAACTGTAAATAAAACAAAAATACAGTGACATTAAAAACACTGCATGCTTTCTGGGTTGTCATTTAGTTTCAGTTTAGCGAAGCTGCACAGCTTCAGGTTCATTTGACTCCTTGCTAGACTTTGACTCTCACTTGAAATCTATTCCTCACTTTTGTTTTTTTTCCATTTAAGAATAATTTCTAAAAAATACACGTCATAGTCTCCAGAGCAGTTCTAGAGAACATTATTCATGCCTTTGGGTCATCGCATTTACACTCCTGCAATTCTCTTTTTTCCAGTCTAGACAGATGAATAATTTCACTTCTGCAAGCTATTCAGAACGCAGCACCCAGACTTCGTACTAAATCCAACAAACAAACTTGTATCACTCCAGGCGTTATACTTTCTACACTGGCTTCCGGTGGATTTTTTTTTTTTTTAAATCAGTTGAGGTAATTTATTCTCACTAAGTGGCCAAGTTCCTGGTGATTTGAGTCAGCTTTTATGCAAACACTCTTCTGCTTGCAGCCTATGATCCCAGAATGTGATCATGGAGAACAGTTAGCACCTTGTAGCTTTGTTTTGCTAACAAATCTGTGGACTGAAAACCATTTTGATCTGTAACTTCAGTGTGATTTATGTTGTTGTATGTTGTGACTTTGTGTGGCACTTTATAAATAAGGTTTATTTACTTGAAAATCAAAAGAACTGTAATTACTACTTTAGTTACTGTAGTTTACTGTGCTTACGTTGTTTAGGTGACAAAGAAATAAATATTTTAAGCAAATTCTTTCAGGGGTGAAGCATTAAAGCAGGCACCCCATATACTATGGCTAATGGAAATATTCCTAGGGTGAAAATAGGAGCCATTTTTCAACCATCTGAGAGACAGTGTGCAGCAGCAGGTGGGGGAAGAACAGTTCAGGATTATTCTCCATACAACAGGAGAAATTTCCAGCCACTCCACCAATTTTTCTCTTACCTAATAAAAAGGACATTCAGCGGCATGAGCTGAACGCCGGATAATTTTAGCTGCTTTGAAACAGGAACTTTTATCACCTCAGTGTACTTTTATACCACTAACTGTCCTTCTCATGTTCCAACAGGACAAATCTCCCACAATAAGAGCAACAGCTACTTTTAATGTTCAGTCAATAATTGGTGGAAGAAGTAGCTGAATCGAATGAAAGATTTTTTTTTTTCCCCTTACTGCCAATTATACATTTAAGCAGAAAAAAAAGATGAGTAAAACAATGATAGATTAACTTGACACAGCCATTGTTTTTAGAAATGCAGGAAACTTGCTCTGTCACAAGCCTAAAACTAATCTGTTTCTCTTCCTCTGTGGCAACAAGGTCTTGCTCCATTGACAACAACTTTGCTAGAGAATCTTCTTTTGTGTTGTGAGGCATTTTGCTAGTTTGTGAAGTCCGACAAAGAGGCTTAAACTGTAACAGCGACATAGTGAGTCAGCAGCTGCTTAAAGCCAACAAGAATCTTCTGTGCAAAGCCACGACAAAAGGAAACTAACCAAACCAAAAGAAGTGAGGGCATAAACACTGTCTCTGGGGATTTGTCTTCTTCTGCCTTTGACAGAACATCAGGCTGGAGTTAAAAACAAACCTGAGGTGCGGAATAGTAAACAAAAAGAAAAGAAGGAGGAGGATACAGTGGAGCAGAGCCGACTGGTGATGGCCAACAAGCATGGTTCAGTTAGTATCACTTCAGATGGTGGTCCAGCACTGTGGCCCTGCAGCAGATGCCAGTGCATGTCTCTGCACTGACACGATCTAAAAGCAGTCAGGCACCTTGCCAGGCCGTAAACAACTGCACAGATCCTGCTTAACACGGGCCAGAATGTAAACAAGGGCTCCAAACCTGGCGTGTTATCCCTGGGGAGCTACAGTGGAGCTGCACCGATACATGATAAAACACGTAAACTACTCTAGAACGACTTCAGAGTCGCAACAAAGATTAATCCAAGTGTTGACTCTTTGTGTTCATATATAAATGTGTGTGTTCGTATGTGTGTATTCTAAACAATAAAACAATAACTACATAAATACGTAATGTCTGATTTAAAAGTTATCTTATAAGTTTCACAGGTCGCACGAGGAAACCGGAGCATTTGTGAAGGATTCTCGGCAGCACCTCAGCCAGTGGTTCCCCTCACTTACTGTCCTTTACTGTCAAGATGTTTCCATTTCCGACTGGGTAAGTCAAACTCCACTGCCACTCCCGAACGCCGCTGTTCTCTAATGAAGTCGGTGCCGTTTATAGCAGGACAATAATAGAAAGTAAAGCAGAGCTCTCACCTGATGTGGACACGCAGCCCAGGAGCGCAACTCACTGAGCCGCACGAGACTGAGGAGCGTCAAGCGGAACAAAACGACACGAGCTACTTCCGCTTTGCTTTGAAAATGATGCTCGCGATTGACGCGTCTAAAGAAGTTTAAAACCCCTTTTTCTTGCTATCATTTTTAACGACAGCGTTGTCTTCCACCACGTGTCTCTAATGCATGCGTGAATCGTGTAAGTGTTTTTAATCTTTGGTCTTCATATATTTGTAAATTAATTCTAAAGGCAAGATATAATGTCTGTAATCTGTTTCCTGTCGTGGCTCTAACTTTCCTAACTTTACAGTACCGTTCGGACTATAGCGCCAAACTACAGACTAGTGGACCAAACTAGTGGACCAAACTACAAGCACTGTTTTTGTCTAGTGTAAATATGAGGCATGCTGAAAAATAAGAGTTTATTTATTATATTTAAACAATCAGTATGATGAGAGTGACGCCAAAAAATGCTATGAGCATTATGAGCATTTTAGCTTACAACGCTGCTTTACCGTAGGTGTAGCAGTTGTGTGGCAGCGACATCTGCTGGCTTCACAATACAACCGTTTCAGAAAACAATATTTGGAAGAGTCGGGCCCTTGCTGAGGTGCTCTGACGGGAAACAAAGTCAAATAAATTAATAAATAATGATGAAGAAGAAGAAAATAGAAAACAGTTCAAAAAGATTTTTTTTTCCCGTCATATCCTTGGCATGACTGAAATAGGAAATATGTATTTGATCCCCTACTGTCATGTAAATACATATATATATATATATATATATATATATATATATATATATATATATATATATATATATATATATATATATACATACATACAGTATATATACAGTATATATACTCTATATTCATTGTATATATATATACAGTATATATATATATATATATATATATATATATATATATATATATATATATATATATATATATATATATATATATATTTATACACAATGAATAATAACGAGTGAATAGTTCAAAATGACCAGATATAAATAAATAAATAACACGGTGGGTTTTACCCTTGAAAACTTTTTTTATATTAAAAAAGGTCATTTCGGGGTGTCCGCGTGGCCGTCCAAGTACAAACAAGTCAAAAACTATTTTCTCAAACTATGTTGTTTGTTTTGTATTAGATTGTCCCTTTTCTGCTCAGTTTCTTATGTTAAATTATACTTTTTTGCTTTAAAAACTGGCTTGTAAAAATGTTATATATGTTTGTATTTTTTTTGGAGGTGGGGGGTTCAAAAGCCAGTTTTTAGATCTGCTTGCTCGCTTCAAGTCAACCGCGCAGAAGCTGCGCAGCGCCGCATTGCGCAAATGAGGAAGTGCACCATGCGGAAGTAACTTCTTGTTTTTGTTGTATCAGGGCAGAGACTCACACGGCTTTAAACCTAACATTGTCAGGTCTACCCCAGCAGACAATGTTTGTTTGTTTTTCCCCCCCTGAAGATTAAGAAGAATTAAACAGTAGCAGGTGTCCTTATACCCACCGCGCCCTCCTCAGGTTTGTTTGGTTGTCGCTTTGAAAGCGGAGACGTGTCGATTTGCACCTCCTTCTGTTCTGTCACCATTCATTATTAAGCACATCTCTCTCTGTCTTTGGCCGCTGTATCGACTTCTCGGCTGCTTCTGTCAGCTTTCACCGCTCAGACTTCCTTTTTTTCTTCCATTATGTGTCATGTGCAGCTGAGAACACTGATTTTTGTAGCCTGGGTGCTGGGCTACGTGGCCTTCCTGCTCTCCATCAAGAGGATGTGGACAGGGAAACACATCCGCAGTCCGCTGGTCCGCTCGCTCTTTATGAGCATAGTGACCGAGGGTGACGCGGGAACAGCTGAACAGACGGAGGTAAGGATGTGAATACATGGCTGGGATGGGAGCTTCACACTGCAGTGAAAAAGATATTTGACCCTCCTGTCACACCAATTTTAAGCGCCTCCTATATGAGTCAGTAATGCGCTCTTATGTTGGTAACACCCCTGGGACGGTTCCACCTTTCTCCACGTTTTCTCCCTTGAAAGAGACGGTGGTTCTCTGACATCCTCAATCCTTATAAATAACTTTATAATGCTTTCCAGACTGATGGATGTCAATGGCTTTGTTTCACAGTTTTTCCATAGATAAGTGCATTATATGTTGTTTCTTAAGCCATGACTTCTTCTTTTCGTCATTTAAGCTCTATTCGAATGACTGTACTGTACTATTGTACTGTAAAGAAGAAAAGGACATATTTTTTCCCGTAGTTACAGTTTTGATTACTTTTTCCCATAAGTGGATAAAATCAGCATTAGAAACTGTTTTATGTATTTACTAAGGTTAACTTTGTCAAATACTAAAGTAAATTTGATGTTCTAAAACTGTTTTGATGTGTCTGAAGTGATAAACCAAAAACACCTGTCAGGGGACAGGTGTTCAAATTAAAGCTAGTGTAGCATGAACAATTCTTTACTTGTTTAACCCATTGTTACTTTTAAAATATCAAATCGAACAGAGTACAGTTATTACCAGTGCAGAGGTAGATGTTGTAAAGCAATAAAACCATTCTACAAAATCCAAACATAAGCAAATCAAATGCAGAAAAGGAAAAGCCTGAAAGTCAAAATGCCTTTTAAAGACTACAAAGTCAATCAGACTGTTATAGATAATGATTCGATCTAATTTGCCAGTAATGATCTTAGATGGAGGGGGGTCGTTTCACAGTATCGGTGGTATGTTGAGTATAATGTGCATTGTTAGTTTTCTGTCTCGTATATTACTTTGCATGTAGTCTAAAAAGTCTAATTTTCTTTCAATTTGACTAGAGCACCTTCTTCCAAGTTGGCTTTGACCCCCTACATCGTTTATGGCAAATTATGATGTCTTATGACTTTCTTGTTACAAATCTTCCATAAGATCATGGAGCCAGAGCCTCAAATCTGAGATTTTGGATCTCTACACACACACACTATCCGTTTTAAAATTCTGACTATGTAATGTGTAAACCGATTTTCGCCATTAGCTATTTCGCTCAAACTATCAAATCAGTTGAAGTCATTTGTTGTTGCCTTGTTTTCTTCCACCTTGCCCTGCCCTCGTTTAGTGGTACCGGTGCTGTCCAGACCTGATGGGAGAATCTGTGCGCCCCCTGTTTGTCCAGAGCCACCTGGACACTGACACCAAGGCGTTTCTCAAGCACAGCCAGGAGAAGTCCGGCTGGCTTTTCACACAGCTCTATCACTCTCTGGTATCATCTGTCCTCAGTCCTATAGTGTCACGCACCTCCATCAATGGGTGAGTGTTACCAGGTGTCTTGTGTTTCAAACCGAGGCCTTCCGTCTCTCTGATCTGCCGCCCGCCTCAGATTTCTGGGCCGGGGCTCCATGTTCGTCTTTTCCGCCGATCAGTTCCAGCAGTTGCTACAGATCGGCCCGGACTGGGAGGCCGACAGGCTGCTGGATCTTGGAGCCGGGGACGGAGGAGTCACAGAGGTCATGGGAGTCCACTTCAAGCAGGTCTACGCTACTGAGGTCTCGCCACCAATGAAGTGGCATCTCCAGAGGAGGAATTACACGTGAGTGGGTGGGGGGGATGGTTCACTTCCTGGGATGAGAGACGCAAGTTTTAAATGTTTTTGAACCTGTTTAAGTTATTAAAATGCAGTCATATTTATGGGATCAATAATTAAAAAAATTATCTACTGTTTCCATGCACCTCGGGTCAGTTGACTCTTTAGCCAGTTTATATATGAGCATTGTCATTTTGTCCCCTCCTACTTCTGTTTCTGTTTTTTGTATTGTTGTTGTTGTGGTTAAGCATTTTTATGATTTAAAGTGATAAATATCCTTAAAAATGCCAAGATTTGCTGTGTAATTTCACTCACCTAGTATTATGACCCCAAAACATTTTGCTACAATGTTTCCAATTTTGTTCTTAATCCCATTTTTCTCTGTTTTACTCCTAAAAAATGGAAAATTATGATCCCAGCTCATACATGGTATGTGACCTGGGTATGGAATGTATCCAAGGTGCATTTAAGCTGAATAACTTTATAGGATGATTCGACTAAAACTGCAGCGACATGGAAGGGGAAAACGATAACCACTAATGGTTGCTCCAATTTTTGTGAATTTGCTGTTTGTGTGCATTAACTGCATTTTGTCTGTTGTATTTGACAAGTCTTAATTTACAGCAATTTCCCTTCAAGTTACCCTCCATAAGATGATATTATTGAAAAATGGCATTGTGGATAATTATATTCAACTAGTTTTGGAACCTGTGAAAGGGTATATCCTATTTATTATGTTCTGACAATCAGACGTTTAAAAGAGGATGGGTTTTTTTTGTTTTTTTCAGCATGTCATTACTTTCTGCGGTTTTATATATTAACTCAATCCCACTTAAATAGTTATTTTCAGTTAGCAGAGAGTGACAATAGGATTTTTGTGCCCTTTTGTTGTGCATAGACTGCTGGGCATAGATGAGTGGCAGCACACTGGTTTCCAGTATGATGTAATCAGCTGCCTGAACCTGCTGGACCGCTGCGACGATCCTTTGCATCTCCTGCGGGACATCAAGAGCTCCCTGGTCCCCAAGACGGGAAGACTCGTCTTGGCTGCTGTGCTTCCCTTCCAACCTTACATTGAAATCGGTCAGTGGAGAAACAACAAAGTCATGCATTTGATTTGATTTCCAATCTAAATAAAATAAAAAGTACTTTCTTTTTTTTTTCCCTCCTCATCTCCTAGGAGGGAAGTGGGAGCGTCCAAAAGAGCACCTTAAAATCGCGGGAAAGACGTGGGAGGAGCAAGTCACGAATCTGTGCCGTGAGGTTTTCAAGCGGGCTGGTTTTGAGTTGGAGGCCGTGACCAGACTGCCGTACCTCTGCGAAGGCGACATGTATAACGACTACTATGTACTGGATGATGCGGTTTTTGTTCTCAAGGCATCAGAGGATTCTGGAGATTCTCCTCAGTGAGAATGGAACTGATTGTCGGGGGAGATGCGCTCCAAATGTTTTAGGGGTTTCTTTTTTCTCCATGGGTGTTAGTGCAGTGTAAAACGTGTCGTCCTTGCAGTCATCCGTTTCTGACTTGGGTGGAAATGGGGAGTCGCACGTGAAGCTCAGGTGCTGCGGTATAGATCTTTTGGATCCAGAGATACCTCAACTATTTAAGCAATAAAGGGGAAAAAAAAAGAGAGAGGCTATTGGGACAGCCACTAAAAAATTGGTTCTTCTAACATATCATCACTATGCTGTAAGTGTTGATCTGTAAAGTCTGGTACTTGTGTTTTGTGTTAAGATTTAAGTGTTAACTTCACCAGTGAAGACAAACATCTATTTTTTTTTTGCTTACTTTTAGTACATGACAACAGCTGTAAATACTAATGGAAAAAGTAAAATATTCTTGACATTTCCTGGTTACCGAGTAAAGGTTCAGCAAAACAACGTGAACTTATAACACTGCCTTTAGTGCTTTCTATCAAATTTACTAGTAAAAACTCTCAAATTCGCTCGTTTTCATGCATAGTCGTGAGCCTACAAAAACGGAGGCGGACTGAATCGTTTTAGGGCCTGGGGCAAAATTAAAGACTAGCCCACCATTTTTTTATTTTTTTTACAATTCAGTTTTCTGTTATTTCTTCTTTGTTGTTGCCTAAGAGCTACTTGCAGTATCCTGCTGTTTTTAATGCTGCGAGTGTTTTATCATTGCAGTCTTCAACATTTCTTTGTGTACAATTTTTTCAGACTCAGTTAGATCTTGATTCATTTTGTCTGAATGTTGCTTTCTGGGACAAGATGCTTTTGATCTTTTTTTCTTGCTCATGGCTGGAGTGCATGGTAGCTTAGATTTCTGCAGTGTTCATTTTAAATGGGAAGCCATTTGGTATTGAAAGATGTAATGTTATATTACGCACACAAAGGAAGACGAAGCAGCCATTATGGTCTCTGTGTTGCATTGACTGCCTGTAAAAGGGGGGAAAACACTAAGGTTAGAGAAAACGAAAGAAGTCTAGCTCTGACATATGATGGTGTCATTGGTTGGTTTTGAATTTAACAATGTGGAATCGATTTTATTGTTATTATTTTATTGTGTTTTTTCCCCCAACCATTTGACATAAAATAAGGTTTGTGTTCCAGATGATGGTGCCAAATGACAATTTAAAAATGTGCCATGATGTTTTTATGATTAAAAGTTGTGTTCCTGAATAAAAACTACACATTTTTAGATGATTTGTTTTTTGTGTTTTTTTTGTTTTTTTTGTTGTTGTTTTGTTTTTATCCAGTGTCATGAAAGGACATTATATTCAAATCCAACAATTTGTAGTTTCTGATAAAACTTCCAAGTGAGTATTTTTGCCAAAAAATAGGGTGATCTGCTGTCAAACCAAGAAGTTTTCATGACACAGTTTATTTATTTTTACCAAAGTCAGAAGCTCCAGTTTTTGTCATGACATATCACATTGATTTTGGGATTGTTGTGCAGACTCATCAGGTGCATACTAACGAATGTACTCGGTAATATACATCAAAACGTATGATTTACTGTAAATATGTCCAGAAATTATGAGAAACGTATCTAAAATAGTCTAAGCCACATAAATTGTCACCATCAAAACTTTTGCTCATGATTGCCGATTTTGCTACAGCTCTCATTGGTATCTCCTGATAAACAACTTCAACATGTATCCTAATGACGCGTCAAATATATCCTCCATACAGCTCAGCGGAATGTGCTGTCGTCTTGAACTTATCAACTAGTACGAACCGATAAAGGAAAACTCGGAGCTTTTCTTCTGAAACGGAAGGCAGGCTTCGCTTGACATAAATTACGCAAATGAGGCAGTGCGCTTTTTTGATTGGCTACTGTTCGTTCGTTTCTCGCTTGTCATTGGATGCTGCTATGTTGGCCACGTCTCCCAGCCACGTCGCTCGCCACTCGCCATTTTCCCCCTTTCCCCCGAGCTAAATACCGTAGTTTTTTTTTTCCTGGCGTCGCGTTTGTGTTCAGCTTTACAGTCGGGCTGGGTGGAAAAGGGAGTGTTACCGGAGAGGAACGGAATTCACCGAAGAGCTTTGAGATAGGTTGCTGACTGAGGGGGCTTCCACAAACATGAACATTTTCAGGCTAACCGGCGACTTGTCCCACCTAGCAGCCATCATCATTTTGTTGCTAAAAATATGGAAAAGCAGGTCCTGTGCCGGTGAGTACACCCCTTCCTTCCTTCTTTCATACAAAACTCAGTTTTTAAAATGTCAGGTCAAAATGTAAGCATTTATCTCGGTTTCTTAGTTGAACCTCACTTATTAGCTCCAAGCTAACGTTAGCTATAACTTGCTAGTGGTACCCTGTGGTGTAAAGCTACCATTTCTGTCAGAAAATGTGACGTTTCATACCGACACTGCTACTACGAAGAACAATGCGACGCTGTAATGAGCGCCTGCAGGTGGCTTTAGTGGCGACCGGATTCCTAAGTGTTGTCAGCTGACTGTGCATAGTTTGCTCTTGGTTTGACATGTTAGGCCCTTCAAAATTTCTGTTATTCACATACAATGACTTACTTCCACGTTTTTACCGCTTCTTCCACCACAGTTCGGTTTCTGTGTTCTGTGACGTGGCAGTGGCCCATCCAGAAGTAACAGTCACAGAGTCCACAGTTTGGCTGTGTCCTGGAGGGTTGCAGGAGGCAGTTTGCTATGTTTTATAATTTATTTATTTTTTTCTCCTTTATTTGGATCAAAGGTTACAGCTGTGCATCAGTCAGCTCCTTGAGTTATCACTGCTGCTTGCAGGAGATTGACTCACATCGTTAGCTTTCCTGTCTTATCGAACCTCCAGAGACCTTTTTCAGTATCGGATCCCCATCCTGCGAGCTGGATATTAAAACAAAACTGATGCACAGGGACGCATCTAAGAACTTTCTGAGATGTATGAAAGCATATTACAGGCACTCCTCTGGAGGTTTTGCATGGACACACAGTTGTTAAATACAGAAAATGCCGGCTAGAAACAATTGTTTCGCCATTGTTTTGGCGCGCCCCCCCTCCCCGCCCCTAGGAGTGCATACCCAGTTTTAATAATGCATCACAGTTGAGTTCTGATTAGTTAGTATTATTGTAAAGATACTATACGAGTGTTGGCACTAGTCTGTTGATTAGACAGTTATACTTTTCAATCAATAATTTCCCAAAAGCAAAAGTCATTAAGAGTTTTGTCAAAAATGCTTAAAAGTACTGTACACTTATTTTATTTACTTGGATCCAGAGTTGGAAGTGTCTCCATTTCACTGCTCTCATGTTCTTGTATTAATTGTGTATCCTGATGGTCAAGTATTAAAACAGCAGGGCTGAGCTCAAATCGTGGCACCGGCAGGTCTCTATTAAAAATAACTCGTGTCTGAATTAAAATTAAATGTGTGTTTTTAGAGGCTTTGCACTCCATTTCCATTCATTCGAATGAAAATTGCCTCCCTCTGGTAGATATTAATAATTGAAGTCATCTGAACATGAAGAGCGTGGCACAACTAGACCAACCCACATACTTTTTCACCTGATTACCTGGCCAAAGATGGTATAAATCAGTGATGATTTATGCCCATATTACCTTCCATAACAATTATGGGGGTAATATGTTGACAAGAAAACTGTTAGTCACACACAACACTAATAAAAGACACTTGACACTGATGATTTGGCAGTAAAACAGTCTGTGCCAGACCGCAGCAGCATTCCTCCTACTTGTTCCTTTGAGAATAATGCACTCTTTAACTTCCTGTTTCTGCCATCTGCTGTCTCCTTGCAGGTATTTCTGGAAAGAGTCAGGTCCTGTTTGCCTTGGTCTTCACCACTCGCTACCTGGACCTGCTTACGTCCTTCATCTCCCTCTACAACACCACAATGAAGGTAAATCGCATTGCGATGAGTGTTTCCCGCAAGGCGTGAGCACACAGTGCTGAGGTGGATCTTACCCTTGAACTAACACACTTGTGTTTGTTGAAGGATGATCCGCATCCTCCCTCCCTGCGTGATTCTGTTTGCGTTAAGCTAGCGCGCTTGTTGTCGTCCTGCAGGTAATCTACATCGGATGCGCTTACGCCACCGTCTACCTGATCTACATGAAGTTCAAGGCGACCTACGATGGGAACCATGACACGTTCAGAGTGGAGTTCCTGGTGGTCCCAGTGGGCGGGCTGTCTTTCTTGGTCAATCATGACTTCTCCCCTCTGGAGGTCAGTAATCTAAACCAATTTTAAAGCAGATCGTTTATCCAGTTCAGTCAAAAACATGCTGGAATTGTTTATCCCGCAGATCCTGTGGACATTTTCCATCTACTTGGAGTCGGTGGCCATCCTCCCACAGCTCTTCATGATCAGCAAAACGGGAGAGGCTGAGACCATCACCACCCACTACCTGTTCTTTCTAGGACTCTACAGGGCCCTCTACCTCATCAACTGGATATGGAGGTTCTACTTTGAAGGATTCTTTGATATGATTGCCATTGTGGCAGGAGTGGTGCAGACAATCCTATACTGCGATTTCTTCTACTTGTATGTAACAAAAGGTGAGAGCTTTGCATTTTTTTAACGCTTTTCATTTTTACAAAGAAGGTGTAACCTTTTCTAAAGCATTTAGGTGATAAATGTTGTAAAATATGTATCTTGTGTTTTCTTATGTAGCCAGTTTCTCCTCGGTCACAAAGCACAGAACCTCACTCTGCTTGTAAAGGTCGGGCTTCTCTTGTAACCAAACTCGCTGTTGGGAGTGTTTCAGGTTGCAAAGGAACATTTGTGAAAACCACATACTGAAATAGAGAGTCCATCCCTTTAGGGCAGGTAGAGGCTGGGCCAGACTTTAGAAAAGGCTTACTTGAGCAGTAACACAGGACTTCAACTTTTGGGGACTCCAAAGATTTTATTTTTATTTTTAACTAAATGCTTGCTTTGAATTGTTCTTCATATAAAACTTATAGGCCCATATCAGATTATGTTAATACTTTGGGATTTTTCTTAATATAAATAATATCCAAGCATTTTAAAATGTCCACTCTACCTCCACTACACAACTCTGCTACTCTCTTTGATCCACAAACTGCTCAGCCTGTGCTTTACTAGATTCTAATCATGTCCATTTTGGTCCTTATTGATGGAAAATGTCGTTGCTCAAATCTTTTTATTTTTATTTTTCAGTATAGAGTTTTAAAAAGGAAGTCAGAGGAAGCACAACAGGTGTGAGCAGCAGCTTGACAGGAAGTTACTTTCTGTGTGTTTTCTGTTCATTTGGACTGCACCTTTTTAACAGTGAGACTGCAGAAGAAAACGGGCTAAATGAATTAGTGTTATTGTACCCATTTTGCAATGTACCCATTTGCTTAAGTTGTCATGTGAAATATTTTCTCTTTGATTTGAAATGCTAAACCCTTGCTCTAAAGTAATTTCGACTGTTCTAACGTTATTCTTCAGGCGCTTTATGAGCATGTCCTCATATTTGCTCCTATGTCAGATCGTCTTGCTGCGTCTTATTGCTGTTTCTGCTCTGCCTGGTTTCAGTTCTCAAAGGAAAGAAGCTGAGTCTGCCAGCCTAAGTGCCAAAGAGAAGCAAATTGGCAAATTGGGAGCGATCGGAGGGGAACAGGATCAGCAGTGGACACCTTTTGCAAAATATCGAGAAAAAAAAAGAAAAAGAAAAGAATAATAATTACAATGGTATCACGTCCCTTCCTCCTCCACCACGGCCTTCTCCTCTTCCCCTCCAACCAGCGTAAGATGCCTGAGACAGAGCAACTCCGGAGCTGCCGACTGATCCAGAACCGGTGGATTCGGAACGCCTGCATTTGGATTTCTGTTTGATGCATCTTGCCTTAACTTTTTTTTATTGCTCTGTATAAAGGAAGCGAAACACTGCAGGTTTTCTACATAAAAAAGGAGGATCATTGGCATGTAATGGGTGAAGATGCCTGAGATTTTTCAGTGTATAATATTACACTGCTGGGAGAATGTTGAGTTTGTAATATTTGCAATCAAAACAAATGTTCTTTCATAAAAATAGGGACATTTGTTAAATAATTTTAAAAATGGACAAATTATTCATGTTTCCCCCTACATTTATTTGACTATTTTACATTCCCACTAGTAAAGTTTGTTCTGGCATAAAAATGCAGTACAGGTAATGTTTTCTGTCCAAGAAAAAAAAAAAAAAGCAAGTTGGACACAACTCAAGTTATTTGTTCAGATGCCATCAGAGCTGGTTTTGTTTTGTCAGTGTATTTTAACTGTTCATATTTAAAGGCTTATGAAGAGTAAACGCAGAAAGCACAGGTGTAAGAAAACAAGCCAGTAAACACATTTCTGTAAATGACTTTTTACATGAGCTCCTGCTCACCAAGTACACATCACTTGTAATTACACATTATTGCCAAGCTTGTTCATTTCAGAAAAGGTTCTTTTTAAACATTTAAAATTCATAAACTGAAGCTTATGTGCTGTAGTTGAAGCCTCACTACAGAAAGTTTTCATCTTTTAGGTGGAGTTGTATTTATTTATTTTTTCTCGCTGATTCCAATAAACACAGAGTCCGGAGAATGGTTTAAGTGTCATCTATTTATTTTCCGCACGACACAGTGTATTCATTAATATTCTTGACTATTCGTCTTTGGCTCCAAGCTTTTGAGGTTGGAAGGCCTGTTTGCCATCACTCTTTAATTCTAAGATTCAAGTTGAAAGTCTCTCTCTGTCTCTGTCTCTCTCTCTCTCTCTCTATATATATATATATATATATATATATATATATATATATATATATAATTTTGTGTACGTGTGTTGAGATTTTAGATATTTTCGCCGAAACAGGTTGTTTGAGCTTTTACGGTATCCGTAGTTCTCTCGATAAGGGCGCGGAACAAGCACGCGCGTATTTTGGCGGTGTAAAGCAGCTGGCGAGAAGCATAGACTTGGGGAGCTGTATCTGATGGGGAAACACGAATCGATGTAACACCGCCTCTCTGGCTGCAGTGCGCGCTCCAGACACAGGGGGAACAGATTTTCACAGGAGAACAGAATTTCGCACAAGACCGGAACAGAAAAGACGTCGGACAAAGCCTTTATACATGCTAAAAGGAAGTAGCCGAGAGAGCCTATTTTATTCAGTTATGACTGGTTTTCGTTAAACTAAGTGTTAGATCAACTGCGATATGGAAGATATTGCTCAGGAACGTTCTTCAGGTGAGTTACTGCCACTGGCTGCCTAAACACATAGTGTAGCTAGCTAACATGGCTTAGCTTCACGCTAATGTTAGTGAGCGCTAAGATCTACATTTTAAAGAGTATCCATAACTTTTTAAAATTAATATGGAGCAAAAATAAACCTTAGTATGATTTTTCTTATATTTTTAAAACCCTTTCAGACGCTGTATTTTGTTACTGAAAATTCTTATTTGTAACCTTTGAAATGTGTGATATATGTTTTTATTTTGTGCAAAGACATTAGAGAAAGTTGCCAACGTCAGAAATTGTACAGTTCTCTGTATAGCTTGAACATAATTTTGAAAGGACTTATTAATGAAGTTAAAAATACAAAGCCGAGTAGAATTTATTTGGATAAAGCCATCCAAATTTATGGGAAAATAAAAGTTAGCATAATGCATACTGGAAAATGGTATTGATTTTAATGAGAAATTACGTAATTATTAGATTGTTGTAAGCTGCAAAAAGAGCCTAAATAATAAGCTTGACAGTGAGTATGAGGGTTTTCTGCAGATATCCTGTGTTTATCTTTCCCAAATATTACTGTGTACCACACTTATATACTTAATCTCATCTATCCAAAGGACATTATTGTTAAATTTAAATAGATGTTAGGAAGACTTATTTAATAGCCATTGGATCCCGTTCGTTACTGATTGGGTGGAGATTAGATTCTTTGAAAAAAGCACAAATTACATTAATAGCCATGGAGATCAGAGTCCATCAACTAACTGCATCATTGGAGTTATTTGGGATTATTGTATCATTCATGCTCAACAGATAAATTTGTTTTTGCTTGTACAAGCTTAAAAATGAGAGGAATTGCATGCTTGTTCTTAACAAAACATGAAATAAAACCAATGATCCTCCATGTTAACGTAGCATCTGTTTACCTCCAGGTGCGCCTTTTTCTCTCTCCGTTCTGCGTCTCCTGGTGCCGCCACTACGGCTGGCCTCTGCAGCGATCTGGCAAACCGTCCAGCAGAAGGTCGTGGCTGACTACGGCATCCTGGAGGAATTTGTTTCTATGGTTACCGACACGATTCCAGAGCTGCTTACGAGTCGGCAGAGGGCCCAGCTCACACTGGGTCTGAGAGCACGGGTAAGGTGTCGTCCAGATTCAAACACTGCCTGTAGTTTTGATGTAATTAACACAGCTAAGCATAATGACAACTAATCACAACAAAAAAAATTTGTTGTTCTTTGGGGGTTTTTCAGTTGATCTTGGATTTATGCCAACGGGAAGCTGCTCCTGACTGCGAGCTTGTTGAACCACATTTGAACAGGATGGAAATGCTCATCAGGTCATGGCTTGAAGAGGTGACTGAAACTCCCCTAACATCATTACTTTTGCTGAGCAACCTACATGTTCCTAATACCTTGCAGTCAACTGAAACGTCCCGTCGCAAATCAGGCACGGGGGTTGAAGTCCACCCACCAATAACGCATCCTTGATCCACCTTGGGAGTTAGTTATTAAACTGCATTCTGCAAGGGGTTTCTGTCTCAATATTTAGTTGTTAATTTCTTAATCTACACAGCTCCTTTTCACTGCTTGAATGTTCATCTGTGGCTTATCTTACAGGCCGGTGGTCCAAATCCAGAAGTGTCCCACTTGGACTTTGTGGATCTGATTAAGAAGCTATTGGGAAGCCCTGATGAGAGAGAACGCTTCTTTCAGGTAAGGCTTGTTGATCCGTTTTTAGTTTGCTGTAATCATTATCATTTATCGCCTAATTCTAGGGCAGAGATAGTTTATTAAATAACACATCAGGCTCTCAATATCTAGGATTCTGCTTAAAAATAACACCTGCCAGCAGCCTATAGAACCATTTTTAATTATCAGTCAGGGAAAAAAATCTTGATTTTTTTTTTTTGTCTGTATGTATTTATTTATAAATAAAATATACTTTCTACTTCCCAGCGGGGTTTCCGTGAAGATTTTGGTGCAAAATATGACAAAGCCGTCGATGCCTTGATGTGGTTGTTTTTGTCTAGATTTGAAAACATCCTTCCTGTTCAAACCTTCCATCAGGTACATGAATAAATCCCAGTTTCTGTCTCCTCTTCAAATTAGCAGACATTAAAACGTCCTTACCATTTTCTGCACACAGGTCGCATCCGTGTTCGGGGAGGTTTCATGTGGCTTGGCAGAATATGTTCAGTCTGTGTCTCAGTGTGACGAGCTTAAAAACCTTCTGCAACGTCACAAAGACCTCAGTCGACTGGACCACAATGGTAAGTTACAATAATCAGAGAACTGTGTGACTGACTTGCAAAACCTGGTGAAGTAAAATGATGCTTTTCAATCAAATTTAAAATTCACAGAAAGCACTATAGTTTTTCCAAATGTTTCCAAGTGGCAAAAAAGTTACTTTCTAAAGATTAGGATAGCAATGTTAAAATTTGACTAGAACCTGGTTAGTCTTGTTGCGTCGAGCTCTTTATATGTCAAGAAATATCACTTCACATGCAGGCCCCTTGCACATAGGAAGCGACATGCAGCATGCTTACCACTGCAATAGGGCTCCCAGCTGTGGAGAAGGATGCGCAGCTCCAAGTTGTACCCAGGGTTGGCTATGATGGTTGCCTAGAGACTGAAAAAAGTTGGCTGCTTTTAAAGCTGCAAAAATGTAGCCCTTAAATTTTGGATGGGAACTCAGAATAGTAAGTTGTAAACACAGAGTATAGTTGGAACTAGTAATTTGTGGATCTGATTGTTTTATTATCTGTAAGTTGGAATAATCAAAATTTCTGGAAATGAAAGCTCGAAATAATTTACTGTTTTAATGAATTAGTACGATATGAGTTTGACTTTCTTGCTAGCCTTCATAAAATGTATCTTATGCACTTTAGTCTTATACAAGAAATTATCTTTTTCTTCTCTTTTCCAGATATTTCTCTGGATGGTTCCTGCATCATCTCTGCCCTCAAACTTCCTTCTCTAAAATCAAGCAAGACATCTGAAAGTCAAACAGAAGTCAATATTTTGGGCTGTGTCCCATCATGCCCATCACCTATGGAAGAAGACTCTTCACCATCGCTTGAAGCATCCCAGATAAAACCTCATTCTGCTTCAGGACCTTTAACTGTTGACGCGACTAATTTGGAAAATGGAACACAGCTTTCCAAGAATGAAAATCAAACTGAGAATAATGCGGGTGACGTCCTTGAAGGTCAAGGGAAGGCTGCGTCTCGCGTCGTGAAGAAGCGTAAAGTTCCTGGGAAAAAACTTGAGAAACCATCTCGACCCGTGAGGGCTAACAGGGGAATGTTAATGAAGAAGATTCTTGAGAAGGAGAAAAAGGAGCTACGGGATAAAACCCCACCGGCCAAAAACCCTGCTTCCAGGAAAACCAGACAATCCAACAAGACTCCCTCTTCAGTGACTAATAAGCAGGAGTCTGCTCGCTCCAGCAAATTGTCTTCACATAAGCCTGCTGTGGCCACATGCAGTGAGGATGACTCCTGGTCTTACTACTCGGAGAAGTCTTGCCAAGACGATGTCAGTAATGCAGATTCCTGGTCTTACTACTCAGACAACGATGGTTCGTTTGCAACACCTGTCAGCAGTCCCGCTGAAAGTGATTCATTTTCTAGCTGCTCTAATGCGGACACTCCTGAAAATAAGTTCACTCCATCCCCAAAACCCAAACGGTCCAATGCGCAAGCCAGCACTCCAAAAAAGACTCGGAATTTCTTGTGTTTTATTTGCAAAGAGCAGGTGAGCAAAAAGCTGCGAGCTCACATAAAAAGCCACTTTCCCGACAAAGACTACACCTGCCCCCAATGTGGCACCAAGTATAAACTCCTCTCTTCGCTTGAGAGACACTTGAAAAAGACCTGCTTCGAGTACCACCTCAAGAATGTAGATCCCACCAAGCCGGAGGAAACCCAGAACCTTTCCAAGTGCGACAAGTGTGGAGATGCATTTCAGTACAAGATTTCCTTACAAAAGCACCTGCTCACACACCATGAGCTGTACTGTGGTGTGTGTCGGACGGTGCTGCGAGACGCGGAAACGCTGGCCCGACACAAAACCGCACACACACCGTTTCAGTGCACCCGCTGTGACCAGACCTTCACCGTTTTTAAGCACTTGGTTAGGCATTTCGAAAACACCCACGAAATTAGCAAACCCTTCAAATGCAATCACTGTCCAAAGATTTCACCTAAGCTCAATGCTTTAATCAGACACGAATGGCAGCACACAGGTCATCTACCCTTTCAGTGTGGTCAGTGCAGTTTGAAGTTCAAGTCATTCTCATATCTTTTGTCCCACGAAAAGGTCCACAAAGGGGAGAAACCCTGCCTGTGCTCAGAATGTGGAAAGACTTTTGCCCACAGGTCCAACCTATACCGCCACATTAGACTGATCCACAGTGCTTCTAGAAATGAGAAGAATTATTCTTGTTCCCAGTGCGAGAAGATCTTTAAAGAAAAGGCCACCCTGATAAGACATCAGAGGACCAAGCACCTCCAGCAGCTGTTCCGCAGGGAGTGCCCCTACTGTAGTAAGATGGTCGCTCCGTCAACATTGGCAAGGCACAAAATGATGCACATGGGACAGAGCCCCTTTAAATGCACCACCCCTGATTGCGAGAGCGCCTACAGAACTGCTTCGGAGCTGAAGAGACACGTCCTTTTACACCACACCACTGAGCGACCTCACAAATGTGACGTCTGTGGAAAGGGCTTTGTGCGACTCGGCGATCTCAACTTGCACGCAAAGATCCACACTAAAGAAAGACCGTTTGTTTGCCACATCTGCGGAAAGGCGTTCCTCAAGTCCTACAGCATGTTTAGACATAAAAGGCTTCTACACTCATCTGTGCCAGATTAGAGTAAAATCGTAGAAACGCTTAAATGAAAGCAGTAAAAGTGTCATAAAGCAAGTGCAAATGTTGAGAAAAATGTGTGTGCCCAACAGCCGGTGTACCGTTGTCGGACGGATCTTAATGTTTTGGAGATGAACCTTTTGTAGTACTCTATACGAGGCTCTGCAGTAATTAGTACTGGACCAATGACTGGCAACATTTTGTTGCACAAACTGGTGTTAGATGGTGAAACTCCTTTTGTGCAGGTTGATGAGGACTGGAACTGAGTCTGCACTCTAAGGAGATTGCGGTTGGTATTGAAATTTCTTGACACGCCTTTGCTGAGAAATAAAACAATAATTTTACAAGAAATTTTCAGTGGTATGTCAATTTCGACTTCCTGCTTCCTGCTACATATATGAAAGAGGACTGGTGCAAACATCTTACAAATGTCACCTTTGGTTGAAAGTTTGTAACATTTTCTAGCAAAGGGCTTTGAACTTGGTTCTTAAGGGTGAAATGCCATTTAAAAAGAGACCCTTAACCTTATTGTCTGACATTAAATTGAACCAAACATTTTCTGCTTTTAGAATGACCAAAGTTCTCTGGCCATGCGATTGACATAGGCAGAGATGTGGATATGGTTTGAGGGACACCTTAAACCGATATCAGTGGACAAATTGTGTGCACCCAATCAGTTGTGTTCTTTTTTCTAAAGAAAAATATCTTAATCATCATTGCATCTGTGACCGCCAGAACAAAATATATATTTTTGTTTTGTCAGTGTAATTACATAAAACATTCAAGAATGTAATATATAATATGCAATCTCAAACATAAAATTGGAATTTTTGGCCAAAAAGTCACATTTGCTTTGAAGGCATATTCTCCATGGAAAGATTATGAGGTTACTTTTGTATTAATGCTAAATTTTTTTAATTGTGGCTCAAAACTTTTAAGATTCAGTTTCATTGTTCTTTCTCCTGGTTTTGGATGATTGTGAGACTGAAAAGAATTTCTATGTCTTGAGTTAAATGTGCTGTGTGGAAAAAAATAAAACTTGAGTGTGAATTCAAGAAAAATGTTAAGAGGAAATATAATCAAAAAGTGGATACATTTTGGATCTTGCATTTTTTTTTATTTGATTTTTATAGCTTATTTTTCTCAGTTCAATTGTGTACATTTCACATATGTTTTAAAAGTCTTTAATTTTATTTCACATCTCGGCATTCATTTTAACAAGGGTGGTGAACTTTTGAGATTTACTGTAACTTCTTAAACCTTATGGATCCTTAAGGCATGAAACGGCCGCTATGTATGAGGAACAAATCAGTTGTGTCAACACTTGCAGATATTTTGGGAAATAATAATAGTGGTTTGCACTGATCTGAATAGCTAGAAGGTTAATAATTACACTATAATTATTCAGCATAACCGAGCTTTTCAAGAACGATTATTCATACATACAACACATTTGATAATCTTCAAATTGGTGTTGCAACAGGTCGCCACGAAGCGGAACGGAGAAGAGCTAGCTAACTTGAATCCGGACTGTTGTTTCAGACGGAACGCAGAGCAACCGTTGACGCAGAAGAAGCGCCTGGAAGACTTTGGTATTGAACAAAGCCGCTGTTAAAGGAATCTCTTTGACTGTGGCCGAGTCCCGGACAGTAGTTGTTCTCACTGTAATGTTGCTACAGTGACTGTTTAAGATGGAAGGAGGAAGTTCCGAGTTATCCGGTGAGAAAAAACACTAAATGGCAGATTTGTTTAGCTAGGCCGCAGCGCGCGCGCGGGAATAGCATCTTAATAATATGTTAAAACTGACGGTTTTCGTCATAGTGTCCATATTATTTTATTGAAGTCGGACTAACGATTTTCTTAGACGCCGCCAGAGGTGCTTATTTTCAAGCCTTGCGGGTCAGGTAGATCCAGCTGATGCTAGAGGTGTTCTGCCACAGTGCCAACCTAGCTAGCTGAGAAGCATTGGAGCTAACTCAGTTAATGCTAGGCTAGGGTTAGCTTCTGAAATGACTCCGGTGGTTTTTACAGTTCACTCTTAATATTTCTTAAACAAACAATTCCTAAATTATGTGCTTATATCATTTATTTAAACTGAATATAAATCCTTTACGATACAATTACATATTTGACCAAGTCCGGAGAATGCAAATAAAACCAGGAATATCCGGCTTAATCGGAGTTTGGCCCTGAAATGTTTTTTTTCTTTTTCTTTTCGTGAATAGCAAGTTTAACACTTTAAAAGATATTTACTTTAAATGTTCAGTTAAAGTAAATATCTTTGTGTAATATTCTAAATAGTTCTGTCAAGTCAAACGTTTTCATCTCAAAGATCGCTAAAAACATTTCAGTAACACAATAATGTTTATACATCAAAACACAAGAGGTGTGCAACATTTAAACAGCTGCCCTTGTGGAGCTAATTTGTGTTCTCTGAAACACACGAAAAGTTGTCACCAAATCACAACTTTAAAAAAATTACTCAAAAGAAAACAAATTGTCATAAATAGTCATATTTATGACTTGTAAGAATCCTGGTATCCAGCCATTTTTAACCTTAACATCTACGTCTGTGAATATTGAAAGATTCCTGCTTTTTTTCCCCCAATCAATTCTTAAAATCTAAAAATTTAGTTTATTTCACTGGCCACCTAACATCCTTCTCCATCACTGTCTTAGTGAGCCCTCAAGTAATAAACCACTTTTGAATCAAGCGTTCAGCCTTGATCAGCCATTACCACATGTATCCATGGTTTTGTAGTTTTTGGAGCTTGTTTATAAGTTTGAGTAAACTTTTTCTTTTTTTCTTTTTCTTCTTGTGGGTTGGTCAGAAATTTGACACAGGCATGGACCAGTTACCAAATTAAGAAATGTGGTAGGAGGGACCTCCAATTGCATTATTGTTCCCGCCTCCTCAAGTAAAAAAAAAAAAAAAAAAAAGTTTCTATGTACTTTCAGGGCATTTACATGGCTTAATGGTCTACTAGGTTGACTTTAAAAAAATCTACTTGCCTTCAATTGCTGTTTTGTAAAATCTAAGCTTAACAATGATCCCTAGCCACAGCTGAAACCAGATATTTACGTACAATGAGTAAAAACACATGTACACCTATTTGTTTTCCTCCTCACTGTCTGAAGTTAAATCAGACCTTACTATTCCTGTTTTAGCTGAGATAGAATGACCAAATTTATTTCTATTTGCTTAATGAAGGTAACCTGGCAAGAACGTTTTTTAGAGATTTTATTTTTTGTAACTTGCTTCGAATTCATAAATTTCTGTATGTTTGGGTAGCATCATCAATAACTGTCTTTTAAACTGTATGACATAAGTCAAACATTTTGTATTCGTTTTTTTTATTCAGTGTATGTAAATATCTGGAATGAAGACCCATTGGCCTATCTTTGAGAACATGCCTAGTATAAAAAGGTGTAGCTATTTATTTTGATAACAAAGACTACACCAAGACTCTTAAATCGCTTGTGTTGGTGCCATATGATTGACGGATTCACTCTTTTTCTTGACCAGTAATTCAACCTTTGGAGGCGGTAGATGAGGCTGAGCAGATATGTTGATATTCTATGAAGGATTATATTATAAATCATTTATTAAAGTCTTTCACTAATCTGTTTTTGGGGAAGGCCAAGGGTAAGACATGCAGCTATCAAAAAAATTATGGGAGCTGGAGAAAGTCCCAAAGAAAGTGTGAACACTGATCACTAGAGGAAAATGTACATATATTCTTTCAAATCCAGGACAAGCAATAGCAAATGTTCTAAAATAATTACTTTTATTTTATTCGTCCTGTTCAGACATGATATAAACAAGTAGCCAGTTTATTTCACTATCAAACATTTTTGATGCACCCATGGATTCAAAGAGATCATATTTATTAGGATTTAATGACAGTGAAGTAACATGCTATGAAACAGAGAAATCTTACACTCAGAGAGTGCAGACAGCCTAAAATCATCCTCCAGAGGATAATGTCAAAGAATCCCTAGAGAGGCATAGAACTGCCTGGAGCAGCAAGCTAAGAGTTTAATCTTCAGAGCAGTAGTAACACATCACTTGTTTGAGGCTGAACAGGAAATCCCAAGGACAGGTCTGGAATCATCTGCTGGGGTATAGTAATGCAGACCAGATGTTTGAGTTTTAAAAAAATATATATATTTTTTGCAAAGCAAGATGTTTTACTTTAGGTTTGAATCCCAGACTTGCTCTAAAACATGCACCTGCTTTTCCAAGCAATTACTGACTGTGTTTCTGTGTTTTGCAGGTCCCACTCTTCCCCTCTCCGCCCTGCGTCTCCTGGTTTCCCCCATCCGCATGGTGTCTGCTGCGATCTGGCACACGGTGGAGCAGAAGATTGTGTCCGACTATGGCCTGCTGGAGGAGTTTGTGTTCATGGTCACGGAGATTGTTCCTCAGCTTCTTTCTACAAGGCAGCGAGCCGAACTCATTCTGGGCCTCAGAGCACGAGTGAGTCGGGTTTTGATTGCTAGTATTGGTTTCTGATTGGAGTTCTTACATTAATCATGACCTGAAAGAGTCCAGGTCTTGTTGGGGACTAGTGATCAGTATAGTGGCACAAGAGGCTTATCTCAACATTAAGGGTGCATTGTTTGGTGTTTAGAAAGCAGTTTTTTTTTTCACCAAAATAAACGTAATGATATATCAACAACACAACTGCACTTGTCAAATTAGTGTCTCAAAGATGGATATACAGCACCCATTAAAAAAGCAACCTCCTAATGTTAATCATCAAACTGCTGTTTCCTAAAGGGATCAACTCTAAAGCAATGCAAACAAAGCAGAAGGGGCATCTGAGCAGCTTTGTAAACATTTTTTTATCTTACCGATTTATTTATTTTGGCCTTTTAAATTGCAGCTGATCCTGGAACTGTGTCGTTCCGATGAGACGGCCGACCTGCAGATTATCCAGCCTCACCTCGACCGAATGCAGAGCCTCAGGTCTCTGTGGAAAATAGAGGTAAACTTTCTTACCTCTATTGCATGCTGGGTTTGTTGTTTCTGATGAATGCAGTCATATTGCTTGTCATTTACTATCAGTTTGCAAAACCAATTGATTCTGTTTCTGCCTACAGTCTGATGCAGAAGTGTCTGATTCTCATTTCATGGGCCTTGTTCAAAATTTGCTCAGAGATCCAGATGAAAGAATGACCTTTTTCCAGGTAAGCTTACGTAGACTAATGGCTCTGTAACTTTAGCTCTTGTTAAAGTTGTTTGGTGGTCACCCACCGTATTTACTGGATTTGTTGGTGTTTCAGGATGTTTTTCCTGGAGACTTTGGGCCCACATACGACAAAGCTATTCAGACTCTGATGTGGCTGTTTCTGTCCAGACTTGAAAAGCTCCTTCCTGCTCAAAGTCTCCAGCAGGTATACACATAATCTCAAGAGGAAAACGTCTTGGCTTTTTGTTGTACTCAAAAAATGTATTTGAATGGAATATAATTTAAAAAAACATTTATTTTTTTGTTTTTTATCAGGTTGTTTCACTGATGAGTGACACCACCTCTTTCCTGAATGAATCCATGGAGACTTTAGTTCAACCTGAAGATCTAAAGGTTTTGTTGGACACACAGAAAAATCTCACCCACCTTGAAGATATTGGTAAGGAGCTCTTTCTTTGATATACAGGTTCATTGCCATTTAGCAGTTCTGTCAGGACGTTCTCTGTATGTTCTACCTGAACTGATCTATTGTGTTTCTTTTCAGAGTCTTATGTTGTCGACAGCGGCATCTTATCTGCCCTTTGTCTTCCTCCTGTGGAAAGAGTCGTGATTGTCAACGAGCAGCCAGGAACCGACGCAGAGAGTGGCCTCGTGTATACAGTCTGCTCAGAGATGGAGGTGGAATCTGAGAACAAAGAAGTGTATGTCGAAGTACCTGGGAGCACAGCAGAGTGTGCAGAGCCACAGTGGTTTGGCATCAGTGGAGAGGTGAAGGCTGAAATGGACAGTGTTGTGGTCTCGGATCCCACTGAAGGCACTGAGGCCAGCGAGGGGGAAATGGTAGACGACCAGCACGATGACCATGCGGGGACTCTGATCATTGGGGAGGACGGCCAAGTGACACTGCTAGATGGCGTGGAGAAGAAGCCAAACAGACGTGGGCGGAGAAGGAAATGCCCAGACGACGATAAAGATTATGAAGTGGAAAGTAAAGCAAGGGGCTTTAAGGAAGACTTGGATGCAGACCCCTTGTGGGAAAGACCAGTGAGAAAGAATCGAGGACTTAAGATGAAACGGTACCTGTCGCAGTGGAGAAAATCAGGCAAGACTTTGGGCGGTACCACGGTTTCCCAGAGTTCAGCAAAAAACGACTTGGATGAGAGAACGTGCAAGGTGTGTGGCAAAGTGGTGAGCCAGGCCAAGTTCCTGCAGAGACATATGAATCAGCACACAGAGGAGCTGCCCATTGCTTGTTCTGTGTGCAAAAAGTTTTATAAGAGTTTACGCTTCCTGCAGCAGCACAAATGTACGACTTCAACTAAGGTAAATCCAGATAAAGATACTCAAGGACAAGAAACCACATCAGATGCTGGTGAACAGTCATCCAGTGGGGTCATTTGTGAGTCGTTTATTGACGATCATCCTCCAGACAGCGCGGCCCAAGATCCTGACTATATCATGTCGGAGAAGTCCTCCGGGGAATTAGGAGAAAGAAGCCCAGACGGAAGCAAGAGTGGCCTGGAAGGTCCGTTCTACTGTCCTCACTGCAGCGTCGAGTTCAAGTGCAGACAAACGTTTAGGTTCCACATGAGGAACATTTGCTACACTGAGCAGCAAGTGGATCCAGAGAACCCAGATGATGTGAAACACTGTTTCAGATGTGACGAATGTGACAAGGCCTTTAAGTACAAGTCCACGTTAGAGTCCCACAAGCAGACCCACAACCCGCTCTACTGTGAGGTCTGCATGAAACTAGTACGTGACTCAGAGGCTCTGGCCATGCACAAAGAATCCCACACGCCGTTCCAGTGTAATCGGTGCGAGGAGCACTTCCCTGTGTTCAAGGCACTTCATAAGCATTACATCGATGCCCACAACCCCACTGAACCTTTCACTTGCCCGTACTGTGACACGACCTTTGCCAGTTTGAAGCGTTTCATCAGACACGAGTGGAAACACACCGGTTACCAGCCTTTCCAGTGCACTCACTGTGCTAAAAGGTTCCGCTCATACTCTGACCTTGTGGAGCACCAGAAGAAGCACACAAAGGCGTATCCGTACCTTTGCTGGGAGTGCGGCAAGAAATTCAGGCACGGCGTCACGCTGACAAGGCACGTGGAGCGCGTGCATCATGCTGGAGAACCCGTAGACGAAAAACCTACCACGATCTTCCCTTGTACTCAGTGCGATAAGACCTTCACTTCTAGAAGGTGCCTTCTAAAACACGATAACTTCCACCACAAAGGGATGCGCTTCCCATGTGAGCACTGCGGAAAGGGATTCTTTGGGAAGGACGCATTGGTGAGGCACACTTTGATCCACACCGGCGAAAGGCCTTTCAAGTGCGATGACTGTGAGAAGTCTTTTAGATCCGCAGCAGAACTGAAGATTCATAGGCGGTACCATACTGGAGAAAGACCGTTCAAGTGCACCATATGTGAAAAGGGTTTTGTCCAATCCTGTTTTCTTACTTTGCACATGCGAACACATACAGGAGAGAGACCATATGTATGCGCAGTTTGTAACAAGGGCTTTTCAAGTTTGCATGGCCTCAAACGACACAGGAGACTTGTCCATTCCTAGTTTCTATCAACATTAAATTAATCTTAATGTGGACTTTAACTATCAGTTTACTATGTCCCTTATGAAGGAGGTTAGTTTAGCTTCAGCTTTGTGCCAGAAAATAAAAATGGATTGCTTATGATATTAAATCTCACCATGGCTGTTTGGGTGCTAGTTAGATATGGAGACTTGACACCAAGTTTTCCTCTTCTGTGACATTGTCCATATATTGCGTGGTTGCCACAGACCTGCGTTGTCAGAAATGTATAATTGTACTGAATTCTAAAAATGTATCTTTGTATTTTTTACAGACATGTTTGCTGTAGTTCTATGTATAATTTGTATGTATGTGATTTAAAATTTAATTACCTTTAGAAATTTGGTTTTTCTTCCTTAAATAAAAATTTCTAGTGTCACTTGCTTTGAGTGATTTGGTGTGGTAATCTTTTTTTGTTAATAGTATTTACCTAAAATTTTAGAAGAAATACAGTCTATTTTATTTTAATTGGCTTTTATAATACCAACTTCAAGGAATTTAAAAAGGCTTTATTACAGCACCCCCCATTGAAAATAGTTTTGTCAAATCAGTAAAATGGTGTTTTAATTCTTCATGGTGTACTGAAAAAGGAATATTTGTGAAATATAAGGAAGTGGTTAAAAAAAAAAAAAAAAAAAAGGTACCACCCCAGATGGGACTCGAACCCACAATCCCTGGCTTAGGAGGCCAGTGCCTTATCCATTAGGCCACTGGGGCTTTTGCGGCGTTGTTGGCAGGTGAGACGTCATCAGCCTTCTGTGCCACCTTTTATGTGTATACGATTTCCTAACTGTAGGATGCAATGTCCGACGAGACTCTAGTCTCTAGTGGTTATTTACCTTGGGCTTGCTTTAACAGGGTTACTCCCGAATAAAAACCATCTTTGAAAAATACTGATTTTAGGTTAAATCAAATTACTGAATTTGGTATAGGATTGTAATTTAGCTGCCCTGGAATTGTTGAAAGGCGCCTACATTTAGCTCAAACTATTTTATGGTGACGTTATGTTGACACGCATTTACGACATCCACTGGAGACAAGTGAATTCCCTCCGATCCTGACAGCGAGAGACAGCCCCAGTTTTGTTTTTTCTTCTTCTTCGCTCTGTCCAGCAAAAACCCGACTGGTGGAGGAATGTTAGCCAGTTAGCTAACGGACAGAAACTGTTGGGGTTTTTAATCGTTTAACATCGCTGGTTACTTGTTATAACGATGAATTTACTACCGTCCAATCCACATGGAAACGGGCTTCTTTATGCTGGATTTAACCAGGATCACGGTAAGAATCATAGTCGTAATGATCTTTGTTATTTTCCTCCCTGTCTAATACAACTGAGAAACGTCGTAAATTCACAATTCATTGCCTGTTAGTGTGACACGTCAGTCGTCGTTTCTTAAATTCCGCATTCAATTTTTACATTGACAAACATTTTCTCAAAGCGCTGCGTTTACCTTTGAACTGCCAGGTTAAATTACCGACAAAGTTAACATTAGCATTAGCTCCTACACTTGAATTTAGCCAGCTAAAATTGCAGCTGCCACTTTAGTTCATTGCTTACAAATTTTCTGACTGACAAAATAATGACTCGGGAACCCAGTAATAGAAACTATACATAAACACAAGGTGGGAAAAGAGGGTTATGTGTAATGGGTGTTGTATGCTAACTTAGCATTAATGCTACTGCTAGCAGAAAATCCTTCCAACATAGCGGCTATCCGCTAACAGCAGCTATGTCAACAGTACTAAGGTTAGCTCTGGGCTGTTCTGAATTCCCACAAGTCATTTATTTCCACAATATTTTTTCGTTAGTACTTCCCAGAATAAGTTATAGTATTAGACGTGATTTAGCCACGTATTTTGTTTTTTCCAAGTTCTTCATACAGACACAGTACGGGCCGTGAAGTGTCTTTAAATGTCTTCTTTTATACCTCGGTTACCCTTTTTGTTAAACCGAGGTATAAAACTTTGATATACCTGAAACTAGATTGATAAATGAACCCAGAACGGACAAGTGGAAACTCTACCACGAAGTGCTACTTCTCCATAAATAACAGTGCAGGTTAATGGTTTGTGGTCAGTGGTTCATCTTCAACATTTATTTTCTACTTCCTGTTACCTTGAGACTGTGGGAATGATTATAATATATATATATATATATATATATATATATATATATATAGAGAGAGAGAGAGAGAGAGAATTTTGTTGTATTTGTTGGGTCTTTGTGTTCTTGTCCAGGATGCTTTGCTTGTGGAATGGAGAATGGATTTCGCGTCTACAACACAGATCCTCTCAAAGAAAAGGAAAAGCAAGGTAGCCGGACGATATCATGTCAATTTTTTTATTCTTTTGCTCATTCTTGGAAATGTACCACACTTTTACTGGAATGTAACGCCTTAAATTAGAGTAAGCATCCTCCACGGAGGCATATAATTTAGGATGTAAATTTGCACGGTTTCGTAAAACGCATTCTGTTTCTCCTTTGTCTAGCCTTTGCATCCGTCACACACAGCAGTGCAGGACCGTTTGTGTCACGCTCTGTTACAGAGATTGGAAATGTCCCTGTGTTTGTATTTCAGAGTTCCTAGAGGGAGGCGTTGGCCATGTGGAGATGCTGTTTAGGTGTAACTACCTGGCGCTTGTGGGAGGAGGGAAGAAACCCAAGTACCCAACTAATAAAGGTATATTTGCCACTTTCCTACTGAAGGGGGGGGATGAAGATGAGAAAATGACTGCAGGTTTCCTTTGCAGAAGTATTCATAAAGCTTAAAATGCTGTGCGGTGTGGAACCACAAACCTCAATAACTTTCAGTGGGAATTTATGCGAGTGAGCAGCAAACTATGGAGCTTTCTTAGTTCTTTTTTTTAAGTTTATCTTTAAAATCCCCACAAAATTAATTTTAAGTATTATAATTTCTTGTTTCAGTCTTCATATTAAGGATTCCAGCAGTTTATTACCGTCCCAATTCCATGTCTGCAGATCTACAAGGTGGAGATGTATGAAGAAGCTCTTCTTATTTTTTGCAGCACACCATCCTGTACCTTCTTTTTTTTTTTTTTTTTTTTCGTTTTAGGAAAAACTTGAACTTTTCACAATAGTTGTGTTTTAATAATACAGTGTTAGCTTTCTGCTTAGTTTTTAATCTATAGTGAAGTCATAAAACATAATGGAGCAAACCTTTTGGCAGATTTTTTAGCTTTTTTTTTTTTTTTAGCTAAGACAATTAGTCGGATGAATTGTGATGAATCGATTAATTTAAATAATCGTCAAGTAATTAGCAAGCATTTCATAGTTGATTAAAGTAGACATGCTTTAAAAAAATGCCAGATGCTGAAAGACCAATACAGTCTGAACCATAATGAAACCAAAAGTCAACAAAAAACATATTACGTTTCAGATTTAAAAAAAAAAAAAAAAAAACTTTTTTGTTGGTAAATATATTTTACCCAGAACTCCTCGAGTGGCAGTTTTAGCGTCACTCGGTTGAAAGTTTGTAAAAAAAAATAAAAATAAATCTCCCTATTTGGCACATTTTGCCATCCAATTATTAATCAGGTAAAAGACAAAAAAAATCAACAGATCAGGCCTATAATCTATTGCTGTTAAGTCAAACAGAAATAACTGTTAGAGGCATTTTGTTTGCAGACATAGTTTAAAAAAAAAAGTTTATTTAATCCGATTAATTGTCACAATAGTCAATTACTAAAATAATCATTAAGTTGTAACCGCCATTTTGAGTTGCGTCGCTGTCCTTTTTACTGAAAGCCTCCTGCAGTTGGAAACTATATATATATATATATATATATATATATATATATAAAAAAGCTCCTGGAATCTACGGGATTGAAGCGACCAAGCGTGTTATTCCCATCCTCCGTTCAGCCTTCCTGAGCTACAACTTGGATACCGTATTTTAATCTATTCCCGTGATTGGTTGACGTTCCAGTGATGATCTGGGACGACCTCAAGAAGAAGACGGTGATCGAGATCGAGTTCTCCACAGAGGTGAAAGCGGTGAAGCTTCGGCGGGACAGGTACGGACGGACCACCGCTCGCTCAGGCCTCCATTTTCCTTCGCCAACATTCGACTACTGCATCTGGATGAGTGTGTGGGTTATTTTAATTTTTTTTTGTTCTTTCAGGATCGTGGTAGTCCTAGACTCCATGATCAAAGTGTTCACCTTCACGCACAACCCGCATCAGCTGCACGTGTTCGAGACCTGCTACAACCCCAAAGGTCGGTGCCGACGCCCGTGAGCTTTTCGGGCTTCCGTACGCCCCGGACGTCCGGTCCGGACCGGCTGAGTCGTTAGTCATCACAGCAGGTGTCTCGATGTTTCTAAGCCGCCATCTCGTCCGTTCCAGGTCTGTGTGTGCTGTGTCCCAACAGCAACAACTCCCTCCTGGCGTTCCCCGGAACGCATTCGGGCCACGTGCAGATCGTAGACCTGGCCAACACCGAGAAGCCGCCCGTCGACATCCCCGCCCACGAGGGGGCGCTGTGCTGCATCGCACTCAACCTGCAGGGAACCAGGATAGCCACGGCGTCGGAGAAAGTGCGGAGAGGGTTTTTTTTTTCCTTTTTTGTTGGATGTTAGTTTGGAGGGGGGTTGGCGACCTCTGACCTCCCGCGACTTAATTCCCGCCACGTCTCCGCAGGGGACTCTGATCAGGATCTTCGACACGTCGGCGGGGCAACTCATCCAGGAGCTGCGGCGAGGCTCGCAGACGGCCAACATCTACTGGTGAGGGAGGGAACCTCGGATATTTATCTTTTATTTTTTTAAAAGGAAAACCTCCTAGGAAACCTGCTTATGTTTTGTTTTTTTTTGTTGTTGTTTTATTTGTGGCTTCCAGCATCAACTTCAATCAGGACGCGTCTCTGATCTGCGTGTCCAGCGACCACGGCACCGTACACATCTTCGCTGCGGAAGACCCCAAAAGGAACAAACAGTCGAGGTCTGTGTTCTCATGGCCGCCGAGGAAGGACGCAGTCTTAACAATTTTCACATTTTGTCGCATTGCAAGTACAAAACCTTCATCAATTTTTATGCGATTAGACCAGCACAATTGTAGACGGCACAAGAAAAACAAAGTTGACAGTTTTGGGCACTATAAAAAATCTAAATAAAATCCGATTTTTTTGTTTGTTTTTGATGTCATGTCCAAATTTCTTGTGAAAGTGGCTTATATTTCAGTCATTCAGTGTAGATGATTGAACTTTTTGTTTAATTAGAAGAATAATAGTATTAGTAGTATCATAGTATTAGCAGAACTATAATAGTTTTATTTTAAAAATTTCTTAAAATGATGAACAAATCATCATTTTAATGAGAAAAAAAATCTTAGCTCAAGATCATGTTGATCTTTATTCAAAATGGCTGCTTTCACAATCATTTCAAAATCCTAATAGTTTGATGCTGACGTAAGTCCTCCACACCAGTAGGTGGAATCTGGAGCTGTTCTATAATATTGTAAAAGACTGCATGTTTGGAAAACGCCATAAAGTGCAACACAATTTGTCTTGCTTCCTCAGTCTTTCTTCTGAACTATCCATTAAATCATAAAATACAATATCAGGTCTTTACTGGTAAAGACCTGATGGTCTTTTCTGGTCGATTTATTGACTGACTCCCCCTAGTGGTCTGGAGCACGTCCGTTCTACTGTCTGCAGTATTTCATACTTGCCGTTTTTACTATAATCATGGCATTTTCTCCCTTCGCTTCCTCTTCCTGTGGGTGCTGCACTTTTTTATTTCTTTTGTTGCCACATTTTTTGTTTTCATTTGTTTCGTTTTTTAACTTCACAACTAACTAGCTTGTTCTGCTCTGTTACATAAAACAAAGAAAAAAACAAACAAACATCTGCGTTTGTTCTTTTGTCATGTGACAAAATGTGGACCATTTCAAAGGAAGTCAGTCGTTTTGCAGTAACTCTAAGAACCAGTTGTAACTTTGCCTTTCTCCTCTGCAGTTTGGCATCCGCCAGCTTCCTCCCCAAATACTTCAGCTCCAAGTGGAGCTTCTCCAAGTTCCAGGTGCCGTCGGGCTCCCCCTGCGTATGTGCCTTTGGAACGGAGCCCAACGCCGTCATAGGTGAGCTAGCAGCGGGAGTGGGACGGCTGTAGGGAAAAGGGCGACTCATCTCGTCACACATCTATCAGACTTGGCACCAAAGCGTCCTAGGAAATCAGATTCTTCTATCTGCTCCTGCTCACTTCTTCTTCTTCTCTCTTTGTCTCTTTCTGCAGCCATTTGTGCTGACGGCAGCTACTACAAGTTTCTGTTTAACCAAAAGGGGGAGTGCTCCAGAGACGTGTACGCCCAGTTCCTGGAGATGACTGACGAGAAAATATGACCCTCGTGACTTTCCTGCTGAGCAGCACTTTTTTTTTTGTTGTTTTTTTTTCCTTTCCCTTTTCTGTTTTGTTTGTTTCTGAGGAATTAGAAGTTCTACTTTGCACTTCGTCGTATCTGCAGAGACTCTGGGTCATCAGAGCGTCAGATGGAGGAGGACAAAGAAAACAACAAAGCACAGATTTGTTTTTTGGAGGATTGGTGGGAGACCTGAGAAAATACGACGTGCGCCGCCTTTACTCCCAAACCAAACCCACGGCGATTAGGGAAAGTTGTTTGTTTTTTTTTGTTGTTTTTTTTAAAATACAAACAGTTTTAAGATGTCTTCCGATGGCTATTTTTATTCCCGCCCTGATAGTTGAGACGTCTTGGATAACTAACACCGCCTAACCCCAAACTACAGGCAGAGTGCCTCCGAAACTGAAGAGTGTGTGCGCGCATATTATCGCAGATAAAAACACACGCACGCACACACCAAGTGAATAAAATGATTAGGTGTGTGAGGGCATCCCGCTTTGTTAGGCGTCACCTTAGATTTTCTTTGCTTGTATATACACACCTGACTGAACTAACCACATAGAGCTGTACAGAACAGTAGCTTAAAAAACTAAAAAATTAACCTGTATTTTTTTTTTTTGTTTAGTTTTGTTTTTTTTTAACTTTATTTGTGCAATACTCCGTTTACCACAACGGTTTGTCTTTAGTCTGAAATTTCCAAGAAAAGCTGGAAAATCTATATTTTGAGAAAGGACTTTTTTTCCCCACAGATTGGGTTCATGGAGGAAGTAATTACACCGAGAAAAGGTTTGCATGTTAAGTCTTAGTTTAATCGATTTCCAATCAGATTTTTTTTTGTGAGAGCCACCTCCAAAAAAGAAAAAAAAAAAAAGATTCATTCATGCATTCATGAGTTATATTTTTATTCTGCCTCGTGTTATTGGCCACTTAGCACCTTCCTCACTACACTTGTTTTTTTTGCCATTTGAGCTGATCCTTCAGCAGCCTCCGGAGAAGTCTGTCTGCATCCACCACAATGAAACTAGTGAGGATTTTTTTGTTTTGTTTCGCTTTAATTTGTCACAGCCTGCAGTTGATTTGCTGCAAAAACACATTTCATTTTTTGTGGCTTCTTCTTGCATCCGAACGTGCGTTTGCGTTTGCGGCGCTTGGAAGACCCAGGCCACTAGAGGGGGATGCTGAGTAAACTGAGAACTCAGCCAACCAGTTTCTGATACACTTAATGATTGTAAAATGTGCATTTAAATCTGTGAATAAAATTTAAAATCTGCTTTTCCAGATAGGTTCGATGAACTCTTGATGTTTACTTTTGTTGTGAAATTGCTACAATGAAGGAAAATGCCTGAAATAGGCCTATGTTGACAGCATAAACAAATATGTAAAAATCTTTTAAACGTTACGTACTGCAGCTTTCAAGAGGGCCCCGTTTAAGTTTGATTATATCAAAGAATAGACCAATTTTAAAGAAAATATATATATATTTTTTAATCTGACAGATGTGCTAGTTCTGATAATGCAGACGAAAATTGCCCAGTTTGATAATCGATTTTAATACTGCTGTGCTGAAAGATCAAATTAGAGGAACAGCCTAATTTACTGCTAATTGACAAATAATGGGAAGAATCTAGCGAGAAAGAGGCAAACTGTGGCGCTCTGAAGTTTTCACACCACTTCTTGGATGATGACTTGTTTCATTTGGCGTGAACATTGAAGATGACTCATGGATTGCGTTTCCTTAAAGTTAATGACTAAAAATGTAAAATAAGGTTTTTCCGGTTCGAAATCCTGTTTTGGCAGATGATCAAATGCTCATTTATCCTACTCGCATACAAAGCTAGTTTTGGGTTTTGTGTAAGGCATGTTGGGAACTTTAACGTTCTACCTCTTCCCATTGTAATTACTATGAAAGCAAACAGTTCGATGAGCTAGTAGTGGTAGAAATGTCTAAGCAGGGACTAAATGCAAATATGCCACACTTTCCAGATCTTAAAAGGGGAATAAAAATATGAAAAACTTTGCAGGGTTCTCCTTCTGCCTCACAATTCAGCACTAAATTGTGTTTAGCAAAGTCACAAGAAAATCCGGTGGGTTTTGTGGTTTTAACAGGAAGCAGGATAAAAACATTAAAGGGGTTGGATGAATACTTTTGCAAAGCGTTGTGTTGACTGTATATTATGAAAGGGTTTTTTTATTCAGACCTTCCTTCAAAATGCACACAGACTAAATAAAATGGAAATTAGACTCTAGGAAAGTATGGAACCCTGATGCTTCGTACTCAAACATCAACGCTTTTATAGAAGCCATTTTGAGTTCGTCCCATTACAAACCAGACTGTTAATCTTTGGGAACATTTGGACTAAAACCCAACCCCTTCATTTCCACACAAAGAAATAAATATATAGACTCTGCATTTGCTCAACTGAGAGGGTTTACTCAAAAGAAATACAGAGAGAATCTGTGTTTAAATAAATTTATATATATATAAAAAAACAAAAGCAATTTTCCACTGAAGCAGAACGAACACCTATCACTTGTTTTAGCTCATAGAACATAGAATACAAGCTGAATAGCTTTACTTTGTCGCCTGAAATTAACAAGAAAAGAAAACGCAAAAGGAAAGAAAACCAAGCGAATCAACTTCAACACAAAGATAAACACAGCCGACGATGACAGGGAAAAAACAAGTGAGCAAATAATAATAATAATAAAAAAAAAACTAAGAGGTTAAGTGCAGTACAGGTCAGAATCGTTATAGCGTAGATTCAGTCTAAGTTTTCTTCAGTTCCATATTCAAATGATCTGCTCTGGTATGTTTTGTTTCTACATCTGTAACATGCAAGCTCAATGACACGTATGCTCAAATACACACGGGAATATACGTTTTAATTCGTAGGATATCTGGAAAATATGACAAAAGATTCTGTTGATGTACAGTGAGAACCACGTTTCATTCGCAGAAACAGAAAGAGCATCCACTCCATAGTGTTTCCTTTAAATGAGAAAAAAAAAACTAAAATATATATATATATATAAAACAAAAACAAAACAAAAAAGTAAGACTACATTCATGTCACTGAACAGTCCACACACAACAATAAAAAAATAAAATAAAAAAACAACAGGAAAGATTCCCAGAATTGAGATGTTAGGATGTTTCTTAAAGAGGCGGCGCTCAGCTGCTCCGGATTATTACGGGTGCCTCGGGAAAAGAAAACACCCAAAAAAAAAAAAAAAAAAGAAAAACAGACTAACTGCTCTGTGCCGCACCGAAGATACGACGGAATACTGCATTTCTACTCGCGACTCGGTTAGGTAGGTCGACGTGGAGGCTAGCTGCCGAAGATGGGAATGTCCACATGTCCACAAGCCTGCCTGCTGGTTGAACGCTTTGATTTTTCTGTAATGCTACCAGGAGGAGAGACTCCTGTTTGTCTTTGGGTGGCTGGGGGGCGAGGAGGGCGGGGCAAGTTGCATGGATAATCTTATTGTTCTGGACTTTCCTTTCTTTCTGTCTCTGCTTCTTCTTGCTCTCTGGGTCTCAAACTTGAGAGTGATGGGAGTTGGAAGGGGGGATTCACAGTCATCAGCTACGCTTCTGTTTCATTTTCAGTTTGGTCTCTAGTTTTTTGTTTTTTTGCTTTTGTTTTTTTGCATCGTGTTTTCTGCTATTAAATACTTGGCAGACAGGGGGCAGACAGGTGGGGTTCGCACAATCGGTAGTGCTTTTCTTTTTGGCACCTTGAGGATGGTGACGGAGGGTGGGATGGGAGGATGGAGGGGCGGAGATGGGGGTGGGCGGGGCTACTTGTCGTCAGCCTCTTCGCTGTCCGCGGTGCCGTTGTTGTTGCCGACGGCGGCGGCGGCGGCCGGGCCGTTCTCATCGGTTTTCGCCCTCTTGGACTCGGGCGGGTCCTGCAGCTCTCCGTTCTGCCTCTTGGTGGGGAGGGAGGCCGAGGCCGAGGCGTGCGTTGCCAGGAGATGGAGAGGGTTTGCTGCAGAGAGACGGGGGACAGGGGGGAGTTCGTTAAAACGCCAGAGAGAGGCTGCTTCGCGCACGGCAGGCTGTTGCTGCGGTGACACGATGACATCATGACGAACTAAACTGGCTCTTAATTCGACCTCATTGCACAGAGTATTAAACACAAGGCAACACACGGCATCTCAAGCTTTATTTTATGCCCTTATAGGCTTAGAACAGCTATCAAACAAACATATTTGTTCTGTCTCTGCATTTGATGATGTTAATTTTCTTCTACCACACAAGAGACATTCTGAGTCTGAGGAAACAGAGAAATGCTCAGTTTTTAGATGCTAAAAATTCATGATCCACATAGGGCTGGGCGCTAAATCAACTCATCGAATTTTTGGAAAATCTGGATTTTCTCCTGGGTTTCCATAGTTCAGAGTGATGTCACCACGCCTCAAGCTACCATCTTGGTTCACAGGTGTGTTTTATTTATCATTCCTTTGAATTCAGGTCAACTCCGTGAGGAAATATAAGGGCCAGGCTAAATGTTTTTCCTTTCTCATTACAAGAATAAAGGTATTCATTTCCACAGATTTATTTTACGTTACAACTGCAACGTATGGTTGTTGCAGTTTATTTAATTATTTACTGTTAAATATTTAATAATTGTGAAGTACCATGAAATGACCTAACCGTCCTTTCAGTGGGACAAAAGCTGACTCTTGTTTGGAAGGTACTTTTTACTATTCATCTCCCGCAAAATAGCTTCAACTCAGTCAGATTCTCGCGTCACCTGAACCAGCAGCGGTGCTGATGGGCACCAGGTGAGTCCCGTTCTGTGTGATGGCCTTGATGGGAAGCTGGTGCTGGCCGAGCGGGGCTTGCTGCACTATGGTGACGGTCGTCAAGGGAGCAGCCTGTGAGCTCTGGATGATGCGGCCGACTCCGCCTATAGAGGAAGCCGTGATGGACGGGACCGGCTCCACTTTGACTGCAAAGCATAATGGGAGAAGAGTGCGAGTTGACGAGCGACGCCTCGGCTAGCACCCGACGAGAACGCTCCTGATGTAGTTCACCTTTGACCTCCTGGTGATCTCCTCCGTTCTCCTGAGGCTTGGGGCTCTCCATCGAGGCGGGCTGCCCTCCGACGGTCGCCATGGTGACCGCCGGGATCTGGTGGACCACGTGCACGGTCTGCATGACGGGAGTGGAGCTCACCGATGTCGTTACCATGGCTGGGGTTGCCATGGCGTAGGTCACAGGCTTCATGGTGGTCTGAGGCATCTGGCGCTGCACGGCGATCAGCACCGGCTGGCTGTTGAGGGGGGAGCCTGGACAGGAAACAGGAAATGAGTTCAGCAGCAAACGCGCGCTAGGGCTGAAAACGATGAATCGGAATAATCGTGATGAATCCATCGCTGAATTAATCGCCAGCTAAGATAATAATCGATTAATCGTTAACAGGAGCATACAGACTCAAAAAACAGGACATGTGTTGTAAGAACAGCAGATTCAGATCTGGTGGTTAAGTCAAAACTGTGCAAAAAGTATGTATGTTTTGCAATTAAAATTAAATAAAAAAAAACTTTGTAAACATGTTCTACCCAAAACTCATAGTTTTAGCTTCACCTGGTTGAAACTCTGAACAAAATCTGTAATCTTTTTTTATCCAGTTATTAATAAATTCACCAAAAAATGAGTCAAGAGATCAGCCCTACGTTATATCGATGTCAAGTCAAGTGGAAAGCTTTAGCTTCTCCCACTGCGGTGTGTGTTTTTATCGCTTCAGAAGCTAAGAATGATCAACTAAAGGATCATGATCATGTTATTGCATTTCAGGTAATAAATGCTTATTTTATTATTTAAAAAAGGAATTGCATTTTTCAAGTGCATTTCTAATATTGTACTAAGACTGAAATAAAAAATCTGCAGAAAGGGCCAATTTATTTTGCAATTAATAAATCTAATTGAGAGGTTAATCGATTAATCATCAAAATAAACAAACTAAACGATGAGTTAAAATAGTCAACTGGTTAATCAGTAAAAGGATCTATTACTCATAAGCATAATTAACCGACTAGTTGGCAAAATAACTGATTAATCATCAAAAATAATAGCTACATCAATCGATAACTAAAATAATCGTTAAACAGGCCAAACAGCTGGATCTGTTCATGATCAATTTGAGGCTTTACCTGGGGAGTTTTGTGCGAAGCGAGCCTCCTGGATGACAGCCAGCTTGGGCTGGACTGCAGCTGTCTGGGTGGGTGCTGTTGGGGGGGCCTCTGCCTCCATGGGGACAGGGGATCCCTCTCTGGACAGGCTGTCTGGGGTCTGGACTCCACTGGAGTGGGCGGACAGCACCCCCATGTGGTTGGGAGATGCAGGGGCGCTCCTGAAACGACGACAAGAATAATCACCGGCATGGAGTGGCGAGCGCATCGGGTGAGGCGGCGAGCGGGAGGCGAGCCCGTACCTGGAGGAGAGCGGCCCCACCGGGGTCCGGAAGCAGGGCACTCCCCGGGGCCGACGCTTTCTGAAGGCCTGCTCGATGAGCTTGCCCTCCGAGGAGGGGTCGATCCTCCAGAATGAACCCTTGCCGGGCTCCTCCTGGGACCGGGCCACTTTGATGAAGTAGCGGTTCAGGGACAGGTTGTGGCGGATCGAGTTCTGGACGAAAGGAGAGAAATATTTTACGTTGCTGCACGCGACCGTTTCTATTAAATTTAGGATCAGATTAGCCTCCACGGCAACCAATCCGTGCGATTTTATGGGATTGGAATTTGATTTATTATGGATTTCACTGAAGTGAATCAGTCGTGTTTGTCATTTGGTGTTGTAAAAATATGCTGAATTGAATAATAAACCCAATTTTACTGGGCAACACCAGAATGCAGCTACAATATTGAAAACAGTGCTGCACAACACCAACACCACACTTCATCCTTAAACCGTCAGTTAAAACATGGTAATAGCAGCATTATGTTATATTTAAATAAAACAAAGTAGAAAAGACTGAGTTACTGTAGGTTTTTAAAAAAAAAAAAGGATGTCAGTAAGCCTGTTGCAATAAGTATTAATCAATTAATCACATGCTAAATTACAATGAGCTCATTCTACTCTAACTTTTAAAGGGGAATTTAGTTCCCTTCAGACATCACAGCCTATTTTATTTGTGCTTTTTGGTTGAAACTGGTTTTTATTTCCATTTTTATGTATTGTTTTTGGTTGTTGTGCTTTGATTTGAATATTTAAAAGTCTTCCAGTTCCAGTGTTATTTACAAAATGAATGTTCAAAGGGCAAACTTGAAAACTGTCCCAAACAACCATATTAACAGGTGTTTGCATTCATAAAATGAACCTTTTGGGTCAAATGTTTTGCATTTTGCTGGTCTGGAAAATAATTTTTAGTCAATTTTCAGAAACAAAGATTTTTATTTCTTCTGTCATTCATTAGCTGAAATTAATGAATGACTGTAAAAAAAAAATATCTGCATGTTTGTGCCATGTTACTACTATGATAGTAAAGTAGCAAGGCTAAAAAAAAGACAAGAAAAAGCAGCTTTGGAGGAATCTTTAGTTTTAGTTTCAGCTTAACCCGTAACAAACAGCTGCAAAACTTCAGATTTCCTCTAATCCTGTAGATAAGACAGGTGTTGGAGATGAGGTGGAGTGGGATCTATTTTCTGACACAGTGAAGCCTTCTTCTAGTCATAACCCGGGATTAAATATCATCACCTACACAGATATACAATTATACATACTGGCTTAAACATAAATATAGGAGAACTAGTATTAGTACATACTTCTCCACATAAGTTCAGCTTTCAGCATCTATGCACCACAAATTTGAAACAAACTTCCAGAAAACTGTAAAACAGCTGAAACACTGACTTCCTTTAAATCTAGACTAAAAACCCACCTGTTTAGGATTGTATTTGAAACGTAATCAATTACACATTTATTGATGGAACCTGACTTAATGTCATGTTTTGATTGTTGATTCTATGTTGCATTGTGTTTCTGTCTTTGATACGATGTAAAGCACTTTGAAATGCCTTGCTGCTGAAATGTGCTATACAAATAAAATTTGATTGATTGATTGATAAGTTGCAGTTCCAACAAACTAAGCTCTTCAGGACGATATGACTTTGGAAGAACAGTGGCTGGATGACTGAGGTTTGTTAGACTTGATTATTGAGCTGTAGTTCCTCAGCACTTTATTAGCAAGTCTAAGTATTACAGTAACTGGAAATCAGGATGAGGTTTGCTGTAATTGATGCATAAAAAACTAAGGCTGGGAAGTTGTTCACACCCACTTCCCAGAAGTCCCCTGGCGGATGCGGTGGAGGATCTGACCTGCCAGCCTTTGTCAGCTGTTCTGTAGTAGGGGTAGTTCTTGGTGATGTGGGTGTATATTCCATTCAGAGTTAGCTGTTTATCTGGAGCCATGGTGATAGCTTGGACTATTAGTTGTGCATAGGAATATGGAGGTTTGGAGTCGTCCTGTGGAAACAAACAAACAAAAGCGGAGCAAAATTAATGTGTAATAAAAGTTTGTTTCTCAGTCTTGTACAATTAAGACCTGAAAAAAGTTAATTACCAGTATCAAAGTGGAACAGAAACGACAGAAAATCAAACAACTTCTTACTTAAGTATTTTACTAAAGATGTAAAACACAAACTGATAAACAACTATTGACTTATTACTGGTTTTAATGATAAAAAAAAATAGCTCCATAGTTGGAAACCATGAAACTCCTGAGAATTTCTGGTACAACTAATCTGCTGAGATATCTACTTCTAGAATGATAAGCAACTGTGAAACAATTTAAACTCATGAATAATCTATATTATTGTAGAATGATGGACTTTGAGTTGTTTGGAATTATTCTTGTAATTCACAGATTAATGAGTGGAAACAGTTTCTTCTCCAGAGAGAGTAAATGTCTTTCTTCACTGTTGTTGCGTTAACAGACCTAAACTCAAATTTACGCCGTTACTTCAAATAACCATTATAGACGGCGATTAGGGCTGAAACGATTATTTGGATTAATCGATTAATGAAATAATCCATCGATTCATTTAGCGATAACTGGAGTATTCAAACTCAAAAGAGGTCATTTGCTGAAAACAAACGAGATATTCAGAGCAGTAATTAAGCTAAAACTGTACAAAACATGTATAAATTTTACATTTAAGACGAAAACATCTTTGTCTGTCAATATGTTTAGTAAAAACTCCTCATGTGGCATAATTTTAGCTCCACTTCAAATTCACTAAAGGAGTGCCGTGTTTTTGCATTTTAGGCAATAAAATATTTATTTATTTTTTTAAAATAAGTGATTAAATTATTTATTAGCATCTTTCAACATGTCTCTAATATAAAAGAGGATTAAGTGGCAATTTTTAAAATGTGATTAATAATCATTAGTTGGAGCCCTAATGGTGATGACTGAAAAATCTCCTGTAGCAGTCTGTGTTACAGCAGATTTGAAGAATCTTCTGACTGAAAGCCCTCATAAGGAGGACACTGAGCAGAACAAATGCAAAAGGGTGTATCTTTTTTATTATTATTATTGTTCATTACTATGACTGTATGAACATGCTCATACCCATAAAGACAGGCAAAACCTTCTGTGTCCCGTCAGATCTACTTCCTGTTCCGTGTCCTCTCACCTTTGGGCTGTCTTCACCGGAGGCCTCCTTGTCGTTTTCCGATTGCGAGTTGTCTCCTATGATTTCCGAGGTGAGAACGCGGCTCGTTCTGTAGCTGGAGAGTCCTGCTCCCCTCGGACTTGACGGACACGAGTTTGCAGCGCTGCAAAAAATAAAAATAAATAAATAAATAAATAAAACTGATCTCTTGGGTCGGTGTTTAGAAATGTTGTTGCGCTTGCATCTCAAACTCAAACCGCACCCTCATCACCTTCCTACCTAATGGTGCCGGTGGGCGAGGGCAGCGGGCTCATGAGGTGGGCGATGTTGTCGGGAATGTTGATGGTCAGCGGTGAGATTTGGGGCTGGACGGGCTTGACCGGTGATTCCGGCACGTTCCTTGGCTCCTTCTTGTCGCTGGACAGGGCGGTGAACGTGATCTTTATACTCGTGCTGGGGAAGCGGAAGCAACACCTGCGGGACGACACAGACCCGAGCGGTGAAACGACACCGCGGGGTCGAGTCACAATGTCAGCGTGCGGACAAGCCCCTCTGCCAGGCAACAAGCATGCCGAGGCGCTCCAAATGAAGACCGGAGAGGAACACAGAGACTTCACAACAATCTAATATGGGCTTGAACCAAGACCGTTACATAACAGTTCCTGCTTAAAATGTCTAATTTTCTATTAATGGGCTTGGCTATATTTAGACCAGTTGCACACAACTAAACATGACAATCTCAACAGATCTTTTGTGCAGATTAAAAGGAAATAAAATAATCTGTCCAATGAAGTTATGGGTCAGAAAATAGACTGAAAATGGAACAAAACTAGAGGCAAAATTAGATTTTTTTGTGTGTACGTGTATATACCATCGTTCGTTCCACACGCAGTCTTGACAAAATTGAAATAAGTCCACTTTTTGTTTAATGGCTTTACATTTGACGATGAAACATTGTCTTTACTAGGTTCTTAAAGTTCCCTATGGTTTTCTGCACAGCGCCCTTATGGACCAACCACAGGGTTTCGGTCAGGCTGAGATCTGGATACTGACTGGGTCTTTCACAACACCTTCGATCTTTTTGGAGATTTGTTTTGGTCATTCTGTTGCCGTATCCTGTTTTCCTCTCATTTGACTCTACAATATGCTGGTATGAGGAATAGTTAATAGTTGAGTTCATAACTACAACATATAACAAAAAGCACAGATTATCACACCTCTGCCGGAGTGCTTGACATCTAGCAGGGGGTGTTTGTGCTGTTTTGTTGTATTTAATTTTTTCTAAACACCTCTAGTTTTGTCTGATGTCTAAAGGACATTGTTGCATTGTTGTAGTACAACTAGATTCAAGCTGGTAAATTCTCCCATATTCACTTAAGAGAAAATAAAATATATCTGTTCAGTCTTCTTCCAATTGTGCTGCAAAGAATGTAAACATTTAATATGATAACTGAGGCCTGTGTGTTTCCTGGTTAACCAACCTGAATAAAATAATGGTTCATTCATATTATTATTATTAGTAGTAGTAGTAGTAAGTGGTCAATGTTTGGGGAAAAAAGTACCTTCATACATCAGTTGACTGATGTATTGGTGAACCTGCAGAATATTCCACTCTCAAGAGACTTTATAGGGAAAAACGATGTTTATGGAGGCCATGTAAACATTTAGAAGCAGTTTATATTTTACCTGTGGCAGATAACTTTTTGTGTCTTTGTTCAGGATAAATTGGTGAATTCCAAAGGCTAAAGCTAATAGCTTTCCAATATAAACATGGATTACATTTCCATTGGGTGACATGTCCAGTGAGATTATGTCTATTTTAGATAAGCAGAAATATTTTACCTGTTCCATTCTCAAAATCTGTTCCAAACATGAAGGTTATTTGGTTAACAACACCTTCTTTTTTTTTCCTCGTGTAAGTAACCGTCAGCATTTGTCCAAAGTAAAAGTTATGCTTTTACTCACAACATAGCTTTGGCGTTTTGGACTGCTGCTTAAACTAAAGGAAGTCTAATTTGGATTTAAATAACTTCTGACTCCAGTTTGTTTTTAATTAGGTTCTGATATGTGAGCTCCAAAATTAAAATACTGCTCGAAATTAGGTTAATCGCCAGCTAGTTTGAGTTTATATTTTGTGGTCAGGCAGGAAAAAGACAACACCAAAGCGTGATGTTGGTAGCAAATATAGTGTGTTTTACCAACAGCAGCGAAAAGTTATCTCTTCAAACAGTGCAATTCCTCGTTTCGGCATTGGATTTATTTTCATAAAGGTTTTTAAAAGATGAATGTAACTATTCACAGCCACTCATCAATGTGGCACATGTAAAACAACGGAAGTGAGGAAATAAAACCAGCTAATGTCCCCTTTCACCTTACAAGCTAGCGTCCACATGTAGACCCATTGTAGAAAACAGAACAAATAACCTTAGCAAAAGCATAAATGACAACACAAAAGGCTGGGGAAAACGTGTGGCCGAAAACATTAATGAGGGTTATTAATATAGGTTTTGTATTTTTTGGAGGGGCAAGCAGTAATATTGCCACATTATTAGCATGTCTGACTTGGGAGATTTCGTGTGACGTCGCTGCTGTACACACGAAGAGCACGTAACAGGCTCGATACAGCACGTGCATCACCGCTGCAGGCTAACACAACAATAACAATACACACACACACACACACAAAAAACACGAGTACGTTCATCCACGGGCAACACTTCACGCCACTCGCCCTCACAACACTCACATTCGTGGAAGCTGGAGAGGTGGAGCCCCTCTTCTCTGGAACACCCCATCAACAAACACCCCGTTTTTTCCAAGGCACCGGAGGTAGAATTCCCTCGTGCCCGAGCCATCCTCCCCGGCGGTGAAGATTTCGAGGTGCCGCCGGGATATGAAGCTCGAGTGGCCCATGCTGACGTCCACTGAGCCCTGGGAAGAGTTCCGGCCGATAGTCACCGACCTTTTCTTCATGAGATACTCGAACTCTCGGCCCTCCAGCCGGGCTATAGCCGACCCCAACATCCCGCTTACCACCGCCATCTTCCAGTCCGAGGTGTCTGGTGCAGATTTTGAGGTGTGGAAGGAGCAGTAATTTAGTGGCGAATGTGATCAATTAAAAGAGTTCGTTTTCTGGCCTGGTTCAATGAAAGGGGGGCTCCAATTTTACACTGTGGAGAATTTAGCCAGGAACGTGCCAGACCGGGGACACAACCGCTCAGACTCACCACGGTGAAGAGGAGGACGGGGCCAGAACGAGTCGCAGACCAATCAAAAGCCGACAAACGGGCGGAAGTGCCGCAAGAGACAATTGTTTCCGCCAATGAAAGGCCGGTTAGGGCACGCAGATGAGTGATGTTTACCAATGACAACAATAATAAAAATAGCCGTAGAAGGGTTAGGTCGGTCGCAGCATGGGTTGCATTGCAGTCTGACACGCAGATGGAGGAAAGGTGTAAAACCCGGCAAAATTATTTTAAACAGAGGAATTTAACAGACAAAAAAAAGTCAAGAGAGGAACACGTGACCCGCCTCTTCTTCCTTATAATCACCTCAGGAGAGGAGGCATCATCTGCTTACGAACAGTTTTTTATACATTAAAATTTAAGTAGACATGGAACATTATTATTAAACATTCCAAGAGTATCTCAGTGAATTATTATATTATAAAAAAGTTCATGTATTTCAGTAATTACATTTTTACAGCAACAGAAAAACGTTTTACACCTTAAGTACACACATGGCATAAACCACTTTGGCATGAAGGAAGTGCCATGTTTGACTCAGGGAATGCAAGACAAAGGCAAATCCTCACTCCTCCACTACTATGCTTCATGAGGGTTTTGTGCAGATGTACTGTTTTTCCAAACATTGTGCTGCATGCTATGGTTAAACATCTCTGTCTTGGTCTCCTTTCTGGAGTCTTTTCTTCTAGCAACTCTTAATGAGAAGCCATGCGTTCAGTAAATTTCCATATGAAGTTGGACATATAAATTGCTAACAAAGGCAGTGGTTTCCTCTGAGATTTTGTATTTTTAGCTGTTGCAGCCACTCCCATGAAGCTCAAAAATGTGTTTCATTTGTGAATATTTGTTTCTCTCTGAGGAGTGATGGATACATTAAATTGTTTGAAAGTGGCTTTATAACCCTTCCTAGATTGATAAGCAGCAACAATTGCTTCTCTATGTTCAACAAATGGTATTTTCCTGTTATGCTTCCCTTATTTGAAACAAAATACATCTGGACATGAAGCGGAGCAACTTAACCGAACTGAAGGAATTTAAGCAAACAGTCAATAACGAATAGTATTTAGTCAAACATGCAAATCATTGAATTGACAAGTTTCAGTCACTCCCATGACAACAGTCCCAGCATCAAGGCATGCAGACTGCTTCCACAAATATTTCCAAAAGATTGGGATTCCTTAGGAGCTCTACGAATTCTGTAAGAGGATGCCACCTGTGCAATAAGCCTAGTTGTGATATGTCTTAGGGGTATTGCAACAAAGTGAGTGAATGGAACTGACCATAACTCAGACACCACGCAGTTGGCTAGGTACAATCGCAAAGCAGTGTCAGAGGTTGCTAAGGGACGTGGTGTGCAGGTTGCCAATTTTCTGCAAAGTTCATTGCAGACCTCCAGCATTCAAGTCGCCTGCAAGAACAGTGTGTAGAGGGCGCCATAGAAGGGATTTCCAGTTGCTAAGCACACTCATTCACCACTTAAACCAGGAAGTGTACAAATCATGCCAAGCTGTCTGACAGTCCAACGGATGAGCCCTTTTAACGTGTCCTGTCTGGCAGTTTCCAGGACAACAGCGCTGGCCTGACTGCACTGTGTCAACTGTAGTTTTGTGCAGAGGTGATTATGGTGTGGGAATGTTTTGCTAGCAGTTGTCTTTGGCTTCGCCGTTCCACTGAAAGGAAATCTGCAGCATACCAAGACATTTTGGACCATTCCATTATCACAACTTTGACAGAACAGTTTGGGGTTGTCCGCTCAATATCAATAGGCAGCAGTGATGATATTCTGCAGTAACATGTCCTAGATAACTCTATCAGTTGTTGGCAAGTATTTGCAGTCTACCTCATCTACTTTCCCTTCTTTCTTTGTCTGGTCGTATGGTTAGAAAGCCGGGCAGAGAGATGCTGGAGTTGAGGATATAATCCTTGCCCACTGGTGATTCTCTGGGATTTGGGGGTTGTAATTGGAGTATTATTTGAGCTTTGGGGACGTCAGTCAGCTTCTCCCAGTTGTTGCTATGCGTCGTAACAGCTAACTAAAAGTAAATAAGAGCAAAAATCCTTCCAGCTGCACAGCATCTGGTGGGAATAACTGTCCAAACATGCAATACCTCTACAAGAAAGAAAAAAACAAAAAACTGTGAACAAAAGTCTACAAAAGATAAAAACAGGACTAACACACCCTTAACTTCATGGAGAGACTCACAAAAAGACCTAAAGGTGTGTAACTGCAATGGGTGGGCCGACATCATGTTAAATGTTATGGAGAAGAATGGGATGTCATTTAAGTTCATTTGTGTTAAAGGAGCAATGCTATGTAAAAATCTCTTTTTTGAGCTTTACATCATGTCATAATCTTATTTTCTGATCAAAAACATACCTGGAGTATCGCCCTGATTCTTTCAGGAGAAATCCTTTAATCTCCCATGGCAACCATCCAACCATTTTATTTCATTTTCTGATTTACTTTAAGTTAATTGTGTTGCATGACCTGTACAGACTACACCTTGTTTAATGAGTCCCTGTGTCTCAACGAGTTATACCCATAGAAATGAAGATTTAACGAAAACTACAAATTTCAAACCACGCGTCCTTGACCTTGCATCTGACAATTATGTGCTATGTTTTGTTGGCCTATCATACTTTGCCGTTTTTAAAGACAGGACAAAATGTGAAAAGGTTCAAAGAGTTATGGCGAAGGCGCTGATTAGAAAAGTCAAGTTGGCAAGCCATTAAGAGCTCAAGTTTGCATTGTTTGATGTAGAGTGTTGAGTAAGTCTCATTAAACGAAGTGCTTTGTTATTAATGTCTGTTCTCAATGTACCCACTTTTGGGGTGTTTTTATGTTGCGCCAGGTGGCTTTAAAAGTCAAGCGTCATAAAATATTTTGCAGTTTAAAGATTTTTTTCCCCCCATGTTAAAAAACGTTTTTATTTCCATTCGTTAGCCATGTAGGCCTATTGACTGCAGCCCAAAGTTCGGTTCCCCCACTTCCGTCCAGGAAGCGGCCGGTTTCTTTGTTTATTTCTAGTAGAAAAGCTACGAGGCACCACGCTGCGAGCACAGCGCCAGTGGATGTAGGCCGTGTAGAGATGACTACGGAGAGGCTTGAGAGCTCCATGGAGCCGCGCCGCCTCTGTCAGAGCCCCCCTCTAACCATTCTCCTTCTCAGACAGTACACCATGTTCTTAGACACGGCTTTAATATTTAAGTGAATGGGCTACTCGGAAGAAAGCCGCGCGCGCGCACCGTCACGGCTCTGTGCCGCGCGTGTTCTCTAAATGACGCAATGCCTGCTTCGTCCAAGGACGTCAGAGTACAGCTCCGAAAATGAGGATGTCGTGAATATTTTCTGTCACTCGTTTCACAAAGTGGGGCTGATATATGACAGAAATTCGTTACACAGCTTAGGTCAAGCATTTATTTCTTGTAATTTTGATGATTGCAGAAAATGAAAACTCAAAATTTAGTGTTTAACAAAATTTCAGTGTTACATAAGAACTTTTTTTTTAAAGGATAGTTTCTGAAAAGTATTTTCACTTCTATGCAGTCAATACTTGCGTGTGGCTCCTTTTGCGTGATTTATTACTGCATCAATGCGGCGTGGCTTGGAAACAAGCACGCTGTGGCACTGCTGAGGTGTAAAGGAAGCCCAGGTTGCTTTGACAACGGCCTTCACACCATTTGCATTGGGTTTGGTGTCTTTCATCTTCCTCTGGACAACATCTCATAGATTTTCTATGAGGTTTACATCGGGCCAGTTTGCTGGTAGCACCATGAGTCAGCGTTTGCTACCGTTTGGCAATGACTTGGCAGGTTATGCTGGAAAATGAAATCAGCATACCCATAAACCTTCTCAGCAGTGGATGATAGGGCCTCCAAATCATCACTAAATGTGAAAACTTCACACTGGATTTCAAGCAACATGAGTTCTGGATCTCCCCACTCTTCCTTCAAAGACTCTGTGTTTTTGATTTCCAAATGAAATACAAACTTTACATTTGAAAAGAGGAGTTTAGACCACTGCGCAACAGTCTGGTTCTTTTTCTCCTTAGCCCATGTGGGATGCGTCCGATTATTCCCATGGGTTAAAAATGTATTTGAACATAGTTGCAGCATGTTTAGCAACAAAATGATGAGCAATGCAACATACAATGCTGATTTAACACTGTACACACTGACAACTACTTAACACTTAGGACTGCTGGACATTTAAAATCTTATTTACACTCCCGGGTGTCTATTATTTCATTGTTCCACATTAATTTGTGAACGTCTTCCTTTAGTGCTTGGCTGCACCGGAATAAATGATTGGCTTTAATTTCTCGTGTAGTGGTCTGGTCTTCCACCTTGCTAGACAAAAGTGAAGTTGAGTGTTGCGTTATTCCTAGATCCAAACTTCCAAGTTGCATGGATTGCTGGATTATTCCTTTTATCGTTATTGTCAAAGAGTTACGGCTTAGGGGCAATTCGCCCCTCCAACGTCTTCCTTAACTTTTTTTTTTTTTTTTTTACCCATATGTGACCATTTCGTCTTTTAAACAAACCATTTCCTACCTGTATACTGAAACCATTGACCAGTTGACTCTTTTTACATAACAGATACGTCTTCCTTAAAGACTGCAAGCATCAATAAACCATTTTGTGTTAAATAGCCAAGTGATACCAAGGTCTTTACTTTTGAGAATACCGATGAGAAAGCCGGTGTTGAAACGATGGTCGAGTGCTGCCCTCTGCTGGTTTTACTCGGTATGTATGGGGGGTCTCTGTGGGTTCACTGCTGGCAATTCGGCCACCAGCTAATGCACATTTGAAGAGGTGAACAAGTGTGCCGATTCACACATATACACGCATGCAATGTGTGAGGATTTACCAGCCTTATATATGCAGTGTTCCGTGAGTTATTAATCAAATTATAAAAGCAAGAAGTCCAAAAATTTTATTTGATCCACCCGTTGTCTCATTACTCATAACCTCCTTGCTGCTACTTTGCAACAGGGCTCAAATTGGTCGATTTATGAAAAATAAAAAGGAAACATAAAAATAAAAAATCAACATTCACCCCAGTTATATCACACTAAAATGAAACGTAAGGTAGCTTCACATTTAAAACTAGTAAATGCTAATAAGCCCGTTGAACTGCTGACTTCAACAAGCATTTTTGTTCTGCCTCATGTCACAAAGTTCCTATCCCAGCCGGTTTCTGCATTTGTGCCACAGAATCATCTCCGCCCCGGCTGCTTTTCACTTCTGCTCGCCAGGGAGGCCTGTCTCTAAAAACAGCAGGTCTCCATGGAAACCGGCCTAATGAAAAGCTTTTAAGCAAGGTAGCACCTCATTACCGCATTGAGGAACCGGCGTCCGCTCAGTGAAAAGGAAAAACTCGGGGATAAATTAGATCCTTAACTGGGAAGTTAATTTCCAGGAAGTGCGGCTGAACAGTTCCGTAATTAATTTGGAACGTGCGAAGGAAATGGGACATCCATATCAAGCTTTACCGAGTACATTTACTGAGCCGTAATTAGGAAATAAATTACTGCCACCTAATATTTATTAAAGAATACAATTGTTTAAAAAAAAAAAGAAAAAAAAAAAAGGTTGATCCTGGACACGTAATTGGATTTTCTCCCTAGAACATTCTTGCCTATATTTGGACTTTAAAAGCTTGCATTAAAACCACGAACCGTGACGAGACAATGCAGTCGCAGGTTCCTGCCTCGCCCGGACAGTTTAATGGTGTGCTGAAGGTGTGTGTTTGTGTGCTCCTGCGCTGAATCACGCCTGCCGTACGCACCTCCCAGACGCTAGAAAAGGGACCTCAAAACGAAAACACGGAGAGGTGAAAGTACGGTGGGAACTAGCGTTCGGTTTAAGCTGACGTCACGTTCTCCTGTGTTTCGTGTGTTAGCTGGGAATTAATTTGTTACCATCATAACTTCAGCTTTGGAGGAGTTGGGTTTAGTGACGCAAACGTAAGGTCACATGACAATGCACCAAGAAGAAAATTTGCCTGACCAATTCAGAAATGAGAAATCACCCTTTTGAGATTTGGTTTGAACCATTGATAAATTATGTTCTTTAAAAAAAAAAAACTTTAAAAAAACCCCCAGCAACCAACAGTGTAGTTTATGGTAATCCAAAGTTGGGAAATCATAAAAACATCCAAAGCGTGGTGCTAAAACAAACCCATTTCAGAGAGACATCCAGGACAAATTAACCAGCTGTTTGTCCAGCAGTGACCCAACAGTCCACTCTCTAAAGCAGGAGGTTCGAACTCATTTCTGCTTTGGGCCAAATGCAGATCGTGAGTGCTCTTAAAGGGCCGGTTGTGCCAGAATGTGTTGATAAAACCTGTTCACAAACTACCAATGAATTCTTAAAATTAAATATTATTATTGAACATCTTTCCAACCCCTCCTAGATTTTGTGATTCTTTTTGTGATTTTTGGCAATAAAAATAAATAAATCAAAGTGTTTGTGGCACTAACTGGGAAATAATTGCAATTTTTGTGCTTATTGATGACAGTAAATGCGACTTTTTATTACTCTCTGTGTAGATCGTGGACTATAACCTGACATCCATTAAGTCTGAGGCAGCTGTTTAGTACAAGGAAGAAAGTTCTTGACAATTTTAGAAAAATCTGTAATGAACTTCCAATTAATAGCAAAAAAAAAAATGGGAGGAGTTGTTGATTTTGCTTTCATTTCCATGATAGTTCTCAAGAAACTGGAGGGACTGCATTGATTTGATCGATAACATAATATTTAAATATTACGTGCTCTAAAACTAAAACAAAAATTCAGAGTCCGGAGTTGATTTTATGAGGGAGGTGAAACAACAGCAGCAAACCAGACCAAAGTAAGGCACTCTTTTAGCAGTTCTGGTGTTGATGGTTCAGTGTAGCTCTGAAATGAACCCATCTTCTCTCTAAAGTTCACATTAGAACTTAGACCTAGCCCATATAGTACCTGTTTCTTTAGTCTTGAGAGAGGCTGACAACTTTTACATTCTTAACCAGTCTAATAATATTGGATAAAATTTCTTTTATAGACTTTATTTCCGGTTTGGTTAGTAGCTTGTAGATAAGTTGATATTCATACCAAGCAAAAAGAACAAAGACATTCAGTTTTAAATACATTTCTAATACTGAGAAAGATACATAAATCTCCTTTGAACATGCTATGCAGATGACTCAATAAAAAAGGACAGATTCACTTCTTCCAAAATGTCTTTCTCAGCATCAGACTGAAAGATTGATTTCCAAACTTTTAACGCATTTTAGCATTGCTCCACCAGCCTCGACAGTTGAACCTCCGTCACGTCACATGCCACCACAGTGCTGTTGCTCCAGTGTGAAGCGCTGGCAGCCGTGACAAGAGTCTCAACACTACACCGACTGCCCTCGCGGAACCTAATCTCTGCCGCCTTTGTCACTAGACAGTGTCATGTTCAGCCAGGGCCAGGCGTGTTTCCTCCGCGCGAGTCGGCCACGGCGATGTGACAGAGAGACGGAAGGAAGGGTGTGAGGCTGAACCTGAACACCTAGAGACGGGCCGGCTGGGGGGATTGTGACGCCTTCTGGAGTCTCATGACGACTGGTTCAAAGGAACCCGTTCTCGAACCGCTTTACCGGGTGAGGTTCTGCATTAGTAATGCAGTGTTGACACATTCCCAAACACTCATTTGTGCGAGGATAAATGCCTGTTCTTTGAAACCCAAATGTTTCTCAAAAGAGATCTGAGTATTGAAGGTTTATGGTAAAGACTTGGAACTAAAAGCAATTACACAAAATTGTTAACTCGAACATAAAATTCAAGTTAATAATAAACCCATCTATATTTTCTCCTGAGTCTTCCTGTTAGTTAGCTATTGTATCTTCACTCTTGTGCCAAACAAGGGACGATCAGGGGATTATTGTGGCGCTGAGCTCAGATATCAGTCGCCCTGTAAATAGGGTGTGTGTGTTCGGACTGGTGAAAAACAAGTTGTACGACATACCTGAGATCCCGAGATAAAGATAACACCTGAGCACACGAGTAGCTCAATAAACAAACCCACAAAGTTTGATTCCGCCATTAAAAAAAAAAAAAAATCAGTTTCCATATTCTCTTTTTCACACACCATTCCCATGAAACGACGCTGCTCGGTGGTCTGTAACTAAAGGACCCCGTTTGACTGGTTCCTTTTGAACGGTTTGAGCGACCAATACTCAGATTTCACAGCTCTAAAATCACCACAGAGACTGATCGGGAACAACAGCCTTAAGTACAAAGTCGGTAAAACAGACATGATAAATGACCACGTGTTGCCAACAAGCAGGAAGGAGAAACAAAGGAAGGACTTATTTGACAGGGGTGAGGGGGCGCTATGTAGCGGAGATGAGAGTAGTAAGTCCCTTTAGTAGAGAACGAGTTATCAAGAGGATGTTTTCAGCTAGGATGGTAAGCTATCAGCTAGTCAGTGTTGGAACAAGATTATAGAACATTTCTATCATCTTAAGACTGAAGCATCAAAATTCATTGGATTAGACGTTTATTTACACAGAACACAATGATACATGAGAGAAAAGTGAAAAGGTGTAATAGCATCCTTGATTTGATAAACTGATTATTATTGTTTTATTTTACATTACATAGGTTTTCTAACAGATAGGATGTGTCCAAATCGAGGGGCTGTGTCCCTCAAAGGACCTGGCTGATGTAGGCTTCGTGGTCGATGAAACACCACGTAGTGCTTCGTCCACAAGGACTACAAAGGTAGGTCAGGTTCTTCGTCAACCACAAAGACCAGAAGTGAGCGGCTGTGAAATTTGACGGTCTAAGCCTTCAGCTTTATTCCCTGCCCTTACCCCGGAGTTTGTCCTGTAACCTAGAAACCGTGACGCTATGCACAAGCTGGTGAAAATGGACCTTTCAATCAACACAACATCCTTTTGACGTTATGTATCGATATAATTATTTGTTTGGGTTCTTCATTTCAATAAAGTTCATAGTTGAGTTTGGTGTACATCTTTTGACAATCCAAAACGTTGTCCATGTTTAAAAAAAAAAAGTGCCAAGTGTAGCAAACTAATACGCTAATCTGAATTGCTTTTATTATGTTTCCATTTGAAACAATGCAACTTCAAAAAGCCATACGGCTCAAAGAAGGAAATTCAGTGCTAGATGAAGTCTTTTTTTTTTTTTTTTAAACAAAACATTTTAGGAGAAATATGGTCAGACTGAATGAGAAAACAAAACAGAAGTAGTGTAGGAATCAAAAACTTATTTGACCGCTCACATTTAGATTTGAGAAACGCTTCAAATACTTGCACAAAAGCAACATTACAGTAATCAGGACAATTTGTGAAATGTGTTCATCACAAAAGGACAGCAAAGAGCCTCAGCGTAGCAATAGAGATACAAAAGCGCAGCTTAGGGGTGGAATTTTAACAAAAAACTATGCACAAGACCCCAAACAAAGGAAATGCTTACAAAGAACGCAAGTTTGAGATAAAAAGCTAAAGCATGAATCAAACAGGGACAATGTGAATTTAAAAAGGCCCCAAAAGACGGAATACGAGCACAAAAGAATCCCAAATGGCTATAACATAATATTAGTTGGGAACAAAATGACTTAAAAATAATGCTAATTAAAAATAACTACATCAATTTGCTATTGTTGTGTGTTCCTTTTCATCTTGGCTTTTCTGGGGGCAAGTCGGAGTAAACATCATTCAGGCCTATTTGTCAAAATACAAAAGAGTCTTAATGATTGCACCTTTCTTGGTCTGAAGAGATCTTCAGAACTTTTCCTTCTCAACAGTCAGACGTCTTTTTCAGATTACGGCTCCATAAGTTTGTCCTTCGATACAGACTCCAAGCACAAAAAGCACCTGAAACCGAACAAAGGAAAGCAACAAAACTTTTAACAAACATTACTTTCTCCACATTCGTTTATTTCACAGCAGAAGCTTTGAACCTGTAGCTGAATTGGCTTCCTCATCCAGCGAAAGGTGGTCAACGGTTGCTTGCTGGCGATGAGCCTCAAAGTTGAGTCAGCTCCTCGGTCGGCACCTCTACGTTTCCGATGTGCCACAAAATCCAAAACGCCAGGCTGAGGAACAAGATTAGCGGCCCAGAAAGGACAAGAAAGTCCCAGTAGCCGACGGGCGAGGCGATCCCAGTGATGAAGACGATGAGGCCGATCACATCAAGGAGGACAGCAACGAAGAAAAACCCTACGCAGCGGCCGATCCGACAGCGGCAACTTGTGAAAGTTAGTTTTATTCTTTCCATGCTTCGCACGGCACCTCACGAGGAGTGAGCGGCGTGACAGATGACACGGAAAGAGCTTAAACATTCAGGTCACATTCCTTCTATCTCTACATCTTCATTTTTTTTTTTTAAACCACCCGCTGGCACCAGAGAAATACGTTCCCTTAAAGATAAGAGACATTCTGGCTCCGTTGACGAATTTGCTTTCCTTCCCTTACAGACCCAGCTGTAGCTGTAGTAGAAAGAAATTATCCATGTGTGTTAAATCCCAAACATTTGTTTGTAATTATAGACATTAAAAAGTTGACACTTTGTTAAGGATTACCTTTGCAACGTAGTCTCTTTCACTAAAGCAGACAGCATCCACTGCTCAGAGTCACACAGCCACATTTAAATGTCTTTGCACTTTATTCCCAAAAATAATTTAGACAAAAATATACATATAGTGACACAAGAAACATAAAAATGAAATGTTTTCCCTTCAGCTTTTCTTATTTTTGAGAGCTTTACACCAAGCAAGATGTTCTCACAAACGTGACTTTCACTCACAAGTTTAAATGTTAAAGTCTGTTGAAATCTCGGGGGAGAAGGAAAAAACCCCAAACAAAAACAGGAAGTAGCTCATGTCCAGGAGCACCGGCTACAGCATCTGCAAAGGTAACAAAAACAAAAAAAAACATAGTAAAGAGTTACTTTTGATGCAAAAATTTGGTACCAACACAAAATAATTAACGTGCTAAAAACAAAGAGTTACTGTAACAGGTTATGACTTCTCGGCACAAGTTGAAGGTCTGAATCTAGATAAGCGGAAGGTTGTGTGCTACGCAACTGGTTTTCAAAGATAATCTGTACGCAAGTTCATGAAAATTTTCAGACTATTGGTAGCCATAACAGACGTCGTTTGAGAACAGCTTTGCGGTGGCTTCTCTTCGCGTGTTTAATTTTGGCTACACGCTCTATCACACGGGGGAAAAAAAGAAAAAAGAAACAGCTTTAGTGACCACACAGGTCAAGAGAAAACTAACTCTACGCAGGCGGTCAGGTGAAATCATTTGAAATGTCTCTTATTTCAGGTCAGCTAGAGTTACATTTTTTTCCTATTTACCGAATGCCACAATAATAATGAGAGAAAACATGTCAGGCATTTATTAATGTCTACTCGTGTCTTTCTATTCACTGTATGTAAGCCTTTGGTTTCAACTGTATACCAATGTGAGAACTGCACAGATTTGAAATATTTTGCACATTTTAGATGTAGGTTTTAATTTTGGATATCTTCATGGGTAAGCAGTATTACATTACACATTCTCAACATCTCTGCAGCCTTTATTTCTAAAAAAAAAAGAAAAAGAAAGAAAGACAATCTTAGTCCTTAATTTTGAGTGATTGACAAATACTTTGCATTATCAAATGAGGCTTTCGATTTACAAAAAAATAAGCACTTTTGGTTTAATATTTAGACATTTGCATGTGCCACCCTGTTCTCAACTGTGTCAACATTTAGGTTTAACCATAACAATTTGAAAATACTAAAAGCAAGACGGAGGAATACGTGGGCTAATCACAACCACCATCCTAGTCACAATATTTATTAATAATAATACAATATCACTTTTTTTTTTTTTACTTAGCATAACGCTGTTCTAGTTTGATTTTCAGATCTCGAGATGAATATCAAAGAAAACTATACATATCATTTTAAAATCTTTCTTTCAGACGGTCTTGATGGTCACATCTCTAGAACAGGTAAAGGAGTCAACATGGTACGGCACGGCTTCACAGAAACATTGAGTAATTTCACACCACCGCACAGGCAGCTCAGAACATGTGAACATGCAAGCATGAAGCAATCGGCATCTAATCCTGACCCATCCCTCTCTCTGTGTTAAGCAATGATAAATTGCACATGCTGATTAACCAGCTTTGCCAAACGTCTGATACGTTCTCATTCAGAAAAAAAAAAAGGTAAGTCGATGCTACATTAGCAGTGTTTTTCTAAGGCGGGGACCTGGGTTATGAAAAGAAGTGTGCACTGATATACTCTGTGATAACACGCGACCTATTGGGAGGAAGTAGCCGTCTACAGCACAAATCTGAAAGTTTGATCTCTGTTTCAAACTCGACACCCTTAAAAACAAAGACTTGAAAGGTGCTGTCCCCCAAAAAACAAAAACAAAACAAAACTTAAATTATAAGCTGTAAAGATCTTACCCTGTTTCCCTTCCCCCCCATGTTTCTCACTGCTGTTGTAGTTTTAAATATCTGAAATACTATCAAACTAGTGAAGTGACCTGTCCTGCTTTAGCCACAGTTTTCACTTCTCGCAGTTGTTGTTTATTTTTAAGCAGTTGCGCGGCATGGTGGTGAAACATGAAACTGCCGCTGCGCAAGCTACTCAACAAGGTTGCTGCTAGGTAACCAAAGAGGGAGCGAGTTACTCGATACCACCAAAGTTACTTAGCTAGCCGTGAGAAGTTGAGCGACTAAAGCCTTTACTTTACCTACGTCTCCCAGAATGCTGTGCAGTCAGTGAAATTACTGAATCAAATGTATCATCTACTGATATTGATAACGCCTCTATCATGACATACATTGTTTTTTACATATAGTTTAAAAAAATAAAAACTACAAAAATGGAGGCCAATGGAGTGCAAACTAATCTGGCTTTTTATGTAGCGCTTGGATTAATGGCTTCTTCCTGACTCTGTGTCATATTACCCAACATCAGCATAGGAATCATTTCATTCCGGATAATGATACACTCACAGGTTATTCCTCCACTTTACTGAAACATTATGATCAGCGCGTACAGAGTAACGGCGTCACCATCTGGATGATGTCTGGATTTAATGAACGGCACTTTCGGCAGATCCCAAATGCGAGGCACTGTTATTTTGTGGATCAGCATTTTTTTTCCCCTTTGTAACTTTAAAAAAAGAAAAAAGAAAAAAAAAAGGCCACACCCATTTATAGCTGGTGGGATGGCATCAGGGGGGCATTAAGCAGAATAAGATAAGATCCCCGCAGTTCTTCGGCGGCTCAGCCGCGGCTAAAACCCAATCGCCGTGCCCACCGCACTCCATTCCGCCGGATCAATAAGCGCTGCAGAGTTCCATTAAAATGCAATTGTGCCTTTATGCCCAGAGGGTGTCTGACTGGCCAGCCACTTACAAGCAAACTGACGGCTAAAATACTGCTGAAGTGTGAAGGTGAGCACAAACGGTCAGGCTCATTAATTAAAAACTGCCATGGGTCACTGAAGATCTCTCCACTCGGGTGGAGGGTGTGCAAAAGGAAGAGAAAAAAAAAAAGATTATTACAGATATTTATGAGCATAGAGCTGGGAAGCCCCCTTGGAGGGCTGATGGGGGGTAGGAGAGGTGCGTGTACCTATGGGTGGGTGGGTGATTACCTCTCTGGACCAGCTTCACTATGAGTTTCATCTAAACCCTGCCAATAATGTGAGATATTTCCCTTATTAAGGCCGGGGCGAGCCTGAGGAGGGCTGCCATGACAACCTGCGAGAGGACGAGGATGGCAGTGGTGACGAAGAAAAAAAATAAAAGGCCAGTTAGATGTAGCTGAAAAACTCACGACGGCAGGCCTCTAACGAGGATTATTTACCACCTTGCAAAGGTATTCACACCCCTTGAACATTCACACTTTGTCAAACACGACTTTCTTTCAGTGTCTTTCATTGGGATTTTATGTGACCGACTAACGCAAAGCAGTATATAGCTGCAAAGGAAGTGGAAAGAAAAAAATATACATAGCTTTCCAAACGTTATCCAAAAAAAAAACAACAACAAAAAAAACACCCATTGCTTCCAGAAGTTACTCAGTTAGTAAACAGTAATGACTAATTTATTCTAAAGAAAGCCAGTTGTTCTGTGAAAACCTCATAAGGTTTGCTAGAGAACATTAGCTAAAACAAAAAGCATCATAGAGATGAAGGAAAACAGCAGGGGCAGAGCCGTGGGGAAGTTTAAAGCAGGGAACTTTGAAGGAGAAGCACAAACCAACAGCTCAGGTGTGTGGCATGAAGGGAAACATTTAAAACATGCAGGGGGGGGGGAGGACTACGTGCACATCATGCCCTGCCTTTATGTCTAGGGCATGACTGAGATCAAAGCTCAGTCATGTGCTCAGTCAAAGTTCAAACCCAAATCCAACAGAGAATCAGCAGCAAAAGTTTAGAATGACTGTTTATAGAGAACTGCCATCAAATTTCCGAAATTGAGGTATTTTGCAAAGAAGAATTGGTAAAAGTTGTAGTCAGTGGGCTTTCTTGCTATATTTAGCAACATTTAATGGGAAAAAAAAAATTGGTATCGCTAAATTGCTAATCGGCAGGTCAGACTTTTTAATTGTTTGTTTATTTCGGTAATCGGCCAGAAAACTACAATCGATGCACTCCTAGATGGAACCAGTTCGGCCCAGACCTTCAGAGGTCCTCACGGCCTTATTGGTGAGCCAAATACGCACCATGTTGTGTCAGAGGAGCCTCTCTGCTTTAGTGTCTCCCGCCTGCAGAACCGCCTCCGCCACCGTCAGGACCCCCAGCTCCGCGTTTTTATCAGCCGGAGACGCGCACTCGCTCCATCCGTCAAAGCCCCCGTTATCCTGACCGCCGCCGCCGGACTCCCATGCAATCCGAGGCGGCGCAGAGAAGAGCGCGGTCCCCTTCGCCTCCACCACCTCTCCACCCATCTTCTTTTTCTTCATCTCCTCCTCATCCTCCGCCGCTTCCAGGGGCTTCTTGCCGCCGCCGCCGCCCTTGGAGAACCTCTCGGACAACTTCCTGGCCCACTGCGTGAGGCTGGCGTCCAGAGAGTCCCTCCTGTGTACCGGCGCGTACAGGTGCACGTTCCCCGTGTACCACAACACCCACCACATCAGGCTGAAAAAGATGATGACGGAGCCCGTGTAGATGAGGAAGTCCCCGTAGAAGCGGCCGTCTGCGGTCAGGTTGCCGAAAATACCGACGAGGAGCACCACCAGGCCGCCGGCGTCGAACGCCAGGGCGAGGAAGAAGAACAGCGAGCACTTCCCCACGCCACTCGGGGCCATAACCGGAGCACAGCGCTGCAGTGCAGGACAAGGAAGAGAAATAACGGCTGCCAGATGATGAGCTGGCTTTTTTTTTTTTTTTTCCTTTCCACCTGTGCGCCTGGCCACACCTCGGTTACCTGTATCAACAACGTTTGTCTCCCTGCAACCTCAAACGCAACGATATAACTATCGCGCTCTGAGCCTTGAAAGACATTTACACGCAGGTCACGTAAGAGGCGAGAAACCGCACCGCATTTTATTTTGATCACTCCAGATTGAAGAAGGTCATAAGCAAAATTGAATTTGGTACCCACGTACTGATCAGTTCATCTCAATAATTACACGTATGAGAGAGTCGGAGAGCCTTGGGCAATGATTGTTTGTTTGTTTTATTCCCGCAAGAAAAATGAATAGCAGTCATTAACCTTACTAATAGTCATGGCAATGGTATTCTTTTTTTAAACAGCCATAGGGCTCTTTGCCATGGGTGTCATCTTCTCTGGGGCGAAAGCATTGACAAAAATAAAGTTGTCACTTATTTCTGTATTGCTTTTTGGTATTTCCAGTCTTTTTATTTTCCACACAAACACTGTAACGAAGCCGAAGTCATGTGATTCAAGATTAAAGGGCCGGTTACATTTTTTTTTTTTAAAGTAACCTGGACTGCATTTGATGATCTTTTTTCTCTTTCAAAATCTACAACTTAGGTCAATCAAAGTAAAACCACAATGAAGAGAGAAAAAAATATCCTCCAGAAAGCAATTTGAGCTGTGCTGCGAAAACACACAAAGTCGTGATGAACTGTAAGCGTCACGACTTCCTTAGAAGAAATGTAAAAATATATAGACTGTCATAAATATTAGTTAAGATCAATCACCAGATCCCGGCTCCAAAAAAAATAAAAATAAAAAAAATCTTTGTGCTGTGGAACAGGATGATTGGATCATGGATGGACCAAAACATTGCATAATTTGTCCTGGGTTTACCATATTTTGTACAACGTTGCACCTTTGAAAACCGTTCCTGTGTACGTTGGTCTCATTGAGGCGGTTGTTACGCTCACTTTGCCTTTGGCCAGATGTGGCAGCTCCCTAATTTGGACTTTTCATCCAAATAATCGACAGATAAAAGGATTGTGCTCACTGCATTAGCCATTGATTTCCCAGTGCGACGGTTTAAAATGTTGCTTTCGTCCACAAAGCATTTATACATGATATCAGGAATTTATAACACCTCAGGCCTTTTGGTTATTTTATACTCTTGCCCTGAAGGTAGAATAAGCAAAATATAATTTACTGATCCTTAAACGTGTCCGAGACTGGCCGGTAAATATTTTACCTCCTTTCGCTCAGCGGACGCGGTTCCTATCTGCCCAGTTCCGTGTTGACTCTAAAAGGCTCAAATTTTGGTTTAATGGACTTTATGGACAACTGACTGGCAATCGTCCAGCACAGCAACAAGAACACTGTCAGTAACTGTGCCCAGCTAAAAGCTATCTTCACCATATTGTCTGGATGTATGTGAGGCGTTGCTACATATATACTGTATATAAAAAACTATTAAAAAAAACTATACCTGAAGGTGCACTGATGGTGAAAAATGTTGATGATGGTAGCAGGACCAACCGGTGTTTAAACATTTGAATAGCTTTGCCAAAGCCTTACATTTTTTTTTGACTGTGTTTAAAAACCGCCAGAAAATCATCAAATTGAAATGAATTTCACTAATTCTGTCGTGGGACTATGGCTGAATATTCAGACAGAATTTTGTGTTTTGTGGCTACAAAAACAATAGTGATACTAAAGAACCCGATACAGTTTAGTCAAAGTTTGCAATCCCAGTTCTCAAACATATCTTTTGTACATTTATCGACCAGCCAGGTATCAACATATCAACATTTAAATGAACTAATGTTTTTAAATGCTTTTTTTTCCCTCTTACGGATGTGACTTGTTTTTATTTTTATTGTAAATGTTTACTGTATGTTACACTGCTTCTAGCTATACATTGAATCTGTCAAAAGGTAGGTAAGGTAATTTTATTTATATAGTACATCTCCAGCAACAAGGTAGGTCAAAGTGCTTTACATTCATTATTAGGAAACACAAACAAAACAATAAGTCAAAGGAAAGAGCAAAAAGGGAGAGAAAGAAACAAGGTAAAGCTAAATGTTGACCTAAAGTATATAAACTAAATGTTCCTGTTCTGGGTTGCTAAGCAGAATAAGAATAGGTCATCATTTGTGTTGATTGCAATTCGTTTTAATCCCCTCCATCAACCAGCTAGATGAAAATGAGCCTTTTTTGTCTAAATCTACCATATTTACATGACGTATTCATGTTTATTACTATGCATTGTCCCCATATTGTCAGGAACAATATGCATTTATTTATTTATAAAATAAATACAAATTCACAAATTCATTTCAAAAGATGTTTTAATGGATCCTGCTCTATTTATCTTGGGACTATATCCCGGCGGTCATAGATACGGCCAGAACGAGCGTATTTTGATAGATGTGTGTCTCTTGCATGCCAAAAAAATCTATTGCACTCTTTTGGAAAGGAACAGACAGTAGATGGTGTCAAATTTTGGATTAGACAAATGTTAATGTAGGCACTTTTCCCTTGGAAATTGTATTTATTTATTTGTTCATGATGCAAAACTCGTAGATGAAGAAAATTAATATAAGATATGTATGACCCTGGTGAATAAGATTAAAGAAAATTGATGGTGTGTGGAAATGTAACTGGTTTCTATTGTATTTGTCCGAGAGCCTCTATGTGTGGTTTCATATTCCTTCTTCTTTTGTCTGTTTTCTTAAGGTTGATTGTTTATCTGTTTGGTCATTTGTTCCTGACCTAAATGTTTAAATCGCATGTTTATTCACATACAAATACGTGTGTGTTACTGAAACCCAGGCAAACTTGGACTATATGTGTGTGTGAATTATATCTCTGGGGTTATTAAGAATATAACAAATGTTTGAATGGTTCCTATAAAAATTCTAATACAAATAATGTATTTTTAAAAGAAAAATCACAAATTCAGCTGAAACAGTAAGGATAAATTGATCAAATGATCTAAATTGTGTAGCAGGGTAAATGCGCAAATTACACCCCTTCTTCTAAGGGTGCCCTGGGCAACTGCCCATAGAAAACCTACCACTGCCAGTGAAGAAACTGTCCAAATCATATAAAGCGTGGCAAATTTAGATTCCTCTTCCCCTGGAAGAATTCGACTCCTTTTCTGACTCATTTGCCACTCTGTCAATGTGCAACTTTTAAATTTCCAACGGTCCTCGAAGGCATCCTCTTCCCCCTTACCATTCTGAAAGGCACATGAGAGTTTCCCCAGCAACCCAGACACCTCGGCTGTTCATCTAGGCAGAGTGCTCATTAAATCTGCAACCCAGTCACACTATGAACGATTTCATGACTTATTAAGTCTCCTGATTAACTGAAAGACGTAGCAGATTACATGGATTTCCTTCAGTAAAGTCCTTCATGGCCCAAAGTGATTTCTTCCCCATATGCAGGGCATCTGCTGCAGAAAATTACAAAGAAATAGGAATGAAGCGGTGGGTGATCATGGTGCCCGTCAGCTCAGAGAGAGAGAGAGATGAAATCTCAGTCAGTGGCTAGAGGACAAATCCGAAACTGAACCCGTGAGTTTATCTCGAAGAGTGACAGCTTGTAATGATCTACAGTGTATTTGAGAGGGAAGGTTGGGAGGGTGGGTGGGTGGGGGGGTGTTAGGGAAAGGCGGCCAAATCCTGCTGCTTAACTGTGCATAGATACGACTGCTAGAGGGCGCCAGTCATCTACGGAACCAAGCTCAACCCGCCTTGGGCAGTGTGCATTGGATGCACGCTGCGTTGCCTGAGCAGCAGTGACAACATTTTCACTCGATTATTGTGAGCAAAAACAATGTGCTTTACTCGGGGAGAGCAGCCCATGTAAGCTGAAATGCTGAGGCAAGACTCCATGTGAGGAATCAACGTGCACTCGACTTGTCACAGAGCCTCCTGGTGCTCACACACGGAACGTCTCGCAGGATCTTAATTATCGGTTTGATTTCCTATCATCAGATTTCATCATTTCTAAGTACTTCTCTCCTGTAGCTCAGATTGTATCATCAATCCAGACAAGCATCCAAACAGCTGAATGCTGGTAAGAAATTTGTGCAGCCCCTCCACCACGTGAAAACATTACTACTGTGTATGAGCAAAGGCACGGCTTGTTTAAGTTTGCTGATTTCACGAGGAGGAAAGTGTGAGCTAATATGGGGGAGGTATTGGTGACGAAGGTATGGACGGATGTGTTGGTCCTCTGATTAGGCTTATCTGGGACGTGTCATGACTGGAGGCTTGAGATACCCGGAGTGGGGGCTTTGTCTCGGAAGACTGTTATCCCAAGCTGGCAGAAGAAGCCCCCCATCCCCACATCCCCTTTCTCTAGAAAAGAGATTAAAACAAAGGAAGGCTGGATGGAAGAGAGGGTAAAAGGACAGAAAAAGTTATAAGAACTGTGAGGGTGAGGCCAAAGATAAAAAAGAACCAGATGAAGGATGGGGGAGAAAAACCTTGGATGGGAAGGCAAGGGGGGAAGGTTGGATTGGTGCACAGATGACAGAGATGGTGGATAGGAAGGTTGAAGTTAATGTTTGGATAGGGGGAGGATAAGGAGAAAAACTGATGAATAGATGGACAGCAAGGGCCATCTTCCCTGTCCGTGCTGAAAAACAGTAAAATGCTGCCACCGCCGTGCTTCTACATGGCGTCGTTTCTTACAGGGTCAGAGTTTCGCACGCAGGTCAGCTTTGGTCTCTTCTGACCAAACAGAACTTTTGATTGGCTGTCTTTCAACAATGGCTTTCCTCTCGACATGCTTTTATTAGGTTTGAAGATTTGAAAGTGACTTCATGATTTGATTTGACTAAAAATAACGAATACATATGAATTGAAATCGGGCCGAATGGAATTCTAAACTATTGGTTTGTAAAGAGCTTTGCGATGACATTTGGTGAATGCTACAGTTCGTTGTTAAAAAAAAAAAAAAAAAAGGAATTTGTCACTGGAATGCTTTCAGTTGATAAAGTTTCAACGTTTTTGGGTAAACATATTTCTTCATCAAGTCATCCAGATTCTGTCAAACCAGTCATTGCTTTTTTTTTTTTGGAGCAGTTGGAAACTTTTGCACTGATATTAAAGTGTAAACGCATAAAAGGACTGCTTTAAGATGCAACACGATATATTCAGCTGCAAGGTAGTCAAAAAAAAAGAGATGAAAACGAGCCATATACAGTATGTGCGTTTTTAAATGATGCCTGAGAGACATTTGCACTCCAAACAGCCCCAACTTGTTTTTCTGCAGTTTGCGTGCGAAGACTCTGTGAAGGCATCCCATGCTTAGCCTCCCCTCCGCTGAGCGGCATTTTGATTGACTGCTTATCGGTCGCTTCAGAAGTTCACTTAGTTTGTGTTTAGCCTGCTAAAGGTTTTCCATGAAGTTGAGCGTCGTGATAAATGCTGACTGATTACCTTAGACTTCCAGTGCTGTTTTCCCCTCTCGGCTCTCGGGCGTCTGGCAGGGGTTGCACCCCGTATATCTTTGTGATCTTCGGCCCACTTTCTGCTGCACAGACCTTGTTAAATCTCTTAGCGTAAATCCGTTCGGACCTCAACGAGTGCAAATGAACATCCTTTCTTGAAGCATTGCCGGGCTTAAATATGCGGGTACTCGTGTATAAAAATAATAATAATTATTTCTTTAAAATCTGTAGGCATTTCCAAATGAATCACAGTTAAGTGCAGAAAATGAGCACGCACAAACAGATCTACACAATGAAACTGCACGCATGCATGAAACCAAGCGAGTTTTCTTTGCGCAACCAAAACAAAGCGAACTGAAGTGCAGATGACGGAGCGATAAACAGTTACAAATTGGCCTCGTCGACACATGATTGAAATTGGGGTCAGCAAGAGAGAAGAAAAGTCTCCAGAAGTTGTTGAATACAAATTGTTGTATTTGATATGCGAAATTTGATTCGTATGTTATATACGTGGATTACTTGCCATACATGGTTTCCCCCCAAAACCTAGCTAAGCCCTACGGTAGGGCTGAGTTTCCCCACTGTGATTTTTTTTGTGTTAAAAAATGTAAAAAGTTGACAGAAAATTCAGTAAATAAAATGTCAAAGAAAAAACTGTAGTGAGTTGCATAAAACTAGTCTTTCTGTAGGTTGTATATGCATAATTAAATAGCATTATTTTTTAAATATTTTATAAACCTAGCTTAACCCATCTTTGTTATAACTGCTACTGGTGTATACAGATATCTAAAAAAATCACGTAAAATAAACAACACTTAGCCTGGTGGGGGAACAAGTAAAGCCTGGTGGCCCGCCAGGCTCATCTGGGGAAAATCCTACAAATGAATGCAGGAGAACAAAGAGTAAAACTGAAGCAAATGTGAAGCCCCGACTAATAATATAAATTTCTGGCACAGTCCTAATGCTTGCCAATGGGATTGATATCAAAATGGGATATCCCTTTTATACGTGTGTAAAGAAAAAGGAGTGCTTTTATTATCATAAACAAAATCAGAAACACGTAAATGCCTTACTGCTTCATCATACATGCAAGCTGTTCTCACATCTTCAATGGTTTCCCAGCATACCCCTCAGAGTGCCGCCAATAAAGCCAGCTACTACAGTCGTGTAACCAAGTCGTTTCCCACAGTCAGCTCATTATCGATACAGCTGGATTTTTTTGCTTTTTTTTTGTCAGTAGGCAGCCTTTGCAAACGAGGCCCCAGGTCGCCTTAACGAAGAACGGGCCAAGTCAAGAAACGCACTGCTTTGCGGAGCAACACTCTGGGGGGGGTGTCTGCCTGGTGGTGTAGAGTGAAATCAGCAAAGACGTGTAGAGCTGAGAGCGTTTCTGTGCGGCGGACGAGGCGGGATGGGCGAATTAACCCTTCTTCCCTTTGAACATGCTTCTGGAAGAAAAGAAGCTGGAGCTGTATTAAATAATTGAGAGTCGGAAGGTAATTGAGGACATAGATCAATAATATCTAGGGGGTTGTTCTCATTACAGTGATACCCAGACACATGCAAAAGTTATAGCTCAATGATGATGAATCTGGAGAGAATGGCTGCGAGAGAACGAGAGGGAGGAGGAGGAGGAAGAGAGCAGAGAGATCTAAAAATTTAACAAATGAGACCCATTTCCTACCCCTGTCTGTCTCATCAGAGCCTCTTATCCAACCTCGGGATGTGGCAGGTGCTTTGGCCGCCTCACTTTTCAAAACGTCAGATCACTGTGCTTAGAAACGGGGATCTTTCCATGGGAGTCTGAAGGCTTCCCGGGCACTGATTTCCCAGCGGATTGGCAGTCTCGACACGCATGGGTGTCTGTAAGCTTTTAAACAGTCGCCCCGCCCGTCTCCCACCACTCACTACCCGTCGTTCCTCCAAAACTGCACCCCGCTCCCTATTAAAGCCTCTTCTATCCTCTATTCGGCGCCTATCCTACTCCATCAGCCACGCTTTGTTTCTGCCTCAATCACCTGCCTGCGACGTAAAAAGGAATTCACCAGACTTTTTGAGAAAGTCGCGGGATTAAACCGAGTCATTTTCATTAAATGTTTACGCGTTCCCCGAGCCACGAGTGGATGAAGCCGGGGTTTTGAATCAAAGACGGTATCTCTTCGCCACCTGGGGTGAAAATTGGAGGGCTGCATTAAACCTGATCGAGTGTGTTTCAGGGGAGCGCTTACTTTTCCTGCCTGTTTATCCCTGAGGGGTTCAGTGTGGAAAGATGGGGGCCGCTGCCTCTGTCTGTTCATCCACACATACACGCTGCTGAGGAAACATTTGAAACTACCGACGTTCATTTAAAATACCAATTAAATTCTTGGTAACACTTTATTTGACGGGTTGTGAAGAAGACTGTCATGACACCGTCATAAACATGAGTAAGTCTTCATGAATATTTATGACTGTTGTCATAAAGTGTCATTCGGTAAATCATGACACTTTTAATACAAAGTTGACATTATTCAAAATGTCTTCGTTATGTCAACTTGACATTAACCAAGAAATCATGATCTGACATAAATTTGTTGTAAAAAATATTACTGATTAAACTTTAAAAATTAACTAGCTTTATGTCATTAAAGCTAAAGACACAATGCAAAAACACAAAGCTAAATAAGTCTATGATCCGAATCATACCACCAAAAAGGTGTGTGTGAGCAGAGGTGGGTAGAGCACCCAAAAATTTTACTCAAGTAAGAGTCTCAGATACTCCAGTTCTGTCAGGAGGAATGGGCAAAAATCCTGGCAAACCCAAAAATGTTTAACCCAAGTTATTTAGTTTGTAGGAGAAATCTTGTTTTCCACAGTAACTGTTTTTTGCCATGTGCTGACAGAAAAAGAAAACACTGCAAATGGTCTGCGAAAACTGTTACAAGTCTGTATGTCTTTATAGCAAGCTTAGTTGTACTAATAAGCATGAGCAGATAGGAGTATACCTCAACAAAAACCTTACATAAAGAAAAATACAATGCAGAATGTTTTTTTTTTGTAAGTGTAGAGACTAGCAAAACTGGACCTAACTAACTTTGTCACAGAGGAGGACAGGAAGGAAAACAATGCCCCGGTGCTGTTTGATGCATTAAGAAGATTTAAAAACCCCTGATGGTCAAATCTAAACTAATTTTCTGTAGATTTTCCCAAGACCCTCAAAGCTGCAGTGAAGTCGGATCTATAATTGGGTCAAAACCACTTGGATGAAAGTAAGTGTCTACTATACCTGCGTAATGAGATCAATGAAATCAGTAAAAAGCTAACCAAAACAATGCAACGTTATGGGCTAGAAGATGCTCCGAATTTCTCTAGAACCGAGTCAGGCCGCTGTGAAAGCTTACTCCCAATCCTAATTAGGCCCTTATTCATGAATACCAGGGATAACCTTTACTTGTTATAAATTAGAGTCAGAGAACGGTCATAAAAGTGAAGCTAGCCGGTGTTATCTAATTAGCCTTCGTTTGTAACCTGTCAGTCCACAGAAGAATAGCGAAGCTGTGTACAAACACAGGAATCACACTCATAAACTGATCACAGACTTGGCATTTGAGTTGTGGGCGTGTGTGTGAACCAGGTTTTTATATCCTTCAGATTCAGATTTATTTGTATCCCAAATGGGCAATTGATGTTACAGCACATGATGTTACAGTGCAAAAAACTAAAAGACAAAGTATCAAAGATTAAAAAAAAAACATGAAAGGACATGAAATACACGACTGTGTGTGTATGGGATGGTAATGCTTGAAATATGGGAAAGGATCTAGGTGCCTTAATGGGAACAGTGTTTGCGATGATGGTGCTCAACCCACAATCCTTTATGCAAACTGCTGTAAAAGCACTGTCGAATCAGCAGCAGTAAATATGCCACTGTGTGAGTGGGACAACCATGTAGGCTTGCTTCGGACTTTTAATTAGCTGGAGCAATCAGGAAGTGACAGTAGACATGGTTTATTGTTAAAATAGCTGTTCTGGAGTGTTTGTAAAAGTCATTTTGACACTGGTAAGCGAGTGGAGCCTGCTGCTTTTAAGGAAAATTATTATTTACGTAGGATCAAGGTTAAGACAACTGACATTATCTCATTCCAGAAACTAAATTGAAACCAGATGAATGATATATATATATATATAAAGCTAAACCATAATACTGAGGCATGTTGAAAACCATCCTTATCCTTATCAGTGCAACCAGAATTTCATTCCTTAATTCATCTGTAATACTTTAAATCAGTTTGATGCTGTATCAATTCCTCAAATGCCTGTGCTAAGATATTTCTCTTGCATTTTTTATGGCATTTCTTTAGGAGCTTTTTCTGTATTATTTTTCATTTCAGGCTGTGTTGTGTAGATTAGCAGATGTGTTTGAGGATCATTGTGCAACAGCATGACCAAATTCCAGTCAAGCGTTAGATGTGAGATGGATTACAATGTTTTGTTTTGTGTGTGTGAAATGTGAGACGCACTGTAAAAACACAAAATCTTACCAAGTATTTTGTTTTGGTCGAGTTTCTAGTGATGCACTCAAAATAAGACAAAACTAACTTCAAAGTAACTCTTTAGGAAGAAGTTTGTTTTAAGTCAATAATTCAATTTGCATTGATGAAAAAGTATTAGTTCCACTGGGAGATTATTTCTTTTACAATGTGGGAAAAATGTCTCGTTATAAGAGACAGAACATGCAGCCGACCTAGCACGGTTTTATTCATGGTCATGGATAAAAACAAGGTCCAATATCTTGCTGAAACGCGATTTGTGACTTAGTTTGTCGTGTTGTCGTATGTCATATGTGTGCGAAGATGTTTATACGAGAAACTAGACCAAAAATATGTGGTAAGATTTTGTGTTTTCGCAGAGCAGACCTTTGTCTTTTTTTTTTTTTTTGGCTAACAGTGATTTTCTCCTTAGCCCTTTCCCACTGGTGCCATTTTAACCCAATCTCTTAAATCATGAACTCTGATCTTAAATGTGGCCTTATGTGTGTTTTTGACTCTTTTCCAACTGATAAAAATCAATGACTTTGCTTCAAAATCCTTTGGCAAAAAATGTGTTGCTTGTGGATCTTTTTATTCCTACTTAATCTTGTCAAATAGGTTAACCAAGATATTTCTTGGTTCTAAATACTTTCTAGTAATTATGCCTGGGTGTGCAAGTCTCAAAACTTTGATTAATTACAATCAATTCATAAATAAATAAGGATGGCAATTTCCGCATCCTTTCCCCCCACTTTATAAGTAAAATAATCATTTAAAAACTACTTTTACTCACTTTCTTATTGTTGGCTATTAAAATTGGTTTTGTTCTGAAACATTTAAGTGACCAAAAGTCAAAAACAGACATCGTAAACTCTTTCCCCCCCCCCAAAACAACCAACACTTTTTTAATACCTTTTGCTATATTTTCTAACTCTTAGGATTTTAAATTAAAGGTAAAATTATATTTACAGATTTATAAAAAAAAAATATATATATAAAAATGTTCAGTTGAAAATTTTTTTATTTCTGTAAAAACTAAAAAAACATAACCATCCCCCCACATATTTAAGAAATCAGCATTTGAATCATGTCTCGAAGTGCAAAACTTTCAAACTGAAAGGCACTGCTCTGACTTATAACCGTGTCTAAATATAGGGACAAACTCCGTCATTCCAAACATTCATTCATCTCCCAGAGGTCATAGGTCATCCTCCATCAGCCACTGTCCTGAGAGATCTGCTCCACAAGGACGGTCGAACCGTGTGTGTGTGTGGCTGTCGTCCTCTTGCATCCACTCCACTTTTACCACAGCCAAGGAATTTGACATAGAGCAGTGACGCCACTAAAACGTCTCCTCCTCAACTGCCACCCTCCACTTTGAGTGGCTATTGTCTACAACCGGGTCATATAAATCAGACGCCGCTGCCGCGCGAGAGCTGCGGGAGGATTAAAACCGGAGCAGGGCGGGAGGGAACGGAGGAGGAAAAAGAGAAATGGGCCTTACGGCCGAAGTGTCCTCCTCAAGGTCGTCACGGTGATTGGATTGTTGCGAGGAGGATGGGACCGAGGGAAATGAGACGGCAGAATGTCTCCCGTCACTTTCACCTAAGTGGATTCTTATTTCCTTATAGCTCTTAAATGATATAAAAAGAATCGCAACGGATCAGGACTTTTATTGCAAAATCTACATGAGCGAGCCTTTTCTTTTTTTTTTTTTTTTAGTGTTTAATCATTTTGAGTGGTTTTGTGCCACATTTACAAGAAAAACCAAGACTTTTACAGCTATAAACAACATTTCCGAAAAACCTGAAAAGACTTTGTTTTCCACACCTTTAATGTGCACCACATCCTGTTTACTGTAGGTTTCAGTGGGTCTGTCTGTGTATATGCATGAACCAACTTTAAAAACAGGCTAACAATGCTGGATATTGTAAATATTACATTGCAGCAAAGCAATTTCAGTTTTTGTGTTGCATTTTTAAAAAAAATATACGTCAAAGGAAATAATTGATGAAATATTGATTATAGTAGTTTGTAAATTAAATTGTCTTGATATTTCATTTAAATATATATATCATATATACAAAATTTTACAGACTATACCTCACTTTTTTAATAGTTTTGTTGGTCCTGCGATATATATATATATAGTAAGTTCTGTAGAAGAATATAAATGTGAATAGTTAAAAATGATGCTGTGTGGATGGTTTGCACCAAGGTATGTTTTTGTCAAAAAACAAAATAAGTACCGTGTCAAATGGACTGGGTCATTCTGACCTGGAAGTCAGGAAGGAATTTGGATTTGGAGAGATGTGGAATAACAATCGCTAAACTGTTGTAAACACCCATCTAGCCAAACGTTGAAATGTCCCAGCTGTGGACGATCCCGGGAAACTCTGACAGCATTTCAGCAAAACGAAAGAAGGAGCTGGACTGGTTGAGAACGCCACACACACGTACACGGACAGATTTGAGTATAAATACGAGAGTTCGGTGTTTCTGTGAGAATATTGAGAATGTCGTTTGTGTAATGCCGGGGCGCCCAGAACCCCATCAACGTTGGCCCAAATAAAGTAGACATAAATGGATGACAGTGTGCTGATTTGTTTTGTTAATAGCAACCTCTAACTCTCCACTAGTTGTGACATATATAAGTTTTTTGTCCTCTCTTCATGATAAATTTTTTTGACTGATGCAACGTATATTCCGGAACAACTTATAGTCCAGAAAATGCAAAAAGCTATTTCTAATATAATATATAATGAATATAAAATCAAGTCGATCTAATCATTTGGTACATCTTTATCTGACGAGCAACTGAATTCAGACGCTAAAGTTTCATTTTCACCGGCTGAGTTCATAATTCGTCAACATAAAACAGTTTATTATTGCAACTTTGTCTTTGTCTTAAAACGAAAGACAACCATTTTGAATTTGAGGGCGGGATAACTGGAAAAGAAGATTTCAAGGACCAGTCCAGTTGATTGTTCCGACTTGGAAGTTGGAAATTCTAACTTTACAGGTCCAAATGTAACACAAATATATTTTTACATCTATAACTGTGCTTTCTAAAGGTTAGCATAAGAACTTGTTTACCTTTATTGCCAAGGACATTTGTACTTAATATACCGTTTCGCTCAGTCAAGGTAGCATTTGGCAGCCTTTGAAATGCGCATTATGCCAGAGGCATCAATGTGTGTTTGTGTCATTACTTTCCAAATCTGAAAGCCTTTGAGATTTCCATAAGTAAATGCGCCTGGAATGTCAACATTTGCATCCTTGAAGGAGGAAAATAAAGCTAATTGCGTTAACTCTCAGCTGATTGAAAACACCTTAATTACAGACTCGCTTACAGACTCACCTGAGAGTCAGAAACTTGCGCTGCGCGTTATCGTCTCTTTAACATCAAAAACCTGCGTCGCATTTTAATTCGCCCGACACCGACCCGCTTTTGCTACTGCTATGGCAACAGCAATGAGCAGCCGGCTCCGGAAAATAATTCATTTTTATCAAATTAATGACATGTGTCTTTGTCCTGGATTTCATTACTGGGGTAGCATGCACCGAGGTTATCTGAAATTCACTCAGTTGAAAAATTTAATGACTCCTTACAGCTGGGACAATGACATGATTTATGGCACTTATTTCCCCCCCCCAGCAGAATATGCTCGTACCAAAAATCAAAGTTTATTCAGGTCTGTCCGCATCTCAGCCTCCACCTCCCGACCACTATTCATTTGACTTCTCCCATTTATAATCTAATTTATGGGCTCTGGCTCCTGCCACTTACGTAACTGATAGTTTTTAAATCGGGTTAAGCCTTTCGACTTGTTCAATCTCTTGTTTCAAATTGCCTATATGGTCTCGGGAACAACAGACAAAATGACACTTCGGCTAATAAGTTATGAGCAAAAAATTAGAAGCGAGCTCGGCTCCGGATGCCCGGGCTTCTGGCCTCCCGCTTCCGGGATTTCTCCTCAATCACTCGGCTGCACACGTAAAGTGCCTGGAAAACCGACACGCTATTGTTCTGGGCGAAATTGATCTTTAAATACTCAGCTGATTAAGAGCGCCGGCGTTCACCGGGATGGTGCGTAAAGTATGCCTGGTAGCAAAGGAGGCTCTGACCTCAAATTGGATTCTGTCGTTACATTTCTGTAGGAGTGGAAGTCAATATTCCCACAAGTCCCCTGGGCTTCGGAAAAAAAGGGGGGGGGGGAATTGTGAGAAATGTTGACAAATAGATAACCGGTTAGAGGCTAGGCTCACATGCCTCTCTCTGCCAGCCGAGATAAAAATCAGTAAAGTGTAACTGCAGTGGCGGATAAGCAGGAATATCATCTCTTTCAGATCTTTTTCTCCCACGAACCTGCCAGCGGCACCTATTTTTCCACTCTTTTCCTTCGTCAGTCTTCATCACTTCCCCTCCAGGCAGGAGCTTCTTCACTCTGTAGCCCACTTTGCAAGTGCAAGAAAATTTTCAGAGCCGCCACATGACATAGTGTCGATCTAATTATCTTAGGTGACATAAAGCAGGTTGTAAGAACCCTGCCAAAATGGACCTGGAATAACAATATACAGAAGGAATACTCAATAACTAACTCTTCTTTCCGTTTGCAATGTTCCCTTCACGTTAAATCTCAATCCTTTGGTTAAAACTGCTTCTGCAACTAATGGTCAGTTTGGTTGTTAATTATTCTATCAATATTTTTCATAAATAGTAAATGAGCCAGCAAGTATTTTGTATCTGATTGTACTTTCTGGGAGTGCATCCTCTGTTCTCCATATTGCCGTATATTTGTCTTTACTGTTCCAGGCTAAGAGGTAGCACAGGCTCCATGATATTTGTGTTTTAGATGCTCATGCATGGCTATTATTTAAGGAGAGCTTTTACAGACGGCTTTTCTGAACATAACAGTGCATAAAGGCAACCCGACTCAATACAACTATGTACAGCTATGTAGATGCAATAGATAGCATTGCAAGTTCTTGATGGCATTTCCTAGTGTGTGTATGATGGGGTCGTACAGCCTGGTAGAAACCAATCCCTTGTCCTACGCTATTATCCTCGTCTGGACACTCGGCTATTGAGAAACAATTGCTTCACAGAGTCGTGGGCTCTGTTGAAGTCACAGATTTTACCCAATCGCTACAATTTGCCACGACGTATGTAATGCGGCAGCTCGACTCTATGAAGCTCACCAGAACTTGCCTGTTCTGTAAACAACCGTCCTCCACTGGCAAGAGAGAAGTGCCGAGCCAAATAAGATGGCTGATTACATCCATTTGATATCTGGAAGTGTGGCCAACATGGACTGAACAACTTCTTTCACTCCCCCTGCTGCCATTGCTAAAACTACAAGGGGACAACAATTCTAAAAGAGCACAGAAAACCAAAGTCATTACTAACAACTTCTCCTTCCAGCTAGGCCAGGCAGTTGGTAACGAGAATATTACTCTGTACATTGCGATGCAGGAAGATACAGGTATATTTGCCTTTACAAATAATTTACTTCCATCATTGGACCACCATGCCTAGTGACCTTCATTTATGGTTCTGAGCGCCAGTAACTGCCTACCTGCAAGATTATTGCTCTTCTTGTGATGCAACCTCTAAAGCGATATGTACGGTTTGTTCTCCATGCAAATCAAATCATTGCTCTACCCACCACCAGTCTGATACCGAGTCACGTCCAGTTTCTTACAGAGTTGACTTTCTTAAATGCTGAATTATTTGTGTACCAAATGACTGATCGCTTAAGACATGTCAAACACTCTAATGGATTTTATACTTTGCTGGCCCCTGAACAAATTATAAAAGTTATGTTTTCTTGATATTTCCTCTAAAACCGTTAGCAGATGATTTCTTTTACACCCATTCTGTTGGTATAGGCCATAGCACCTCAGAGATGGATACAAATTGAAAGCATTGGCATAAAGATAGCCTCTCACATTTAAAAGCGCAATACATTAGACTACAACGTTGCCTCTCCTCCATGGTTCTCTAGTGTTTATTATTCTTGGCAGAACCATGTTTTCACAGAGGATCTTGTCAAGGAAAACACAAGCTGTATTAGACAGCAGCTTACGTGTTTGGGGAGTGGATAGACACTATCCTTCTCCTGAAATGTATTCTCATATCAACTGGGCTATTTGTGCTGTTTTTTTTTCTTTCCTCCTGTGTTTTTTCTTTTTCTTCTTTTCTTCGGGCCAGAATGCAAAGAGCCGTCTCCGGTCCCTCAGATTTGCTGCACCCGCAGGCGGTAATAAACTACAGACATGTTTTCTCAGCTCAGACTCCACCTTCTCTGGCCCTTCTCTGCGACAAAGACCATATCATTATTCTCACAAGCAACAAAAATGCCTCAGCAATTTCAGTGCTGGAGGTATTTTATTTGTATTTTTTTTCTCTCCCATGCTGTCCGTCTGTCTATCAGGGGGGAATCTCTGCCGCAGAGGCTTATGCAGGCTGCACAAAAATAACATAGAAAATCCATGTTTCTGGATCCCAGGGAGGATGAATGGAGGGAGGGACAAGCAGAGATTTACTTGAAGCTGACTGACACCTCAAAGCCGGGTGAGAGTGTTTGCATTGTGACGAATCCTGCCGTCTAATAAGAAAACGCAGCCTAACCTGGTTCTGAGCCCTTCTGTTAAACACGAGTCAAGTGTCACAGGTTGTGAGTGCAGACTCGCGGGGAGGAAACAAGCGTTTCTGGCTGCTGTCCCAGAACGCCATTGATCTTCTACGTTCCCTGCTACGGGGTCTGTCTGCTGACTTTCCGCATTGCTCGTGTGCGACCGTTTGTCTGGCACCGGACCAGATAAGGAAGCGCCGCGGCGAGCACACCGACCGAGGGCGTTTCTCGTCAAAGGCTCAAGCAGTTTGCCTTGTCTTGAGAGCTACAAACAACACTAGATGGCGGTGTTTATTTCTGATTATGGGCCTGGAGTAATTTCTCATCTAAATTCACACAAAAGTGGGGGGGAAAAAAAAAAAGTTCCCCTCTTCAACTCATATATTGATATTCATATACAATGAAGCACCAAAAACAAAAAACATCCTAAGTTAGAGTTGAAGTTTTCTCAGATTGATTTTTAATTAGTCTGTGCTGGAACAAACTAGGTTGCTTTATTTCTTTTTTTTTTTTTTTGGTTTTTTATCACCGTGGGAACACAAATATCATCTCTTCACCCCCCTCAGGAGACAATTCTCAGGGATGTGCTGACCAATACATACAACCGAGGCCGTCTCGGAGCGACCGATCGAGCAGTCTCGCGCTGCAGTTGAACCTACAGTGGAATGCGGACTGGCAAAAAAAAAAAATTAATTAATTAAAGCAAAACATCAATATGCCATTGCCTGGCAACGAAGATTTGCCAAACGTAATGTGAAAATTGGCTGACGGCGATCGTGACGAGTCCCTGCGTTCGTGCTATCGCCGGGGTGTTGCTGAGCGTGTTTACGCTCTCAGCATCACTGCTGCTGGCTGGAGCTGCCACGCTAAGCTCTGCACAGACGGGCGCTCTCCCGCTAAGCGTCGCCACGATAATTTATGCCCGTGAATGTTTGCTTGTCTTTAAATCATCAAGGAAGAAGCTGTTATGGGAAAAGCTCAATAAGACGCATGTGTGTGTGTGTGTGTGTGGTGGTTTGATTAGCAGGCAGCGAGAAGCATTGAGTTCAAGCAGTGGCGGCAGGAATAAAATGCAGTGCAGGACTCTGTATTGACATTCTCTGGACCTCTTGTTTGTCAGTAGAAGGCACTGGACCAGTGTCATATCACTCTCCTTGTATCGATCAAAGCAAATGGAACGACTTGAGCGGAACGCAGTGCCCAGACCTCATGCGACTCTGATATATATACTGTATGTATGGGGGCATGCGTGTATGTGTGTAACAGGTGTCTGAAAATGCCTCCTTACACTGCACATCTATTCCCGTGTGTGATAGAGGCCTGAGCCTCGGAGCCATACCCTTGATGCAGTGGTCATATTTTCTAAAGAAAAAATGTAAAAAAAACAACACTTGTGCCAGAGGAATTGGGAAACAAACTCATCAATACTCGAGTTCATACTGTCATGAGCAGAGCTACGCGTCATCTTGTCCACTTCTTAGTAGCCATAGAGCAGTTTGTGGCATGACTGTAAAGTGCTATGAAAAGGTATTGTCCATTCTTATGAATGTCTTTTACTTTTAAGCAATATGCATTGTTTCAAATGAAAGATAACCAGTATCCAATCAAATCCTGCTCTATTGTGAATTCATAATTTATGTGACCATTCACACCAGCCCTGTTTAGGTCGCTTTAATTGAACTCCAGTTTGTTAACCTAGAAAGCCCAGTTCGATTGGTGTGAATGTGTAATCGAACTCTAAAGCAAACTCTTGGTCCACCTAGAAACCTAGGACTCGGCTCCATTGAAGTGAACTCTGGCAAGGTTCAAATGCACATGTGGATGCCAAATAGACTGGAGACCACTATAGCGCAGGGAATTCTGGGTAAAAACAACCAAGACAAACTTGCATGTTTTTGCTAGTTGAAGTAACAGCTTAAGGTCTTCGGTAAAAACGGGAAATTCTACTGCTAAAATTTGATGAAACTCCATTTTTGATTACATTTTGTGAAGAAGGAAGTAGCGTTCCTCTCCAGAGGTTTTCAACAAAGTGGGAGGCAAAGGGTTTTTCAAAGAGTTTCGTTCATTTGACACTGTGCGGTGTGAAAGCGGACCGAACCAGCCAGAAATGTAACAAATGTTGCAATTTTGGTTCCCAATCGAACCGAGTCTACCAGACCATCAGATGTGAAAACAACCTAACTCTATTTAATTATATTTGCACTTCACTTGGCTTGATCACTTGATCAAGCCACTTGATCACTTCACTTGATCAACCAGGACCGATTACTCTCAGACCCATAAAATCAAGTGATCTCTTAATTGTATTGGGAGTCATTGAGGTCTGCGAGTCTGGAAAAGGCAACAAATACATTTTATAGTCTAGAAAACCAGAGAGAGCTTCTATCCACAAATGAAGAAAACATCAACCACTGATTAACCTCTCCAGGAGTGACCTGCCTGCCGAAATTACTCAAATGGCACATCAACAACTCATCTATGAGGTCACAAAGGAACCCAGGGTGATCGAAAGCATACCAGTAAGTCCATCTCTGAATGAGTCAAAGAAACCGGAGACCATGGTGTAGTCTAGTGAAAGTTTGGGCCCACTGAGATGCTTTTGCTTGACCTTTAACAGGCTGTTAATGCTCAACCATCATTGGAGACAGTTTTTTGTATTTCCTCAGGTAGTCAAAATTAGCTTAATGATCTGAAACATTTAAGTGTCTTTGTCTTGGCAGCAGCCTAGAGTACAAAGCTTCTCTGTACAGGTGTTGACTCTGTTTTATTGCCTTAGAGCACACCATTCTTTTCAGACAGCTGTTTAGAGTTTGGATTAATAAGGGAGGAGAGGTGGGGGGCATTCAGGTGGTCAAACAGATGTCAAATGAGCCCAACAGTTAGGCTGGTCAGTGTAAATGAGGGCAATAGGATATTAAACTAAAGTAAGTGTGATTAACCACAAACACCACGGCAAGCCCAGCTGAGAACAGAGATTTTAGCTTCCCTCCTCTCCACTGGTCAGCAGAGTTCGCTGGGCAACCAAATCTGCCCCTAAGGAAGCCAGATTAGAAAAGCAGAAGATAAACTTGAAGAAAACTTTTATGTGTATAAGGAATAAAGGACTGTAAAGTTCCATCAGTTTTATATTTATACATATAAATCCTGTGCAATGAATCACACCACAGGGCTCTTAGTCAGTAAGGTAAGGATTAGTTTTACAGCCTGTGAAGATACTATCTATATATATTAAAACGAAGGGGGAAAAAAGTTAGTGATAATTCTGTAATTTAGTTTCTTGGGATGATAACATTTGCCAAAACACCACACATATATTAAAAGTATAAAACTTTAAAAGCATAGATAAAATCAGAATAAATTCAACACTTCAAAGTGGCAAAGCTTAGTATCGTTGCCACTTTTCTAGCATGTCCTACACATGCTAGAAAAGTTTTTACTTGCTCACAACCCCTTCATTCTGTCTCAGGGCACCATGACATTTGTAGCCTCTACATACTTGGCGGCTGCAACCACAGCGGGAACAGCGGTCAAACTCCATCTAGCACGGCTATCGGACGCTTCAATGACACAGCCAACATTGTCACATATCAAGTTTTACATATCCATCATCAGTGATTTGGACGTGGACCAGAAATACACTTAAATTGGATTGTTCCTTCTGCAGCCCGAACTGTTTGCTCAATGTCAAGATGTGCCATGCTAATAGATCGTTGCTAAAGACAAATGAATGGGGAAATTCAGTCAAAAGGTGCTTAAACAAAGCGTTGGTATAGGGCTAGGCACTCGGTAGCTGCGGTTTCATTATAAACTTTGTCTATATTCTGCTAATGTAGAAAAAACTATTTTGTAATTATTGTGTTTCCATTAAATAAGCACAATTACATGTGAATAAATCTGTTCACACAATAAGCCGTTAACATGCCGTGCCATGATCCTCCCAACTACTTTCTGTTGTCGTCTTCTTCATGGATTGCGCAAGTGGCAGCATCCGGGTGTTGATCATGTGACTCCCATGTTTCCATTGCAATTTTGTGAAATAAGAACATTTTGATACAGCCCAACATGCTCATCCTAGAAACATTTTTTATTGAAAAACAAGTTTTTTCAAAATCGGCATGTTTCCATTAAGCAAATTTATTTTCGAAATGTCAAACTGCAAAATTAGATGGTCAATGAAAATACAGGTATCTGGGTTTCCACTACAGTAACATAAGCCTGGCGGGCCACCAGGCTTTACTTGTGCCCCCACCAGGCTAAACATTGTTCATTTTAATTTTTTATGTCTGTATATTTTAGGGACTTTATAGTATGTGTTCAGGTATTAGTCTTCCAATAACATAATTATCAAGTAATATTTTCAAGTTTCCTGCCAACTTTATAGAACTTTTAACTCAAAAACACGGATGAATTACTGCCCTAGCGCCCCGACCACCGGGCTTAGCACGTTTTCTGGGGAAAACCCTGAGGTACTGTTTGTAAACTGGGTGATGACATTGTGTGGTGTAAACACTGTACTTTAGCTGTCTGCTCAACTTGCTTAGCTGCTCTGTAGGAAATAGATTTTACCAGCAACAATAATCTTTAGCTTCTATTGTTATGTTTTACGTCAAAGTTTGTGTCTTGTCATTGGATCCCCAGCCAATTTCAGTCCATTTTCCGCTCTAAACTTCTGTTTTGGATTGAACGCCTGCGGGATATTTTTTACTTTTTTAAAGTTTTCCTTAAATTAAATTCCTTTTTATTCTTTACCATCTGACTTGTGCCAACCTAACCGGTATTTTGGTCCTCAGAGAGTGATTAACAATTCTAGAAGAGATGCTTAGTGCATTTTATGGTCCCTTTCTGAAAAAAATTCTTTTTCAATCTGTTCCCTGTTTGAATGTCAAGCACAAGAGAAAAACAAGACATACAATCCCCATAATAATTCCTTTCGGAGAAGAGATGCATTTATGTTTCGCAGTAACTAAAAATACCACAACACAAGGAGCTGTTTTTGATTCTAAGTCTGTGCTGATATGATCTGTCTTTTATAAGACGCTCATTATTCTCTACATTAGAAATGTTCCCGAAATCTCACAGAATCGCATAATTCAGATCTTCCAAATCAGTATAAAGTGTTTTAATAGATTTCTTCTGTTTTTGCTTCTTTGTCGCACTTAAAGGTTTCGGGTAAACAAACATATTAATATTAGACAAAGCCAACCTGAGCAAATACAAAAAGTTTCTTTCAAATGATGTCGTCATTCATTAGAATAAAAAGCTAGCCAAAAAGACCTGAAGCCAATATGAGAAAGCAAGAACTGGTTGTGCCTCTTCTGTCGACGACGACTGCAGTCAAGACTGAGCGATAACTAGCATTACCATATAAATCATCATTCTCCTTCCACTTCTTTAATGTTTTTTGGCGGTTGGCAAACAACCAAACTGGTGCATTACTTCCACCGTCTGGTTCCCACCACTTCCTATCGTCGTCATCATCTTTTTCGTCAGCGACTCGTGTGATGTGGGGGAAAAAAAAGTCTTTCCGTTGCAATTTTGCGAACTACGCTAATTTCGATACTGCCGAAAAACCGCCTCTTCCTAGTGCAAACATTTTGATCGAAAAACGTATGGTTTTCCGAAATTGCAGTATTTCAATTAACCAAATCTATTTTTGTAATTCCAATTTGTGCAGTTTCACGGTGAATGGAAACGCAGCGGCTGTGGTTCACTGCCCTCGCAACGTGTTAGAAATGACTTTGTAATGTTTTGCAGACTGATATATGCAGAGTTTCCAATTCTGTTTTTTGAATATTTTTTTAAATCAGGGCATGACATGTTGCCTTGTGAGATCTTTTAAGAGGCAAATTACATTTTGACGTGCGGACAGATTTGATTAAGTTGGACACCTTACCATTTGATGGCTACATTTTGTATTTACACGGGTTACATTATAAACCAAACCATAAGAAATGTGAAGGTGGGGGATACTTTTTCACCATACTATATGACTGAGTCTTCAAATATTTCCTTGGAAACACTCTGGAGTGCTACTTAGCTGTAGGCTTTAAACCTCATAATGAGTTCCAGCTTATTGTAAAATATTGCGCATAAAACATGGGGAATTGTGTTGTTTTTTTGTTCGCAATGTCTAATCAAATTCAGTTAGAGAAGCTAGAGAAACACACGCTTGACGAATTGTGTCGATGTCTCTTCGACTTGGTTCCAAATTTCGCATAATTAAATATATATATATATATATATATATATATATATATATATGAATTTGAACAAACCTGTTTTATTCTCCTCTTGCTACTGAAACGGGATTGAAGGGAAGCACACATCTCCCACCACGTGCAGGCGTAGCCTGACGCAGCGGCTGGTAATCAAGAAGACAGTGATGTGGCCGCGCGCCTCACCTCTGCCACGTGTTATATCAGCAGACTGACACGAGCGCAGCATCTCATTCTACTCCGTCTGACCCCGAGTCAGCGACGCCAGGGTGGGTGTCACCTCATTCTGAATCGAGGCGTCGCTTTCTCCCCTCTGCTCGACGGCGTACGCAGGTGATGAATCGAGAGAGGCAGCAAAAAAAAAAAAAGAAAGAAGTGCAGGAAAAAGAGCGCGAGCCAAGCAGAATGAAGGGAAAAGGAGGGGTGGGTGTCACACACACAGGAATGACGAGTGTAAGAGGTGAAGGAATGCTCCTTCTGTTTCATCTTGGAGTGTATTCTCCACGCCCCGAGTTTAACCTCAGGTGGCTGGTAAGAGACGGAGCCATATTTCTGCGCAGGCCTGCAGAGGGCAGGTGTGAGGCTCTGTGATCCCCGATCTAAGGTCAGCTGTGGCTCAGAATGAATCAAGTTCAGAGGTCAGACAGTGAAAAGATGGTGTTCAATCTGCAGTTTCAGACCCAGCTGTTGCCATAAAACCGTGAACAGCTTGCTGAGTCGCATGTGTCAGAGTCGAAAAGCAGGCGAAAGGACTTGACTCATTAAGAAGAGTACTAGCTTTAGGGATTCATTAACAAACAACTAGTTATTAAGTTAGTTAGTAATTAGTTAGTAATAATAATAGAAGTAAACTTTAACTCTTATGACAGAATGTCAGAATGAAGCTGTTCCTTATATATATATATAATATATATTGAGTTCACTCATACTGAACTCAAGCTGAGTTCAGTATGAGTGATTTGGATTTTATTGTGGGGGTGAGGGGAAAAAAAGAATAAAGTATGATGCCATTTTAGATAAAAAAAAATACATTTCTACCAAAAAAACTCAGAAATTTGGTGATTAATCTCAGAAAATTTCTAGAAAAAACAAGGAATTTTCTGAGCTCCAAAAGTAACATTTTTTCTAGAAAAACAAAAAAAACGTGGAAATTTCCAAATTCAAAAGTTGAACATGTTCAACTTTTGAAGACGACTTCTGAATTTTAATTTCTGAAAGTCAGAAAATTTCAATTCTTTCCTAGAAAATTTTAGTTTTTTTAGGCAAAACATTTCCTCTACTTTTTTTTAATCCATCATGTCCCTAATACACTGTCGTAAGAAGGTGTGATCCCTTAACAAGCAGTAGAAATGGTAAAAGTCCCTGTATTGCTAATTTATTTTCTTTTCCCTTGTAGATAGTGTATAAACCGCCACATTATTGCCCCCCTAAGAGACGATAGTGAAGACTGTACATCCTTGAGAGGAATACTGTTGTTGCATTTCTACTGACGTGGCCCAATCAGCTCATGCTTTTCCATGTGATTACCGAAAAAGCTTTCCCTTTTTTCTCATCATTAAAGAAACTTTGTTCCGCCATACTCTCTGCAATTGATTCCTCTGCAAAACCGCAACGTGATAAAAGACTTGAAGAAATACCATTACCCATTAAAAGTTTACCACCAGCCATTTAGGGGACGCAACAAATATGGGCCAAACGGTAGTCGGAGCAGTGACGTGTGGTAGCATTGTGCTGTGGGGATTCTCATCTTCAGCAGGGACAGGGAAGCTGGTCTGAGTTAAAAAAAAAAGAAGATTGAGCTAAATGCAGGGTAGGTGTGAAAAAGTGTGAATGGCTATGAAGGTCTCTGGATGTGTTGAGTTGGCAGGAATAAATAACACTCCAATACATTACCCAAAAGTTTGTGGCTGTAACACTAGAACATTAGAAAGTTCAAAGGATATGAACGCTATTTGCAGAGAACACTATAAGAGTAAATCAAATTCTGCTTGGTATAAAGTTAGCTGGAATATAAAAAGAGACATTTACTCAGACACTTTTGTGTCTGAGTAAATGTGTTACTCTAATATGTTATACAACATATTAGGGTTGTATAAAGTTATGGGCTTGTCTTTGTACCTGTTTACCAAAAATGTTTGGCCAAGCATGTAAAGGACAATCAGGGACAGAGGAAGGCGGGTCTCTCCTCGTTTCTGATTGACTCAAATGTTAAATGTTTTCTACGTTAGCTAGTGCCGTAGAGTCTAGACCATGGTTTTAATCTGTGATTACAGTAATTACAAGGAGACAACGCAAAAGGCAGCCTCTGCTAATCAGTGGTTCTGAATGCCTCGCTGAATGAATGTTGCTCCATTAAAGATTTACCAACATAAGAGTCTCACGTAAAAGAACAAGTAACAAAGAAACTTTAACTTCAGCTTCTGAAGTGCTAGAAAATGTTCTTGAGTTCATTATTTTAGTTGCTGGACACTTGCTTTTTTAAAATGCTTGAATACGGAAGAAGGAGGATGAAAAATATGAAGACCTGTGAAGGATTTATAACACAACTAAATATCTCTTTTTATTTGTTTATTGCCTATGTTATTGCTCTGTCCTACCTTCTATTAAAATAAGATTAAAAATTTTATTAACATCTTTAACTGTGACACCTAGTGGCTGTAAGAGCTATGACAGGTACATATTTGTCTGACAAGTGTTTGGTAGCAACAATGCTGGTATTTTTATAACTGGAGTTAAAATAAAATTGTTACTCAGTAAAAGTTGTACAATATATTTATATTTTTATGTTTATAAGTTGAATAAAAAACTAAAATACATTCATTTTCTTTGTTGTAGATTGGTACGACAGTTAATGACAATAGGGACTCAAATAATAATTTTAAAAAGCTAATAAATTACTTCTGGAGAAGGTAGTAAAAAAAAAAAAGATGAGCTGCTTAATTCAGGTTCTTGCGTTCCCCTTCTGTGTTGCCGTCTTTTGTTTCCTATCCCTTTATAGACACCAATTAAGAAAACAAATTGGGAGTCTGTCAGCTACGTTCGTGAACGGTTGTGCAGGAAAGAAGGACAGCGTGGTGGGGGGGCAGAGGGAGGGAGGGAAACAAACCAATTACAGGCATTGATTTACTTCCAGGCTGCCTTATGGGTGGCTTAGATTGCCGGTCAGGTCCCAGGTAATTCAACGGATTGCATCCATCGCCATGTACTCCAGTTATCTCTGCAATCCCATCTCAGCCTCTTCGAAAGCACGCGCTGAGAGAGGAATATTAATAAGGAGCCCCGTGGCTCAAAGTCCGGGGCAGTGGGTTCCTACGTGATTCAGAGTGACACCTCTTCCTATTTATTTATTTTGCCAAAGCGTTAGGTCTACCGTTTTGCGTTTCATATTCTCCACTTAGGAGTATGTGTTGGACTGAATGCAACACCATGGCTTGTTTCTACGAGCTCTTCTGCGCATTTTTTGTTTTTTCTTCCATCGTGAAGACATGAGAAAACCTCCACCGAGTGTTCCTGGTAGGCACCGTTCTGCTTTCGTTGCGATAACTGAAGGACAACATCTGAAGGACGGCTGACAAAAGAAAGGGCTTCGGTGTTCATAGCGACCCCCGAGCCCAGACACATTCAAACGCAACGTCCTCGATGTGAACCGGGATCTTTCCTAATAGGGTTCCTTCCTTTCTCAGGCTTGTTCCCACACCTTCCCACTTTCTGTTTTTCAGTCCGTTCCCCCCCGCCCCTGCGACCCTCATGCCTTGTCCTGACTCCTCAGGCTCAGCTGTTGCTGCCAGTGAGATCAAGCCACCGTGAGATGTATGAGCGCGGAGAAAAATGGATGGCTAATTCAATCAAGTCTATTATTCCCGAGGCAGTGTTGTGTTATCAGTGGCAACCGCAAAGGCCATTTGATGCATTGCCTCCATGCCCAGCCTCGCCGCCGCCTCCTTCCTACACAACACCCAAGCTTCTCCCGTCCAACCAGGGTAAAGGAGAGGATTGGCGGAAGGGGGGCCTCTCAAATTTGCACAGAGGGCGCATTTTACACAGCCGTCAGCCGTTTTACCTTCACCGAAGGAAGGCTGTTATCACTGCAGTGAGAAGTCGGGTGTCGTATGTAATAATTACATTGGCTGGATTGGACAGATCAATTTGCTAAGTAACATCATACTAATTGAATTCAGTTTAATCCGATTTAATTTCTGTTCTGTTGATATATGTGGTGCCAATTAATAATAATAAGAGCCCTCACAGCACATCAGAGAGATGAAGTAAATCAAAACTAATAGCATTTGAAAAGTATGGTGTACATTTGCTTCCAGTCAGTGTAGAGTTTCTGACATCTTTTGATTATCCGGGTTGCATATCCACAGGTTGAAATTCTTTGCTAATTTTACTCACGAAATTGATAATAGTAAGTTTGGATGCAGCATCTAGCTTGAAGGTGAATGTCCTAGCTCTGGTCATCGGTAGAACTTGCGTTTCCATTGACCATAAAATTGTGCAAATTCAAAATATGGAAAAATGGAAGAGGAAACACGCCACTTTCAGAAGAAAAACAAAACAAAACACGGTTTTCGATGAATAGTTTTTGCACTAGGATGGGGTGGTTTTTTCAGCCCCGTCAAAATGGATGTATTTTGCTAAACTGCAATGGCAGTCATGTGATCAACAATCGGATGTTACTACTGGTGGAAAAGATAAAAAAGACAACAGGAAGTGGCAAGAGCATTTTTTTTGACTAACAGACTTGATTTTAATTGTGTTTCTTATTTACGGAAAACATCTCAATTGGGAAATTGTATTTCTTTTTTTCTACGTTAGCAGAATATTGACAAAATTTTGCGCACATTTGTAATGTAACTGACCAGCTTCTTTTGACTTTGACTTCTTAAGGATTTCTTCTCGCCACACAAGACTTGTGGACTTGTTCAAGTCCACAAGTCCAAGATTTGTGGACTTGAAAAGCTAATGGTTACGTCCTCAGCTTGTTCAAAATGCTGCTGCCTGTCTCTTAACAGGTACACACAGGCATGAGCACATCTCGTCGATTCTATCCTCCCTATAGTTGGTTCCTGTGCATTCCAGAGTTAATTTAAAAATCCTAATGTTGGCTTGCAAACACTTGAATGCTCTTGCTCCTCTGTACCTCTCTCATCTCCTCCAGCCTTTTCACAGATGAGTCGACCAGCTGTCTCATTAACTAACTGGAAACTCAAAAGAAGACTGAGCTTTTTCTGTTGTGGAACCCAAACATTGGAAGACGCGGACTTTAAATATTAGACGGGCATCTTCGCTTTATGTTTCGGGGTCTCTTTTAAGCATATCATTTTTTAATAGCGTTTGGCCCAGAGTGGGTTGACATGCTCTTTGTCTCTGTTCTATTTTATGTGAGTGCTTTAATATTTGTTTTATGTCTTCATTTTTATTTTCATTCTTTGTCTTGTTTTCGTACAGCACCTTGGGCAAACTATCAGTTTTTGAATGTGCTTTATAAATAAATTGGATCCATATTTTGGATTTTAATAGTTGTTCTCTCCATGACAAATTCTCCCTGACATAACCAACTCTATTTAGATCATATTGTATAATCATTTTTTAGATTTAATTTCCTACCTTTCCAATAATAACAACCAAGTTTTCCTTTGAGTAGGCCACTGAAACATGTCATACCCGACTATAAGTGAAATGGTTGTGAGATGTGATCTTCATTGACTTTGTCAAGCCAACATGTTACTTTCATTGCTTTCCTTCCACAATCAATTCCAATTATTTATTATGATGTTAGTGCAAACATCCAAGAAGATGTGTTGGACTATTACATGTTTCTTCCTGGTCAGTGGTTGTTGCTCCAAGGCAGCGCATCCAGGAATGGTTTTCTTTTTTTTTCCCGGTTCCGGTCAGTTCAGAAAAGTCAACACTTCTTTCAATAATAGTGCTTACGACTAAAATGGAGTACTGTACAGCCTGTTCTTTCCCACAATGATTCAGAACGAACTGTTTTAAATTAGCTTAAAAACAACAAAGCACTCCCGGTGTGCATTCACCTTAGTGTTCTGTTTTAACATTACTTGTTTCATGATGGTCGATAGGGCAGAGGACGGTCTAATTCCAGGTTGGCCTGAATCAGGCGATGGCAAGTTATGGAAAGTTTTGATCCGTTTTTCTTTTATCAGGCTTTCAAATTTCTGGATGTGCAAGTGAACTTTGGTAACAAAATTCATGCTTTTGTTAAGTAACAGTAGCAGTGACGTACTCTACATTAGCTTAAAAGGCTAGATTACTAAAACTAAACAATATGGCACCATTGTTGAGTCTCACTGGTCCTCATTCTTAGTGAGAGGGTTGTCAACAGGTGAGTTAGCGTCACGACAAGGGAAGTCTTTACCTCAAAAGAACAGCACAGGAAGTGAAGGGGAAACAGAAAGCATCAATTATAGCAAGATTATAATAACAGCCAACCCATAAAAACTTAGGGTGGTTGAAATGACTGTATGCAATTAATTATTTTGGATACTGAAGGTTGTGAGAGATATTTCTTTTATTGTAGAGAGTACACTTTAGAACTCTTGAACTTTCTCAAGCTACTGGAAATATCTTGCAATGCAATTTTAGATACAGTAAATATTCATGAAACACATTTGTCAAATCTCTAGAGGCCAAATGATTTAGTAGGCATTCCCATCTTGCTAAAAAAAAAAAAAAATAAATAAATAAAAATGGATGCACCATTTTGGAACACATTTCCTATTGTCAGACATATCCTCAATTTTTAGGGATCTTGATGAAAGTTTGTTTTGTATTTTTGTTATCCATAAATAAAGTGTGCTGCTTCTGCCCAAGGCGCTGCACTCACCGACTTGTTAATTACTTTCCGAATGGAGAAAAGTGTTTCGTCCCTGTTGTGAAGTTTATGTTTTATTCAACCAGGAAGGTTGCATCAAGACGCAGCATCTTGGAGAAGCAGAGATATGTGGTTTTTATTTTTGTTGTACGAAAAGGGTGGCAGGCAATTCTCCACAGATATAATTCCTTGCAATCATGTAACCACAGGAGCCACGCAATTAGCTAACGGAATACCTCTGTGTAAGATTTCACCAAAGTACAAATACGGGTGTTCAGTGAAGGCCTCAGAGGTTTGTTGGTGAACATTTACGAAGAAACGGAAGACTGAGGAGTACAGCCGACAGGTCGAGGATAAAGTTGTGGAGTACTAAGCAGGTTTAGACCTCAACCGCAAACCTACCAAGATACGTCGGTCCACTGATCAGACAAGCAGGCCCAGAGGTTTACAGTGAATTTACAGGCGCTGTAAAGACTTAAGTGGAAGAATCCGTCAACAGGATCCTATTTAGTCCATCCCACAAATCTGGCCTTTATGGAAAAGTGTCGAGAAGAAAACAGTAATCGTAAGAAACGCCCCAAGAAATAAAGTTTCCCTCAACCAATGAAGGGGACAAGCCAGACGAGACTTTCATGTATCACCCTAAACGCATGTTCATGTGTTAGAATGGTCCAGTCAAAGTCCAGACCTACATCTAACTGAGAGTCTGTGACAAGGGGAAAAAAATGTTTCTATCAACTATTTTTTAAAAGGACGTAAAACTTAAATTCTCAAATAAACATATTTAGGCTAATGGGACATGTGAAAAAGTTCTATGGTAAGGAATCATTTTCCAAGGTACCTTAGTTTCCTTCCATAACCTGAAATTCTAAAAATGCACAAGTCATTTATTGCTTTTTTCTCATAGAAGAAAAATTCCTGAAAAGAGAAAGAAAAAGGCCAGATGAAACTTTAGCACAATGGATAACGGCGTGTAAATGTCAGAAGTAGCAGCGGAGGGCGGGGATGGACGAGGTAAGGTTGAACAGTGTGTGTGGAGACATGATAAGGGAGAAGTAAATAGGTTTGGACAGGATGAGAATTGAGAATTCAAATACCTACACTGGTGGACTGCCAGAGGTAAAAAAAAATAAATAAATAAATAAAAATACAGACATTGAGTAAAATATAGATTGATGGACTGAAAGAAAAACAACCAAAAAAAACCCCCAGAACAACGAGGCTGATGGGATGCACTTTAAGGCGGAAACATGCCAGTTCATAAACGACATAAAAAAAAAGTGAATGATGAAAGAGTGAGAGGCAGAGAAAGACAAGTAAAGCTGAGAAAGAGTAAACATGAAATAGATTCTCTGGATTGCAGACGGACTGTGTGAGAAATCATTTAGCCTTGCGTCCGAACTGTGTTTCATTTAGGCCATTAATCACAGCTATAATGGAGAGCTGAGCCCCGTGCTCCTACACACTCCCTCTCTCTTGACATCACGCCCACACGGGTGCACACACGCACACACACACACACACACACACACACACTCACGGTTCCATGCTGTACACTGAGTACTAAGCAGCAGCCCTAATGGCCACATGGGAAGGAACGAAAACACGACGAAAGCAAAAGTAAATTTCACTAAACTCGCAGCCAAATTGAAGTGTTGCGCCGTAACCCTCCCCTGTGATGACAACGCGCTGATGAAAATTTGGCTCGTTTCAAGAAAACAAGAACAACTTTGCTTTAATTTATCCAGAGAATGCGTATTAAATAGAGTAGATTTTATAAGTGGGACTGAAGTCAAAGTTTTGTATAATGGAAATACCAAAAGGTTTTTTAAGAAAGGAAGAAATGTCACTAAAATTAGCAGTCTATCCTGTGCGTTTCGATGCTTATCTCTGGTTTCTTAGTGCTCATTTGTGTTTAGTCAACTGTTCACCCGAGTGCTACGCTAAAATCTGTTGGTAATCGTTAATCTGTTTTGTATTCCAATAATCACCTCCCTTGCATTTAAGCCTCCAGTTTTCAATCCCTCTTTGTCAGATCTCTCGGTCATCTAACTGTGTGGTTCTGTATCTGTCCTCCTCTCATGTTCATTGTTGGTTTGAAGCCCAAACCAACAATGGGCTTCAAACCAACAATGGTTGGTTCCACCAGTGCCTACTCAATGTTGTCTTTTCTGGTTTTCCTTCAGTAACAGTTACGTAGTACCCGCCCTTTCTGCTACCGTACCAAGCGTGTAGAGTCGAGCTGAAAATGTGACCGTCAACATACCTTTCATGTTGTCCATTGTTGCGTTGTGATGGCGTCCCATACTGATCACCTCGTGCCACTTTTCGGACTCTGGAACCGGCCCAACAAGTTGAGATAAACTGCTAGGTGCTGGTGGAAAAGAGCCTTAATTTCATTGCTACTGTCAGCAGATCACCGTACTGAAGAAACTACCTTCCTCTTGCATTTGCTTGGGTCCATCTTCCCTCCAACATAAAGGCAAAACTTGTCAAAAACTACAAATCTATCCATGTATTGTCTGAACCTGCTTGGCAGTCCATCAGACACACTCACATCTAAGAACAATTTATTACAACGTTAGAAAGACTAACTGTAAATTAGTTCCACATTTTTCCTCAGCAATGAATGAAATACGGTTACTTTTATCATATAATTAAATGATGTAACTTAATTATGTGTAGCTTGCTACCCAGCAACATTGCCCATTGCAATATAAATATAGTTCAGAGACAACCTGCCTCACTATAGCTGTGGTTTATGCATAGTCTTAAAAGTAGCGAGGCTCTCTGGCTTATGGGTAAAAACTGGTTCGGTTGGAGTGGATCCTGGTAACTAAATAATCTGCCTAAAATCCTACTTGTAGGAACACTAGGAAACCCAGGAAAATCTTCCGTTTGAGAGAAAAGCGCAGTTCGCAAAATCCAGAACTACGAGTTCTTTTGGTCATTCAGAGCTTCCTATGATACAATCTGTTCTCTTCTGTCAATGGGGGAAAAAACCAAGACATGAAAAATATCTATCTGCTTTTCACTAGACACGCTCGTTCATCTAAGTTTTGGCTCTGTTAAGTCATTTGGACATGCTAAAGTCAAAGTTATATAGCAACTTCCTGTCTAGTTCTTACATAAATATGCTTTCTGCTTGAATTGCACCTAAGCAACTAAAAGTCAGATGTAAGTCTCTGTTAAATTTACTGCAACCACAAATATTTCCCCCCAAAAAGAGGGGCACCATCTACACAACCCACCTCATCTTTACCTACTGGGATAAGTACAAACTCTATTTGAAAATAATAGTAATAAAAAAAATTAAAAAAAACCTTCTCAAGCCTAAATTTTAAATTTGTGGTCTGGCGTGCCACTTAACTCAATGAAATTTGAGCCGTTGAAAGGTTATTGAGTTGTGTTAAAATTACGAGCCTAATTACTGTCTTATTCAAGGCTCCTCTTGTGGCTTGTGATTGATCTGCGTGAAGGGGCTCATTTAAAGTCGATAACCTCACTGGCAGGAAGTTATCCTCTGCAGAATGGTGAATACCAGCGCCGGCCCTGATGAAGGCAGATTCAGAGTAAAACTTGTCTCATTAGTGTTACAAGAAAAAAAAGGAGTTCAGCTGCTATTTTATTTATGAATTATCATTGCGCGCAGAGTTCACGTGCTTTCCTCCGTGACTGTTGCTGCATTGCTGCAGTGCCTGCCAGCTACTGGTGAGGTAAGAATTAGTGCTATTTTGTGTTTTGTACAGCCAGCTAATTATATTTTATTTCCTGTGTTAAAGCCACAAAATTGCTTTGTTGCTTTGTTCGGAACAATCAGTTCTATGTCCTTGTGTTTTTCTTTTCTTTTTTTACATAAAGGAGGCTCATTCTAGATTATTGTAGAGTGCACTGGCTTCAAAACCCTTTTGTTGTTCAGTGAGGACTGGAACAATATCTCTAACTAGCAAGATTTTGTTGTCAGTTTTTGTGAAATACAATAATTGGTTTCCAACCTATAATAATAAAAAAAAAAAATTTAAAAGTCAGTCTAAACAGATGGTCCCGTACATTGTGTCATTTCTTCAAAGCTAAAAACTGACAAAGCAGCTGAGACACGATTGGCGGCATTTGCTCAGATTTGTCTACAGAGTGTTTCCAAACAGTCTTTCTTATACACAACAACAACAACAACAAAAAATATTCAAAGTTTGGTCCTTTTAGATAGCTGACCAACAGCGGTCAGCAACAAGTAGGGGTGGGTCAGCACTTTATGCTCCGAGAAGCCGAAGAAAACCAAAACAGAATTAAGTGAATGGAAAAGAGACGAGTGATTACACTGAGGAAAAATAAACGGAGGGAAAACGACTAAGTATGGGGAAATAGCTGGAAACACTAGAAATGCAGACAGAACTGAAATCCACATAGACTAACAGGAGGCATCGTCCATTGCATCGTTCCCCGACCATCTAATGGATCTAATGGTGCTGAACCATGGAGGACATTAAAAATAGTCCATGTCTGGAGGAAAGATTGTTTATTCCATGGACTGATGAGGCAACATTTGAACTTTTAGGAATGTATCTATTGAAAAAAAAACAAACTAAAAACATTATGCATCATGGTAGTGGTGTGACGGTCTGAGGCTGCTTCACTGCTTAAGCACATGGACAATGTTCTCAGTTTGTTGAAACTACAAATTTCTATGTATAGCAGAAAATACGCCATAATAAGTGATATCACACTTGCTGTTTTCACTTAGGTTTTCGTGATTTAATAGTAACATTAGTTCTGAAATGCTGGAGTGTTAAAAAACTGAGGGGGAAAAAAAACAACCCTACAATGCGGTAAGAGAGTCAATACTTCTTCCTCAGCGCTGACACGCAAAACTATCTGGAATCTAAAAACAAGCGAGCACGATAAGGCAGATAAAGTACACAGACTGCGAGAAAAAGACAAGGTTTCATTAAACACAAAGACATGAAAGAATCATTCATCTCCTTCATCCAGAGAAAAATGTTCAGTTCTTAATAAAAAAGGAAAATGAGAACAATCTTTTCCTTTTGGAACGTGATGAATTGAATGATACAACACAGCTATTTCCCACTTGTAGTGAAAAGAAGAAGAAAACAGATGTGTTTGCATTTTCTGTCTTATGATAGTGCTGCCGGTAAGCAAAACCTGAAGTCTGTCTTTTGCTTGATGATGTCACCTCGCTCTCGCTCCCTAGAACTCCTTCCTCAGCAAGGTCAGGAGGCTCTCAGCTTGGGATTCCAGCATGGAGGAGCTAATGCAGTCAGCTGGAGATAATAGGAGGTTTTGGGGGCAGCGGACCTTCAGTGTGACCCTGGAGGCGAAGTAGAAAAGCTGACTAAATAATTCAAAAGCCGTCACTGATCCCAATAGTAATAAAATAAAAAAAAGAAGAAGAAAAAAGAAACGTAGACGATCAGTCCCATGCAAATAAAGACTCCGGCGGTTCCTGCACGAGGATCTTGGGTGTAAAGCAGCAATAAATCAAAAGATGCACGAACGCTGAGAGTGTTAGGCGCAGAAAACTAAGTAAAAAGTCTGTCAGTTTGTTCTTTTTACTGCACTGATTCACCTACCGAATACACAATTTGATATTATCTCAGCTTCAAATCATGCATGCATTTGCGAGAGCATCATCCGAGTGCAGCCAGCAACAGCATCTACAAAACACCATTAGCAGCACACACACACACACCCCAACACGCACAAACACACACGAGCGTCTGCTTCAACAAGCCAGTGAAACATTGACATTATACATCACACTGGCTCAGGAGCACATCGCGCGGAATACAACAAAATGTGTTTAGCTAGTACTTCACTGAGGCAGCCTTTCCTACGTTTAGGCATAGGAAAAATATAAAATAAAATAATTCATTCATTTTCTATATTTTTAGTGCCCTTTATATATTTATACTGTTCGAAACAGCATGATGTTAGTGAGGGGGAAAGTTCACTGCCTATTACAGCGCCGCAAAAAAGGCCACCGGGCGCTTTTCAGTCCTCAGACGCCATTGTTTGAAAGGCCGCTCTGAAAAAGCGGTTTTGTTGGGATCCATTAGCGTGTTTCGCGTCCCGCGGCTTTCAGAGTTAAAACCCTGTAGTTGGTGGCCCCCCAACCGACTGAAGGGTTGTCACATTTAACTCAAACGCATGGTCATGCACTCAGATGGGCATACATGGACCCCTGCAACCGTCTCCGGCAGCAAATATGTTAGCGGCGGGTCAGTGGGGTTGGAGGTGGGCAGGAAGGAAGTGAAGCTCAAGAAAGACGATGCTTGTTACTATGGCATCCTGTCGTACATTGCTTTTCTTGAAAGTGTTACATAATGTGTTGAGATTTCTAAACTGGACAAGCCTTTGTATATATGTATGATATATAATCTATCTTAAGAAGAATTTAGGAAATAAGCTAGCCTATTTTTATTTATTGTTTTTTTTTTGAAACCTTAATTCCCTCTATTTTGTTTTACATTTGTTGAGGGGCCCCAGTAGAAGAGAGATTATTCATAAAGTTCCTTAACAGTGAAGTTGCTCAAAGGCTTGAAGTGGATGTGCTTACAAAGTGAAGCCAACTTTATAGAACCAGTGAAGACCTGATGTATAAATGAGCAGCGCTGAATGCCAAACACCCCACATAAGTCTGTGTCTGCTGTCTTCCCCTTGCCATTCTTTGCAAAAACAATAAAAGCAACAAAGCTGGGTGTCAGAATCTCCTTCCTGGCCCTCTGAATACCTTTAATGCTTCAAACAAAAGGCTAAGTTTTTATGGCTTGAAAGAAAATTGCTTTCCAATTTTGCTTCTTCCTCTTCGGGTATGTTTCTCTTGCGACAAATTGTAACAGAGACTTTCCGTTATTGATGTGGAAGTTCATATTTCACTACGACTAGATCAAATCTCAGATTATGACCAAGAACAATGCCTGAATACGTCTGTGATACGATCTTAACCGTTTCAATTTCAGCACAAAGTATTGCCAATAATTGTTTAGGATGTAAGCAATAATGCCCTTAGTGATGCAACTGTTTCTCCTCATCCACCCGAGAAGGAATTTGGGGCCGTTTCTTAACAATTGCAAGAATGTCACTCTTGTGTCAGAAGGGTTTTTGGAAAATGGAAAACATTTAAGACTGCTCCCAGTGTTCCCATTAGGTTTTCCTCAGCATCAACTATTAGGTGTCAAAGTTCTTGGCGAAAAGCTTTGAAAAAAAAAACCGAACAAGAAGAATTTTGAAGCTCAAGTTGCATCTGAATGAATTACAGGAAGCCTGGAAATACATCCTTTAGGAATAAAAAGCCAAAACAGAGATTGTCGACTATACTGAACAATGCCATGTTTGGTGAAAATCAAACACAGCATAACGACACAAACAATTTATAATAAGACTTGTACACAATGACCCAATTGATACACAAAAAACACTGTTAGTCGCAAAAAAATATAATAATCTGACAGAGCAAAAGTGGTGAATATGAATCAGAAACTGTAGATCATAATCTCTGTTTAGAGAGAGAGAGCGATCAGAGCCAGAAATGCTAGAAACAGTGAAGGTCTCAATATTGATGAGTGACAAGGACAGGGTCAAGAGTGAGGCACAGATCCAAAGAGGCAAAGCACAGTATGAGGGTATTGTTTGTGCAGTTCAAGCATGGGCCATTAGCTTTAAGGTAATGTGAACAGTCATCAATACTAAATCTTTACAAGGCGATGAGTGTGTAAGAACTCAAATGTGGGTTGTGTACACACATGCTCATTCCTGAGGGTTATTACCAAACCTTGTTCTCAAGGGGAAACATTGTGACTCCCTCGTATATGAAGCACTAAAGTATTATTTTTTTTTATCAACAATGTTTCTTCTTACTGAAAAAAAACAAAAACAAAAAAACCAAACATTTTTGATTAGTCCAAGAAGAGTCGAATCTAGAAACCGATATAGAATTGATGATGGGAGCAAAAGGGTCTCAATAACAAAGTTTATTTTTGGAAAATATTCAAAGTTGTCAATTTTTAATAAGATATAGCTATTAGAAGACTTTCTTTTTTTTTAAAAAATTGATCATCTTTTTACATTATTTAGTTATATTATTTCCAATCAGGAACAAACTTGTTGGTCGAATAAAAATATTTTAAAATCAAAATCTGCCTGGGGAGTTAATTTTGGATACAGCTGTAGTTAGGATCTTTCAGTTGCAGCAGTCAATAAGTGCACTCAAACTCTGAATAGTGTGTGTATACTGGAATGAAAGGCGTTGAAATCACTGCCTACTGCTGTAGAATGTTACTTTTTTTGATGTCATAATGAAATGGCATTGCTCTTTTGGTTCCTCACATTGTCAGATTATTTTTTAGCTGAATAGATCAGACAAATGTCACCAATTTCCCTTTCAAATTCAAGCATCCAGCATGCCGAAGTGGGTGAAGCATCTGCATAGTGCAGTATGGGAATAAGTAAGTTAGTCTTGGGTCTTTAATGGAACTATGTCACAGTTGTTTGAATTCTGTAGTGGTACATATATCCAGTGTACAATATCCTGCACTGTTTTTTGCAATTTTTGGTTTTCCTGCTAATTTCCATTTAAGAATCTTTCATAGGCATGTTCCTTGATTAAACATGTTTGTGGAACTTGCCGGATGCAATTAAGGTGCACGATTTTTGCAGACTTGTAATCTGAATAAGAGCAGAACGTGCCTTTGAATGCAGAGCAAAAATGCCTCAAGGATGTACAGCTTTGCAAAGAAATTGATTTAAACTTTGACATTTACCGAGCCAGCCAAAGGTGAAATGAGTCGGCGCCAAGCACTAATGCAAGAGGTTAAAACAGGCTTTTGCTTATTATGAACAGCAACAATAAGCTTGTTTTTCGTATTATCTGCTCTCCTACCCGCTGCTTTTCAGACTAACCACCAACATGCAGTTCGACTCCGCGACCGGCGTAATAAAAGCATGAGCTAAATTAAGCACCAGATGAAAGTATAACATGTAAAAGCACTAAACCCTTTCTTTGCAGCTTCGAGATAAAAAAAACAGTCTCCATTATAAGGCGCACTGAACAAACAGATCACCAATTATGGGTGACAGAATCTAGAGTGGGACAGCAAGGTAGAAATGGAACCACCAATAGAAATACAGCATGCGCTGAATAAATGGGAGGGCACAGCAAAGATGCAAGGTTAATTGACCTGCTGTTTACACATCAGTGAGCACCAGTTTAAAAAGCTGCATCCTGGGACTATAAAGCTTGGGAAATGGTTCATGAACCCAGAGAATATTCTTCCTCCACAGCAGCGTCTGGGTACACAGATGCTAACAATTTGTTGCAGCTCTGACGGTTTCTTGAAACAACGCTTCATCTCACGTGAAAATTGATTGAGGTCAAAGCAATTATCTAATGCATGTTCACCAACTTAACTGTAGTTAAACCAATCAAAGACGATTGATTTCTTCATTTTAACTAGATATTCTGAAATGGCATGGACAAATTCAGCGCTTGGATTTTAGTATATGACATAAATGAAGTCTGAGGACTACTGAGGCATCCTGGTAAAACGGTTACTGTCGTTGGCAGGGCAGTTTTTTCTTCTTTGGGAAAGTTGAGTCAGTGACAGATTGTCATCAAGCTGGGTTTAGAATGTTTTTTTTTTCCTTTCAGGCTATAATTGTTTTTTTTTTTACAATCATCAGATTAGGAATAAGCCGTTGGCGCTGTAAAAAAAGCCCCTCCATTCAGGACATTTCATCCCAGCGCTGCATGTCCCGACGCCGAAACATCATCAGTGACCCCTCACACCCCCACCATGGACTGTTCTCCCTGCTGCCCTCTGGAAAGAGGTTCTGCAGCATCCGGTGCAGGTCCACCAGGTTCCGAAACAGCTTTTTCCCACTTGCCATCAGACTGCTGAACTCTTAACTGGACTGCACTTAAAATCTGGTCTCCACTTTATACCTTGCACATGTACAGAGCTAAATAACTTATATTTTACTGTCAGTCCTGCACTTTATATTTTATATTTAGATTTATATTCATATTTTATACTGTATTTTATTTTATTCTGGAGTAACCTCACAACATTGGAAGCTCAAAACACTGTCCTGAGCTGTATGCAACGAAATTTCGTTCTGTATACACCCTGTGCATGCAAAATGACAATAAAGTCAGTCTAAGTCTAAGTTATTATTGTAGGACCAAAAAAAGAATGTCAAACATTGGACTGTTAAAAGGCAAATAGCCTTAGGAGAATGTCGGCTGATAAGAGAGCACAATACAGTGATACAGACTGAAAGAAGAAGAAACGCCACACCCCAGATTCAAACTTGAAAAATGTACCCAGGAAGAAAGACTTTAATTTTGAAAGCCCTGGTGTGTCTGAAGAAACTAAAATTGATCATTTGTTTAGAGGAAAAGGTGAAACACCTCCCCTCTTAGACGTTTGGCAGTGGCATATTCATGCTTTTGAATATTTTTGCTGCATTACAAAGAAAGAACATTATGTGGAAATACTGAAGTATCATCTCAAGACATCAGAGGGGAAGTTAAAGCTTACGCACCAAAGGGTTTTCCAAATGATCAGTGACCTTAAGCATGTGCTGACAGAGACACACATGGTGACAGCATGGAGAAGAGTAGAAGAAAGGCAGTTCAAGCTCTGCTGAACAATATCAGATGATCTACCATACTTGGCCAAATGTAATTGGATTTAAATATGGCTCTAACTGCGGTGGATGAATTTAAATGAGCTATGATATGAACTGGACCTGTTTTTGCTAAAGTGCCTTGATTTAACCAAATTAATTCAAACTGAAATTCTTTTATTTTAGCTGCACACATTTATCTGTTGAACCTTAAATTTTTCATGCGATTGCTCTAACCTTACCTTATGTTTTCTTTTAGCTTCCCCCCCCCAGCTTTCATTGTTTTGTTTTTTGGGGGGGGGGGGTTTGCATTTCTTAGTCACTGCCAATTTTTGATTAAGCTGTGGGATTGTTGCTGGGCAATCTTAGTCATGCCTCTGCCTACTGTGACTCACCTTCACATGTTGCCTCATTCCTGAGATTTAAATAATCTAATAATCATCAAACTGAATTCATAATCAAGACCTTTGTAGGAACAGGTCAGATCATATAAATGCTTCTAAGTTTTGTAATAAATAATGATCGAGTAGAAAACCAGAGATTCTTGAATCCATGCCTTTCTATGCATCAAGACAGTCGTGTGTATAAGAGATGCAAACATACGTAGTCAAGCCAACCTGTTGTCGTGACACCCACACGTCGTCATGCTCCACAGAACCGACATGTGTGGAAGACATCATCACCATGAAAACAATATCCTTACGTGCGTTATGATTAGAGAAGCTTTTCTTCAGTGAGAATCAATCAATCAATCAAGTTTATATGTAAGCACACACACACACAAAAAAAACACAGTCACCAACTGAGAAAAAGGAAGTTGTTGTTGGGGGGGGGGGTGGAAGGAAGTTGGTCGCAGTTGGCGAGAAAATGGATAGAGGTAAATGTTTCCATGACAACCTCTAACTCCGCCTACCAGAAGGCAAACTGAAACAAGAGATGAATGGACACAGGCAAGACCCGTAGAACAGTTAATGTTTTTTTAATCAGTCTATTAAATTAAGACTGTCATGTTGCTACTTGGTTTACTTGGCTGCGGGTCAGAAAATGGGGCGGTCTCGTCTTCCGGCAGGACAACCACACTAAACGGTGTGTAAGGCTGAAGAAACATTTTTTCATATATGATAAATTGGATTTTGCTGTCGTTACACAATGAAACAAGTTCAAATAGTATAGTATTTTCAGTGTGATCTGTATTGAAATGACCAATTCAATTTGGTATTTGGTAGTTAATCCAACCTCTAAAGAACCTGTTTAGTCTGTCGTTTTGAGGAGTCTTCCTTCTACTGGAAACTAAATCAACAAAACCCTGTTTTTATTTAAATTCTTTTTTACAGCGCCAAACAGCTGCATCATGCCGCCAAACGGCATGATGCAAAATTCCTTTTCTTAACCAAAATATAAACTCTTATTCGACAGATAAAAGAAATTCTTTAGATTTCACTGAGTTTCCATCACAGGCAACAGATAGATTGTTTGACTTTTTCTTACATAAACGGCTAATAAAAACCAACCTCTTACACACCACCCCTCACAAGATGGTGCCTGGTAAGAACAAAGGTGCGTTTCTTTTACATCTGTACTCATTCGGAAGCACTTATCAAAGGCTCCGTTCGGCGTTGGGATTTCACAAACCCTAGAGACACACAACAAACCCAGACCAACAAAAGGGAGGCTCCTTAAAGCGGTTGTGCTGCTTCCACCCCGTTCTAAGCTGTTAGCGGCTTCCCTGGGAGTCTCCTGAACGCTTCTATTTATCACTGTCTTGCTTTCGCAGCAAAGTCATTTCTCAGCTTGGACAGGAGGATATGTGAGGACTTTTTTTTTTTTTTGAGACACTGGGAAAGCAGCAGGCTTCTGTCTAACGTTACCTCGCTGTCGCGTTCTCTTCCTTGAGAACCCAACAATGCAAGCGGAGGTGTGCTCCTTTGTTAGCTCCACTGGCTGCACGGCCTCACTTGTAGGCAACTGTGTTCCCGACAAAGCACATTTTCAGCTGCAACTATTTGAACTAAATGACTGGGGCTCATTAGTTGCTGTTAGTTTAGTTGTGAATTTATTCATATTTTGGATAAAAGCCTTATTTTAAAGCTACAGGAAATGCTTCTTGGAATGCTAAATGTTCAGTTCTTTTCAGAGTGCTTACTGCAGCAATGTTTCTTCACCGAAGAAGTTTAAGAAGCCAATGTGTGAACCCTTTTCATGCACCCCACAAGTGTCGAACTCAAGACCCGGGTACCAACTCCGACTCGCCATAAATTGTTATGTGGCCCTCGGGACTCTGCAGCGACACATAGAGCCTTCAAAATAAAAGTTGCACACTTGAATTTTATTTTATCGGCCAAATCAGTGCATTTCTAATCTGTCGAACTATGTCAATGTGAAAAGATGTTCAACATTATTTGATTTGAAGTAGTACTTATGAAATGCAGTGACATCTATTTACTAGTATCTTTACAGTTTGTTAATAACTTTTACCAATACATTCTGGCACAACCGACCCTTCGAGGACATTCATGACCTTGATGTGGCCCAAAATATCAAAGTCAACAAAATTTTGACATCCAATTTTCACCGCGTTGTGAAAAGTTCACATGTACTGGAGATAAATGAGGTTGAATTCACATTATCCCGCTGCATCATGGCTAGGTGCGTTACCTTTTTGTGACAATAAAATCATGTTTTATTTTTTGCTACAATAGGGAGGAGGTGAGTGTATGTGAATGAAAATTTGCTAAGCTATGTGCCCACACGTGTCATACAAATATTAGCTGCATTAATCAAAAAGTAAGTCGGTGTCTACGTTTCACAATATAAGATTAAGTATTACTTTTATTATTTTCTGCTGTGATGTGTGAGTTTGTGCCAATTGTGCAGCAGCAGCGGCGCTCATTTTTTCAGTGTACATGACGTATGCGAGCAGGTTCCCTCGAAATGTCCAAAAATATATATACATGTATCCTGTTACAATGTCAAATGCATACATGTAATTGTCAAGAGCTACTTTTTCTACAGTGTCCTTGCTTTCAATGTCGTTGAAATAAAGACTGATATGCAAGTTTGCTATTGGGGTATGTGTAAAGCAGTCCAAATTGATGCAAAAATGCAGCCGTTTTTATTCACCTTCTTTTCCCCTGTAACAGAGTTAATGCACAGGAAAGAGTTTGTGGGGTAAGCGCAGTGAAAACCAGCCCTGTGTCGAGCTCTGCGCTGTGCCGCCTGACCAGCTCACCTATAACAGGCACTGCAGGCCATTAGACGTTCATTTCAAAGCATTTGGATGCATAAAGCACCTTCTCATCGCAGATCTCTTTTACTTTTGATGTTCCCCTGCGAGGGAGATTTTATGCTTGGCTAAACAAAACAAATAAGTCAACAAACAGATCAATCTCGGTGTTGTGTTTTTATGTGAATGATACCTTTCCTCTTTACCAGTGAGTCATAAACAACATAATCTTAAGGCAAGGAATAGCGGATAAAAACAGCGCTTCGCTTCTGGCCAAGTTTTGTAGATAACTTGAAGGTTTTCTTATAAAGTTTTAGGTGGGGTTGAAGTGAGACAAAGAATCAGAGTGTTGCTCCGTCTCTGGACATGGTGTGAAATAACAAAATACAGGCTCTCAACATAAGTACTCGCACAATTTCTTCTGTCAGAGCTTTGCCATCTATTGAAAGCCGGCCACAGGTTCTCATCTTTCCACTACGCATAAAGTACAATTATGGCCTATCTTTGTTGTGTGCTGCTAAAAGGATCGGAACATGTGTACATGTGTTGTGTAGTTGTGGCAAAGTGGAAGCGCAGAGTGAGAGGATCAGCGGGATATGAAAATAGATTAAAGGGAATCATCCAGTTATCAAGCTACTGCAGACCATCTCTGCTAAGTGATAGCAGGGCCATTCAGTGAAGAAGACCACAGCCAGTGTGTTGCCCATCACCCGAGTGTGTAAGCTGTATTTGGACACTACAATTGTACTACAGATTTGATTAAACTAGAGAAGAGGATTATCGATAAAATGTTGGACTTTAGCTCTGCATGCGTGAAAGCACTGCTTCCTTTTGAGCAAAGTAGAAATGTGATACACTTTGATTCCAGACATTGCAGTATAAATAATAGCTGCAGTATATTATTAATAATGCAAAAAATTAATATATATATATAATTTTTTTTGCATTATTAATTTTCCAATAACAAAAACAAGGAACACTTTGCCTGGCGGGTGGGCTAGTAAAGCATGGTGGGCCGCCAGGCTTATAATACACTGGGGAACACCCTGCTACTTTGTGTTGACACATCACATAAAATCACGAGAAAGTACATTGTCATAGGAGGTCAAGAAGTGGCAAAAATGTAAAAAGGTTTAAGCAGTATGAATACATTTGTCAAAGAGCTGCCACCAATTTTGGAAAGACACACAAGACAAAGATCTGTGCACACATAAACACATTTATTGACTATTCAGTTACCAGACAAAAAAAGGCATTTTGTGGGAAGAAACCAGAGTCCCCAGAGAAAACCGTCGCCTGCACAAGGAGAACAAGCAAACTCTACAGACAAAGCAACAAGCTGAGACCCATTTCCTGTTACTCTTAGTAACCTCTGCTGACTAAACAAATGGACCCAGTGTTCTCTATAGCCTTCTGCTTTCATCTTTGCCATTTGCTATGAGCAAAGGCAAGATAGCCAAAACTTACATCTGCAGAACAAGAAGTCTCTCTCCAGCAATGATTCACGAGTAAGAGGCAGATATGACGCTTGTGATTGCTCCCCTAAATCCATGTAAGACCTTCTAACAGTCGCTTTCCTCTCATGGCTGCCACGTCACAGAGACTCCTTGGAAACCAAACGAGCTCTCTTTCCGTGTTTCATTCACATTTTTCCTACGACCCAATTTCCCTGGCTAAGGCAGCATAAAAAGACGAGGCACAAAGGCAATTTTTCACAGGGCTTCGAGTCTTTTTCATACGGGATAAATTGCGCAAATGGAAAAAAGTGTCACAAAATGCTGTAATATAATCACCAGTGCCGCATGAATTCAATCTGGTTGTATCACACAATTGTGCAGAGACGATTATGGTAATCCACTTCGGCTCAGGTATTGTAGACTCTTGGATGGAAAGTCACATTTACTCACACTTAATGAGTCAGGATAAGATAAAGTCATCAGCAAAACAAAATTGTAGGGGACTGAAACGCTCTATTGCGTGTGTGGGTGCATTACAAGGATATTCGAAAGTAAACTTATGAGAGCCAGAAGAAATTTAAATGCTGAGAGAACACAGAGCAAAACAGATGGCCGGATAGAAATGTACTTTTCAAGCTGTTTATCGCTCTGATTTCAGATTTATTTGAAGTTTCTCTCGGGACCCTGCTTAATGATCTTTGTACCCACTAAAATCATCCTCCGGGTTATTGATGCCTCTCCGATAAACTAAGGAGGACGTGACTTCCAAGAACAACTTTTGGGTCTGCTCCAGATGAGTTTACTTCGCATTGTGGCCGAGTTGGCCGGACAATCGGAATCAGCCCTCTCTCGCTCTCTTACTCTCTGTGCCATGCGTTGGCCCACGGCCCTGAAACAAAATGATTATTCCTCACATTTCAGTTAACGACCTTGGCACATCACCATATCCTACTCTCTCACACATATCAATTAGCCAGGAAACGCATGAACGTTTGACACACTGGTGCAGGCGGAGTGCTGACATAAACAATGTGACGGAGAGGCCGGTGCTTGACTCTTAAGCAGTTGTGATCGCTCAGGGTTCAATCCCTATTTACAGAGTCCGTGGCACATCAGGTTCAGCGAGGTTACAAGCTTCTCACAGCAGAAAATAATTAGGATGTCAGTAATGAAATACACAAAGAAAACACACATCTTATGAAAAGAAATTGGAAACAAAAACAGAGTCCAGTTTGGAGGCCAACTTTCTCCCAAAAGATTTGTATTGGTCAACATTTAAACAAGTGAAGTACATTGGGGTAGTATACAATAAATCTCTGCGAGACTTATAATTAAAGACTATTTAGCAAGCCAAAATTTAGACCAGTCTGGAAGGATAAAGTCAATAAATGTCACTTCTTCCCAAAACTAGAGTTACTCCCAAAACTACAGTAACTTATGTTTAACCATCTCTTGTGTACATGAAACTTTGAAGCAGCTCTTTATCAAAACCCATCTCCACATATGGTTCAGCTTGAACCTCTGGAATGTGAGCACATCGCACATTTCTTCAAAACACAACGGCTCTCAGTTTGTGTTACGGAGACATAAAGATGTAACCTCTTTTGGTCAGAAACTGAGAGTAGTAAACGACACAGTAATAATACAAATGTCGTGATACTCCTGTAAAGTTCTGTAGGCTCACACGTAGGTACAAAGGGAAAAATTTAATAACCCAAGAGAGGAAATCAGAGTAAGTTTGCTTCAGGCAAATGAGCCGGTTGGGAAATCTGGGTTGACGTACCTTATGGGTAGGCTTTCTAAGATGGGAACTGGAGCCCGACGGGTAAGAGGATCAGGATGGATACACGCATGGATGGGCCTTTGGTCATTATGATTTGTGTGGACAGCAGGTTGAATGTTTGATCTGCTTGTGTACTGTGTTTCTTAGTTCCAAATAAGGAATTTGCACAAGTAACTCGTTTAGAGTTATTATCACTACTGCTTTGCAGCAACAAAGTCCTGGGTTGCAATCATTACCTGGGGTCTCTGTGCAAGGAGTTAGCATGTTCTGTGGCTTCATCGCACAGTTCTAAAACATGAATGTTGGGTCTTCTAAATTGCTCTTAGTAGAGATTGTGTGTGTTCATGGTTGTAATTTCTGTGTGTTGGTGCTGCTCTATAGTGGACTAGAAACCTATTGGAGATAAGCAACAGTCCAACAAGGATAGAGAGACAGACAGACGGACACAAATCCTACTAATCATGTATGCTGACAGTCAGCTTGGTCTTGTCGTCTGCAGTGCATGCCTTGCTGTCTGTGAAGCCCAGTGTGTTCCCCTTATGTTCGGTGCACCTACACAACATAAGCTGCCCGCCCTCCATCAGTGCCCTTAATTACAAATGACAGGAACAGGAAGGGTAAAAGCAGCAAGAGTGAAGACAAGTGAATGGAGTCAGGCTCAGACTCCATTTTAAAGAGGTCACTCACTCCAGTCTGTGTCTGGTACGGGAAATATGAAAAAGGGATCTCTTCTCTCTGGCCTTTGACAGCGCAGGTTGCTGGTGGCAACTAGAGGGCGGAAAAATCGCAGAAGGGCTGGAAAACGGTTTATGACTCTCCAGAACTATAACGCTGTTCTTGAGTGTTTTGGGGTTTTTTAAGTACAAGGTGTAAAGCCATGCTCTCCAGCATCTATTTCCTATGGTTCTATGAAATCTACTTTGAAATGTTGCTCACTTTGTAGGTGAACGTTGTTTTCAGAGGTATAATGAACGATTGAAAAATAAATTTTCCCAAATGTCAGAATAATATCAGACTAATATAACCTGAATACACAAAATGCAACTTTGAAATAATAATTTTATTGATTAAGGGAGAGGGAAAAAATAAGACAGTAGTAAGACAGTAAAATATTGCAGTAATAGCATTTAAAAAATGGTGCCAATGAAGTGGAAATTCTGTGGATAAAGACCCCTTGTTGATGTCAAAGGTCAAAGGAAAATAGGCTGATCAGTTTGACGTAATAGAGATGGGACAGTCGCTCAAGTAACCAGGTTTTACAACCAGAACCATACATGAATACACGGTCTTTGCTGAAATTTCCAAACTTGAGACCCCATCTGAAAATACTTATAGCTGCCCATTTTAAATATTTGAAACACTACCTAAATGTACATTAATGCACACAGCGGAGAACGTCTTAGCAGGTACCAACAAGGTGTATCTTACTACGTTTATGGCTCAAGTACAAATGTTTTTACATTTTGACAGCTCTGAAGAAAATGTTAAAACTTTTCTTTCAGCTGATTTTTTTTTTTAAATTGCAGTGCAAAATGATGTGCATAACTCCAGTTCGAGAAAACATTATCCTCAGTGAAAATGAGGCTGTTGTTGAATTGAAAACCACATATGCAGACTTGAAGATCCTTGGCTGTGTAGCTGTTGTGTGTCAAAGGTTGCGGCTTGAAGACCGCTATGAGAACAAGGTCACTTGCTAAACGTTAAATATGAAGAGCGCAGCATTACCGCCACTGCAAATGGAGGCAGTGAGAAGGACTAGGGAGAGAGAGCAGCTCTTTGCTCCAAGAACACAGATGCAACTCTCACTTTGGATAAAAGAGAGCTGTAGAAGTAACCACAGTTCCGGATCCTCACCATTCCCTCCCCTGGGGAATATGGCCCTAAGCCTTCACTAAGTCCATAAAACCCATGGGCAGCAGACAGTCAAACTCTCATAGGTAAAAAACAACAACAAACAAAAAAACACAGCAAAGATTTTTCTTTCTTCCTCCCAGAAGAGGAAGGAAAGTCAAAAGCAGTTGAAAGGAGAGGGGGAGGTTTTCAGAAGTAAAACTGGAACAGAAACGACATGCAAATCCTGTCATTTGTGCAAATTTGCAATTAAACTAACGGATTAGCAACAGCAGAAGTGAATTCTTTCTGCATTTTACGTTGCATGGGTTTATCTGTACACCCGAAAATAAAAATAAAAAGTAAATGTTTATCCTTGCAGTTAAGACGACATGAGGATGCAGACAGTTTACCATCGTCTGTCTTGGTTTTTTTTTATGTGCTGACCGATTCTTAATCCAGAACCAGAAGTTCCACTAGTCTTCACCGATGGTGTTGTTTGCTTAATCGTTTTTGTTTGTCTCCTCCCCGACATATATGGTACATTTTAATATGACATCTCACATGCAGTATTTGTGGGAGTGAGAACCGAGAACTAGAAAAAAAAAGAAAAAAAACAGAGATAGAATCAGAGCAGGCACAAGAAAAATGAGGGAAAACAAATGAAAATGTGGCCATCCAGAAATTAAAATAAATAAATAAGTAAATTTTAAAAAAATTGAACCGAGTGAGCTGAGGAAAATGATGCTGGGTCGTGACTTCTGGACAGAAGCAGGCATGTCAGGATGGCAGTTTCATCACTGTACTGTGAGGCTGATGAAAACAGGCAGAAACAGAAGCAGTTGGATCTCCAGCAGATTGGAAAGAAAACCAGAAGCTCTCGCTGGCTTTTTAGGACGCGTAGATGCCATTCCTCCTGTTCTTGTTGTGATTGTGCTCCTGGCTATCAATGCTCAACCTGGTTTGCGTCTGAACATTTGTTTTATCATACTGGATGGAGGAGAGTGTGCTGACAGCCACTTTTGAGTCTTGTCATAAATTCGCAGCAGGAATTTCAGTCTGGACTTTCACAGGTTTCGACAAAAATAATGGAAACCTCTGCATTATCTCTCGGTTGCATGATGATGTTTTTTTTCTGCTCAAAGGCGATCCTCTATTCTAGTCTCAAGTCATTTACAGCCTCTAACGTAGCCATAATGCTCTGTGGATGTTTTATTACAGGGATTGGGTTTTCCAGTGAGTGTGCAGAAATGAACATTTTAAATTTTTATTATTCTTAGGCTAGTAAATTATTAACGTTTACCATCTCCTTAACAAGCTTGTGGCAAATTTTAAAACAAGGCTTATGTTTGTTTTGCTTCACCGACAACATTGTTATTGTCACACTTCCATAAAAATCAGATTTGTGAAGTGTTGTTGCACCGACAAATTATTCCACCTGAACTGTGAACCGCTGTAGCTCCTCTAGAGTTACCGTGGCTCTCCTTGCTGCTTCCCTGACCAAGTCCCATCAGTTTGGATGGAAACTTGCAGCACATCTTGGTGTTTTTTTTTTTTAGCTCCATATATTTCCCATTTCCCATCAAAGTAGCCAAAAAGCCAAAAGAGTCATGGAACAGAGCAAACGAGTGAAGCTGTCTATATCTGATAAACAATAACAACAGCACATAGAAATGTGTTACTCTCGCCAACCCAAACCCAAACTCTGTGTCAAACTTCTCCAATGCTAAAAGTAGAAGCCCCTCCCAATCACCACTGCTGTTGTGAATAAGTTGCGGGGCTTCATAATAACCTGTGCTGCAACAGTGGAAGTAATAGGACTGAGCCTATGGACTGAGACAAGCAGCCATTCTATAATGAGGGATGGAACCGCTCAGCCATACAGCAACACTCTTCCTGTTAGGATCCTCAAATTAAAGAAGCAAACGATGCGTGCAGCAAATTCTCGCCCTTAAGTCTCCAGGGCTACCTTTTCTCCGAGAGGAATCTAACTCTTTTCTACAAGCCCCAACTCTCATCTGCTCCACTGAGTCAGCTCTAAAGAAAAAAAAAATAAAATAGAGGAAATGACTCGCTGTCTTCAGTGTTTCACTGAATTGGAACTGTATTTATCTACGGACCATTTTCATCAGCAGAGCGGTTACTTGTGCATTGTGTCACGCTGAAATCCATGGCACTTACAGCACAATCGTGTTCAATTGCTGGAGTGTTTACCTCCTTCGTTGCAGACCCGGCCGGCTTGTACAGCAAACAGCGGTTCAATTCTAGATGCTACCAAAGCCTTTTGTAAAAGTGGACGGTTTAGGAAGGTTTCTCCTCACCCATCAACCGAGCCTTAGTGGCAATAATTAAAAGTGAAGAAGACAGAAGCAACACCCTAGGAGAAATAAAGCAACTGACTGACCCACTGCTTGGTACCTTACCCACATATCTCAGTCTGTATAGAAATGCTTTTTGGGTTAAAACGTGAACAAATAAAGAGCACGTTGAGAAGTCCTCCTGAGACATATGTCAAATGTTTTCAATGTATTCTTGTTATTCCACGTAAATCATGTTGAAATTGGAAAACTGAAAAAAAAGCTAGGTTGCTATGGACTCGTTTTCTCAATATTTCCAGTTACATGGCATATGTGTGGCGTTGTTGGTGTGCAAATCTAAACTTGCATCAATACATGGATCTAATACCAAAACATCAGCACCCTGAACATCTGACATAAGGGTGTATGAGTCTGTGACACAGAAGTGCGCACACCTCCAAATTGCACCAAGTTTTAGCTGAGAAACCAAAAAAAAAAAAAAAAAAAGCGACGAGTTCTTCGATCTGCAGTTTGAATGGAGCATGTACGGTTTCCCCCATGTTCTTCTGTACACTGAGTGTCTCACAGGAGTTGAAAATATTGTTAGAGATCAGAGAATAGCAGCCTGGTCGTCTGATGGGCCTCAACAATGACTTCAACTAGTCCCACTACAGCTGAAAAACATATCAAATCGTCATCATTGCAAAAAACTCTGGCATTATCTCAACCACAAAAGAATGCTTTGATCAAATATGTATATTATATTGTGCTATTATGTTTCCGGTGACATACCAAACTTCTCCGTTGTGTTTGTCCAACTGGATCAACATTTTTCTGCCCTTGATGTCCAAACCTGCTGTTAGAGATTAAGACGCCGGAGCTCACTAAAACAGTGGGTCATTTCTGCTGATGGAAAACAAAGTGACAGCTGAGGAAATATGTGAGCTAGTCACAACTGTCACAATGAAATACAAGCAACAATATTGTGTTTATATGAATTCCTTCTCTGACTATGTCAAACACAGAGGGACAGGGTATTGCTTGCAGAGCGACTTCAGGCTACTTAGTCTTGGAGTAACAATTTTTGCAAAAACAAGCACATTGTTTTGTTTTCAGGTGCACAATTCCCTCTGATCGGATGGTTTTCCCTCCGTTGTTTAGATTCTGGTGTTTCCAGATGCACTCTGTTGGACTGTGGCTGCAATTAAGTACATCTTGTATTAACTTGTAGGCGTGCAATTTTCAGTCATGTTGCAGTTATTATTCATGCATGTGTTATTTGTCACCGTTTCTCTGTTCTGCAGGTGTATAAACAGACTTCTAAGGTTGTCTTGTATTCTGTCTCTTCTTTCTCTCCTCTTTCGTTTTCCCCATTTCTTTCCACCTTCTTGTCCAATACATAAAAAGAAAAAAGAAAAAAAAACAAACCTAAAGCTACTTCTAGCTAAGTTTGCTATGAAGTGGAGCATTATAGCACAGGTGAAGGTTTTCCCCCAGTGGTCTTGTTTCAAGTTAAATTATTTTAGATTGAGCGAGACAGCTGCCCAGCCCCATTTGATACATGGGAGATTTCAAGAGATTTCATGCTATAGAATTATTCAACATGACTAATAAATTCATGGCAGCCTGGCACTGCTGAAGATCCCGTTGCAAACGTGGGATCTTCTGATCCTTTTACTTGCAGCTGCATGTCTTGATATGCTATAGGAACTCTGAATTTCAGTCAGTGTAAAGGATGCAACACACCAACGACTTTTTTTCTTCTTTTTCCATCATCGTACAATCTGGAAAATGACAGTGTCTCTGAATGTGGTATGTTAGAGAAGAGGCACATCGGAAAACCTCCAAGACAGTCTGTTTGCTTTTATCCACAGCAGAGGCACACACACAGCAGCAGCCTGACTTTTATCAGAGTAGGTAGTTCTTAACAGTCTCAGCAGGAGAAAGCAAAGGCTGTGGCAACCTCTGAGGGGAAATATGTGTCTGCTATTGCATATCGGATGACGACTTTATGCTATATACCACCGCGTTAGGAGGCGTCTGTGTGGAAAATGTACTAAACTGCTGACTGAAGTGCAGAATGTCTGCTTCAAGGAAGTATCGCTTTTGCTGTGCCTGAAGGAGATGATGAGAATACATCTGTGATGAGCTGATGTCAGCTCATTGCAGAAGTGGAAGAAAATGTTGGAAACCATGTGTTCGGTGCGAGGCGGTATGAATGCGAAGCTTGTGGCTCAGATGGAGTAAATGGCATGCACTCTTGAGAAATACCCTTCACGTACATCCTCTCTGCTTCTACGGGATTTAGAGGGGAAAGTAGCAGCCGGCTGCTGAGTTAACTGATCATCAGTTGGGGTGACCAGCATTGTGAGCAAAGCAGTTTTAGTAGTTGGTTACATACAGTTGCGTGTTACCACAATGTCAAGGGGGAAGGAAATCAGCAGTTTGCTTAGATATGCGACTGTGTTACTGTTGTATATATGGGTCATTATTAAAGGGCCATTTCCAAAACATTTAGCGTTATTTAAAGGTGGGAAACATTTAAGATGGTTGCCATACAGTCAAGACCATATGCAGTATTTAGAGAAACTGTAAAGCAAGAAGTAAGTGTCAAACTGTACAGGCCTCAGTTAGAGTGTTAAATGCTAAAATTCATGGCAGCGCATTTTGTTAGCCTCATAGCATAATTGCCTAAATCATATTTTAGCCAAATTTAGATATCTGCTTTGATTTCCTTACATTTCCACCGTTGTCTGATTGTCTATGTCCTCAGCCTTTCAGAATACTCACAACAGTCCAAAATCCATATTTTTGCTGTATTTAAAAAAAGGTTTTCCCTACATTTTTAAAATATCTTTTCTTGTTTTCCAAAAACATTAAAAAGGGAAGTATTATGTGTTGTCCAGGCACAATGTTGCCTTCAGTTGATAAAAAAATCTCTCTCTATATATATATATCAAATATGACTTAACAGAAATTTGATTTTGTAATTTAATGCCTTAAAATTGGGCCTCTGTCTCTTTAAGAAACTCGGCCTTCAGGAAGTCATCACAACATGGCTCCTCTATTAACCCTTTAACAACATTTTCACCAGCGTTGTGCTGAGAAGTAGCTCATATAACGAGCTCAGCAAACTCGCAGTTCCACCAGGTGGTTGGCTAATTGCTGCAGGCTAGTCTGAAGGAGCTGAGTGAGCTCAGCTCATTCAGCTCAACAAATTGTGGGGGAGGGCTGCTCTGTCAGTCGGAAATTAGGAAGCTGCAGCTCTGAGAAGGAGCTGGACCTCAAAGGTCCACCCAGACGTTTGGCACAGCTGAATGGTCGCCACGGGAGATTAAAGGATTTCACAAACATGAATGAAAGAATTAAGGTAACACTCCAGGTATGTTTTTGTTGAGGGAATAACATTATGACATGACGTACAGCTCAAAAAATAAAATTTCATGTGACACTGCCCCTTAAAAATATGGCTTATGCAATTATGCTATGAGGCTAACGATTTGGAAAAAGACTGAATGCTGCAATGCTCCTAACTCTTAATGTGATATGTCACACATAAGAAATGTGAGGCAATCTATCCAACCACTAAAGTCTAGCACAAACTGGGTCTTACAACTCAACAACAATCGTAAGAATAGCAGCAAATCTTCAAAAAGTGGCTTGACAAAGAAAAGAATCAAGATGCTACAATGGCCCGGTCAAAGTCCAGATCTTAACCAGATAGAAAGGCAGTGGTAAACTTTAGAAGAGATATCCAGAATCTCCCAATCTAAGAAACTATTAAATCAAAACATAAAATGACAATTTTAAGTTGTTTCCTCTCACTGTGGTTCTCAACACTTTGTTTTTCTTTCACCTGTATTGTCATTATTACTCATATAAGTCACAAGGAATTGTGTAATATAGACAGTTAAAAGATCTGCATTCATGGTTTATGTTTGATTGGTAAGGTTGGGGGATTTTTTGAGAAAATGGAGAAGAAATTGCATCAGCTGAGTTACAGGCTGTCTCTCTCTCTCTTTTTTTTTTTCCATTCCTGTTCGTTCCGAGGAGAACAAATTGTAGGTGTGAATGCACTTTCAAGATGTTGCACCCTGACCTGGACTTGATTCGCTCTCCTCGACATGCTGCTGTAGCACTAAAAAGAAAAAAAAGCTCTCTCTTTCACCTCTTTAACAAATCCTCTCTTTTTTTGTTTTTGTTTGCTCGAACCCGAACGGGATAAATCTGCAAGACGTGCCGGCTAATAGAAAACCTCTCAGCCATGTAACATAAACTTTGACAGCCGAAACTGGGTGCGGGAAAAGGGGGGGGGGGGGGTGGAATGAAAATAAATGAGCTATAAACACACACCAGATTAATGTGTGCTTTTGAATTTGTGCATAAACACCGCTCGAGTTTAATTGGTGGCGAGATGTATCCCGAGAAACGAGCCCGATGTGAAAAATTGTTTGACAGCTTTGTCAGGAGGGTCGACTCCTCCGTGAATTCCTTGAGAAATGAGCTCCGCCGATATGATTGGAAACGTAAAGCGGGGCGTCCAAATGCCAACGGGAGCTCAAGAACCGTCTGGCTTCCGTACGTAGGCACGCGCTGTAGGGCATTTTGCATCTCTTAACAAAGATTGTCGTTAGGAGTTATATAAATAACAATTGGCAAGTCCTGCTTTTGAAACTAATTATCCATATTCTTTATTAAGCACTGTTGGGTAATCTGTCTAAAGGCTGTCTGCAGTGGCGTGTCTCCAACTCTCGCCCCTGCAGTCGTTTTGGCGAGGTGGAAACAAATGTTCCGCATGTATACTTTGTCAAATCCTAATTGTCCCGGTTGCCATCGACTGTGTTTGTGTCTCTCCAGCCGAGTCTTTTAAATAGAGGATCTCTGAGGAGAACCACCTTAATGTTATTACAATAAAGCAAAGTGGATTTAATGAGCGCGTTTGACATCAGTCAGCAGAGAAACTGCGCGATCTTCTCTATATTAAGTCGCACTTAATTCCACCAGTTCAGTAAATTGGTTTTAGAGGTTTAATAAGTTAAACTGAGATCAGCTGTGTCCAGTAGGAGAGTTCAAGTGTGCTGTGGAGAAAAAAAAAATATATATATAGCTGGATTGAGAATGTCTCTAAGTGGCTGTAGCTGTAGAGAACTCCGTATGGGCGATGGCATGTAATAAAGTGAAGGCACTGAAGGAATAAAACGATTTCCAAGCAATTCTAAAGCTATTGGGGCCCACTTCGTTCAATAATGAAACCGGAGATAACCACAGAAGTCCTCCTGTTTGTGGTTTTTTGGGGGGGTTTTTTGGATACAGTGATTAAAGTTTGAAGAATCAAGAAATACCAGAAAAGTACTAATTTATTTTATTAAATTCTGGAGGTAATCTCAGACAAATTTTGCTCTGTTGGAGAAAACGTTGACATTTTGGAGGGATCAGGTATTAGAAAACTTAAGAGACTTTCTCAGAAGGGGACCTAGCCCCACAAGATCACCAAATCACCAAACCAGATCATAGAATGAATCTCTACAACGTCTTCATGGTGTAAAGCATGTTTTTATTTATTTATTTTTACCGGGCAGCTGGCTACAATCTTAACAACAAAAAACTGGTGTGTTTCCAACACTAAGTGCTAAATAAAAGTATCTTTATTTGAAAATAATTGGACAGAAACTATTCCATTTTTTTAATCTACCATTTCGCCAATACATTTTATTCATTGTTAACTTTCAGGGCCCTGTGATGGACTAGTGACCTGTCCAGGATGAACCCCGCCACTCATCCGATGACTGTTGGACATGGGCGCTAGCAGTTAGCATTTCCAGGTCTGTGTGCATGTTGATTTCCATTCCAAAATCTGCTCCTTTACCATTTAAATGATCTCTGTTTACTGTGCTGTCAGTAGTTCTGGCTTCTGGCTCACCTGTGAGCCTTCAATCTTCAACATGTTGCCAATTTAATGTCCAGGATTGGTCACCTCCTCCAGGTCTTATTTATTGTTTTTATCTGCAGTCAGTTACATTCTTCTCCATCTACGTTATTGGTGCTACTGTGTGGCATTTTTCAAACAGCTGGTTGAATTAGCATGTTCAGTTCCAATGATAACAATGACATCAGCAGTTCTGACATCTCTATGATACAACAAAGGAATCTCTCTCTTGACTGTAGCTCACAGACAGAGTTTTCTCAGACCTGTTCCACAGTTCTATCGCGACAGATCACTCTTCAGAGCACGTTCAAAGTTAATCAAAACAAGCCAGATATCGATTTCAGATCTTTCGAGCCTGTCAGAGAAGCAAGAATCTACCAGAATTTAAACATGAAGCAACAGATTGCTTGTGAACATGAAGCTTTTCCAGCAGAGCTTTCATGGATCGACATGATGGACCTCAACATCCAAGTCGACTACAACGCTGTCATTTTCCCTATTGAAGATGACAGCGACAGCCCCATTAAGCCGGAAGATGAATCAACAGAGATCCAGGGGGAACCAAGTCCTTCGGGCAACTTGGAGAGTCCAACATCACTGGAAGTCAAGCAGGAAACAACTCCCTCTGCTGACTTAGAGATCACCCCCTTAGTAGAAGTCAAGCAGGAAAAAACTCCAGCTGCTGACCCCGAGCCTCTCAACTCAGTTGAAAACCGGCAAACTTATCAACCATCTACAGTTACCCGTTCTAGCCCTGTTTTCACTGGAGTTGCGGAGTCAAGAAAACAAAAGGAATGTGGTTATGTGGCCTCCCAATATCAATACCATGAGAGGAGGTCAAAGTATTCAAAGGCCACTGGATATCCTCAGTCTTCTCATCCCTTGTCCTACAAGAATTATAGGAGTGAAGAAACAAGCCAACATGTCATCAATCTCACAAGCCAGGTAGACGATCTTAAAAAAGAACTGCAGAGTAAGATTTTTGATCTCCACGAGGAAAGAGAACGAAGGATTGCATATCAGGTTGAAGTCAAATCCCAGCAGGAAGAAATTCAAAAATTGCAAAAAATGTTAGAAAAAGAACGTTGGATGAAAGTCAAACATGACCATGGAAGAAACGTGCCAGAAATGACAGATGTGTCAAAGGTTTCTTGCTCTTCCAAAGTAACAGCAGACAAGAGTATTCTTCAACAGCTGGATTACTTCCAGAGGGAGGCAGAAAAATATGCCTCCCGCAATAAAGGTCTGATAGAAGTAATGGTTGAAGAATACAGAGTGAGGCTTAAATATGAGGAGCAGCTCAAAAGTCACGCTGAGCAAGCTTCAAGATTCAAAGAACAGGAGGAAACAGTTAAATCTCTGCAGGGTCAGGTTACAGACCTGAAAGTCAAGTTGAAACTTGCTCTGGAAAACAACCATCCGAGAGTCTCCACCCAACCAGAGGTCCCCCTGCAAAAAGAAGGCTCCCTACCAACAGAGCAAAGACAGAACGTCATGCCACCAGGGGTCTCCATGCATAGCCTGGCTCAACCTTTGCAACGACCCAAACTAAGGTTACAAACAGAAGGCTCCCTACAAACAGAGCAAAGACAGAACTTCATGCCACTTGGGGTCTTCATGCATAGCCTGGCTCAACCTTTGCAACGACCCAAACTAAGGTTGCAAACAGAAGGCTCCCTACAAACAGAGACCAAGGAAAGACAGACCTCCAATCAACCATGGAGGTCCAAGGAAAGACAAACCTCCATGCAACCGAGGGTCTCCATGCATAGTCTGGCTCAGCCTTTATGTCAACCCAAATCTAGCTTGCAAAGAGAAGGCTCCCTACAAACAGAGGAGTCCATGCAAAGACAGACCTCCAACCAACCAGGGAGGTCCGAGGAAAGACCGACCTCCAATCAACCGGAGAGGTATGACGAAAGCCGGACCTCCAATCAAACATGGAGGTCCGAGGAAAGATGGACCTCCAATCATACATGGAGTTCCATGCAACAAACCTCCACTGGTTGCATGGAGGGCCTTCATGTTGGCATTGGCATGAAGGCCAATCTGTGCCCGGCTCGGCCTTTACGCCGACCCACACCCAAGTGGCACTAACCTAGGTCACCATGCAAACCCAGGTTTTGCTAACACACGGCATTATTGAAATTCGAGGCTTTACACAAATCTAGGAAATAACCACAGACAGGCCTTGATGCGAATAAAATTCCTAACTCCAAAATCAATGGAAAAAACGCAAAGCAAACAAAAACTAACAAAACAAGATACGTTTCAGAATTAATAACAGCATAACAAACATTATTAATTTATGCGGCCAAAGTGTTCCATAAATTTATGGAACCCTTTAAATTATTATTTCAAAACTATGCAAGTCCAGAGTAGTAGGAGTAGAGCAGAATAGTCCTATCTCAATATAATGACATATTTATATCATTATAATGAGATCACATCTCATTGTAATGATAGTATCTCATTGTTATAATGCACATAATACTATATCATCATATAGTTATGAGATATAATGTGATACTACAATTTAGTATCTCGTTTGAGTATCACATTATAATTCATATCTCCCATTATATCTCAATACTATGTAATGAAATATAGTATTATATCTCAGATATAGTATATCCCATTGTTATAATGAAATATACTATATCTGAGATATAATACCATCTCATTATATTAAGATAGTATCTATCTCATAATGATAGTTATAACAATCTCATTATATTGAGATCACAATCTCAATATAATGAGATTTTCTCAATATAATGAGATATACAGTACAGACCAAAAGTTTGGACACACTTTCTCATTGAATTCAATGAGAAAGTGTGTCCAAACTTTTGGTCTGTGCTGTATATTATAATGAGATACAATATATATTAATATATACATTTATATTATTATAAATTATTATATAATAACAATCTATATTATTATATCTCATTATGATAATGAGATATAATAATATGTATTATTATTATAATCTCATATTAAATATGATACTATCTTTTAATGAGGTAGAATTATATATTATATTTATACACATATATATTATAATGAGATATAATATAATTATAATAAGATAGTATTATATTTCATTATTATAATGAAATATAATACTATCTCATATTGAGATAACTGTCTCATTATATTGAGAATAATATTTTCTCAATATAATGAGATTATCTCAAAATTAGATGGCATCTCATATCTCATCGTAATGAGATATAATTCTATCTCATTATATAGTAATGACATAATGCGATACTACAATATAGCATTTCATTATAATGAGATAGGATTATATATCATTGTTATAATGAGACATAACGATAATATATTGCAGTATCTCATTATAATGAGATAGCACCTCCCGATGTGTTTTTGGTTTTTTAAAATGGCTTTGTAAAATGGCCAACTATAATTTCTACAAAACGCCACATCTGTAGCCGCTCCTATGTATAAGGGCAATGCCTGTACAAGACCCCAAAGTCTCCTCTGACGGCTGATAGATGATGAGCGCTGACTTCTGAATATCTCATGTAACCGTTTACAGCCATTGCTGCCATGATTTTTAATGACGTATCACGTCAACTAGCTTATTCACATGGGATTTTTTCTTCCGTTTATTTATCTAATGGAAGCACGTCAATTGCAAAATTGTGCTTTTTTTTTGACGTTAGAATATAAACAAAGATTTGTGCACGTTTGTAATAGAAACACAGCTAATGAGACGTGGACTGGGCAAAAATTGCATCCACGGGAGAGATCCAAGGCTTCAAAGGAACAAATGAATGAAGAGGTGTGTCGAGGCCTTAATGGGCCCCATTATTTTTTAACAGCTCTAAATGTAGGCATTTTTAATCAATATTTGGAGTTGGTTTACTCACCGGACATACACGTTGCATCTTCTTTTCTTCAGCGGGCTAAAGTCAGAAAAGCAGCCCATTACATGCACTGTAAATCAGTAAAAAAAAAAAAAAGAAAAAAGTCATGAAACCCTTAAATAATTTTTTGGGGGGATGTGGTTTGTACATCCCTCCATGAGCTGAGAAAGCCATGCATAATTTAGGTCAATTTATAGAGACGCTGCCCCTCAGTGCATGGATCTGTCACGACACACGACATCCAAAATGGACCTCTAAGACCAATAAACTTTCTCAGCTAACAAGCATCCTTTGGCATTGTGAGAAAAAATACACTGAAAAAAAAAACATGACAATGTTGGCAGATCAAAGGGAAAGACTCTTTTCTTTTTTCCGAAGGGAGTTTGAAAGACCCATAAATTATATGTACATACACAAAGTGGAGACGCAAATGTGCTTCTAGCGACAGACGTGCCGCATCTCGGCTGAAGTCGGTGAGAGTTTCTGGAGTAAACATGTACACAATTATCTAATCAACGGCATATTCTTTTGCACTCGTGAGTCATTCCGGAGTGTCTTGGCTTACCGCTGCTGCTTGCCGTCCATATGGCGTCTCTGCACCGCATCACTTGCTGCAACTGAGACTTTGAAGGCATTTATAGTTTAATCAATTAAATGCTGTCAAAGCTCAGGCGGGCTAACAAGCTGAAGGGCTGGAGGGTGGGGGGGAGGGGGAGTTTACAGGGATATGCCTTTCCTCTTCAAAAGAGGCTTGATTTGCTGTGAATTGGGTTTCTCGACTTTTTTCAGGCAGAAGTTAGAGTGCATTTTTTAAGATATGGGGGAAATTCTGCGCTTCGCCGTGCTGGAAAAAATGAAGGGAAAATGACATCAAATTCTTAGAGGCTAAAAAAAAAAAAAATCAATGCATCTCTCTTTTGAAGGACCTTGCAGTGATCCATCTCTGGTGAAAATTGTCAAATTGTCCCCCCTTGTTTGTGATGCCTTTACTCACATGTTGGGGAATTTGCATATCTACAGCCGCAGCCATCAGGGAACGTCTGTGCCGCCATGCTGGGTTCTACCTTGTTTCTCGGCAGGTTCTGATTGTTGCCGAGGGAAATACTCCTTCCCCCCTTTTTTTTCTTTCCAGCGCCTAATGGTTCAGGATGGAAAATTTTTGATAGAATCAGCGGGTGGCGTTATGATTAGGAGAGCCGTGGATCTTTACTTGGCTCACGTTTCGATTACAAGTCACCTCTTTAACGAGTAATGATGCCTCTAGATGCATCTCAGAGTAATGACCCCTCAAATTACCACAAAAGCGACATAAAGGAGCGCATCGGATCGGTCCCAACTCATGTTTCCTTTAGGAAGAGATAATAAAGATGAAACAAGTCTTTAGTTTACAAAAAAAAAACGTACAATATGTCCAAGCGATCCAAGCCGGGGAGGGGCAGCTAGCTCGAAATCGTTGGTTCCCACTAAGGTGCAGGACTCGTCCTCAGGTTTTGTGGCTTTCCGAGCCCCAAATTACAAATTTATCTTACACTGTGATGCAAATTACAGCTGATGTTTTTGTAACAATGAGCTCAGTGTGAACACATAACCTGTTTAACTTTCAGGGGTTAGTTTGGTATTTTGTAGTGGACGGTTCTGTTGAGATGCTAAAAGCAGGTAATGCAACAGATACGCCTCAGATAATGCAGCTTCTTGGCATTATCATTTTTGCATTAATCCTGATTAGGCTGCAGTTGTAGTGTTCACTCAGGGACCCGCTGCAGGGGAGGTGCACTCAAAAAGCCTGAAAGAAAAATTATTTTATTTTTTATTGTATGTGTGTGTGTTGCTCCTTTTAAAATTGAAAGGGCTTCGGAGAACATACGTAACATTATTGTTATTGCAAAATTCCGCCACTGTACCGCTTCAAATCATGCTTGGTATTATGAATTTATTCAAAGTTAACCACTTGATGCAGTCCACTGCCCCACTGTTTTGCTCGTTCAGGAGGATGGACTGAAAAAAGTTGAATTTCCAAGTGAAAATGTAGAAATGACCTAAAAAATATTCAATATGGCTGTTACGGACGTAGAATGCAACAAGAATTGCGACAGCATACTTATTATTTCCAGTTCTGGTGGTTTGTATCTCATTACACAGTTACTGTACTCAATCTGTCAGTAAATATCACCTATATTTGAACACATGAAATGCCTAGAAATGAGCTGAGATTTTGTTGTGATTGCTTTGAGTAAAAAAATCCCATGGTTGTCTCAGTGTTGCAGTATCTACATAAAAGATTAAGCCAATCTTTTATGGTGCATTAAAGTCTCATCTAAAATGTTGACAAGTGGTTATAATAATTGCCATTTAGCAATGTGGCGGACTGGGTGCACTCTGCCTCTCACTCAATGACTCCTAGAGATGGGCATTAACCTCCAAGACCCTGCATAGAGAAGGGGAATTAGACAGTAGATGGATGGATATTGTGTATAAAATGTATATCTTATTTTTTTTTTATATAGAAATTCTAAAGAATGATCTAAAATCCCTCCAAAGCAGAAGTGGAGCTAGGCATTTTTTGCTGTTTGGTCAGTTTGAATGACAAAGTAAAAAAAAAAAAATCCATCATAATCTAATTTTATCCATCATTTTTAAAAATGATTATGGCACATTTAATTCCACTTCATTTTCGTCTTGTTCAGTTAATATTCAAGAAGGCGAGCAGAGAATCCACACAGTGCCATCTCCCGTCAAACAGATGAATTTACTTTTTCTCCACTTTGCGTGTAAAATTCAAAATGTCCGCATCAAGCGGTGTGAATTGTACTCTATAAAATTGACAGAAAAAGTCAAAAGTTGGGAAATATTCCAATAACGTAACTCCTGCTCTCTAGCTAATGTAAGTTAGTCATTTAGTCAGGCTAATACCTTGGCTAGGTGATCTGATGGTGCGTTCACACGTAACGCGTTTTGAGCATCGGGGGCGTCTGGTTTGCATTCAAAGTCTATGTGGAGGAACGTCGAGGGCCTGTTGCGGTGCGGTTTGGAGCGTTTGACGTGAAGAGTGCATTTAACGTGTCTGATGCTCCACGTAGACTTTGAATGCGCCTGATGCTCAAAACGCGTTTGGTGTGAACACAACAAAAGTGCGCACGCGTCATAAGCATCAGACGCGTTTTTGACGCACGTAACACGGTTGGTGTGAACGGTTAGCTGTAGTCTCAGCTTAAAAGTGTGATTGATGAGTGGTGTTCCACAGGCTGACTTTGTCTTTCAAGACAAAAACTATTTCAAATATGCAGAATTTGTCTTTGTAGTGAGTGAGGAAAAAGGTAAAGCAGCTTTTGTTCGGCCAGCTAATTGAGTTAGCATAGCAACAGGTGAGTTAGCATTACTGCATTAATACATGTTCCATATTAAAATGACTTTATATCACAGGAGAGGTGTGATGGGAAATTTCAACATATTTTTTTTTTTGTAAAACCTAGGAATTCTGGTAATAGCTCCATGGCTAACTGCAGTAGTTTTTTGCCTGGTGTCTGAGATCAACAACTACTAAATACCTCACTGTGAAGTTGGAAGCTGTGCGAGACCTGGTTGTCTGGTCTAGCAGTTGACTTCAGTGATGCCTTGAATACGAGGTTATCAAACAGTCCCAACACACTAAACAGGAGTCACGCTACGGCTAAACTGCCACCCTCTTTGAAGTTTTCCAACCATCTGTCACCTGTAGGTGTTTTCCATGTCCCGGAAGAGCGCTCGCTAATCTCTGAACAATTCAACTGGCCATTTACTTCCTGCAAAGAAGGTCAGCTGGAGGTATGAAGGACATTTGAATGATCAGTTGGTTGGGAGCAGCTTCCCTTCCAGCCCTCCAACAACAACCAGCTTTAACACACAATTCGACTACCTCCCGCTTCCGAGAAGGAACAGATGGTGGGTTCTGGCAGCATTTCATTGGCTGGAAAAACACCCTTTTGATTGAGATGCCCATTCTTTTACATGTCTAAAAAAAATAATTATGCACAGAGAGCAAACAGTGCACATAAAAAAAAAGCACTGAAGCGGAGCCAAATTATGTCTTGCTACGTATGCAAAGTCTTATAGACCATCTGGTTGGTGCATTTTGGTAGTTCAGGTTTCACTACATTTCCAAGAAAGCTCCAAGTCGGGGAGTGAAGTCACGTCTTTGGAACAAGAACTGTGTGCTCCCTCTCTGTATCGAGCTTTGTGACATTTGAGTTTTTGAGAAAAAAAACCACTTTAACAAAAAAAAAAAAAAAACATCTCAATAAAGATTAAACGTTTCCATTTGCCAGGCCTTCTTCATTAACCGCAGTAATCAGCTAATGGCCAACTTTTGTCACCCGCTCCCAGCCACTCCCAAGCCCGCGTTACAGTCACTATTTGCCTTATATTGGTAGTGACAGCGCGTGCAGGCCCCGGGTTTCTCAAGCTACTCCTAAGAGTATCTTCTAATCCGGTAATTGGTGTAGCGAATAAGCGGGAAAGTGAGCGGGAGAATAGGAGAGGGTGTTTACGGAGAACATACAGAGAGGACTAACCCTTCTCTTTCTTTCTCTAATTAGCTGTATTAGACAAAGAGCCCTGGGAGAAGACAGATTGCATCCCATCTCGAGTGTGAGATCACCGTTGTTGGATTCGCCCTCAGAGGAAAAGCGAGTGAAACGCAAATACGAAAAGAAGGGGAAAAAAAGAGCTGGTGAGCCAACATGCCTCCCGCGGCTCTCGAGGGCCAGGGGCCGAACCTCTGAGGGCATGTTGACATTGGAGCTCAGAAGGATGGGAAATAAGTTCAGCGAGAGCACTGTTTATCTCCAATATGTTCCCTGCTGCGTTTGTAGATTAAATTTCTCACATAAAGATAAAAAAGAAAAAGAAAGGTCAATTGAATTACTATGATACAATTAACTCAATCAATGCCATTTATGAAGGTTTATAAAATTGGAAACTAGTGGCTAAGAGTAGACTAACTCTAATGTGCTTGTAGGAAAATGTACTTTTGGAAACATAAATGAGGCTACTTTTATTAACATATTAGAATTAAGTTCCACTACGGGCTAAACAATGACTCCTGGATTGGTCCAATGAAAAATAAGTTTGTTTTTGGTCCCATCAGCTAATGCAGGCATTTTGATTTTAGAATAAAATTGAGATAACATGTCATCGTGCAGGAATAATATTAGATACTGGAGTTAAAACCTGAAGCTGGTACTTACCACTTAAAAACGATTACAAGCAACCGTTTCTTTAAAACATATTCTTAGACTACATTTGCATTGTTCACAAAGATACAACCAAGTTTCTTTTTTGAAAAGATACGTTATTGCAACCTTTTTCTATCTATGTAAAAACTAAACAGATTTGAAAAGGTATTAGATACCTTTAAACAGGTAAAGGTAAACTATACATTTGTGTTTTTTTTGTTTCTCTCTAATTCTACATCTTACAAGACAAACACATTCTGTCGTATAAAATGCTTCGACAATCATGGTCGCAAAGAAAAACACACAACTCTATTAGGATTAAGTTGATCAATATTAACAGCTTTTAAAAGTTATGTAATGGACAAGCAAAGCAAGCGGTGCAAGAGAGGAAACAACCAATTCATTAGACATGCAAAAACCAACAATCAAGGGAGGAGCTTTCCTCCGATTTCATCTTTCTAACACCTACTCTGCAACCCCTGACTCGCCTCCTCGGGCGAGTCATTACGCACGTTTGGGTCGTTAAGCAACAGCACAAACTGGAGCCAAATGGATGGTTGGGTCAGTGACTCGTGTCCCAATTGCCAAATTAGCGACTTCTATGGCCCTATTAGCCTGATTGTTCTCACTACAACTTAGATGCCCATTTCTACAGAACTGCAGAAATCTTTTTGGATTAGAGATGAAGCGTCTTGAAGTCTTGACGACATTTTCAACATCTCCCTCCTAAAAGAGGAAACCGGTGCTCAGGACAACTGGTTGGGAATAGGAATAACTCTTAGCAGGTTGGAATTGAATTAATCAAATAAAGAAAAACTAATACATTTCTGTTTACTCCACAGCAGATGCATTTTTGACCATATCATCTGGGTCTAGGTGGTTTAACAGGCAAAATATTAGACTTCTGTACTTGCTACGACTCAGGATCAAGCTGTTCACCGTCAACCTTTACCAAATTAATGTTGGTATGAGGGTCTGCTTTTTGTTTTAGAAAAATTTGCAGGTGATGAATGCAAAGGCTATCGACTGCAAAGACCAATGTTTAGTCGGTAATTAATGTGACCTGGGCCTAATTCAATACAGGACCCAAAGCAGTTTTTTGGATGGGATTTTAAATTTCCTAAAAAAAAAAAAAATTTTTTTAAATGGAACCAGATTTTTAATATGCAGTAAAACATTGTTACTGTGGCAGTGAAAGCAGTCGCTTTGGAAGGCCCAACTGGCTTACTCCCAAACACAGCTCTGTAAATGTAGTTCGGGAGGATGGCAGGGAGAGGCGATTGTTTCTTTCCCCCCCACCCCCCCAAAAAGTGGATCAGTTCCACAATCCCAGATATTGCCATCTTCGGTTTCAAGATTGTTTACGAAACGACAACTTATATAACAAGGGTCCTCTCATGGCTTTAAGTACAGATCTAAGTCAAACTGTTGTGCCACACAGAACAATCAGATTCATTTATTCAAATCCCAAAAACCAGTCGTCTAAGAAACTCGTACCAAATCTTTCCCACATTCCAGTGTGAAGTTTCAGTCCTTCACATAAAAGACACAAACAGTATTAACTGTTTTAAAAATTACGCTAATTACTTGATGGCTTACGCTTTAAAAGAATCTAAAGAACAGTAATCTCTTCAAAACACAGCAGATTTGCTTTTTGAGAAGGGTCCAATAACTTTTTTATGAAGTTTTTTTTTGTGGATGATTTAATCCATTTCAGATGGAGGAAACCACTCTCAATCTGTTGAACAGCTGATTCCTTGAATCATCAACTTAGATGGATAAATTATTCATCAGTGGATTCCTGCAGTGTGCCAGTCTTCTACCCAGTTTTTTCTTCTTATATATATATATGTCCTGGTAGACTTCTGGGACTCGAAACACCTTTTCTCTTGTGATTTACAAAATGTTCAACTGAGTTATGGCCATCAATTATGTCTGTTTTCACTGCAGTGTGTAAACCAAAGCACCAAAGAAAACCTATGCATGCAGATGTATACAGAAAACCCCATCCTGGGAATAGATCCTGAAACATTCTACTTTTTACAAATCTGCTCAAAAACATTTTCGGTATTCTGCTAAATGTCGAAAAATGCACAACTTTGCAATTGTGCCGTTTCCATTAAATGAGAAATGCAATTCAAATAAGTAAGTGTGTTCATGCAATAAGTCATTATAACTCATGGAAGCAAACCTTAACCGAGATATAATGATATTTCAGCCACAGCACTAACACCCATAAGCCAGCAGAGGAGAATTGGCGTCTTATTCCGGCGTTTGAGCGACAAGCCCTTTATAATTGGGAATGGCTACGTATATACAGTGTTTAAGGGAAATTGTAGTGGATATTTTTAGAGAAGAGCTAACAGATTCAACACTTGGGAATGACAAACTTAACTTTTAATGATGTGCGCAATGTTGTGAGACCTCCAGTGGAGCAAGCTGCACATTGTCCAAGGAAGCTGGTGTCTACAAATAAGCATGTTGCTGTTGTATACCAACTGTGTTTCAATTGCACTTTTGCAAAAATACACAATTATTGACCTGGTTGAAAAACCACCTCATTCCAGCGCAAAACATTGTTTTGGTGGCAAATGTGAATATTTTTCAAAATTGCCATGTTTCCATGAAGCAAATTTACTTTTGTAATTCCAATTTGTGCAATTCCATGGTCAACAGAGATGGAGCAGGTGCCATCTACCGTGTAGCTCATTGCATCATTGAACTGGTTTCCATTTTAGAACCATTTCAGTTTGTAGTTTAGTTTGTTTCAAAGTGAGCTCTCAGACAAGCAACTGCAGGCTTTTTTCTAGTGTGCCTTCGGTTGCTCAAGGTAGTTTACATCCAAATGTGTGTTTGCAATTTGAGAGTGAATACTTTATTGCCAAAAGCATTCAGAATCTTTGAATTCAACGGTTTCAATCTCTTCTGCTAAGACATGAGGAAAATCCAGGACTTGGGAATGCACATTCCTTTACAAGCATCGACAAAGTAAATGCATCGTAGCACAGTGTACCGCGATGGGTTGCTCACCTGTGCAGTACGTTTATTTGTGCAATTTGTCTTCTAAATATTCTACAGACAACTATTAGCGTTATGATTAAAACTTGCAAGCACTTGCAAATGTAAAAATGAAGAGTGTGCTCATTAGATGCCCAGAGGACACCAACGTTCTGCTGAGTCGATAGCTGGAAACCTCCGTATCATTTCAACGCTGCTTTCAAGATGAGCTCAACAACAGCGTGTGGAAAAGCTTCATGGCCGAGCAGCTGCATTCAGGCCTTAACTTGCGTCGCCGTACGCGAAGCCAACCACAACGGCGCAGTGGTAGAGCATGCTGCGGCAATTCTGAACAGGTTCATGCTCCAAACTTTGTGGGGACGGCTTGGAGACGCTCCTGGAAGTCAAAGATGCTAATAACCACTCGACTTAACGTTCTGGAAACCGTTCACAGAATAGTTGGAGATGCAAGTAGTGTAAAGGAAAGATTATTTTAAAGTCAACAGCACACCACTCGGGTTCATGCGTGTGCGAAGGCGGAAAGGAGAATATTTTCTGGTCATAAACTGTACAAAGATCTCACGTCGCGAAAGAAAAAGAGGCAGCAATATCGTGACGCGCCATCATAAACAGAAGGACTGTAGCAAGCTTTTGTGGTATTTGACAAAACTGTTGAATATGCATTACAGTAATGCTTTATGAAATTGAAAATGCCCTTTAGATAAAAAGACAGAAAGGCTAGAAAAAAATGATTATGTAAAATGTTAAGGACAGTGGACAATTTGGCAATGACCTACTACATAAACACTGGCACAAATGATGATGCTTAACGTTACACAGCAGTGACATCATACAAACGCTGGTCACTCTTCTTTCTCCAGACGCTTTTGTCTTATTTTTTTATTTCTTAAACCGTTTACGTACGCAAAAAAACCAGCTTAACACTTCAGGGTATTAGAGAAAGAAAACCCTTAAAGCCAAAATATAACCTCTGTAAACTTGCAAGCCTTCCTAAAACAACGAACAAAGAGATATTAAAAAGACGGGGACCAAAGCGTTCCCATCACTGCGGATAACGGCTGTCATGTTACATTGTTGTTTGATTAATTATTGACCCAAATGAATATTGATTAGGGCAGCTTTAACTGCACTTTGATTGTTATACACAGATGTACTCAGAGCCGACAGTTAAAGGGGGATGACGGTGTGCTCTGGATATCAATACAACACACGCAAAAGTATTCACACTCCTTAAACTGTTCCACGTGTTGTTGTCACTTTACAGTCTTGTTGGCACAGACTGTAAACAAAACACAAGAATACTTGGCCAAAAGAATGATAATTGTGGATTGAGCCCCTTTTAATTCAAAATGGAGGCTACGCTGGAACTGAGACTTGGCTAGAGGCTCACGCAATTAACGTGAGCTACAATGTAAAGGTTAAAATAAAAGCGTATTTGTTTTCCCGTTACTCATAATAGATCTGAATCTGAGAAATGCTGTGGGGGGGAAAAAAATAGGGGAAAGAAAAACAAAACAAAAAATAACCAATCAGGTTTCTGGATGGTGGTAAAAGGTTTACCCCAACAGAGTTTCAACTAAAAATTAATACACAACACTTCACAGTTTCGTTTATGAAAAGACTTGGAAACCATGTATCATTATCCATTGACCGTTGAAAATAAATTTGCTTACTGGAAACACGGCAATTTTGAAAAGGCAAAATCAAATTTTTTGATAGGTTTTCATACCAGGATGAGGCGTTGCATTGAAATTTGTGTACTTCGCAAAACAGTTTTTTGGCATTACACGAGTCGTGATGTTGCTACCTATCGGAAAAGGGGAAGACTTCTCAATCTGTTGCTGCAAAAAGTGTGAAAAATTTCAAACGGAGGGGTCCCATATACTTTCCAGGAACCAGTAGTTTACAGAAAGTTGAGCAGATGTTTTTCTTTTAAAAATTGGTGATACACAGATCTCAAGAGATCACACTCATCCTCTGAGTGCATCACCTTTTCAGACTGGTGACATGAAAAGCCTCTGGTACTTCAGGTTTGATGAATAAGCTGCAGAAAAAAAGAAAAAAAAAAAAAAACAACATCCAGAGAGTTTGCACATTTTTATCTGCAGAAAATTTGTTTTCCAGTTTAGCTCATTTCGTCTGCGTTTTATGCTGCCAAGAGACCCGGGGCAATTTTCTGTGTGCCACAGAAGCAATTACACTTAAAAAAAAAAAGAAAAAAAAAGCCTCATCCTTGTTCAAGTCCCGCATCAGGGCTTTTAGCGGGATAATTTAGTGAAAGGATAATACAGTTAATCTGTGGACAGGAAGCTCTGCTGAAGGTGTCCTCCGCTATAAACAGAGCTGGTGCATTATCTATTACACAGATACTTAACATTCACACCCTTTATTATCTCCGTGCATGAGGCTGGTTAAAATAACGAGGAGGCAAGATTAAACTACTCATTGAGCCTCTTTAGGCAAAAAAAAAAAAAAAAAAAGATTAAATAAAAACACTTGGAATCTATTTTCATTTCTGTTAAAAAGTGCTGAGGATGAGCCTTTGAGGTTTACGGAGCGGGCTGGCTGAGAGGGGAGGGGTTCAATGCGAGCCCATACATACAAAATGACACAGATCCTTGAGCGGGGCGTGTGAGATTGCTGAGAGATGCTTAAATCCTTTTTCATTCTGCTAAGAAAAGTGCGCCTGTGCTCCCACATCATGATGTCTCCCGGCTGTTTTGATGAGGCCGGGCTCTGTTTAGAATGGGCGAGGCGTTTCTGTGTCCTTCAGTTTTAACGGCGGCAGCAGCAGAACAGGCTGCAGACCAAAGAGAGCGTCCTTTATTGTGTTAAGTAGCAATGATCCAAATGGGGGACCCTTTCCCGACTCCCAGGCACCCGCCCAACAAGACCCTCCTGGGTGCAATGTTCCTCACCAGGCCTTGAATCGCAATGTGCAGCCGGGGCCCATCAAGCTCCAAACACCCGCAGCATCATTCTGAAATCCGCTCACGCTACTCTGCTCTACGTATATGTGTGTGAGCAGGTGTTAATATTTCAGTCGACTGAATTATACCCGTTCTCTCTCGGCTGATGCAGTATTTATGGCCCGCTTGGTGTGCTGCATGCAGACACGGCTCAGAGTAACCACGATCGTCGTGGTTTCACGTGTGGACAATGGCGTTCAGGTGACGCTGTGGTACGAAGGAAGATGGGGTGGATATGTGGAAAAGTGTGTTTTGCTTCGTCAGTAAAAATGAAACTTTAGTGAAGGCTAGTTATTTTTGAAGAGTTTTGCTGAGGGTGATTAAACAAAACAGCCAGTTTAAATATTTAGCTTTGCTGTGTTTTACTACAACTGTTGCCTTACAACCAGAACAATAAGTACTCTGTCAGGTTCATTTAGGTTGACTTAAGCTTGGAGATATGAGAAGAAAAAAAAAAGCTACAGAATGTATCTTTTATTAAAAAAAAAAAAAAATAAATAAAATTCTACATATTTGTTAAAACTGCCAGTGTTATACAGTATAGTATGAGATGGATAAAATGTGAAACAAAATTCAATCTACTCTGCCTTCTCCCAGTGCTACCCACAGAAATATACTGCTTTGTCAGAAACAACCAACCAATCAGAGCTAAGAGGCGAGGCTTATTGCTGTCAATCATGCTGGTATATGTGCTTGTATCCCTCTTGCTCTCTGTTATGCTATGCTATCTTCTTCCTAACTGTAGAGTCTATTGTGAGTGCCATGGCTAGTTATCATAGCCACCGAAGAAGGCGGCTAAATGGTCACCCTGCAACAGTAAGTTGTTTCTCCTCCATTAGCACATTAAGCACTGCATACACAAGCTTGATTGACAGTGCTAAGACCCTCCTCCTGGCTCTGACTGGATGCTTCTGACTGAGCTGTGCATTTCAGCAAATGATGAAAGTACCATTTGGAAGAGGTGGAGGATCTTGATTTTTTTCTGTCTCATGCCATACTGTCACAAAATAGTGAGTTTTAACAAATATGTAAAAACAAAACAAAACATAGTTTTGTAAACGTTACATACTTCAGCTTTAAGTACCCAGAGGCTCTGGCCAGAGTTGGAAGTCATTTGATGCCCATGTAAACAAGTGCTAAGGTTACAAATGTTTTTCTGTTAGGAGCTGGCACATCCCGAACTGAAACCAGAGGCACTTCCTGGAGCATCCATGTCTGTCAGCACAACAGCCTCTTCTAGAAAAGCATCTTAGTGCCAAAATCTATGCATGTTCCTCATACCTCTGTGTGCTATAACTAAATTAAAGGTTGCGAGAGCTCTTGTTAGACCTCAGAGTCTCTAAGAGGCATAGTTAATGAGTTAATGATCAGTGTTGATGAGTATGTGATGTGATGTCTGTTTCCCACACAAAGTCACTGAATGACCTATTGTGACACTGAACTATTTTAGCCTCTTTGTTTTTCAGTCCACAGAATGGAGAATATCTGCAGAGGGGACGGCAAGAAGAAGGACAGGATGCATTACAACGAGCTATTTCTGGCCAAACGGTAGACACGGGGTGTTAAATTCAATCCAGGCAATGTTTGCCAGCAATGGTCACACTTTCTCTTGCCCAAGTCATAACAGCCAGGAAAGCCAACAGCAATCAAAACCTCATATTCTAAGCAAGGAAGTAGTAAAAGTGCTTATGAGGGGACAATCTTCAGAGAGAAAGATTGTGCTTCTCACTAGAAGATTTTTTTTTTTTTAATTATCTGAAACAGAATGATTTCATTCAGTATCTGCCAGTAACACCCACTTCTAAAAGTGAACCAACTGTAGTGTTGAGATAATAAACCAATTTGCTGTTTTCCAGGACAGAGGGATTCAAAGGTATCACCTGTAAAGGTAGCACAGACCTGATACTCCTCTACCCTTAAATCAGCCCTCACCAGAAGTCTTTGCTCCCCCTCTTTAAATATTAATGTACTCTTAGACAACTGCAATTTAAATTCAGGATGTAAAGCCAGCTGTGGTCACCTTCGGATCTACCGCCCAAGGATTTACTGCCCAACATGGCGGTAGATCAATAGATGGATAGTGTGTGTGCGCTCACCGTGATGTGGATGCTACCCTGGTCTGCTGTGGTGAGCAGAGAACTGAATTAAATTGAAACCCTCACCAACATGTAGGTAATGAACAAAAGAGTACAAGCACCTAGAATTACCTTCCTTTGTAGCGTGACTGAGGACTACTTCCAAACTGCATCAACACTTTGGCGATTTTGGAAAACATCCTTCATAGTAAAGGTAATCAGTCCTCATTTAAATAGCTGCCATCTTTTCTTGCCCTTGAATGTACAGGTAAAAGCCAGTAAATTAGAATATTTTGAAAAACTTGATTTATTTCAGTAATTGCATTCAAAAGGTGTAACTTGTACATCATATTTATTCATTGCACACAGACTGATGCATTCAAATGTTTATTTCATTTAATTTTGATGATTTGAAGTGGCAACAAATGAAAATCCAAAATTCCGTGTGTCACAAAATTAGAATATTGTGTAAGGGTTAAATTTTGAAGACACCTGGTGCCACAAACTAATCAGCTGATTAACTCAAAACACCTGCAAAGGGCTTTAAATGGTCTCTCAGTCCAGTTCTGAAGCCTACACAAACATGGGGAAGACTTCAGATTTGACAGCTGTCCAAAAGGCGACCATCGACACATTGCACAAGGAGGGAAAGACACAAAAGGTTATTGCTGAAGAGGCTGGCTGTTCTCAGAGCTCTGTGTCCAAACACATTAATAGAGAGGCAAAGGGAAGGAAAAACTGTGGTCAGAAAAAGTGTACAAGCGATAGGGATCACCGTGCCCTAGTCAAGATTGTGAAAAAAAACCCATTCAAAAATGTGGGGGAGATTCACAAAGAGTGGACAGCTGCTGGAGTCAGTGCTTCAAGATCCACCACCAAGAGACGCTTGAAAGACATGGGTTTCAACTGCCGCATACCTCGTGTCAAGCCACTGTTGACCAAGAAACAGCGCGAAAAGCGTCTCACCTGGGTCATGTTTTCTGACGAAAGCAAATTTTGCATTTCCTTTGGAAATCGAGGTCCCAGAGTCTGGAGGAAGACGGGAGAGGCACAGGATCCACGTTGCCTGAAGTCTAGTGTAAAGTTTCCACCATCAGTGATGGTTTGGGGTGCCATGTCATCTGCTGGTGTCGGTCCACTCTGTTTCCTGAGATCCAGGGTCAACGCAGCCGTCTACCAGCAAGTTTTAGAGCACTTCATGCTTCCTGCTGCTGACCTGCTCTATGGAGATGGAGATTTCAGGTTCCAACAGGACTTGGCGCCTGCACACAGCACAAAATCTACCCGTGCCTGGTTTACGGACCATGGTATTTCTGTTCTAAATTGGCCAGCCAACTCCCCTGACCTTAGCCCCATAGAAAATCTGTGGGGTATTGTGAAAAGGAAGATGCAGAATGCCAGACCCAAAAACGCAGAAGAGTTGAAGGCCACTATCAGAGCAACCTGGGCTCTCATAACACCTGAGCAGTGCCAGAAACTCATCGACTCCATGCCACGCCGCATTAATGCAGTAATTGAGGCAAAAGGAGCTCCAACCAAGTATTGAGTATTGTACATGCTCATATTTTTCATTTTCATACTTTTCAGTTGGCCAACATTTCTAAAAAATCCCTTTTTTGTATTAGCCTTAAGTAATATTCTAATTTTGTGACACACGGAATTTTGGATTTTCATTTGTTGCCACTTCAAATCATCAAAATTAAATGAAATAAACATTTGAATGCATCAGTCTGTGTGCAATGAATAAATATAATGTACAAGTTACACCTTGTGAATGCAATTACTGAAATAAATCAAGTTTTTCAAAATATTCTAATTTACTGGCTTTTACCTGTATACTTGTGGCTCCACCATGCTTGATACACCAGTAGCATCTTCCCACAGCAACTTTACACTCACGATTGTACCCCACTCCAGGGTCCATACTGGCATGAGTCGGACTCTACGGCCGCACGCGTCACATTTGCACTCCCGATTAACGTTCTGAAAGACCATGAGCCTGACGCACCGCCAGCTTGATGTAAAATTACCAGAAGTTCATTGGGAAAGCTTTGTATGTGTTCAAAACAAGAGAAGACGTAAATTAGTGTGTGATGACGATGCCTTCTGAGCTGACCGCTCTTTGCTAATTGCTGTGTTTAGTTAAGTTTAAATATTTAAATGAATTAAAAGCGGATTTGGGTGAATCAAAGTCTTCCTTTGAGTAAAAGACTGTGGGTAAATATGGATTTTTTTTCTATGAAACTAAAGAGAATACAAAAAGCGTAGCTATTAAGAAATCCCGTTTGTGTTGTAGCTAACACTTTCCTTTACTGGAGGAGAGGGGGTCAAATTTGTTTCACTCATAAAGTCAAGGGGCTGTACGAAATCATTTCAGGAGCTGCAAACACACACAGATGGAAAAAAAGATAATTCTTAAAAATGCATGGAGTAGTCACTGCAGGGGCCAAATATAATCCAGTCATAGGTTCTACATTGATGTCAACGTAAGGCTGGGTGATTGCAAAGAAAGATACATTTATTTTTAAGGGTTTTTACCCGACTTTACCAGAAGAAGCAATAAGAGTGGATTGCACTGCAATACTCTGGTGAGTTTTCCCAAAAAATATATTGTTTTTCATCGGGTAACATGCCGATCGTGGTTTCCTGCAAATTCCAAACATAACAAAATTAAACTTGTTGCAATGGCAATTAAGGGGCTGGTAATTATACCGGAATAATATTGCTGACGAGTAAAGTCGGGGTGCGATTTGAAATCCTAATTTGGCACAGAAGCGCCATCCATCAATCTTAAAGGAGCCGGGATGAACTGAGGATTTTTTCTTTCTTTTAGTTTAACAAACTTGTTAGCAAATCATTAAAGTAAATTTCCTTAGAGAAAGAACCGGGAAAGATTTGCATACTTTTTCCCCCGCCCCCTACAGTGCTTAATAATAAATGATGAAAAGAAGCTGCACTGTTCAGGAAGCACTCTTGTATTTGATCAGTGTCAGTGATGTAGTTATTCATGTTAACTGCTTTTTAAGCCTGCTTGTTTGTGTTACATGTGGGGCCTTCAGATTAGGAGCAGCGTAAATTACTGAAAGCCAGAAGCCGAGTGACTTACTGCGCTTACATAATGTGTCAAAATCTTCCAGGCAATTCAGCGCCGAGCACGTCGGTGTGCATCGGAAAAACAGTTTGCGGCGCCACGCTGCAGCGCGGCCGTTGTTCCATTGTTTTCCCCACACGGGGCGATGTCAGCAAGCAGACAGCTTCTTTACACGGGCTCACAATGAAGGTCAGCCTGAGGTCGTCGGTCTCCCAAGCCCTCAGCGGGGGAGCAACACTGTATCCTCAACACACACACACAAGTATATATTCACAAATAGATTTCCCCCATTACATACGAAAGGATCCTGGCAAACATCCAGGCAGAGCGGTTCATTTTGCAACATTGTTCATGCGTGCGACCTTTTATCTCCATCAGTTTCTCTCTCTGATCCCCTTTCCTCAGCACTTTTCTCACATTCTGTGAAACATCAGCGATACCAAGTGAGCAATGAATAGCAAGATAACTTGTGAATGACCTGTTCTAGTAACTAGTTACCTTTACTTGAGTGAAATTTTGAAAATTATGTACTTTTCTGAGAATGTTTACTATACTGCACTTTTTACTTTTACTTGAGTAATTTCATTAGGACGTATCGCTGCTCTCACTTGAGGAAAATGTCTGGAATTCCTCTGTACTCCCCAGGCTTTCCATGTGGACTGGGCCAGGGATTGTGTAAACATTTTAAGTTAAGAGTAGTGACAGCAAAACGACTACGACAAAAAATAAATAAATTACGAGATATAAACGTATATAAGTAGATAGTCACAACCCAAACACAATAACATGATCGTTATTTGTCCACACGGACGCTTCCAAACTCAGTTCACACAGAGCTTTATTTTGCCATAAAATACACATTGTCTTTTCTTGTCAGAAGGAATATTGAAGCTCGGGAAAATCTCTAAAAATGTGTCCTTCACATAGCCAATGAAGAGCAGCCATTTATTTTTATGTAAGCACCGAGGCCTCCCTCAATCGCCACGGCGCCGTAACGAACAGCTGACGGCCAGCAGAGACCACCGCCGCGGCCGTTTTACGTCACGTGAATGTGGCGCAGGACGAACGGATGACGCGGAACTTCCATTTGGTGTTCTGCAAATCGTAAAAGCCGTTAGCATCAGCTCCTGTTTGTTTTCTCGACGTGCAATTATCGCAGTGTGCGTTGTGACCAAATTCACGGGCTGCTTTCTTTCTGTTAGATCCCCCCCCGGCCCCCTCCAACCCTCGCTGCCCTCCAGCACATGGAAACGCCTCTCCAGGGAGAGATCCAACACACACTGGTTTTCTGGATAATGAGCTGGGAAAAAAAGGCATTTGTAATGTAGACCATCATCGGCAGGTCTGATGTGATTGTGTCAGGATCGATAAATAATGTGCGAGGTGTGGTCTCAATTTCTCGAAAAGCCCTTTTACTATTCTCTATCTGAAGGAGTCTGTTTAATTATGCAAGCCTACAGGTGGGGGAAGGCGAATAGGGGAAACACAAGAGGATTACTTTATTTACTCGTGGGCATTGGTGAAATCATTGAGGGTGCATTCACACCAGCCCTGTTTAGTTCACTTTAATTGAACTCCAGTTCGTTTGTCTGGAAAGTTCGGTCCGTTCGGGGTAGGAGTGACCGCGCAATCAGACTCCGATGCCAACCAGAAAGCGAACTCTAATCCACTTCAGCAGGCTCGGCTGAAATGAACTCTGGCGCGGCTCAAGTGCATATGTGCAACATGAGACCACTCAAAAAGCAGGACGCAGGCTACAGCGCAGGGCATTCTGGATAAATACAACCCAAACTCACAATGGTTTGTAGCGCTAGAGGGAAAATGGCTCGTGGTCTTTCACCAGCAACAGCAAAAGAAATCCTGCAGCCAATAAAATCTCACGCCACTCCATTTTTGTTCACATTTTGTGATGGAGGAAGTTGTGCCCATGTCTTCTTCTGAGGTTTTATGTTGTTTCCTTCAGTGGTTCTTGGTGCAACGCCACCATAGGCGAGGGGAGGAACACAATTTTCAAAGTGTTTGGATCGTTTGACACAATGCAGTGTGAAAGCGAACCACACCAGCTGAAAATTTAACAAATGTTGCAATTTCAGTCTCCAATCGAACCGAGTCTACCGGTAAAAACACCCTATAAGACAAACTAGAACAAAAAAAAACACAGTATAATATTTATTGTTAGACCAACTGGAATGCTCAGAGAATCTCCTTAGCTAATAGTAGACAGGAACTGAAGATGCAAGTCTCTAAAATGGATGGTTTTTTCCCCCTCCCCACTACACAAATAAGGCCAGCCAGAGAAGAAAGCTTCAGTCCAGTTTTGGGAGACATGGCTGATACCAAAGAGGGACAGAAAGATGGCCGACAGATTTCTGAAAGATGGAGGGAGGTAGCCTATTTAGGAAACACAGGCACTGGATTCACCTCGCTGTTGCTCACCAGTGAAAGTATGGATGAGGGCAAAAAAAGGACAAGGCTCACGTTCTTTCATTTCTCTTCATTGCTCAAGGAAAGCCTCTGATTGGGAAAAGAAAATGGTCTTATATTGGGAGCTGTGACCCACTTTCACCCATACATGCTCTAGCTATGACACACACGTTCCTCATGCTTGTACGCAAGCTGCAGCGCGTCAGTGAAGGGGAAAGCGAACGCATCTGGAAAAAAATCGTCCTGTGGGAGCCGTCGACGAGATTTGCGAGGCGGGGGGCTCGTTGAGTTCGCCATATCTTTGGTAGCGAAGCGCCTCGCTGGGTGGCTTCCCAAAGCGCACGCTGTGGCATCTCATAATGGCTGCTCAACTAGCTGGTAAGCCACATTAGCGCTTACCCAGGTCCTGACAGGAAGGGAGGCGAAGCACCTAGAGGAGGCACATGAGACCACAAGATGTTTAAATAATTGCACATCAATGTTTAACTCGACTTTATGTGCTCACTCAGAAGGAATGGGAAGCGTTTTCAGCTCCCTGCTGCTCGGGAGAAGCTGAATTGACAAATGTTTTTTGTGTTTTATTTTATTTTTTCTAGTATGCGACGGTCTTGACTTGTTTTGAATTTCCAAACGCATCACTGAGGCCTGGGTTGCAGTCATTGGAATAAAAAATATATATATGTAAAAAGAAGAAGAAGAAGAAGAAAAAAACAGCAAAACACGTGCAGTTGGATTTAAAAATGTACCTGCTAATAGGACATGTGATGACTGGGAAAAGATGCCTTTGGGCATTTCACAATAAAAGGTGTTTTGGACTTGATTTACAGCAGAAGCACCTTGTTGTGGCTTGAAAGAGGTTGAAAAAAGGGGATAATAGTTCTATGCTATTAGAACAGGTCAAGTGGTTGGAAAAATGTGATTTACTGTTCAACAAAATACAGATAGAAGTAGAATTCACGCCAGATGATTTATGTCACTATGTCATAAATAGCGTTTCCGCTTATACCGGAACACCATTAAAGAAGTGCAAAACACGAGATTCTAACCGTTTTTTTCTTCCATACATGCTATGCTAACATGACTGTCTCCATGGTTACTAAAGGTCAGACGCATACCTTCTTCATAACGCCACATTTGATACTTATAAAATACATGAACGTTAATCTTCTTAATCTCCTTGTAAAAAGTGTTTGCTGCAAATCCGCGATTTCCCCGAGGGCTGCCAGTCATTTGTGATCGACGGCGGCCATCTATCCGTCGCCGCCGTATCGTATTAAAAGTTAAACAACAAAACGACAAGTTTTGTTTGCATCCCTGTCTGTTTGAGCAGCTGAGCGCGCAGCACCCTGCGACCACTTCTGAAGTGAAATCAGCTAATCGGCTGGAGCGCACAGGTTGTTTTGACGTCCGTCATGGCGGAGTGGGCGGAGTTCTGAAGAGCGTGACGTCACGCGCAAAAGGTCAATACTGCTCAGGTTGTTTGCTTAGAATATTCTTGAACTTTGTGGAAAATGCGAGTAACTTCTAGAAAAGCGTAGAACTAACTGGAGCGTCCAGGAACATAGAGCAGCGTTTTACAATGTATAAAATGTTCTGGAAGGTTCTATATGGCCATATAATGTTCTAGAAGGTTCTATGTGGTCATAGAATGTTCTAGAAGGTTTTATATGGTCATAGAATGTTCTAGAAGGTTCTATATGGCCATATAATGTTCTAGAAGGTTCTATGTGGTCATAGAACCTTCTAGAAGGTTCTATATGGCCATATAATGTTCTAGAAGGTTCTATGTGGTCATAGAATGTTCTAGAAGGTTTTATATGGTCATAGAATGTTCTAGAAGGTTCTATATGGCCATATAATGTTCTAGAAGGTTCTATGTGGTCATAGAACGTTCTAGAAGGTTCTATATGGCCATATAATGTTCTAGAAGGTTCTATGTGGTCATAGAATGTTCTAGAAGGTTTTATATGGTCATAGAATGTTCTAGAAGGTTCTATATGACCATATAATGTTCTAGAAGGTTCTATGTGGTCATAGAATGTTCTAGAAGGTTCTATATTGTCATAGAATGTTCTAGAAGGTTCTATATGGGCATAGAAGGTTCTAGAAGGGTAAAGACTGTTTAAGAATAATCAAGAGATGAGCATGGCTATAAGGAGATGAATCACTCACAACAAAATCCCACAAATTTATGTTTTGTGCCACTACAACCTACTCTGGACTATTTACATATTTATTTTGTCCTTCTTGTGCTCAGCTTTACTTGTTCTGATTTTCAAAGGATATATTTGTCGTTCTTACTAAATTACTTAGTCATTTCCAGGCGACTGTCAGCAATTGCTTTTGCAAGACAATTTGAACACGGACGGTGTGACTGTAGTGCAGCCGAAGCCTTTTCCTTCATTCTTCACTCTCGAAGAATGAAGAATGAAGAAAGAATCAGTAATAATTTACAGATTTAAAAGTATCCTTCATGTTGATTCAAAAGCTTTCGCTGTTCTTCGGAAAACATGATTATCAATCCTAAAACTGTCCGACACCAGTTTGTGATTTTCCTCTCTGTCTGGTTGGAAAGTGATGTTTTTTATGGGATTGATGGATGGAAAATGAGACTCGGAAATGGAGAGAGTCCAACTAGGACAACTAGTTTACAGCAAAAAAACAAATGATCGGGCTTGACATCTGGGTGCAGCAATGGACTCAGACCTTAACTTTCAAAGTCACATAAAGACAGTTACAAAGTCGGCCTTCTATCAGCTGAAGAACATTTCCACGATTAGAGGACTAATGTCTCAGCAAGATCTATAAAAACTCATCCATGCGTTGCTCTTTAGTCGCATTGATTACTGCGACAGTACCTTCGCAGATTTGACTAAAAAAATCATTCAGCTGCAGCCGATCCAGAACGCTGCTGCTCACGTTCTCACTAAAACCAGGGAGCACATGGAGCCATTGCACTGGCTGTTGTTTGCTGTTGTTGTATCAACCTTCCAGGCCCCTCAGGTCATCTGGTTCCGGTTCTGCTCAGCATCACCCGGAATCAGAACCAAACACAGAGAAGCAGCATTCAGCATCTATGCACCACGAATCTGGAACAAACGTCCAGAAAACTGCAAAACAGCTGAAACACAGAGTTCCTTTAAATCTGGTCTACAACCCCGCCTGTTTAGAGTTATTTTTGATTAGTAGTAAATGGAACATCGAACAATATATTTGATGTATATATGATTATTATGATGATGGCATTTGACAAAATGCAAAGTTTGCTTGCTTCGTATTTGGTCACTGTATTATGCTTTTATGGCGTCAAGCACTTTGAACTGCCTTGCTGCTGAAACTTACGGCGCAAATAAACTGGATTTTTTTTTTTGAAAAACAGTAACAAAATCAAACTGGTTGAAGCTACTAGTTTTAAATATTGGGGATATTTGTTATTGTAACAGAGCATAAATCACAAATATTTCACCAATCTTGTTTTTTCTTTCTTATCCACACCTGTAACAAAAAAATTTTTTCAACTAAAACTGAAGCGCGATTTCATGACCGTTGCCGCAATCGATGACCTTGACCTGCGGCTGAATACAGTTTGGCACAAAGTTCCAGATGGCAAAAAAAGAAAAAAAAAAAAAATGGATCCCATTCCCCCAAGCTCTACAACCATCCCATCAGCTCCCATTCATTACATCCCACTAAGTCCCACCTCGGTGCTAATCATTTACGACCTCAACGGCTGAGTGTGTGGCTGAATATATGGGCCTGATCAAAAGCCAGCAGTGAACATCAAACGGGCCCATTCAGTTGTAAGTCTGCCGGTAATTCAGTGAGACATTACAGCGTGGCATCTCTGGTGCCAGGAGCCGGGGCCGGGGCCGGGGTAGCAGTTTAGATGAACAAGACAGGAGAAGCGATGACGGCATGCTGGCGAATGTCATTACTCTCAACTCCACACTCTGGCAAACGGCTGAGAGCTCCTTGCAAAAAAACAAAACAACAACAACAAAAAAAACACCCCCGATGTGACGTATTCATCTAAATTTGTATGACATTCGGGGGTGATGTTTTATTAAGAATTAGCGCAGCAGTACAGGAAGCGTTGGCACATCTATTCACTTTTCTCCTGAAACAAAAAACTGTCTGTTTTACATCACTGCGCAGCTTGACAACCCACCGTCTCCAAACCTATGGCTTAAGCTTGTAGCCTCATGGGCGCAAAAAAAAAAAAAAAAAGAGGCATTAGCAAAAAATCTTGACACAGCACATTCTGGAGTCGGACTCAGCAGCATGCATAGTTAAACTCAAGGGGACAGTTTTCTCTTAAAAGCTCCTCCACCGGCTTTGCCTCTTTCTGCAAGTTGAAAAACGCAGTTTTCAAAAGAAATTGGGTCATGGTAATGGCAGAAGAACATGGCATATATAAAGGATTGGCCCCCGGAGAGAGAGAGGGAGAGAAGTGGGGAACAATGGCAGACTCGCTCTCAGACCTGGGACGTGCTCCACTGCTTTGTCAGTGCTGTAACAGCAAACTACACAACGCTGGAAAAAGTGAACTGCAACCGGAGCGCATCACCTGAAGGCAGCGGAAAGGGGGGGCTAGTCCGGGAGGGAACAGGTAGGGAAGAGGGGGGAGGTTACTTCATAAACACATAAGGAGCTTAGAGGGCTTTTGAGCGTTAAATTACTCTTACATTTAGAGGTTTAGTGCTTTTTAAAAATTATTTCTTGCAAAAAATGTGCTTTTTTTTGGTGGAAACAAAAAGGAGTAAATCTAACACCTTTGGAAAACTTGTCTGGAGTCTTTATTTTGCATGGCTAGTTTTAATTGCAAGTTTAAAATTACAGTGTGGGAGATGCGGGGGTGGGGGTAGCAATCCGAGGCACTCAGAAATCAGTTAGGAAGCCTTTATTCTGCTCGGCTGCTGTCTGTGAAGTTTTAAACCGGCTCTTACGGCCACACAGGCGCAAATTCGCAAGCTTTTCCACGGCTATTTGCTCCGCCTCAAATCTCAACGGCCAACTGATCTTTTCGCAGGAAAGTGCGGTATTTCAGGAAAACAAACATATTTCAACTGTGAAGGAGAGCAGAAGTCGGTACATGTTTTTGAGCAGCTACGGATAATGCAGTAATGGAGAAACATCCATCATTCGTCTCAGTCACATCGTTTTTAACGTTGTTTTATTGGCTGAGTAATCAGAGTGGGGATTCCACAGGGAAGTTGTCACATTTTCATTTAGAAACTGCTCATTAGCTAAGTTTTAACTCCGCTTTTTGTCAAACCAAAGTTATTATTCAGTGATCGAACGCTACCTGGTGTATATTTAACTCTTCTTTCATTGATTTTGGCAGTGAATTTGTGGTATTGCCTCGAAAGCCTCATCTCACCTCCCCTGAAAATACCACACTTCTTGTCATTGTGGACAGTTGGGCTGCATTTGTGGGTGTTTCCTTTTAATCGGATGGCGATTTCATTTCAGTCAAACCTGACAGTGTCGGGTTTTTTTCTTTTTGGAGCAGAAGCTTCTTATTTTACCTTTGATTAATATAATGGGAATATATTATTGTGACATCGCTGTGTGTAATCCTCAAATCCCTCAAGTGCCGTTTTTTGCAAACAGAACCGGAAGCTAAAATGTTAAGCAATTTGTGTCCAGGATGTGTGTGGTCTGCAGAGACGCTAACTGCTCATTTTCTGGACGGAGGGAAGGTGAGCCCCGTTTATCTCCTCTGCAGCTCTGATTATTTGTCGGAGTTTGTTCCTGTGTGGGGGAAGGGGGGACGAGAACGAAACATAGTCAGGGAATTCGGTGGGACATGAACTCTACTTGACACAGGTGAATGGAGTGACGCAAATCAACTCGCAGATCAAAAGGAAGATGCAAAAAACAGCACACTAAGCAGAGTCAAAACCTGAAACATATTCAAGAAGTGCTAAACAGGAATCAGAACTGACCACAAGCTAAAATCCAAAACTCGCGACATCCATGTATTGTTTTCTGTTTCAGTTTTTAAAAACATCATCGCAGGTGATTCGCTATTCGCGATGTAGCCATCTTAAGCCCACGCAGGCACATCTATGAGTCGTTTTGTTGCTATTTGTCCACGTCAGGAATTTACAAGCCATCCAACAAATTTTGGCTCAGTCATATATATTAGAACAACTTACATCCTTCTTTAGATATATTCAGTTTGTAATATATATACAGTACAGACCAAAAGTTTGGACACGCCTTTTAATTCAACGAGTTTCCTTTATTTTCATGACTAGTGACATTGTAGATTCACACTGAAGGCATCAAAACTATGAACAACACATGTGGAAATATGCACTAAACAAAAAAGTGTAAAACAACTGAAAATAGCCCTTATATTCTAGTTTCTTCAAAGTAGCAACCTTTTGCTGTGATTACTGCTTTGCACACACTCTGCATTTTCTTGAAGAGCTTCAAGAGGTCGTCACCTGAAATGGTTTTCACTTCATAGGTGTGTCCTGTCAGGTTAATAAGTGGGATTTCTTGCCTTATAAATAGTCATGAAAATAAAGAAAACCCATTGAATTAGAAGGTGTGTCCAAACTTTTGGTCTGTACTGTATACATACAGTATATAACAGCCTCTATTTCCCCCCTCACCTCCTCCTCTTTGCTGTGACATAACTGAAGAGCAAAAGGAGGAAATAGATGTTGCATAAATGGAGCTCCATAAGCAGAGGGCTGTCTGAGGAGCAGCGGACGGAGGAGGAAGAAGAGGAAGAGGTCACTCGGCTGACCGCTGCCTCGCAAATCGGTGACGCCGTTTAAAAAAAAAAGAAAGAAAGAAGAAAAACAGACCAAATCTCCATGCCGGCCTGCAGCTTCTGTACAAAACGACTTTTCCTGACGGTGCCACTCTGACTGCTGTCATCCTCTTTCTTTCTTTCTTTCTTTCTTTCTTTTTTCCCCCCTCTTTACCCTCCGCGCACGTCCTCCAGAGAAAATACTGAAAGAAGGTGGAATGCCAGCTCCCATTAGAAAAGGGATTTCAAAAGCTCCCTGACAGGAACACTAGGGGGGGAAAAAGCTTTGCATAAGCATCTTTTTTCTTCTTTTACCTCCCTTCCCCACCACCACCACCTGCTACCACCATGGGTGTGACTGGCAGCAGGTTAAAGCAGCCGACGATTCTAATTTAAAGTCTAAGCGGCTTCTATAAAACTCACAGAATCTCCTGAATGGTTTATACACCTCAGCACATCAGGCCGAGGCTTTTTTTTTTTTTTTTTACACAATGAATGACACGCTGAAGAGGAAAAAAGAAAAAAAAGGAAAGGAGTGTGACGATGTTTGAATCTGAATTCCAAAACCAACTCCGCGCCCTGATTGGGAGGCAGAGCAGCAGTTGCCTGGTAACCACGTTTTTACGATGCCAGCCATAGTTGTTGCAATGAAAAATTTAAACTCCCAGACGCCAAACTCGTTCTCAGGGACCGTGAGATGAGGCGCGGATGCTTTCTCGGAGATGTTTCGGGACAGGGCCGGGAAGTCGAGCAGGCGGATGAGAAGCTCAAGGCGGAGCTGAACGCGGCGCTCCTCCATCAGCCATCCTTTTTTTTTTTTACTGCATCTCCACCAGATGGTCGACGCCGCTCCGTTTGCCGCCAGGGTTGATCGACAGAAGTTATTGTTTCACCTACAACTTCTTCGGCATATGAGTCTGCAGTTTGTGACCAAGGGGATTCTTTCATTTCCGCTTCTCATCCTGGTTTTTTGAACGTGACTGGCGATGGCTACTTTTAAAGTGTGTTAAAAATGTTTGTTTTTCTGCAGCATTACATTTGGTTTACCCAGTTTTACTGTTCTTGTCTTTTATGAAGTGACTGGACTAGGCAGAGCTACAACCGGGGTTATCTGAAAAAAGTAGAATAAAATAAATAAAAGTAGCATTACATAATACTTCCTTTATTTTCCCCAGAATCAAATGGTTTCTTTGTCTAACTTTCTAGATATTTTCCAGGAAAACTTTCCTGAGAATTTTACACATTTTCAAGGAAGTAACTAGAAAGTTCTGGAAATGTAACCAATAAAGTGTGTAAATTATGAACAAGCCAGATGAGGACTTAGTTAGCTCCAATCAATCAATCAATCAATCAATCAATCAATCAAGATTTCAGCCACAAGGCATTTTAAAGTGCTTTACATCATAAAAAAACAAAGTCATGCAGCGTAGAATCAACAATCAAAACATTACATTTAGTCAAGTGTTATTGTTAAAATCGATTGTGCTTCAAAAGCGACTCCAAACCTGTGGGTTTAAGGTCTAGATTTAAAGGCACTCAGTGTTTCAGCCATTTTGCAGTTTTCTGGGAAGTTTGTTCCAGATTTGCGGTGCATATAGAACCTCCAGAAAGGCTCTCGAAGGTACCTGGTAAGTTCTGGAGAAACAATGTAGCAAGTTTTTGCACTACAATGTAGTGAGTTTTTTTGAAAAATAACATAGAAAATCCCATTAAAGTCTCAGGAACGTGACTGTTTAAAAATCGCGTTGTTTTTATAAGCTATCACTTTTAAACAGATTTAGTCATTTCAGTGGAGTCATTTCCAAGAAAGTAATCACAAGGTCCGAAAGAAAGTTTCAGGAAAGAAGCCAGAAACCTCTACGAAAGTAAGTTCCCCAGACAGTTCTGGACAGTAACTTCTGGTAAATAATAATAATAACATGTATGTGTCTAAATATCCCTGTTAATGACAGGTTACATCCTGTTCTAACACACTGCTCCTCCTACTGGCTGCTGATTGCTCCCACATTCGCTGCTGCCTGTATAGATTTCTGCTCCGCTCTCACTCACAGTCATCCGCTGGAAAGCCGTCTATGTCCGTTTCAGCCTGTTGCGTTTAGATACGGTTCTCTGCAGCATCACAGAGTTCCCTGTTAGTTAAATTAACACATCCTTAAATCGCCATCGTGAGTTTTTTGCTGACACCAACCAACGTTTGACTGAGGAATAATCTCCTCGGCGTCTAGAGAGCAGATTAGCTTTTTCAACTTTTTTTCCACAGCCACGGCCCGTATGCTCAGTCCCGCTGCTCGGGCCCCCTCTGCGTTTCTTTACGAACGAGGCGTCGTACGAAAGGAAATAAACACTCTCCAACTGTAAAATATTTATCGCTGAGGTCAGTGCGGCGTGTACAACTAGCCGTTTCAGGCTTCAACTTTCACTGCCCGTTTTCTGCAAGTCTTTCAAAGGTTTCCTTTGAATTTTGTCCGTCTTTTCATTCCTCTTCGGTGCTTCAGCGAGATGGAAAATCTCCAGTCTTTTCATCTCATTCTTCAGTGGACCCATCTTCTACATGATACGTTTTCACAGTCTATGGTCCATCAGGAATCCTCTTTTCTTTTTTTGCTCTTCAAACTTTTGCCAGTTTTGTATGTGCTGTTTGACAAAAGGGAACGTATTTTTGCACAGCAACACGCGGCTAACAGCAAAGCTCCCCAAAGGTCCGACATAAAAACTGGGTCTAGGGGTGGCCTCAGTGCTTCAGCTGCTGGTTGTAAACTGATAGATTTACGCTTGTTAAAAGTAAAAAAAGCATGTTCTACTCTTTCCACCAGCTGAGTGAAAATAAGAGGACCCGTGTTCAGATAACAAATCATCTGCAGCTAAAGCTGTTCTACAAACTGGAGCCTTGGGACTTTACAGACACACATTATCACACAACTGTGGCAGTTTGAAAAAGATTTTCGAAAAGAATGAGTGGCGATTTATGGATAAAACATACAACATGTTTTTCTTTTAACTCTCTAGATTAGAAGAAATTGCACAATGGGCTCAAAGCTCATGAACCGCAGTCTTTCCACCCATGAAAATGAACACGTTCAAATGAAATGATTAAAGGCACTTATTTAATTCCCCGTTAATGAACGTGTGCGCGTTTCGTCTAACATCCAGCAAATCTACAGATTCACCAAGGTGAGCATTGAGGATTGAGGATTTAACGATGGTGAAAACAAGACGCACAGGCTTGTTCTTTGCCGCCTTTCTAAAGCAACTGCTTTGTTCTTGCAGTTTTTCCAAGACAGGTCTTCACAACTTCTCAGAGAAAGATTGCAGTAGAAGTGTTATACTCACTCTCTGAAGAAGGAAATTCAGTTTCTTAGCAGATTTTTAAAGTTAGATATTCTTTTTTTTTCTTCTTTGGATTATTGTGGGGATTTTTTCCCCCCCCTGTAATTTCCCCTTTATTTCAGCCAGATTGATTTTGTATTTTATCATGTTCAGTCTGTCTGTTTTCATTCAGTTACTTAGTGGAGTTGGTTCAGGGTCACTGGTGGTCATTGGAGCTCATAATAACAGAGTTTAAACAGAGTTTAAAAGGAAGCAGACATACAAGCAAAAATACTACCAAACTTCTCTCTCTCTCTCTCTCTCTCGCTTGAAGCCCTAGTAGTTTACAGACGTGAAGAAGGGCCACTAAGGAGAGAATCAAGTTAGAATTTTGAGAAGAAAGTCAAACTTCTGAGAAAAAAAATCAGAATTTTTATTTTAAAAAGTCAAAATTTTCAGATTTTTTTATTTTAAAACGGGTCAAAAACTCAGAGAAGAAAGTCCACATTTTGAGAAAAAAAACAATTTTGAGAAAGCCAGAATTTTCCATTTAATAGTAACAATTCTCAGATTAGAGTCTCTTTTTTTTTTCCAGTCTCTTCCGAATTATTGGTTCTGGACTCGGTTCCTTCTTTAATTGTGACATTTCCTTTTTGTAGATGAAAAATAGTCATTCCAACAAACATATAAAAATGTTGTTTTATGTTATTCATTGGCCTTCAAGATAAAAACTGCTTTTAGTTTTTTCACAGAGAATTCTTTTAAAAACACACGTGGAGTTCAGTTAACTGTAAAGTCTTCCATGTAGCCCAGCAGTGCCTGTCTCAGGGTGCAGCTTACCTCTCCCCTGATGACAGCAGCCACCAGCCTCGGTTGCCACATGGCATCGATGGGATGAGCAAGCATGAAAAATGAATGAGCTCTAAAGGCCTCTCATTTTCAGGCTTTTTTTTTTTTTAACAGACAGAGCTCATTTCTGGCTCCGTCGTTAACACTTTCACGAGCCGACGCGGCAGCAGATAACAAACGTGACAGTTTCACGACAGCACTCCGTATAAATATCTATAACCCCAAAGTGTTTTGTTTTGGGGTTTTTTACCCGTCGTCGTTTTATAACCGCGATGATTTTTACCGGGGCTTTTATTTCATAGACCAACGCCTAATTTTGAAGTGGAAAGGAAAGCAAAAACGGCTGAACAGCCGATTGAAAACCAGAATCTGGAAGTGGTGGCGTGATTTTCTATGGCGTCCTCTTTGAACGGAGATCTGGTGCAACCAAGTGCATCCAGATAATGTTCTTAGAATCTTGGGAAAGCAGATTTAAAGAAAGAAAGAAAGAAAGCGCACATACAAAAGTCCAGCATGTATTTGTAATTAGCCCTTTCAAAGATACAATTAAATCACCCTGAAAACACCATCCCAACTTAAGATAATGATGGCAGCACCATGCAACAAGATGGGTTTTATTTCAACTCGACTACGTTTGTGCTGGTTTGTGCGGCAAAGGCTTTTGCTGAAAGTTTAAAGGTCAAAAGATCAACCAGCCCCCTCCGCCACTTTTGCAAAATCAAAATGACCTTTAAAATTTCCTTAATATCGTCAGAGCCAAAGCAGCGCAAACAAAACAGCGTTTTGCTGCACAAACGTAGTCGAGTTGATTTACAGCAATTTTGTCTGAGTTGAAGAAGGCGGGGTGGTTGACCTTTAATGACCTCTGGAAAGATCTCTTAATATGTTCAAAATGATAGCGGCACAAACAAAAGATTTTCCTGCACAAACATAGCACAAACGTTTGACACCATTTTCGTCTGTTTTGAAGAAGGTGTGGGGTGCAACTTCATAGTTGACATCATAGTTTATGTTCCTTTGCGCATGCGGGTCAGTTTGGAACCGCGAACGGTCCACACCGAAGTCTGATACGGGCAACTCTTTAAAAATAACATGAACGACCATGTAAAATAAATGAGTTTTCAGAAAAGAAAAAAATCTAATTTCAGCGTCAAGATCTGCAATGTGAACATAGAATTTCTTTCTTAGAATGGCCTAGTCAAAGCCCTGCCGCTGGAATATGACAATCTGTCTGTCTGATCTTTATCTATTCAGTGAAGAAGAATGGGTGCAACTGTCTCTAGATGTGAAAAAAATAACAACAAAGAAAACAAAAACAAAACTGGAACATTCTGGAAAGGCAGCTGGTAAACTCTTAGGGATTTTATTTGGATTTTATTCAAGAGTTTTAGTACGAAGAAGCAGAAAACAAATCCACTCCACACTTTTCAGAGACTTGCTTGTAAATATTCCTAAAATCTCCGCCTTTCACTCTACAGTTATGAAACTTTTTATTTATTTATTTGTTCTGGTCTGTTCCAGGAGATCCAGGCCAAAACCAAGTTTATGGCCACATCTGACCAGTAAGTAATGAAAGTTGGAGCGGATGGAGCCCTTTCAAGCTACATGCGAGGCTGTAATGTTAGACGTAAAACAAAACCCGCTTTCAGAGTTTCAGCTCTGCTTTAATCCGAGGATCAGTGACGCGGCGGCTGATGTGAAGACTGAATAATTCTGCTCTTATCTGAAACCGTGACGTGCTGCGATATCAGGACTCGAGACTCGGCACAGAAACGCTCACAAGAACAGAAGACGCACCTTTTTTTTTTTCTTCCCCTGAATATTTGCACAACCAGCAAGCATCATTTCACACCGACTGTGAGCAGAGGCATTCGCACATCACAAGGAACTGCAAGAAAGACGTTAACACGAGCATAACTCACTAAGATCTCCGAGGCGCACAGGGCGAGGAAGGAGATGCACAAAGTTTAAATCTTCGTTTAATCTCTGATTTGGCCAATCCGCAGCATGGACGCTTTAGCAAATCTGCTTTCATTTGCACACGGAGCGGGCCGGCGCTGACATGTGGCACACAGCAGCTTTAATTGGCCTGTTTTTACCTCCTGACGTGCTGAACGCAGCGCTTCCGGTCCGAATGCAGCAGCTTCTCCTGTGCCAACGCACACACACATCACACTCCACGCACACACACATCACACTCCACGCACACACACAGATCATGCTCGATTCAGCAGCGATGTGAAATTCCAGGGTAGATGGCCTGTAAATCACACAACTGCACACCCTGGAGTAGTTCACATGAGTATAAAACTTGCTGGCTTTATATCTCGCCTTAATCTGCTCCTGTGGCTTTATTGTCCCAAATATTTGTCTAAAGCCGGGACCAATTAAAGTTTTTTTTTCCTCCCGGACACCTGAGGGTGGCAGAATCAGCTGTGGAACAACACTGGAGGATTATTTAAATCTATTTTTGGACAATAAAAATGACTGTCTGACCGGCAAAACAATCGCCATGCTGATGGTTTCGTGGTGGTTTGTAAAAGGAATCGACTGGAACTCATATCACACTCCATTATATGATGAAAAGGTTCTTTATCGCGTCTATATGTGAAAGTAGCATCGAGTCTGTGACATCCCTTAAACAATTGTAATGTATTTTAATGAAATTTCACATGAGAGAATAAGATTTCATGATGAAAAAACAAAAAAAACAAAAAAAAAAAACTTATAATCTTCATATTTGTAGAAGTTGAAAACAGCCATAAAAAGTTCCATTTTGGTCGCATCTGTCCAGATCACCTTCTTCTACATGCTTTTTGTGCCCCCACTCTTCCATAAAGGTCAGGCCCACCAATGACTGGTGGAAAAAGAAAAGTTTTGTTATTGTAGCATGCCATCCAGAAACAGCTTCCTGCATTCTTGTTGGTTGTGTAGGAGGCTCCACTTCTGCTTTTCGCAGATGTATGGTTGTACGGTTGCACACCCGTTCGCAGCCAATTCCCGCTCCCCTCCCCGTTCTTCCATTAAATCCAGATTTGCGCTGTACAATGGCTGCTGGGAAAAGACAAACGCTTTTGTTGCTGCCTCGCCATCCAGATTGCACACGCGTTTGCAGCCGTTTTCCCAAGCGAGTGTCGGCGTCGAATTCATGAGGGCGTGGCCTGCAGCTGCTTGTTTTGATTTAAAGTGACAAGACGCCCTAAAACAACTCAAAGTAGGCAGAACGGAGCAGACTGAAATCTCATCACCTAAGAACGATTTTGTGCAAAAGAATGTCCGATAGGTCACCTGACAAAGACACCAAAGAGAAGTTGAACATTTTCCTTGAGACAGGAGGATGAAAGAGAGAAATCGAGGACGGCACTGAGGAGCAGAGGTAAGAGGTGGGATATGTTTGGGATATGATGGACGAGACCGCCAGAGGGGGGAAGGCGTGAGCCTGAGATCAGCAGGAGGTGGTGAGTGGTGCTTGTTGGTAATGGTTTCTCGTGCCTTTTCTTCCAGGAGGAGGTGTGAGAGACGGAGGAGCATCAGAGGCCGGACGGACACCCGAGTCAGGGCGGACGGTGCTGTAGAGGAGGCCTGACCGCATGAACCAAAAGGAGCGAGAGCCGCAGAGGAGAGATCCTCGACAAGCAGAGAGGGACACAGCACAGCGCTGGAGACCAGAGACACAGCACGAACTGGGAAACTGGTTTCCTGGAGGAAAGACGGCACAAAAAAAATTAAAAGAAACAAACAAAAAACATCGGAACACCGCAGAATGCAGGAGATGAAATATGGTAGGTCTGATTATCTCTCCTGGAGAAAAACAATCTGGCATCTGCTTCTTCTTGTTTTATATTATTTATTTGTTGTTGGGTTTTTTTTTTTTGTTTTTTTTGCCCATTTTCAAGAAACATATGGTGCACATTACTGCCACCTATACTGGTATGGAGTGTGGCTCAGAATGCCTATTTTATTTCATACATGTGTTTTTTGTAATCACATTTATTCATTTATTTATTTCGAACCGACAAAAAGCAAAAGCAATTTTTAAAAAGTTCAAACAAGTTATTGTGCCCAATTGACGGGCAATTTTATGTTATCTGTTCAATTTCATTAATCAAATTTGTTTCGGTAAAAGAAAAAGTGCAAATTAGAATATTTTAACTTCCTGAATCTCCCTGTACTTATTAAATTAAATGTTTATTTTGTATTATTTTTCCTAAATTCTTCCAACATACTGAAATATCTTCTATTTTTTCGTGTTCTTCTCCCGTGTCGTGTCGTCGTTTTCGAAGTAACGAGCTGTGAAGTCCAAGCTTTTCATTTTACTAACAGTTTCTCGTCTCTCCTACTCGCTATTTATTTGTTTTTTTAATCTTACAAAACCAACTTCCGTCTTCAGGACTTGAAGGTGAGGAGTTCAGAAGTGGAGAATTTCCTTCCCACCAGTGCACAGCTGCCTCTGCGGTGGCAGCAGAAACAGTGAAACCAGTGGTGACGGATGTAGAAAACCAAACCTCTTCCGCTTTATTTCACAGAATCAAATCCTTCCGCAGCACTCCGGGCTTGCATCGACTTCAGATATTGTCCAAGAAATCAGAGCCACAAACATCTAACCGTACGTGTCTGCTAAAATCTGTAATCAGATATTTACATTAACAGATAAAAAAAATACCTCAAAATCTCCACCCAGTTTCCTCCAGCTGTTTTTCTTTTTTCCTTCCCGGCTCTCTCTGCAGGCTCTTCCACTCCAACACTCTCTCCCCTCTGATCTTTACTTGTGTTCCTTTGGCCCACATCATTACAGCCCCGGAACACTTCCCCATTAACAATGTGCTGCATGCTCGTCACGTCGCTCGCCTTCCCATCCGTGGGGGAGGAAGACGAGGAGGAGGAGGATATAGCTGCGATTTAAGGTCCCGCTCCCGCCCTGCGGCTTCCACACCTCGCTCTTAGCTGCTGTTGTCAAGACACCCGCACCGTCGTGATCAGAGAAGTGTCTGGGGTGCAAATCTGACGCTCCAACCGAGTGACACTGAGAGCTATGTGTGCAGGTCTCATACCATCATTATTGAGCCCTGCTCCTCCTGCCATGTTTGGGCTGCTTCGATGTGTGGTAATTAGTGAACCTCTTTACTTAGAAACCTTCATATTATCATTTCTTTTTCTCCCCCAAACCGGTGACTATGGATTGTCTTTCTTTCTTTTTCGAAGAAAAACAAACAAAGCCGTGTGGAGGAGTGTGCCTCGCGGCTTTGGCTCGTCTTGGGCGTACACTTCGCTTGTAATTTACCCCCCCCATCGGTTTCCACCACAATCCCCCAGGTGCCTTTGGCCTGCCTACAGACCCGAGATGAGTGACCTTATCTGCAATAATGAGCGCATGAAGGGGAGGAACGCAGCTCTGCGCCGCAAAATCTGAAAACCAGTGGAGAGAGTTTCACTGTTACCCGCAACGCCAAGGGTACCTGCTGTTGGCAGTGCAACAGTACAATCAGTGCGCAGTGATGGTTCAACGAGGTACAAAGCAGCTTGTAAACTAAACAAAAGGATTATTTATTTCTCCAGCTCTCGCTGGATTTAATGCCGATGTGTCACGAAATCTGCGGTTGTTGGGGTTTTAAGATGCATCTCTGTGTGTGTGTGTGTTTAGCCTGTTTCCTTGTTTCCCCACATTCTAATAGCTACTTCTTCAATTTCCTCAATCAAGTTGGCTTACCGTACTTGCCTTCCCTCACAGCTGGACCCCGTTTCTAATCAACCACCTAATCCTGGTTCAGCAGTCAGGTCTCCTGCATGGACGTCTCTCAGTCTGACAGATCTTGGTTATGTTGACCAACTTTTGTTTCCCGTGTGCCGTATACTTTGGAATTTTGTAAATTTGAGTTTCTTCTTGTTTTTGAGTAGCCATGGTTATATTCAACAAATTACAATATAGGTACTGATGAGTTTTGTTTGTCAGAGGGAAAGTGCCCTGTGAAAGAAAAAACTCTTTTAAAGGGACAGTGTTGTGTATTTTCCAGCCACATAGCGCCATTTTAATGCACAACCAAGGAGCTTTGCTGCCTTCAGTTGTTATTAAAAACAACATAAAGTCAAAAAGAAATCTAACTTTGTAATTTAATGTCTTGAAAATGGGTGTCTGTCTCTTTAAGAAACCCTTGCTCTTGCTGACATTCTGCCTTCAGGAAGTCATGGTAACATTGCTCCTCTATTAATGTTTCAACAACATTTTGTAGCAGCGTTGCACTTCAGAGTAGCTCGTATAATGAGCTCAGCACACACGCAGTTCCTCCAGGTGTTTGCTAATTGCTGCTGGCTAGTCTGAAGGAGCCGAAGGGGAGGAGTCGCAAAGGACAGCTCACATGTGTGAGGCGGAAGTCCGGAAGCTTGGAAACTGCAGGTCAGAGGAGGAGCTTCTTTTGTTCCCTCCCTCCCCAAGTATTTTGCACAGCCGAACCACAGGAGATTAAAGGATTTCTCAAAAATGCATAAAAGAATCAAAGCAACACTCCAGGTGTTTTTAATGAGGAAATGGCATTATAACATGATGTAAGGCTCAAAAACGTCGATTTTACATAACACTGCCCCTTTAAACCAATTTGAATAACAAACTGAACTTGACTGTTCTGCTTGATAACCAGGATAAATTAGAAAGTATGCTTGATTTTATTAAAACCCCTTTGTTTTTGTAAAGATGACGTGTTATGAAACTGAAAAAATGAACATTTAAAGGAGCAATTTTAGAACACACTCTGATTTACTGAATATGAATGTAGCGTTGTCATTACATGAGGCAGCCGACTTTCTCTGGTCGTAGCTGAAAGATTCTGACTTGAGTACAAATTAAAAGGCACCAATTAATAACGTTCCTGATACAGGTTGGGGAGGCGCCAGTGTCTGTTATTCATTTTTAGCTAATTAGAAGAGGTGCACTATATATCGAATCACTTAGTCTTTGCAACATTCATTTGTGCAATATTGCAATCGTAAAAGACGAATGGCATGCTATAATGTTTCAGGAGCTGCATATTAAAATTCTGCTTCCTAATGGAATGGCACGTCTGCTCAAAAGCCGCATTTAACATCGGCGTCCCAACGCTCGGGTGCAAATAGTAGTAGTAGCAATTAATGTCTCTGTATTTGCAGAAACCAACAAATAAAATATTTACACATAGAGATGTAGGTGCAGATGGTGATTTAAATGTAAATTAGCAGTTTATTTTTGTAGCCGGAGGTAGGTTTTGTATGTTTGGTCTATAGGATTCAAAGTGAGCGTTTGAAAGGGGATTCAGAGTTTCCATGTCAGAGTTCTGGTTCAAAGAGGAAATGTCCTGTATTTTCTCAGAATATTGTGTTACATTTCCCAGGTATTACATAAACACATATTGTCCAGTTGTGCTTAGTAAGTACGTTTTTTTTTTTGTTTGTTTTTTTTTAAAGCTTGTTACAATCCAGTTCTCTTTATTCTATGCAGTAATAGGTTTTGGACAGAAAGTGTGTTCCACTGACTTAGAGATGACTCTTTTCTGAGCTGTTCAATCCGTTTTATACAGTTGAAATCTGAAGTTCAGAAATACCAAATAAAAAGACAGTTTTTTCGGGGGGGGGGCTGCTCTGAAGTTAGACTACGTTGGTTAGATCCTAACTTACCCTAGACTTACCAAAAGTATTTTTATGTTGCTAAATACCACAATAATGACGGAATATGTTAGAGATTTATTTAGTAATGTCTTCAAAGTCAAAATTTTAAACACACTTCCTTAGTATTTGGTAGAATTGTCTTTGAATTGTATGACTAGGGTCAAACATTTTGGACCAGTACACACAGTCCACAGAACCTGTCTTCTCCCTGAGCGTTATGATAGCTAGACATCCCCACTTTGACTAAAACATGGACACATTGTTTGAACAGACACCTCCACCCATCTGGACGTTGTTTCCAGGTATGAACCAGGCTGTTGCAGCTCTGCCATTCTGTCCCTGTCATCTTTGGTGATTTCTTTTGGCTTCAAGCAAGAACGCAGTGCGTCCCAAAAACACATCCACAGGCGCGCGTCCGATTAACTCAAATGTGTCCGTTAACCTGTCAGATGTTTCCGAAGCTACTACGTAATCTGGGCTTTCCCTCATTGTTTAAAGAGATAATCATTCTGTATGTAAACGCCTGATTTTGAATACATTTTTTAATAAATCTGACAAATTTATTTATTTTCTCTCATTATTGTGGCTGTTAGCAGACAGAAATGATTTTGGTCATTCTGATCGGCCTAAAGCACAAAAGGTTTGGTCTGATTTAACTTCAGACAGAAAAAATTATTTATTTAGTCTATTTAGTGTATGTACACTTGTGATTTCAACTGGATGTGTGCTACTACACGTATTGGGTTTTGCAGTGGGAGCTTGTGAGCTGCTTCCTGTTTTGCCATGACAACATCACCCCAAGGTTTGTCCAAGCTGATTGTATTGTTTACTTCCAATAAAAATGTGACAGGACCAATAGTTGTCCAGTGTGGGATTTTCTTATGTTGTGCTCAGTGACTGGTTATTAGCAATATAAGCTAGCATCCGTATTACTCTGCAGCTAGTCACTAAAACTAACTAAACATGTTCACAACCTGAGCAGAAAACTGCTTATTACAGCAGCTAAGTTTTAAAGACGCGGCAGCCATGTTGGATTTGAACTCGGGTTAGCTTTCTAAAAGTTGGAAATTCAACTTATACAGAAAATTAACTTTTTTTCCCCCCCTCAATTGGAATATGGAAAGTGTAACTTCTAAGTAAAAAAAAAAAGAAACCACTAGCAATGTTAGCAATGTTCCTTGTTACAAGTCATGGAACAATTGGCATTTCCTTATTTTTACGTCACTTTTCCAAACAACAATGTCCTGACGCAAAGACAACATGCTAGCAAAAAGAAATTTATATTTTGTTCCCCCTTTTCTTCGTTTTTTCTTAAAATTTTTTTTTTAACAAATAGATATATGATTGCAGGTGTTTGCTGCTGATTTAGGTTCCTAAGTTTAAATAAAAACTTTCACACTCCAAATTTGTAAAAAAAAAATTTTTTAACGATATCCGCAGCCATGTTGGATTTTCTAAAGGCGGCTTCGGGAAGACGTCCTGTTTTTCCCAATCAGGAAAAAACAAAAACAAAATTGCTTTTATTGAGCTTTTCAGCTGATTTGTCCGAACTTTAAACTAAACACAAATCGAATCCACCATAATTATATGGAATATGCAGCTGCCAAGAGGACTGTGTGGGCAAATAAACAAGCACGGCGAGTGTCTCTCTCTCTGTGTGTGTGTGTGTGTGTGTGTGTGTGTGTGTGTGTAGAGAGAGAGAGAGAGAGAGATTGGCCACAGTGTTCTGCAACCACAGACCTGCGAACCGCCGTTTAATTTAGACGTGTTAATGCCAATAAGCGGGGCTTATACTTTCATAAAGCAGGAGGAGGCGGCGGAGGCAGGGAGGAAAAAGGAAGGGAGGGAAGGAGGTCCAATTTACCGATACTTGGCTGAGTTCTGACGCCAGCACTGAAGTGATGTAAGAGACGGAGGGAGGGAGAAGAGAAGAAGTGCGGAGAGAAGGGAGAGAGAGTGACAGAGCCGCTAGGAGCTCTGAGGCGCTCCTCACTTTCGGAGACCCAGACAGAGAGCGAGTCCCTAGCGGGGATCCAAGCAGAGGTAGGTCGCTTTTCATCCTCCCACTCCGAAAACACCAGCTGAGCCTTAAAAGATCTCACCCTGTTTAGTTTTGCGCAGTTTTTTTTTTTTTTTTTTTTTTTTTTGGCACGCTTCTGTCAACTGAAATATCATCAATGTTTTCGATTACATTTTCTCTGTGTGGGAGAGAAAATGTAATTCCTTCTTTTTTTGAGAAAGAAAGAAAAAAAGAAAGAAACCGAGATGATCAGCATGCGTAAAAAAAACAAAAAAAACGAAAGCCAAGTTATTAGGGCTCAAGCTGAAATCGTGGTTATTAATTAACAACGGGGTTTGTTACGTGACGGAAATCCTAATGAAGTCGTCTGGTGTATACTTGTGTTCCCTTCAGATTAAGTTCGCCTCCAGAAGTGGCTGGGTCTCCGGGTATCAGCACCTTGGACAGCGACCCGCGCGCCGCAGCTGAGCCGGGGAGGAGAGCGCTCGGAGCCGGGGCTTCCCCCTCAGCTCCTGTCCCTGCCGGGATCGGGCGTTCTGTCGTCACCGCTCCCCCCAACCCCCTCTCTCTGTCTCTCTCTCTTGCGCCGCAATGGGCTTCAGAGCGTTCATTGCATAATAAAAGCAGAGAATGCCCTTGACGACCGCTTTGCGCCCAGCTGTACTCACAATGATTGCACGGGAAACTGCGCGAACAAGGGCAAGACTGTGATCAAGAAGCCCGTTTTTTAATGCTTGACCAGAGTTAAAAGTGTCTTTCGCCAACACGTCTAGAACTTGAAGAGCTTTTTTTTTTTTCTTTTTTTTTTCCCCGCGCTGCCATGGGGATAAGGCACATTCTCCTGCTGCTCATATACCTGGACCCCCTCTGCGTCCTGAGCGCAGCCACGGGGGGCAAAAAGCCCAAGCAAGCGCCCAGGAAAGCCCCCAAAGCCACGGTGGTGCCCACGGTCGTCCCGCAGAGGACCCCGAAGCCGGCGCCCGCCAAGGACCACGACACCTGCCATGACTACTACGACGTGAGCGGCCAGTTAGACGTGTCGTTCGAGTGCAACAACACGTACCACCGCTACTGCTGCGGGACGTGCTCCATGCGCTTCTGCTGCGAGCACAAGAAGGACCGGCTGAACCAGGCGGGCTGCAAATTCGTCACGCCGGTCCCGGACGCGACCTCCACCTCGACGCCCATCCCGACCATCAACGAGCTGAGCATGGATCACACCAACACGGCGGTGTACATCACCGGCGGGGTCATAGCCTTCATCATAGTGGTGGGGGTGTCGGTCAAAGTGGCTTACGACAAGGCTACGGGTCCGCCTCAGGAAATGAACATACACAGGTGAGTCCATCGTCCGGGAAGGAAGTCAGCGAAAACATTGCAAACCGTTTAGTGCCGTCACTTCTTCCTGGAGAGCAAAGGTCAGGAGGAGGATGGTGTCACGTGTTAGTGGAGAGCCGCGTTAGAAACGCGAAAGCGAGGCTGACGGTTAATCTGCTGTTAAGGGTGATGGTAACCAGAAGCAGGCGTTAAACCCCCAAAAGAGTCAAAAGCCTGAAATAATTGCATGTGAGTTGAAAGAGATCTTTGTGGAGGTGCACGTCCATCCTGAAGAGATTAATACCCAACATTCATATTGCATGTTGTACCTCACATCACATTGTCTCCATCCCAGGTACTTGGCTACTGAGGCAGATAAGTCAGAGCGGTTATGGCTCCAGCACCATAACCCCACCGCCCCCAACCCCTCACACTGACCCCGCCCTCTGTCTGTGGGCTACATGTGGGCATCTTGACACACCAATGAACACTTGGTGCCATGGTAACAGGCCGTTTCACGCCTCCTCCCGTACTGCGGCCGCGTCCCAGAAACAACGCTGATGGCGAACGGTGCATTATTCAGCACCTGAGCATCCTTCAGTCTGTGAATAATGTCACAGGGCTGCATCAAGGGCGCGTGACATGCATGCGCCGCTGCACGTCCAATAAGGCGCAGGAGGAAGAGTGCGCGGGCATGCACGGGGAGAGGGAGGGGTGAAATATTAATTTCAAAGCAAAAGGTTACACGGCTCGTACATTTTGTCGTACAGAAGCTTTGAGCCGCGGCTCTGCAGATGTAATTAGATTTCCTTCCGTTTTTTGTTTCCACCCCCCACCCTCCCCTCTCTTCCAGAAGCCATGCCAGAGCGAGCAAACAAACTTGTTTTTTTTCTAACTTTCTTTCATCATGATTGCTCCTCTACCCGTTCCATCCACCCCTCTCAGATTCCCCCTCCCCCCCGAGGGCTTCAGCCCTCCATATGCACCTGGTGCCGTCTGAAAAACATCCAAATTCAACCCAATTAGTCTGGATGTGTGCAGCATCCAGTGTTTGTTCCTCTCGCAAATTAACTTTTCGTCACGTTCCCAGACGTGGGGAAAAGAGGAAAGAGTAAATGTATCAGAGCCGTTTTCAAACACCTGTCCCCTCTTCCCCTCGCGTTCCTTTAATCTCATGTGTAACAGTTGCTCCTGTGTTGCCTTCTCCAGGGCCCTCGCAGACATTCTAATGCAACAGGGGCCCATCCCCATCTCCCAGTACGACTGCGAGAATTTTGCAGCGATGAACGGCTCGCCGAAAGACAACACGCCGATCAGAACCTCGTCGAAGAACCACTACACCCCTGTGCATTCCTCCAAATCCAATCACGGTAAGCCCCCGGGGCCTTGTCTGCGAAGCGTGTTAGAAACGCACCGATCAGAAACTTGAGGCCAGTGTCTGATCTCCGATTTTTTTGCAAGAGGATTGATGTGCTGGAATTGATATTGTGGTTTTTCTTCAAGCTCTTTAGCGTGATATGTTAGCATTTAGCACAAATATCATTTTCCACCATGTTTCAAAATGTCGTCAGAGGTTAGAAGTGCTAAAATAAACAACAAAAAAAAACAAAACAAAAAACAAAGGATAAAGCAGAGCAATTCTCCTGTACCACACTCAGCTTTTTTTCTTTCTTTTTTTTTTTTGTTCTGTGCAACCTAGCGGCTCTGTGTATGGTGCATTCACTGACTGGAAAAAGATTACATTTCAGAGTTTCCGACTGGCTGATCAAGCACAAAATAGCCTGATTCTGGTCATCCGCCGATTTCTCTGCGCGTCTTCACTTTGCTCTGAAAGCGCTGCAGCTTTCCCCACACGCATCTGCTGAGGTGTTGTACCTGTTTAACGTTAACTCCGGGTCTTTCACTGTGAAGCGTTTTTATTGTTCTCATGTAGATTTCAGAGAAACCTTCCTCAACTCTTCGCCAGTATAATTTCTGACAGAAACATCCTGCAATCATCCGATTAGAGAGAGAGAGATACAGCAGCAGAGAGGAGGTGAAAAGAGAGAAAGAGAGGGGGGGGGAAAAAAAAAAGTAGCGGCCCCGTTAGTGGAGATAATGACAGGCTGGTGGAGCAGTGAGGACTTCACAGACTCTGACAGGCTGGAAGTGACGACCTCTCTCGCTCAGTCAGTGGGTGAATCGGAGCCAGGCTGCTCGGCGTGATTTAACCTCGCAATTCAGAGAGCAGACGGGGAGCATCAATCGCTAAAACGCCGCCCTCTAAATCTCCACCCAGCCCCTACGAAAAAAAAAAAGAGAAAGAACTCAGTATGGAGAACACATAAGGTCCAGGAAGGTAGGCGTCATTGGCGGCGGAGGCGGCAGGTTCTTAGGCGAGGCAGGTGTTATCGGATGAAGAGAGGCAAACACAAAGATGGGGAATAATGAGATATTACAAAGCAGCCAGTGAGATGGAAAGAAAAACAGGGATGCGGGAGGCTTTGATGTGCAGAATGAGAGAAACTAGAGGGGTTGATTTTGCAGCTGTTAAAGTAAACACACTGACAGTGATTAACTGGCATTTACAGCAAATTCGTCTCGCTGTCCTTCCCATATCCAGTCCAGATAACTGACAAAAAACAAGAAAAGATTCCATTTTTGTGCATTGGTTCATTTTTGTCACAAGCTGCGTTTCCACTGACCATGAAGCTGCACAAATTGGAATTACAAAATTAAATTCGCTTAATGGAACCTGCTAATTCAAAAAAAAAAAAAAAAAAAAAAAAAAACCCGGATGAAAAGTTGTTCCGCTAGGATGAGGTGGTTTTCTTGACTGTGTCGGAATTAGTGTTTTTTTTTGCAAAACTGCAATGTATAAACCTTTTTAGCAACACGAGTCATGTGATCAAATGCCTGATGTTACTGCTGGCGAAAATGTCAAAGAACAAGACAGGAAGTGATAGAAGGATGATGGAACCACATGTTTATTAACAACTTATTGCTTTAACAAATTTGTTCAGGTGCAATCATAGTTGCGTTTCTTATTTAGAGGAAACATCGCGATTGCGAAATTGTGTTTTTGGACATTAGTGGAATATAGACAAAGTGTTGTGCACATTTTGGAGTGGAGCTACTGTTTTGCATAGGTCCCCTGAGATACTGACTTTTCTGACATCAGTGATGGCTTCAGTCTGTAGTTTTGAAGACGGTTTGCCACTCAGATTCTCTGTTTGTCTGTGGCAGCCCATCCCAACCGATTGAACTTGGAAGTAAGAACTGGAAAACTAGACAAATTGCATATTTGGGTGAATATATGAGCTGCCCCATGAGAAATTGTTTCACTTTGCCACAGTTCTTGAAATACAGAAATCCATCCATCAGAATCAGGTTCTTAAACCCGTCACTCGTTGGCACTCCTCCCCATAGTGCTTCTTCGTTGAAGCTAATGGTAGGAACTGTTGCTTGTGTTGGCAACTTTTCTTTGATGTTTTTTTTTTTTAATGACATTGCGATTGATGATCCAGGTAATGACAACGTTTCTGTCTTCCCGCTGCAATAAAACTGAACATAGCCAATCAAAAGTCATATAAGTTGGACATAAAACTCCATTGTGCCGATAGAGCATTATTATTAGCTCATTAATTTCAGATGTAAAGTGAGATTCACTTCTGCACTGGAAAAACGGCAGTTAATAATGGGACAAAAAAGCAAGTCTGAGCCTGTTTTGACCTGCTGGATGGAAGCTGGAGTTTGGTGGAGATAAAGATGTAGTATTCCAAGACTGAAGAAGGTATTTCCAAACCGACGTAACTTCAGTGTGTTGAGTTAAGAGAAGGCATGAGCTACTTGACTAACGACATCATGGTGTTCACATGATGGTGTTCACAAAGACCTAGAAGTGAAACGCATGATATCATTCAGTTGTTTTTTATTGAAAAGAGAAAACAATTATTCCTATTGAGGCTAAAACAGCAAACACGAGAAACAGGTGGCTCTCCTTCAGCATCCACACCGTTTTTGTAAGTGGAAATACTTCCAAACAGCTGATGTTGTTTGTTCTTTGTAAGCTGCAGTGTGCAGCAACTAGTGGAGGGGAGGCAAAACTGTGCTACTCCAGACAGCCTGGGAAAACTCTGGTTCCTTTGGCTCTTTTTCTGGCATCTCAGTGAAAGGACTTTAAAATGGGAATTATCCTGATCAGTGTTTCGTTTTGTCCTTTAAGAATGGCCACGTTCTGATGTCGAGTCACAGCCTGATACTTCTGAAAAATCTAATGTCTTGAAATATATGGACCAGATGAAAAGTGCATTTCAATGTCGCTTTGCTTAATTTCTGGACACTGTAGTCTTCCAGCTGGTGGTATGGATTTATGTGACTTTGTGTTAACTTGTGACCAGCAGGTTGAAAGTAACATCTAAGTCTGGTCACTTCTGAAGATGTTACATCTACATAAAATGTAGTTGTACACTGCCTGGCCAAAGAAAAAGTTGCCATCTGAATTTGCTTGAGAAAACTGGGATGAGCTTCATACTGGGTAGGTACTGTCTGCTGCAAGAAGTTATTTAACCCCAGCTGATGCAACGATTAACTTAGAATTTCTTAAACAACCATGTGGAAAGACACATCCTGTGGTCAAGGAACATATGTTAATCTTTAAGAAGTCATGTCATTGGCATTAAGGAGATTGTAGAAGCTACTAGTATTGGGTTGAGAACCGTCCAATGTGTTGTCAAAAACAGGAAGGATAGAGGGGAGCAATCGTCTTTGAGGAGAAAATGTGATCTAAGAAAATCCTGACTGACTGCATTTCCACACTCATGTGAAGGGAACCCAAAGGATTAGGACTGAACAGCCGTAGGCACAATAAAATTATTGATCAGTGAATCTAACCAGAGAAGAAGGTTTTAATTTTTGAGGAAGCAGAAAGACTGGACTCTAGAGCGATGGAAGAAGGATCATGTGATCTGACGAGTCCAGATTTACCCTCTTCTATAGTGACGGGTGCATCAGTGTACGAATAGAAGCAGATGAAGTGGTGCTGCCATCATGTCTAGTTTCTACTGTACCACCCTGTTGGGGCAGTGCTATGATCTGGGGTGGCTGCAGTTGGTTAGGTCAAGGTTCAGCAAGCTCATAGGGTCAGCTGACCTGAATACACTGAATGATCAGATTATCCCTTCAATGGGTTGTTCCTTCCAAGATGACAATGCCAAGTCTCATTGGACTGAAATTGTGAATGAGAGTTCAGACCTTGACCCCATTGAGAATCTTTGCGATGTACTGGAAAAGGCTTTGACCATTGGTCAGACTCTCCTGTCATCATTGCAAGATATTTCTTTTTGGCCTAGGCAATGTACATGTAAATGAAATACTGTATAAACCTGTTCTTAATATACATCAGTGCAGTTTTTGTTAATGATGTATAGACCAAGTTTAGAGAAATGTACTCTCCTAGGTTAGAAACGTTCCGTTTCCTGTATGTTGTGAAACTGAGTGACCAGTGACTCTCCCCCACAATGGGAGCTGTCTTGAGTACATCTGAGCTCGGTGTGTGTGTGTGTGGGGGGGGCACAGGTCGCACACAAACAATGACAAAGTGCAGCATTCGACAGAAAAAACTCTAAACTCTTCTTGTGTCGCTGAGGACATAATCACAGAGAAGCAGTTCTTTAACAGATATCCGAAACTAAGTTTCACTAGAGACTCCAGATGCTAATCACTAAAAACACCGGTGATTGGAGACCTGAGCCAATGCTTATAGGATTGGATCCGGATATCCGTATTAAACCACAGGAATGGGCTCACTGTCACAGCAGTGCTGAGACAAAGAAAATGTTTGAAACTTTGACATATTTTTGCACCTTGCCTAGATAAGAAATAACTCCAGTTGTGAAGAATACATTCTCTACAGCAAAAACAGAGCTTTAAACACTAGTCAGAACCTGTGTATAGAGAAGTAATCTGAACTTAGTGACTTGTATTTTTTTCTTTTACTGTACCTGCAAAATTAATTAAAGCATCAATTAAATTACTTGATCTCTTGAGTCTTTGCTGAAGGACAAAGTTAAGGAGTTTGATTCAAACAAAGTAGCAGATTGCAGACTTTGCGCTGTATTTTGGTGACAGTGGTTACACCCATAAATGCTACACCATTCTATGCCATGTTATAAAGAGTACTACTCACATAATTATACATAATACGACCACTTGGACTTAGCAAGCCCACAGTATGACCCCTATTAAACTCATATCAAGTGCTGGTATTGCTGTCTACTGCAGCTACAAGGGATCCTGTGTGTTTGATGACCTTTATTTAACCGCCTAACAGTAAGAAACCCCGGCAAAAGCCTCATAATGTAATATTTTGGCTTGTGATGGCACCACTTCTTTGTATGGTGCCCTTTTGGTCATGCAGGCTCTTCACAACTTGAATCCTTTCCAGATCCACAGCTGATTAGCATGTGTACCACAGTACATCCAAGTTCCTTAGGGTACTTGGATGTTGGAACATAACCAACAAATAAATTTTTTTTAGAGTGTACTTCTTGCCTTAATCCGTCTCATATTTTACTTTCACATTTGGAAAAAAGTTGCAGTATCCAGATTAAGAAGGATTTAGGATTTGAGGACTCTAAAGGGTGCTAACGTCTAGAAAGCCACACCACACCATGTAATTGGTTTTTATGAGAACGGCTCTCGATCTCGGAGGGGTGGCGTTAATAGACCCACAAAAGGCACAATGGTGCTAAACCAAAAAGGAACCAAAAAAAAATCTGATAACAGTTTTGAATACATATATATTTAAAGATGTTTTTGCAGCTGTAGTGGTGGATTGTGAGAGAGAAGCAAGTCATGCGGCAAGGTCAACGGACGGAACTAGAACCTGTGACGACCGCATCGAAGACTAAGACTGTATGTGGAAACCACTGCACCATCATCGCGCCTATAATTTTATTTTAAAGACGATGCTGAAATCTGGACTTTTTTAAAAACTTTTGCTAGTTATGGCAAAGCTCAACCTATGTTCTTTCACCCAATACACCATGTACTTTTTAGAGTCCACTTGTGCCACAGGACAGCAGCCACTTGGAATAAAGGCAGCTAAATAAAGGATTCCTATTCATATCCATCCAGTGGGCACACAGGGGACTTTTTTTCACATTTCTCTATTACGACTGCAGTCTGCATTCATTCAGTAAGTGTCTCAGTCCATTCCGTCGCCACATCACTCTCTGCTTAATGTTCGCCAGGCAGCCTTGGAGCGGGACAAGGCTGCCATGGAGCTGCACGTGGCAGGCCGCCTTTTGTTCAACCTTGCTTGTACTTATTGTAAAGGTCAGGCATTGCTCGATTCGTCTAGCCGCGGCTTTGCTTGGCCTGGGAGAATTCTGCCTGCTTGCTAAAGTTAGCCAGGCCCAACCCTTCCCAACCTTCATGTCAGGGAGAACAGGCGGTCCTGACGGGGCTTGGACATGAAAGGCAGTGGCAGCGCGGGCGAGGGCGTGCTTGATGTGCGCATAATAATCGGGAGCCCCACTGTACACACCCGCTCTCGACAGAGAATGCATATTCATGCGTGCTTAAATGGGCATTTGGCACACACGGAGGAGGCGGGCCTCTTAAGAAGAGGGTCCTCAGATGGAGTCATCGCTGATGAGTTTGGCACTTCACATCCAGAGGCTTTTTCGAGACGCTTTTAAATCAGGTAGAGAGACCTCATAAAGCAAGTGGCTAAAGGGCCCAGGAGGATCCTATCAGCTTCAGTTTGGAGCGGGAATAACATCCATTTTTCCTTTGATCCGCGGCATGTGAAGATGCTCTGTCGCTCTCAGCAGTAATCACATCCTTGCCAAAGTATTTTTTTTTTATATCCCTTTCTTGTCGTTTTGGAACTTCTTTTTTCTTGGAGACTCTAAAAATACAAGCTGATTTCTTTTTTTCCCCTTCACAGGCCTTATGTGACATGGCGCCCTCGGTGCATGACAAACTTCCTTGCTTTTTCAGGGCTATATATTCGGGTTAAAAGAGAAAATAAATTGGAGCCCATAGCAAAAAAAAAAACATAAAAATAGTGTAGACAGCATAATATGATACCAGCGCAAAGTGCAGCTATTTTTATTTGAATCCCCTCTGCGTTTTTGTCGGGCTCAGATTCTCTTTTAGGCCGGGGTGTAGACACAGAGCGCCCTGCAGCCACAACAAGACGCAGTCCTTGAGAGGGGAGGAGCAGATAACTTAACACTGGTTCGCCTTTGGTTAAAGTAAACAATAACCGCTCACTGACTAATGCAGTTTGGCTCACGGCTTTCCTCAGATGAAGTTGATTTATCTGCCGTACACCGGAGACACGGATCTGTTCTTTCTTTTTTTGTCTCTTTTTTTTTGTTTTTATGTTTTTAAAAAGCAGAAAAATACAAAACGTGTTGCTTGGTTTCCTCTCTGACATTTTCCTAATGCGCAAAATGATGAAATATAGTTTCTAGGTAGCGCGGAGTGTCGCCGTTCTCCTCCGTCTCGCTTTGTTCAACGGCGGGGAAAAAAAAAAGAAGAAAACAATCACTCCCGTAGAGCAATTCCGGAAAAAAAAAAGAGAAGCAAATTGGATTATGAGTTATGTTCCCTGCATCACAGCTATGAGAGTAAGCAGAATCACCATCTTAGAGCGCTTGGCTCCATGGAGGCTGAGGAGCCGTCAGCAGCTGTCTGTATCTGCCTCATCGCCTCCAGCGTGGGGCACGCCGGGGGGGTCTTGGGCAATCAGCTAATTTCGTTTGAGATGGGCAAACTTTGGAGCTTAAAGGTCAGCAGTGGTGGACCATGAGAGGTCCTCATGATCGACTAATCATTCCAGCCGTTTAAGCTGCTTTGACATGACCTTCAGATATTTTTAAAGCGCCACAGTGCCCATAGCGCCATGAAAAAGTATTCACAGCCCTTGAATGCTACGGCATGCAGCCACACGTTTCTATGTATTTTATTCGCTGCAAAAACTTGCTAAGTGTTTTTGGTCTAATTTCGAGTGCAAATATCTTAGCACACTTGAAATAAGATATAAGAGATTATATAAGAGGTTGTTTTAAGTCAATAATTCCTTAATACTGATGAAAAATTACTAGTTATTTGGGAAATTATCTGTTAGTGAGGCAAGACATTTTTTCCATATTATAAGTGAAACAATCTACTGATGAAACTAGTACTTTTTTTAAAACCAATATTAAGGAATTATTGACTTAAAACAAGCTCATGAGTCTTGTTGAAACCTTACTTATAAGTTAGTTTCTTCTTGTTTCAAGTGTACTAGAAACTAGACCAAAAATACTTGGTAAGATTTTTGTGTTTTTGCAGAGCTGGAATTTTTAAACTAGTACAGCAACACAAAATAGTCAATAACAGTGAAGTGGAAGAAAAAGAATCTTAAGGTGTAAAAATAGGGCGATAGCATCTGCAGGTACGAGAAATACTTTGGTGTTGTATCGTTGGTGGCATTTACAATAAAGTTTCATAGGGATTATTTTTCAAGATTTCAAGTTTGATCTGCAGCTAACAAGATGAAAGGTTCAAGCACATTTATCTTTGCTTTAATCTCAAGAAAGATTAAAGTATGGGACTGACATCAAACCTGACTTCACTGTTGATTATTTGTAAACCACTGAGATCTGCTTTCATGTAGTGACCAGACTGACTGCTCCCATTAAAACGCAACAGCAGCATTTTCAACGGAGATCCCAGTAGTTCCCACTAAGCTTTAAGTCCAAAGAAGCCATATTGGATGTTGAGATCAAGTTTTTAGTGAGAACTCAACAGATTTCCAACATGATGTTCCAAACTCATGGGAGACAAAGTTTTCTAATCTAAAATGGGAAACTTCCACTTCCAAGTAAAAAATGGAATTGACGACAAAACCAGTCGTTCCATTGGTAAGAACAAACCTAACAATGTGTCAATCTTATTTTAAAAAGTATGCAAAGATGGTGGTACTTAGTAGACTTAATATTTTCTGAAGTGCTTAAGAGAGAGACGCTGAACTAAAGAATTATTTTATGGCACTTACTGGGTGTCTGAGGTCATTGGCTTGCTGAATATACACTACAATTTCCATATTGCTACTGAAAAAAACATTCTCTTGAAATGGTTCAATGACCATTGTCCTACACAAGTAGCATTTTGCATGTTTCATCTCACCAGCGCAGTCTTCCACATGTGTGCTGTATCCAACGCATTGCTTATATTATTTTGATTATCCACTACTGAAGTGACTTATGAGATCAGTTGCAGTTATAATCCCTGTATTTAGGGGTTATTTAGGGGTAGATGTTAATGTAAAAAGTGAGGCATGAGGCCTCACTTTTCACATTCTTATTCGTACAAAAAGAACAAGAACCATGATTAATTTCCTTCTATTTTGAAATTCTGTGCTACTTTGTGTTGACTGGGCCAAATAAAAAACCCAATACAACATATTTAAGTTTGTGGTCACAGCAGAACAACATTTGGAAAAAGTTAAACAGCTATGCAAGGCAGTCCAGCTCCCTTTATTTGCCCAGACAGCATATGTACAGACAATAATTAGTGTAATTGTTTGCCAAAAGGCTCTTTTAGCATTATATTCAGTGAGCTGTCCTGTCCCAGCCACACACACACCCAAACACACACCCCAACGCACCCCCACTCACGCACACACACACTAATTTCTCCCCCATACCCCTTTCTCCTTCCCGCCAATTAATCCTGCCATAACATCTCTGCTGTGCTGACTGTGACCTCTCCGGCTCCTGATTGGCCGGATGAGCTTCAACCCAGTATTATAAATAACGCTTCCGTGCTGACTGCATCAACATATTTAATTGAGGCTTCTCCCAGAGTGCACCTGTGTTAAACCTCAGCGTCTCAGAGACCCGAGCTAATTGTCTCCTGGCCTTCGTCTTATTATTACCCCTTATTATGCAGACGGACCTTTGGCCCCGCAAAGTGTATACATGTTCATCAGAGGTGGGATTCAGGTGTGAAGGCAGAGATTCATCAGCATCTCTTTGCAGTGTACGGTTAATTATGACCTACAATGAAATCAGGACTCCTGCAATTCGCCAGTATTAACACAAGAGGGCTTGTGTTAATGGCACCAAAAATGCCATTTTGGTACTTTGCCAAAAGGGCACTAAAAAAATCTCAAAGTGTCTCAGGATATAAAACCAAAAGGTAGATAGATGGAGACTGCACACAGATTGTTTTAGAGGATACGATGCACCACTTAGATTCCCTCTGCCTGACTCTAGTAAGGGTTGGCTGACTTTGAATTGGCGCATGCCCTCCCTCGTCTCAGCAGCGCAGCATCGCACTCTGCTCCATTCAAGATGCAATTATCTAAATATTCAAATTCATCCTCTCCTGGAGGTAATTCAGAAAGTCTAAGTGTCCAGCAATGGCTGATTAAAGAATGATTACCTTGTGGATTCTCAGCCCCTCCTTGCCACGGTGCGCCAGGCGTGTACGAAGTCACCATTTCCTTTGTATCAGGGACGATAAATTCATAATGCGCGGCCATTGCCCTGCGGGCCCTTCGCGACAAACCTCGGCTTAATGAGCTGGAGATGGGAGCGGCTTGGCGAAACGAGCAGGATGACGGCTCTTGAGGGGGTCTTTCAGATGGAAGGGGTTGTCGCATTTGGTTGCCGGGCGGCCTATCAGTGACAAAGGTGACGGAGGGAAACAACAATGGCATGTGTTTGTGTCAGACACGAAATTGCTTGTATGATTGAATGGGAAAAATAACCCCAGCAGATACTCTATCTGCAGCCATAAAAGCATTGTGCTGAGAGGTGTGATTGAGTTCAAAGTGCATCGGTATGTGGGCGGTGGAAACATATTGCTTTTCAGACCTTTTTTTGCTTTCCCCCTTTCTTTCTTTTCCTCTCTCAAACGGTCCAGAGTGTTTGTCTGTACGGTTCACATATCAGCCGTTCCTCCTTTATTTGTGTCTAACAGAAATGACACCGTGCAGAAATTCTCCTCTTGATATCTGGGTAAGAGAGATAAAATAGTCAAATATTGGACAATTTTAAAAGGTCACCGGCAAAACTTGAACCGCTAAACATATCTGCTTTGTTAAGCTCCTCAAACATAACATCGTATAATAATTGCATTCAGGGGTGGGGATGTGATGTTTCAGTATCCTGGTCTATATTAAAAGAGTAGATATGCTGTTCAGAGATGTACTTATAGTGGAGAAGCTGGGATTTGCCAATACCAACATTTGCTTCTTCTAATTTGTCTTTAAGTACCTTCTCTTTTGACCCCTCCTTTCATTAGTGGTCATTAATTTATTAAATTAGGAGCTGAGGCAACTTTCCACTCTGGTTAATAAAACGGTTGCAGTAAAGCAGAGTTTTATTGCTTTAAAACAAAGGAAATAATTCGGAGTAGACAAAGCTTCTTAAGCGTCTCACATCAGCCAGGAGTCGTAAACATTGATTTCTGCATGTATTCTGTAGAAAATTCAGCCCAATACAGTCACTTAAAGATTTCCACCACTTTTAATTTTTAGTTTCTATAACAAACAAAGTTTGAAAGCTGAGAAGAAATAATAATAAAAAAACAAAAAAAAACAAAGCAACTTTGTTGTAAAAGCATTCAGCCTTGCCGGTGTCTGCTGAAGTTAGTTCTGGGTCAGTTCGCTGCTTCAGCAATTCAATAAAATGTCCCCAAGGCTGGTAGCTGGTACAGACTTATATCCTTTGATGCTCTGCTCCTTTTTGGGTACAAAACTGCAAGAGTACAAAATGGAGACGGAGTGAAAATGACCAGCGACCCACCAAAGTCTGGTTCTGTTGTAACAGCTTTGGTGGAGACTGGTTGATCTGGCACACCTCCACTGGAGACACAGTTGTCTCTCAAATAGTTTCTTACGCCTTTTGTGCTTCTTCTGATGTCCCCGACGCCTTAAGATCGTCAACTTTGCTTTTACTTCTAACAGCAGCTTTTACTCTGAAAAGAGGCTTGGTTTACTGATTAGTAAACAATCAGAGCTTTGATTGGCCATTTCTGGTCACCAGTCAAACTCTCAATGAGTCTCAAGCAATCATGAAAACCCCCTTGTCTCCGATTGGGACGTATTTAAAACACTTGAACCAATGGCCAATCCTTTAATTGTATGTGATAAAAATGTTTTTCTGTGTAATCTGTTACTTGTTAGAAAGTGCAATCAGTTGTACATAAGCAGACGTGACATTGGTGTGCCCACTTGTGTCATGTGCATATATGTATATATACTGTATATATCATGTTTAACAACCTGCATGTGCGTTCAGGAAGCCAAATTACGAGAGAGCATTCTGCTCTAAGCCTGGTTGAAAACTAGAAAAATGGTTGAAAACTAGAAAAATGTCACCTTCGAATTAGTGAAAGGCTTCTGGCTGACTTTAACGACCTCAGTGACTGGAGCATGAACTGTAGGACGTATTCGGCGTCCATCTGTTGGAAAAAGAAAAACCTAAGACAAAACATAAAACCTCATTCAAGTCAACCTACAGAATGATACCCGCAATACAATTGACTAAAATGAAACTACCCTTTTTAAGGAGAAGGGCTTTGGGGAGAGCCTGTGTACTGTGGCCAATCCGTGACCAAAAGAGGTCAGCAGAGGTGGATATATGCCTGGCTAAGGAATCCATTTGGAGGTTTTCTTTGTATGTCCCTCTCAGAAGGTCGACCCTGAAACATTTAGAGGCATTTTCAAAGCCTTTCAGCCTAATGGGCTTGACACACGGGGAGTGACGTCGCTCACTCTCCGTTCATTTTGTACGATGAGGACAATTGCTGCCAAGCGACCGGCAAAATACGAGTCTGTAAAATCTCATGTAGACGTTGACGCATGGGCTAGCAACACACAAAAAAATATAAACGTTGAAAAACGCTCAACTTTCGTCACTGTCGCTGCCGTATCCCGTCCGTTGGGCTCACCCCTTTTGCTTTCACACATACATCACACTACAACAAAATATTGTTGCTTTTGCCAGTTGCTAGCGACTTACATTTGTGACTGTGTGTTAAGATTTGAAGCATTTGTCCCAATGTGACCAAGAAAACCAAGAAATAATTGTCAAACCAGATCCGGCAGCACGGGCGGCCCACGTTACCCGCCCACAGTCAGCTGTTTGTTGTTTTTACCTTAAAGTGGCCCACTCTCTGTTACTCCTATATCGATTTGATACAGTAGTGGCTTTCACACTTCCCATATCTGTGCCTTCTGTCACTTTTTGTCAGCAGTTGTTTTTATTTTGCCCCCCTCACCGTTAAACTCGTCTGGAGGTTTCAGTGCTTTGCTAACCCTTCTGAGTTTGATTATGACCTTGGAAGAAACAACAAAAACAAACAAAGCCCTGCGTTGGCTCAATTAAAAATCCACATGTTTAATGGTCAGAATACTAACAAAATCTTTTCTCTCTCTCTCTCTCTCTCTGCATCCATGTGCCTGTGTCCACCTGAATGAATCAACATGCAAATGTGGTGCTCGCGCCACCAGGCCTCCACTACGGGAAAGAGAGCATCCGGAGCAGTGGCGGTGGCGGCGGCGACCTTCACAACTTCATCTCCTCTGGCTTCGTGACGCTCGGTCGAGGCCACCAGAAAGGTAGAGCGCCACCTTTCCTCCGCATTTCCTTCTCCTCTCCTCACGCAGGCGAACCTCCTCTCTCATCCATATACCGACACGCCGCGCTGCACACACCCGGCTGAATGCTAATTCCCGGCCTCTAATGTTCCACTCGCAACACTGGCGATCAACAAGACACTCGATGAAGGTGAAATGTTTTCAGATTCAATTTCCCTCCCTGGGTAATTCACATGGACTCCTGCCTCTGCGTTTTTGCAATTAAGTACAGGCTCGTGCGCCCGCGCGCGCCCGCCTCCACCGGTGGGTGACGCAGGGGCGGAGAAGGTGACTTCCAACTCATACACAGTCATGACCACATGCCATTAGTTGGGGGTGTTGCAGGGGGCAAAGTTTTCCCATGGGTAAAACACTAATTAGTATGCAGCTAAGACGTTGTGATTTATTCCGTTTAATTTTTTATTTGTTTATTTTTTGTTCCGCTAAACCAGATGCAGTTCACGGGAGCACGCAACCCCCCCTTTCACCCGATAGCATCTTTTTGAATATTTAATTGAACGCCTGTTCTGCTGCATTGTAAATGACTGCTCTAGTGACAAGTTTACATCATTTCAATATAATCGTGACTTCTGCTGCCGTGTGCCTCCCTTCATATCGCCGTCGGAGCTCGCTGGTTTCCGGTTCGTCGTCCTGACCTGCTGTAGCTTTGGTATCCGCTTGGTTTGATTTCACGCGTTGTTTCGGACGCCGCGTGTCGCGGGGTTTTTTGTCTTCAACTACGTCGAACTGCGTGGGGTGTTGGTGGGGTGAGAAGTTTCCCCCCCATGTCCTTAACGTGCTTGAGCAAACGTTGTATTTTTATTTTGACTTAAAATTAGCCGTTACTTGTTAGCTCTCTTCTTCGTCTGATTTTATTCCAGGGGTTGGTCTTCTACTTCTTTTATGGCGTTTATGTTTACATACTTGGTGTATTATCGCCATCAACTGAATGGAGATATAATTCAGAAATTCACTTTTTCCTATATCTTCGAAAACCTTAAAATATCCGCATTATATACATACTTATAGACTCACACACACAGACATACTAAATCCTCCAGGGATTGCTCCATTTCACAATCTGGTGCAGCTGGATTAAAAACAACAACAAAAAATCAGACGTTGAAACCCCAACACATTCTCACTCCCCCACTCGTCAATATGAGGAGTGGGGAGTAAGAATGTGTTGTGAAGCCCCCTTCTCCCACAGTGGCCCCCTCCCCGTTTCTCTACAAGAGATGAGTAATGTGGCAAAAAGTTATTAGGGTTTTATGAATCTTGCGAATTTTACAGTCCCTAATTTGTTTAAACAGATTTTCGCTTTTGTGCAAACATGACAATAGCGGGCCTCCCACACGGCTGGCAGTGAACTCCCTGTGACAGTATGGGGTGTGCTTTAGCTTTCAGCATCAGTGCTGGTAATTCTGCAGTAATTCTGTGCTTTTCCTCTCAGCGGCTTGCTTCTGATTACCGTTGTGCAAAAACAAATGACAGATTGTGAGATTGGGATGGCGTGCTGATGCTAAAACACCCTTCCCTCCTCCTTTAAAAAAAACAAAACAAAACAAAAAAAAAATACAGAACATAAAAGAGAAATAAGTAAAGCACATGGAATCTTTAAACAGTTTTCTCTTTTGGCAGCATCTCTGTTTGGCTGCGCGGCGCCCGGAGGCAGGTGTTACTGCAGACTGGATCCTTAAAATCAATGAAGCTCCGTTGTGAAATTTCGCTTGGATATTGTTGCCTCTCTGAATTATCTGCAGCATCTTCACCACTGTACAATAACTCCGGGGGCAACAGAACGAAACGAGCAGTTTCTGCTAATGCCTCCCCCGCTCTCCGTCTCTCCCCCAAGCCGCTTCTTTTCTCATCTGCAAATGCAGATTGGTTTCTTCTATATCCGCAAATGTGTTGCTGTGCTGTCCTCCTGCTGCATTGTCGAGCCAGCCAACACACAGCAGGGGAAACAAGTATTGAGCAAATGAATGTTTTTCTAAGTAAGTATACTTCGAATGAGGCACCAGATGTTGGTAGCAAACCAAATATTTGTAGGAAAATTACTTAATGACGTAAATTGTACGAAGTAAAGTGGGATTACGCAGGTCACACGTTGTAGAATCGCCCTTTTAACGCAATTTCACAACGTCTTCTGTGTGGAGAAACTAGTCATGGATTTCTCGGGTGGATTTCTTTTCCCCATAAAAATCTTAAATGCTCTTGGCTCGCTCTGTTTTTCCACTTCTTTCACAAGATTTTCACTGTAATTCAAGCTGAGCGGTTGACGGGGCTCGTCTAGCAGAAATTTCTTTCCATCTCTGAAACCCAAAAAAAGAGTTTTTATGGCTGTGTTCGGAATCATTTGCTGTTGAATTTTCACATTCTCATTAAGAATATTTTGTTGTTTTTCTCAATTAAACTCTCGCTTGTGTTACGGGGAGACATAAATCGAAAGACAGCCCTACATCATGATGATACCACCTCCAAATTTCCATATTAGTATTGGTTAATGTGCAGATCCAATTCTGCTTCTACTTGAAAGAACAATAAAGTTTGTTTTAATTCAGTTGAACTGTATTTTCCCAGTATTTCACTGATTTATCCTTGTGTTCCAAAGTAAACTTTAAATAAGCCAAAATATTCTTTTTCTACACTGGTGGAGTCTTGCGCAGCATTGGTTTCACAAAAAATATATATATTTTGATTATTCTTTTGACTCCTTTGTCAGCAATTTGTGAGGACATGGTTGTGTCTGGTTTATGACAAAATTAGTTTTTTATTTTATTTTTTTAAACTTTTTGATCATGAGCCCAACCAGTCGTCATTTGAACATTTGGAAGTTGACAAATGTTTCTATAATGAATGGCATCAGAATGCTTTGGGTCAATGGCTTTGTTTGGTTTGTTTTTACCCATTATGAGATGCTTCTTATGCGATAAACCTTTAAATAGGCCAATTATTGGGAGGAAAAACTGTCGGCATAAAAGAAAAGTTCTGCTTCTTTTCAGTAGCAGAATTTTTCTTTTATGCCGACAGTTTTTCCTCGGGTTTCCACTCTTTTTTTGAAGTTTCTTTAGCTTCACCTGTTCCCAATGTCATTCCACTTTTTTTTAAAAAAAAACAACATAAGCTAAGTTATGAACTTTGTTTTCTGTATGTCAGGATCACTTGACTTGTTGCCACCTTTTGGTGTGGATTTGATGTTAAATAGCCTTAACAGAAATAGATTTACTTGCAAAACGCATTTATTTCACTCGCCGCATAATGACTTGGAAATTCTTCCACGAACCTGCTAACGTTTCGACTTGCTCCGTCTTTTTTTTGTTGGAATTATCTCAACTTTGTGCGTCGTTGAAGCCGTGTGTGCGGCTGATGTGAACTCTGATGAGTCCCACTAAGGTTCGCAGCGTGTAAACACTCCGTCTGAATTACAGTCATACAGAGTTTCATTATTTTTTGATGAGGTTTGCTCAGCTTAGTTTAATTTGGCTAAAGACAACAAGGCAGGAGAGAGAGAGAGAGAAAAAAAGAGAATACACAAGCACCGACTCAGGGCTGTCAGTAGGAAAAATAAATCCAGTAACAGCTGTTTGTGTTTTTCACTGGATCTCTGTGCTTTTTTTTAAAACAAACTTTTTCTTACAATGACTGAACCAGGTTCAGGAGTCATGATTGTGGTCTTCTGGCGGAGATAAGCTCGCCGTCTGTTACCGTGCCTAATTATACACGCAGTAGGTGTGTTTGATTGTTAATTACGGCAAGTTTTGTCTGTACGTTACGAAGCCGTTCCCATTGGGGAGCGGGGCGGGAGCGGCAGGAGGGTTCAGGGGGTGTCGGCGAGAGTCGGAGCAGCTGGATGCTTCACATCTGTGTGGCAGAGTACATCACAGCTACGCGCTAAATAAGATCAGCTGCAGGCTCAAGGGGGAACTCACATAATTGGTTTTCTCATATTTTCTCAAAAAGTTTTTTATCCCTTTCTCCCCCTCATCTTTGCTGGTTTTGGTTTCAGGTCTTCATTAGACAGGTTTTCATCTTTCATTCTAATATATATATATTTTTTTGCATATTATTAAAATGGGTTGATTTACATTTTGCCAGTTTGCCAATAGAAAGTTTTATGGTCCAAAAGGTCCAATTAATATTGTGACTAAGATTATTTATAGTCTTAGTACTTAATTTGTAATGTTTCACATGAACTGCTTACCTCCACGAATCTTGTGTTTTTTTCCTTTTTGTCAAGTATAGACTTACAGCTGTTAAAAAACTCAAATCCTCATAAAAAAGTGGATTTGCTACATGAGCTGCTAACACAAACTTAAGATAAACAGTTCCATAAAATTCAACCTTCTTTTTTTAAATGGACAGAAGCCCTCTTGCTAGAAGAATGTCTTTTATTCTGAATTACTTCACCTTATGGGCTTTAACCCTATGTACTTTGCATATTTTTCCACATCGCAAACTGTAACTGTGTTTTATTAGTGTCATGGTTTGAGGATGCTTTTATTCTTTAACAGTCTTTAGGCTGAGATGAAGGATAATAACACTAAACATATAAATTGAAGCATCCGTGCACTAGTCTAGTTCAGAGCATGTGTAGGTGTTAGAACGGCACAATACCATACTTTAGTGTAACATGACAAAGTGTGCAATCCTGTAAGGGGTGTGTGTGTGTGTTGTTTTGGCAAAGCATTAATTGTGTTAGCAGACCAGATGGATCCAAAATTATTTAGAAAAATGTTTCCAATCCTTTACAATAAAAGTAATTTTTTTTTCTCTTATGTATGCAAATTGTAATAAGAGGAGACATTTGTCTCTGTTAGCCACGCTCTTCGCCTTTTGTCATGTTCCATTTATGTTGGAAATCAGAATGAATGGCGAAACAGATATTCCCAATGCTTCAATACAACATTGATGAACAAATGGTAGTTAAATAGGGCTAATTATTATTAGCAAACAAGCCTTTTTTTTTGTATAAAACACGTGTGTGACTAATTTATAACATAGAAATGATCAGAGGTGCAATTAAACGATTTAGTACAACAGGTGAGCAGCTAAAGCTTTAGCAAATTTGGATTAAAGCCAGGGTTTGCAAAGAAACAGAATTTTCTAAATAAAATGTTTTAATTAAAAATTTGGAACATGGGTGCTGTGGTGGTGCAGAGGCAAAGCACGACCCACGTATTGAGGCCTCAGTCCTCGTGGCGGTGGTCGCCGGATCGATTCCTGGCCTGGCGACATTTGCCGCATGTCTTCCCTCTCTCTCATTACCCTGTTTCCTGTCAAACTACATTCAAATAAAGGCCCCTAGAGCCAACAAAACCTTTAAAAGAATTAAAATTGGAACATCAGTAAATTCACAACGAATGAAAGAAGTGACAAGAAATACCTGCTCTATTACAAAATAATGTTTTAGCTCCCAGACAGGATCTTGTGTATTTTTTGCTTGTTTGTTTTTTCTATAACAGAAGTCTAATCAACAAATGGACCAACACATACAGAAATTAATGCTCACATGAAATCAATTTTTAGAGAAGTTAAGAGTTTCCAATAAAACATGCATGTCTCGGATTTTTGAAAAAAGTACCTGGAGTAAAATACGCAGAACCGTTGAATTTATGTCATTTAACTGATTTCCATTCTTTAGACTTTATTCTGTTTTGATCCGTGGATCATTCTTAGTCACTGAAGGTTTGGAAACTTTTCACAAAGACTTGCGTCTAACCACATGGTTTACTATCTGAAAATAAATAAAGTGATCGTGAGTTGTGGGCAACAACACAGTGGATTTATGAAATAAAAAATGTCCCAATTTAATGTTGATTGTTGTTTAAAAGGTTGCTTCGACGTATTTGTTTCGGTGTTTTTTCATTTCCTAATGTGTGACTCTGTATGCAATCGTACTAAGCAGAGCATCTGCCGTTTCCTGAACAATTATGTTAACGAGGGTAAGGCTGTTTATTGCAGCGCGGCCCGAGAAGCCTAGGATTTATACTGGCTTGTTAAAGTATTACAATTAAATACAGATCATTTATTTAGCACCAATTCGCAACAAATGTCACTGCGAGACGCTTTACAAGGCGCACAAGTCCAGTTTATATCCAGTCCTGTTGAGAGCAAACTCCTCCTCAACTTGTTCCACATTACAGCCACACACCGATATTTAGTACTGGGCTTTAATGTCACAGAATAACACAAATTGTTCACAATCAGAGAACAATATGATTCTCTTTTGACATTTTTGTCACAAATAGACATTTGGCATTCATATTCACATTTAGAGACACCTTTTTCTGAAACTGCAAGTCCTTTATTGTGTTTCGTAAGACGAAGATTTTCTGTCAATTTCTCTTCGTAAAAAAAGCTCCAACTCAGTCAAACTGGATAGAACATCAAATTTTAACTCTTACTACAGATTCTCAATTGGCCCCATCTGTGTTCTTTGACTGAGCCGTTCTAACAGCACATTGATTGAGCTAAACCAATCGAATTTACCTCTCCCTGTGTATTGAGGGTTGTTTTGCCGATGAAAGGTGAACCAGTTTCACATCGTTTGCATCCTCTAAGAGGTTTTATTCAAGGACTGCTCTGTATTTAGCTCCACCCATCTTCACATCAACTCTAACCAGCTGCCTTAAGAAGAAAAGCGCCCCTTAACAACCAGGTTTATGCAACGCTTCGCGATGGTCCACCATGCAAACGTCCTGTTTTTTTGTTGTTGTTTGTTTGTTTTCTTTGTATATCCATAACCATAACGATTTCGGTTCATGGATGCAACACGAGTAAAATGTAAGGATTTTCGAATAGATTTTTTTCTAGGCTCTGTGTTGTTACAAGTGGTCTGGTCTCCATCTTCTACCTACATGAACTCCAAGTACTCAGGGTCTTATCTTGACACACATAAGTGTTTTCTCTCTGGCACCCTCCGAGGCTAATTGCGCTCCATTGATTAGCAACCCCCCTCCCCAAAAAAAACAAACAAAGAACAACCCATTAAGTTTAAAAGTTTAATTTCTTTTACACATCTAAGGGTTTTTCCCTGGGTGACAGAGTATTACTTGTGCTAAACTTTATTTAGCATGCACAGCTGCTAACCTTGCTCCCGTCCCCACGGCCATCTGTCCAGATCGATGCACTGCCTCACACATTCCTTTGTTTCTGCCTATTCTCTTGTCCTCTTGTCCAAAATTAGGAGGCAGCGAGGTGGAGGCTTCTGTCAAACTGAGCCAAACTAATGAGCTTGCTCACTGATCTGTTGTCTGCGTGCCTGCGTGCGTGTGTGTGCGCGTGTATGCGTGTGTGTGTGTGTGTTCCGCTGTCAGATGGGACCGCACTGTTAAAACCGCCTTGGGTGCGAAAACTGCAGAACTCAGTTTGAAGCGTCAGAGATGCCAGAAATTGTATAAAAGTTCACTGGGAACATAATCTCAGAAGATAGATAAGAAGGGAGCCGGAACAACTTTCCTTCCTGTGTGTGTGTGTGTGTGTGTGTGTGCGTGTGTGTGTGTGCGTGCGCTGGCAGCGGTGATGCAACGCCGCAACACATCATCGCTACCAGCAAACGCGGCCCGATCGCCGGTTTGTATTAATTGTTCTTGTCACGGGAGAGCTGCAGCGTGGGTTTCCATTGGCTCCCAGTTGCCGGGCCAAAACTGCGAATCTGTAAAGCGCCGTCACCCTGCCGCTCAGGAAAAAGAGGCGGCGTCCGGATCCAGGATCCCCGTCTTTTGGGGCGGCTGGATCACAATGACGACACCTTGATTGACTTGAATTTTCGGCGTTTGGACCGAAGATTGACAGCCCGTATGCAAATGTGATTGCATAATATAAATATGCAGCTTGCAAGCTGTTATTGGTTGAACGCGTCAGTTTTAATTATTTCCCCGTATGTCACTCTTGTTGGTATAAAACACAGCCGAGCCGTAGAAACGGGAGGAAGTGATTACTCCAGACAAAGCCTCCATTCTTGATTTAGCATATGCAATACTTCATTACCTTGCTAAGCCCAACTTTTAATTCTGCCCTGTGGAGGAAGTCAAATTGGTTTTCATGGCAGGCAATTACTTCTTTTTTCTTTTTATGAATATAATGTGCCTGGGATGGCGAAATCGGAGATGTAGGAGCGGTATTAGTGAGGGATGTTATCACAGAACTTTTATTTACAATGTAATTTCAGGGGATTAGGGAGTGCAGGAGGTGCTAATTGGTGTTTTTATGTAGCAAGTTGTTCTGCAAAACAACACATTACTAAGAGAAGACAGGTTCAGGCCCGGTTTTTACGTACACTTCAGAAAAAGACAACTTTTTTTTTTTCCTGACTGACATTATATCAGACTAACTTTTTCTGTTGTCGGTTTTACGAAAATATTTCTACTTGCTGAATCGTTTTCCACAAGAGTTTGCTGGGATATTTTGGTCCATGCCTTCCTGACAGGGATTTTTGACGGCCACTCCAAAAATACTTACTTTGCTGCCACTTATGGCAGCATCTTTAGGGTCAGTGTCCATTTCAAAGACCCGTTTGTGCTTCTATATTTCCACGTAGTGTTCAGCCCTCATGATGCCATCAGTTTTTGGAAGTGCACCACTCTGTGGACCCTAATTCTTGGGACAGTTAGAAATGACTTCACTTTCCAATTTCCCGCCTTTTTCATTTAAACCTCACAATGTAAGCATGGAAAATGCTTACATTTTTGTTTCATCACGCAAATGGATGTCTCCCCAAAGTTTAACGTTTTTGACCCTTGTGTGCATTTTCAAACTGTAATCTGACTTTTTTTGTTTTATAGGTGCTTTTAGACTTAATCCACACATACCCAGATAATTGGGAAACCAAATACATTTTCTATGTAATTAGCCCGTTCACTAACACGTAGACTCTAATTATTGAAAATGATTATTAATAAAAACTCTTACCAAAGTGGAAATTTGAGATGTTGGTTCAGACGATTTTTGTTTGTTTGCTTTTACAAGCCCAGCTTCTCTGATACGTTGAGTTATAAAGGAGAAAGACAAATTGGAGGTCAGCTGTTAAACTCCAACTATCCCTCCCAATACGGAGGCACGACGACGTTCAACGTCTGCATACTTGCTTTGACACAATTCCCAACCGACATCTTGTGTTTTATTAACTTTCTATTCTAACACAGTATTTAAAAGTTGTTCAATTTTCCCTGTCTGTCCACCCAAATGAATGTCAAGGAGCCATGGTTAATTCCCTACAGGAAGTTGTTTTTGAAGGATAGTGATTGGCTGACATAGTTTAAAACAGCGATCAGTGGTGTAAGTCAGTGGGTTTATGTGGATGAACACTTTCCTTAAGCCAATCCCGTGTGTGTACAATATTATCTTTTTTAACCCTTCCAGACCAAAAGGAGCGCAGGCGATCCAGCCAAATTCACAGTACCGTAATTCCGCCACAGTCTGAAAAATTCCAACCATTTCTGAAACTGGGTTATTACGGTACCCAGTTTCACCCCCGCTGAGCAGGGAGTGAAAGTAATCTGAGGAGTGACTCTTTTAGTAGACGGTAAATTGCGAAAATAACTTGCTACATATTGAACGTTCCAGTTGTTATAGATAAATGAACAAATATATTTACTCACAGGACATTTAAAGAACTGCGTACAATTAAAATGAGCAAAAATATCCAGGCGGACATTTGAAACCTAGGTCTCTAGGTTGTTTAACTAAGAGTTAAACAGCGTGGGGGTGATACTCATGTTTGTAAAGACCCGGCTTGTTCATCCCTGCCACACAGTACCCTGCAAATTCCCAAACAGTTGGTTGGATTCTCCCATGGTGGCTTCATTTGCATGCAGTTGTTTGAACAGATGAACGTGGCACCTTCAGGCATCTGGAAATTGTACCCAAGGATGAGCCAGACTTGAGGCAGCGCACAGTTCTCTTCCCGATATCTCGTCTGATTCATCTTCATTTTTCCAGGAGATCACGGAGGGAAACTGTGTGCTTAAGCTTGTGTCTTTTTGTACGTCGTATTAGCTGTAGACACCAGAACAGCTGCTGCCTGCTAATTCTCCTCTTTTTGTCAACCATTAGTCAGAAAATTCTGTGCTAAGAGAGAGAAAGACGATCATTTCCTGCCTTTCGAATAAATCAAATGCCATGGGAGAAAAAGCCCACGGGCAGCAGCATCCTCTCCCGTCCATGTAATCAACACCCACCCTTCATGATGAAAGCATCCGCCCAGGAAAGTCTTTGAAAGTGTTTTTGTTTTTTTTTAAGGAGAAACAGCTAGAGCTGAAGTGGTTCACCTATGACCACAAATCATCAAACTGGAGATGGAGGAAGAGATTTCTGATGGAGCGCTCACATGTCCAGGTCAATCAGATATGGGTGGTGTTACTCCATCAGGTATCAAAACTGCCTTCAGCAGACATAATAATGCACTGGGCCAAGGTTAGGGTAATGTCATGTTTCCCTCAAGTAGCAATTAAGCAATCAAGGACTCTATTACTTTTAAACTGACCTTGAATAGTTTGACTAAGACATGTAAAGTTGTACAGAGAAGAACTAGAATCTACAGCTTAGACTCAAGCAGAACTTTGCAAGCTTAAGAAAAGAAATGATTCAGATCTGAGTGAGAGTAGTGCTCTAAATACTTACAAAACTAATTCAAAATGTATGTCTGGGACTTAAGTCTCATAAGAAATTAGTTTCTTGTGTCAAGGGGTGAATGCAAGTCAGTAAACTTACAGAAGGGCGTAAAAATCTCTGGCTTTGATTGTAACATTACACACTATATGTTTTGGTTGTCTGCAGTCGTTCTTAATGATATATACCAATGTAAGGAGTCTATTGGAGTCAGTTGATCTGTTTTCACCAAGCATCAAGCAATCTCCTGGAGTAAGTGAACAAAGTCCTCACCTCCTCCAACCCATATTCTGCAGTTAAATTATGCAGTTGGTTCATTAAATATTGTTGAATGGGTCAACGAAAGGTTAATATGTGTTGCAGCATCTTAATGACCATCAATATTTCTCTCAAACTGAACTTTGCATTAAATAATCTTTGACGATTAAAAACAAAACAAACAAAAAAAAACACTTGACTTTACCCTGACGTCTTTATATCTCGATATTAAGCTTGCGTCATTCCAGTGACAGTAATAGTCCTTCACAATAAAAGCACTTCCTGCTTGATTCGTTTTATAAATCCTACATTAACACATGCTCATCTCATTTCTATTAGATTTTCTATTGCTCATCAGTTTTGAAAATTATCCACAATAGTTGACAATATTGTGCCAATATGAACCTAAAGGGAAATGTTGATTTCATCCACTGGAGATGTGAGACTAGGTCTGGATTTGTCGGCTCCTTTAGATTGACCCTGGACAGAAATCAGAACATTCTTCTAAAGGTAGTGCTGAAATGTGTTTTACTAAAATGTTGACTTCTGTGTGGCATGTGTAGGGTTCAACCAAGAGTGGATTTTCTCCATGTACTCCAAATTTGATGCATGTTGGATTGATTGGAGGATTGAGGTTGGACTACAGTGTATGTGTACGTGTGAATGGGTGTTTGTCTCGTGTCCTCCATGAGTGCATATATAGACAGGCTTCAGTTCTGACAAAGACAGAAAAAGAGAAAAATCACTTCGTCTTTTACTGGTCAACTTTTATATAGCCCTGTGAAATATGCATCAGTTTGAGTGAACGCTCCATCTCCTGTTGTTGACAAATCACAGAGAATGCAGTATTTTTTATTTATTTTCAGGGAATGCTGTAATGATAGGCGTATTAATTCATCAACATCGAGTTATGTCAGCAATCTGGTTTCTGATTTAAGACTCCTGCTATATTTCGCATTAAAGCGCGCAGAGAGTCTCGTTTCTAAACTGAAGCTGCAGGTGTACAGAAATGCCCTGGCTAAATCTGTAAAATAATTTAGCATTTTCATCCACTTATCATTCAGACGGAGAGGAAATGCAGTATGATTTTATTTAATTTTTCTGCAAAGATGCATCTCTAACATTGTTCTGCTCCAAACTCTCATGGATTTTCTTATAAAGTCTCTTCAGTTAAACAAGAAAAAGTCTCAGCGCTCTCCTGGGTTTAGGTCATTTAGAGGTCGAGGAAAAAAAAAAAACCCTTTACAAACTGAAATTTGCATCAAAGGCTGGTTGTATTTGGTCACCATGCGGATCACACATACATTTTTAATTTGATTTTTGGAGCTGCGTCATTTTAATTTAAAACTCCCTCCTTAATAGTTGGAAGCTTAGAATGAGGCAGCCAAGCAAGCTGCCCTGCCATCTGTGATTGATGATCGTTTAAAGGCCGCAGTAAAGAGACTTTTATCCATGCTTCAGTTATAAGTAGCGTTGTCAAACTTAACAAGTTACTCCGAAGTAAATAAATTACGGAGGCTGTTTTTTTTAGTCTGTGAGCTTGAAGGTTTTAATGGAAGTTCATCATTTTGCTCCCATATCATCTGCCCTCAAAACTTTAAGAGTTTAATTTCAATATGATGAGGAGGGATAATAAAAAAAAGGCGTATAGCTGTAAGCATCTTACATAGAAAACAAGCTCTCCTAATGTGGTTGAGCCCCATGGTGCTTTATTTCTATTGTTTAATTTTGTCATACAGGCCTAAAATATATAACCATGTGCCTATATTGCAAAATTATCTCATTTAGAAACTTTTTATGCACTATATAAACTGCTTTCTCCCCCCTTTTGAACAAGCACTAATATTGAAAAAACTTATACTGCTGCTTTTCTGACTTCCTGTAGCAGTTAATTGTGCTGCAGTGCTAGCAATGCTAGCTGGAGCTTAACTGTTGAGTTGAGATTCTGTTTCAGGTGTTATTTTGTAACAACAGCTTTTTTTTTGGTAACATCAGAATCAGCTATAGGTTGAATGCATCAGAGGCAATTGCACACTTCACTGGGTCTAAACCTCTCTAAAGGATTCCTCTGAGTCAAATTTCTGTGCATTTTAGAAGGTTTTTGAATTTTTAAGCCCTAAAATGTTATGTTACATCGTCTTCAATGACAGTAGCAAGCAGATGGAGTGAAGCACAAACCTGAACCGCTGATTGTTTGACATAAGGGACTCAGGTTTATCGGATGGACTGTGGTACTAAATCAACAACTACAGCTCTGTTCGATCTTCCCTCCTCCATGCTCTTACCCTGTGAGAAATAACCAATGCACTTGTCAAAACTTTTCTGAGCATCTGTGCTGATTTACCAGAAGACAAATAAAACACTTGCCATATGTTTGTAGGGTATGTTTTTTTTTTTTTTTTAAATCTGATTATGCAGTGCATCGTTATTGAACAACTATAAATGGCATCTCTGTACATTATTAATGAAACTGTTAATGGTATTTATTGTACATGCAAATTGCCTTTTGTGTTTTTTTGTTTTTTTTTTATAACTTTCTGTAGGAAGATTCACCCTCAGCCAACCGGACAAAAAGCTGCTGAAACGTACTCTTCTTAATTTGTTCAGGTGTGTTGGAGCAAAACATGTAGGCTAATGTTCCCTGGGGACCAGGAGTTCACAAAAAAAGCAAAAAACTTGCAGTATTAAATGTTAAACTGAAGTTAAGTAAACTAAAGCTTGCTCTGTTCAACCAAACTGACTGTGCAAGCTGAGTTAGACAGTGTAGCATTTTATTTTTAGACATTATTTGAGGATAGGAGGCGCTAATAAATACAGTTACCATACATTATGATTGAATTTTATCTGAACAAACGAGGCATTTCAAAGAAATATACAACATATCCATAGACCAATAATAAACCCGCTGATGCACACTCCAATCTTCTCTGTCTAGAATTTTACACACTCGCCATGGTCTTCTGGATTCAATTCTCACCTTTATTGATTAAGTTTGAAAATTCTTTCACGTGGGAATGTTTCTGGGATGCCGAGGAATCTTAACTCGCTCAACTAATGCATCCTGATGTGTGGGTAGAGCACAAAAATGTAAGCAACTATCAAATGATGTGTGAATGGGTACACACTTTGTGTTTGTGCAACAACATCACAGTCCGTAAATAATCAGATTTATGAAGTCTATTGGTTTTTATAATCCTTTTTGATCCACCCTTCATTGTCCGGCTCAGTTTTCTACTGACTAGACTAGATTTGGCGTCAACTGATTCTCCCTCTCAGTCACTCCAAGTCCTGGAGGAACAGACTCCAGATGAAAACAGTATTTTTTGCAAAGCAAGTATCCATGGATAGGTCTCACTGAGCTTTATTGCTGACATCTGACATAAATAATTCACTGTGTGAGACTAAATACCTTTTGTGGGTTTCCCAAGAAAGCTTAGTCCCGGAGTTGACTGATTTTAGTTCGACATCTGGAAGTAAGAATGTCTCTGACAGACTCTGAATATCTAAATATCAGTGTTATAAAGTAGCCCATTGGAACAATGACAACACATTTCATGGTACAATTTCAATGCCACTGGTTTTTATGATAAACAAACAAAGCGATGCGAAATCATATCTACATACCTGGTCTCAGTAGTCTGTGGAAACGGGTCGTGATTCTTCAAACTTTCTCTCGTTGCTTGGCTTTTGTTATTGACAATGATGATCAGTCATCGATGTCATACAACTCTGCAGTGTTGTCCCAAGGAATGGTATTTGACATAGAAATACACCCTGGAAATGTAGAAAATTGTTTACATCACAAGCCATGTCAGTTTATTTAAGATAACATAGATAAATGTGTTTGAATAAAATCTTTCCAAATAAAGTTTTCCCACAATCAGCCTTTGGAAATGTTAAACTAACCATTTTAGATGTTCAATGAAATTGCTGGATGAAATAGAGAACTACTCTTTCTCCCCCACTTCACACCCACTCTCCAACTCAGCCCTGTGACGAAGCCCACATCAATTCTTTTCAAGTGTCTGCAGAACCCCCCCCCCAACTATCTGTTAAATCAGTGCCATTTTTTCCCCTTTTTTTGTCCAGAGGTCCTTCACTGTCAATATTTGAATTGCATACCACAGAATGCCCTAAAGGAGCTGCTGAAAGCACAACCACTCTATAGATTACAGTTCTATTCTTTGACAGCTGAAGTACAACTTCTAGGATGTGACAGCTCGCTTATACCAGAGCAACTTCGTTTACTAGCCTCACCGATATATATTCCTGTTAGAATGCTTTGAAAAAGTCAGCCCGCACTTCAGGGAGCAATCTTTACCCCCGAATCTGTTTTCCATGGCTTAAAATGCGGCTCGAGTGTCCTGTGTGAGTTTTTGATTGACAGCGCTCGCCGTACTGGGGGGAGGCATTACGGCTCATACAAATTGATGGTCAGATTCTGGGGAGGTGGCACGGCTGACCTGCTGGCTAAGCACTCTAACAGAATAACCAATAAGAAAGTGTTAATAAGGTCCTGGAGAGCAGAGCCTGGGCCGTGGCACTCATTAGCAGAGAGAGGGAGGGAACGGAAGAATTATTGTATTCACGAGGAGGGGGAAATGACCGGGCATCTTTGCCCCGTGCCTCATCTCATCTCCCACGCGTCTTCCCTTGAATATCGAGTAGTGTTTAAAACGAGGACAGAGTTAAATAATTGTAGCTATCTTTCAAAAGAGCAGTGTTTCCTTGTCCTCTCCCATTAGGGGCTCACTGGGTATTTCTAGGTGTCCTGTGTTAGATGTCTGTTATAAAATTCAGTTTGAAGAGGAAGTCACTGCGTGGTAGAAAGTCGCTTGCTGAGCCTTTCACTTTGTCTGCTTTATGGCCTCTAAAAGCCAAATCTGAGGACATATCCTCCAGCAGGATTTACTCTCAGGGACCAGTTAGGGAAAGACGGGGCACTTTCAAAACAATTGTTGCGTTATACAAATAATAGATTAATAAATACTGAAAGTTCTATGACTTGTAAAAGTTGTTGATGGGGATATGTTACAGCAAAGGTTTCAGGAAGAATTTTTCTCAAAAGATCAGATGGAAAAGGTTTAGTCTAGACCTGCGATTGTACAGTATTTTAAATTATTTAGCATGATCGTTCGAATCAGGATTTATCCGTTTTGCCAGTTCTTGCAGCTATTGAATGTCAGTGCATTGTTTCATTAAAGTTACTCAAAGGACCTTATTTTTTCCAGAAATCAAAGGTTGTAATGACTAAAACTGAATTACAGTTTTCACATTTATTCAAAGGTTTGACTGAAAAACTGTCTTCTGGTAGACTTCCATAAATGTGTACATTGGATTGCATATACATCTGTGGGGGCCTTCCAGTCAATTCTAGGTTGTTTAACATATCGGTTTTCCACACTGTGTAGTACCTGGGGGATTTTATATGCCGCCAACGGTGACTAATTAGTTGGTTTAAGGTCCCACAAGAACCCTAAGTTCAAGGTGTACACGACTTCCTACGTTTATGACTGTTAGGGAGTAATAAACATCAGCTATCATTTTACCTTTATTTACTCAACTCAAACCCCCGTGTTCATTTAGAGGAAACTGAGATAATAGCTCTCATTGGCTTTTACCAAATTAACACTTTTCCAAGCACCTTGTAGCTATTGCAATTACCACCAGAGAACAAATATGTTGAGGTCAGTGAATGACAAAACTCCCCAGATTTTCTGACAAGACCCTTGGGAGTCCTGAGGAACAATAGCACTCTCAGATAGCAGTCAATTACGGTGATGTGAGATGTGGCGGCAGACAGAGAAAATGACAGCTGGAAGACGGCTCTCTTATCATTGTCCTTCTGTTGGGGCCACTTTAGAGCAAGTGAAGCTATTTGTCTGGCAATGTGCTATCCTGGAGGGGAAAAGAAAGACGGCTTTTATCTCCTAAGGAAAAGACGAGGGAAGAAAGGATGATAAAAAAAACACCTCAAAAAGAAAATAGCAAACTTAAAAAGTCGAATTAATTCAAGAGAATTTGTTTGCCGAGCATTGCACACAAGCAGGTAGTTTGGTGGGTTGATAGGCAGACAATGCTGTTGTGACGTTTGCTTGGGCACAGTAACATTGTCTTAATGCGCCGCATCAATCAAGACGCTGCCCAATGCACAGCGTGGCAACTCTTATCGGCGCTCATTAAAGTAAGCACAGATATTTCATGCATCGGTTGGAATGCAAGGACTTTTTCATGCTAATTTCCCTCCTTCCGAATCGACATTCATCATTTTTGAGCAGCGGGGTTCTATACACAAATAAAGCGCCGGATCGGACTGAAATCAGTCATGTGCTGAAGCGTCACACCAGTGGATTGTTTTGTTTGCTCAAGCTTACTTAGCAAAGTCAGGAGTTTCATTCTTGTTTAACGTCACTGTGTATTGCATTGAACCATCCTCCAGCTGAAGGGAAGGATGGATAACTCTTTTGTGCTAACACGTAGCTATGCCAGTAGAAAGTGGGGCCGGTTCGGCATTCTCGTTGTATGCTAACATCGTTTCTCTTGTGTTGTTTTTGGTGCTTGTCCCGAAAAAGCAGACAGTAGAAGTGCAATGTTGGGAATAGTTTAGAGTTTCTATGCCCAACATTACCTAAACACTCAAGCAGAGCTGTTGTTGTTTATGTACATTAGCAGTGATGTGGTGCTTTTCCTAACATCGTGAAGCCCAGGCGGAAACAGATGTCTAGGAAACCTTTTATTTGTTTTGGGAGCCTGGAGAAAGTGAAGCTAGGCAGTTTTGTGTGATCTGGCAATACTGCAGGAATGAGTGGCTCAGTGTTGGACCTTTCGGGTGAAAGTCATCCAATGATAAAATACCATAAGTGTACGGTGTTTTCTCTTCCACTTTTCAGTAAGCCCATTTAATTTGGACATATAGGTATTGCAGGGAAAACTGTATTGTTTTATAACTATTACACTCTACAATCCTTCTAGCAATGTTAATATAAGGGTTTAAGGACTATGTAATGCTGAAAAATATGATTTTAAGTGCATTTTCAGGAGAGGTGTGTGTGGGAATTTCAATTATTTTTAGTTAAGAAACCTGTTTCCACATGAGAATATTGAAGATAAAATTATTTTGTGACTGCAAATAATTTCAAGTCTTTATGTTTTTTCCCAGGTGCAGGTGTAGGTTTTCTTCAGCCTACAAAAGGGGGAGAAATAACAGAACTGCGTTACGTTACACTAGATATAAAGCTGAGGAAAACACTGACCCTTCTGGTACCTCCTGTGGCATTTCATTTTAAAAGTTTTCAACAATAGAAGTCATACTCATTCAGTTTTGAAATAACTTTTAGAAGCCTTGATATATTTTGGTTCTGCACGGTCTCAAAGAAGTTCCAGTTCGAAAACATTTACAAATTCTTGTGAAGGTGTTTTCTTTTCTTCAGGTACGCGTTAGCATGTTAGCTTACCTTGCCTGTCAGTCATTGACAGGGAAGTGAGACCCTGCAAGGAATAAGCACGTTGAGAAAATGGACAGATTTTGTACGTTGGTACCACGACTTTTTTTTATCATCCTTCAATCTAAACTCTGCGAAGTCTGGAAATCAAGTTTTTTTTCTTGTCCTTCAACTCTTCTCCTGGTAGCGATCTCCGGATGGAAATAACTTTTAGCACCTTTAATTCCTTCCGCCTCCTTCGTCGCCATCTTAACCTTCACTTGGGGAAATCCATAAGAAAAGTGACTCAAAACGCTATTAAATGCTCTGCTCAGAAATCAAATGAACTTGTGAACTTTTAGCCTGAATATCAATCCCCTTGGACGGTTTGCCTCCTTCTTGCACATTTTCTCGCAGATGAAAGGAGGATGGTTGCAGCGGTTGAAATTTGTTTCGGCCCTTTGAATTTCAAGCCTTTTCGCACAGAGCATTTTTCCTCCCCTTTTCTGCATAAGTGATGGGATTTGAATCCAGTGTGTGCCTTTAATTGATTTTTTTTTTTGTTATGACCGAATGTGAGCAGTGAGCACCCTCTCTCATTAAACACACGACAGCAGATCTGAGAGTTGCTAATCCGTTGCTAAAAGCTTTGAGGCTTTGAACGGAAAAGTCCTTTTTTTTTCTGCCAGCCACCCCTATTTAAAATGCCTTTAAGTCCCGGCTACGCATTTAATTTACACAGCTGCAGCTGCTTGGATTCCTGTTCTCCAGAAATACCTTTCACCTGTGGTTCTCAGCTGGTGTCGCTCCCCACCAACTGAGAATCCAACTGAGAGAGCATAAAGACGGCTAAGCCCGACACAAGGGAGGGAAACATCTTATAGACACACCAGCGAAATACCTAACAGACAAAGATTTAGCGACAAAAATAGCTGACCTTTGCCTACAATAGTGTTGAAAAGCTTGACATTGCCCTCTGAAAAGCTGTGTCCTTCACAGAGATGCCATGAGCGATAGAAGGAGGAGACACGAAAAGTCTTTCGCCGAGAGCAATTTCCCAAGTACTTCTAGACCAACCTGGTGAAGCACCGATCATGGCGCTGGCATGTTGACCTCGATCGGCTCTATACCAGCTCCCTGCAGCATAAAAAACAAGTCACACACTCATCTGTAATCTATTATTCATTACGAGGAGGCAGAGACAGAAACTGGGAAAGGCAGATAACTTGGTTGCATCTTCCGCCGTCCGCCCCCACCCGCCGAACGCTATTGTCCAGAGGCCATTGTGTGGGGAAAACAAATGGAATGATTGCCTTTTGTTGTACAAGAGAAGGAGAGACTTCGTATTGTGTGCAGAGTCTGAACGTAGACTTGCCATTCAGAGCACACGAGTTACGGCTGCCGGTTGCATCGTGCAAATACCGATGCACGGGAGGGATCAAATTAAAATTTATCAGCTCTGGGTAGGCATCCATCTCAAAATCCATTTCCAGCCGATGAAAAATTGAAAAGGCAAAAGGGGAGTGTGTGTCTCTAGTACGGCGCAAATTTGCACCATCGTTCCTTCTAGATTCTTCTCATTGATTTTCTTTAGGCGAACTCCAAAATGTGTTGGTTGTTACCCTGCTGGGACCAAGGAAGAGTTTTTTTAATGTCGATTTCGTCTCTTAAGTTAATACATGCACATTTTCAATGCTTTATTGTTAAATGCAAGTGAGCGCAAAACTAGGACAGCATGGACACGCAGCGTTCCCGGCCATACGAGTTGATGTCAGGACTCTGTTTTCAGGTTTTTGCTTACAGTACAACATTAATAACCCATGTGTGCACAAGCACTTATTCCAAAAAAAACCCAGACACGTCAAGATCTAGCAGCTCAGCTTCCAATGCGGAGGCTGATAAATGAGTCTTGTTTCTGTGGTAATAAGTAATCATTATCAATTTGCATTGGGCAATTGTTTACTGCACACCTAAACAATTTGCTAATTTCGCATTCACAGACGATAAACCATTACGGGGCACCCTTTTCTTGTTGCTCTCGGTGAATAATAGAATCCAGTCTGGAACTTTAAATGCGCCATTTCATTATCTCTGCCACATATTTAGCAGGAATGCCGACACGCCGCGCCTCGCCTTAACCACCTCACGCTGTTTGTTTGGGGGGTTTTTCATGCGACATGTCGGCTGCACGATGAGGGATTAATGCCCTGTCGAGTTTGGCGCGAGGTACTAATTTTAAGCAAAAACACACACAGACACACACGCACACACACAATACGTGAGAGACTTGACATGCTGAGCGGAGCTCTGTGGGCCGATGAAGAGTCTTCAGGACCTGGTAGTTAAAGAGAGAGAGAGAAAGCACGGTCATGTCTACATCTCATAGCTGTCACTTACTCCATTCCCCCACTGCACATTACTGCACACCATTCCCCGGCACTCTCCTCCACCAGAATGGCAAATTGCCTCCACCTTGTCGCCATGGCAGGTTCCGTGAACTAGGTGGGCGCTTGAATTACCGCCGATAGACGCTGCAGGTATTCAATCTGCTAGTTCAGACTGTGAGGGTAATGGACGCAGGGAGGCAGGAGGGTGTGCAGAGGTATTATAATTGAAAGGCCCCTTCTACAGCGATAAATAATGAAGTTTCCCCAGAGGCCATTAAGGGTGGGGGAAAAGAGTGTGTCATATTGAGGAGGGTGTTCTCACACACACATCGAGTGCGCCTGTTAACCCCCCACTGAGTGAGGCACTGAGGGAATATGATGCGGGTGTAAAAACACAGGAGGGGTGGGGCGGGGGTCACTCTCACTGCTTCATCACGTATCGACCGGAACAGGTCCATACATGGTGTAACACTGATGATATCTCAGGTACCATTTGCTGACTTTTCAAGTCCTGATACCCGATAAAAGAACTTGTAGAAGCATCGTATCTTCTACTAGTGGTGTAACAAAATCTTGTGATATTAAAACATAATATTTCTCGTTGAGGTAATTGCCGTCTTGTGAGCACTCTCTAGTTGCTGTCACTATGCGTTTGCCTGAAGAAGTTGGAATAGAAGATGCCCCAACTACACTTCAATCATTTCTTTGGCAGCATTTTGGGTTTCCAGTTGGAACTATAAATGCAACAAAGAGCCAGACAAGACACGAAAACTGTGTAAATAGTGTACAAGTTCTTTAGATGCATAAAGAAAGCACTGCTTTATGTAGCAACCGCCACATAAAGATATGTAACAATCATAACCCACTGTATCAATAGTAACTGGGAAATGTCGTATAGCAGACGACATAGTAAAAGAAATGTTCCAAAGTCTGAGGAAATGAAAACAAATCAGAAAATAAAACATTGTTGGGGTTTTTTTTATTATTTGTGGCAGAATTTATAAAAATGCAAAAAGTCTTTTTGAAAGAATAAATTTGATCTTTGAACTTTTCTTAAAAGTAATATTAAAGGGCGTGCCGTGGTGGCGTAGCAGTTAGCGCGACCCGTAGTTGGAGGCCTTGAGTCCTCGACGCGGCCGTCGCGGGTTCGACTCCCGGACCCAACGACATTTGCCGCATGTCTTCCCCCCTCTCCTTCCCCGTTTCCTGTGAGCCTACTATCATATAAGGGACACTAGAGCCCACAAAAGACCCCCTGGAGGGGTAAAAAACAAACAAAAAAAGTAATATTAAAAGGGCGTGCCGTGGTGGCGTAGGATTTAGCGCGACCCACGTTTGGAGGCCTTGAGTCCTCGACGCGGCAGGCGCGGGTTCGACTCTTTCCTCCTCTCCTTCCCCCTTCCTGTCAGCCTCCTTTCATATAAGGGACACTAGAGCCCACAAAAAGACCCCCGGGGGGGGTAAAAAAAAGAACTAACTTAAAAAAAGTTATATTAAAATCATGTCTCGTCTTGTTTCATGAGTTTTAGGTATTGTTACTCTTCTGTGTTCAGGTTTTTGGCCAAATCTGAATTTCTAGCTTCAGGTGTAACAGATAAATTTATTTGTCATGTAAATTGTCAATCAGAAGCTTAAGTCCACTCATGATGGCAACAGATCGATTAATTTTGGGCTTCTAATGCTTTGGGTCATACTTGTTTCAGCCAGTGATATTTAACGAACAACAGCACCTTGACAACAGTTATCATTATTTTAACAACCTTCTGGTTTAACTCTGACTGGATATTTGAGCATTTGTCTTGATGGAATTGGTAGAATTTGTTTAAAGCTGGTTGGTTACCTGGTACAAACCCAGTTCAGACATCTTCAGTGTTGCTGACATTTGAACTTTCCAAAAGCTGCAGTTTAGCCTGCCTCATCCTTTCTAAAACTGGTTTTGACGCATGTTTGTCCTCTTGGAACATCCAAGTAATCTGGTCTACAATAGACAATTTTAAGCTCTCATCATTTGACACAGACGATGAGAGAGATGGCACAAGGATTGTACTGATGTACCTTGATGATGGAAACTACTCTGTACCTAGCTGACACTAAAAAGCGACATGGAATGGCAATAGACAACTGATACCATAGCATATTCCTTAACCTCCAGACAAAAAAGAAATTGTTAAATATATAGGCATGTAACAAAAGAAATGGATTGAGCAGAAATAACTCGTCCATGTTCAACAGTTACAAGCTTGCCGGCTGTGTGAATTGCATGTAGCTATTTTGTTTCCCTCCCTGTTGCTCGGCTTCCTCTGAAAAGATGTCTTATCCGCTGTCAAAGCCGGCCGCGCACGTCTAACAATGTAGTGACGGTTGTGCAGGCATATTGTAGTTTTGTAGCTTGTTTTGCATAGTGTTAATGTGGCATTCAAAGAATGCGACTATAATAAAAAAAAACTGATCACAGACATACTGTCTAAAGATGGGGAAGAGCTCAGATGTGTCAAGCGGAAAACACGTCTTGTGAAGGAAAATTGTTTTTCGACACACGCGCATGAAAACACACCGTTTGACAAAAAAGCGGTCTGCTATCTCGAATGTCGATTTTTGACTGAATATTTAATATAATTACTGACGCTTTCCTTGATATTATAATCAGGGTAAGTCATATTGTTCACCAGGTGTGCAAGAATGACTTTCACATTCAGCCCACACAAATTCCAACTAAGTGCTCATATTTATCCACTTAGAAACTCCGAGCTGAATTCACACTCCACACATAGAGCATTTTATTCTCAATCAAAATTTGAGCAGTCGACTTTTCCAAACAAATGGTAAATCTGCACAAAGGACTTTATGAGTCATTTAGTCTATGAATGGCATCAAACACGTCACGTTTGTGGTTCTCTGTCCTCCCATAAACTGTATTCTAATAAGGCAGCATATGCCATGCTCTCATTCATCCATTATTCACCGAAAATCTTCAACTGCATGCTCAGAAAAGAAAACTTCCCATCAAATATATTGTTTCAGATATATAATGAACAAAGGAGAAAAGCTACTTCTTGCAGATTGAATTATGGTCTAAAAATGCCCCTTATGGTAACAGAAGTGTGCGCGAAAGCCTCACTGAATAGCAAACCACTTAATCCTCCACTCAAACAACAACAAAAAAATGTATAGTGGAAATTTGTCTGAATTTAACATTGAGCAAAATGAAAATTTAACGTCATGAATAAGGAGGGCAAATGTATCACGGTTTTTAATAATAACCAGGTTTTGCTTCAAAGTCTCTAAAATAAGCAAAAAGTATAATTTGGGATGTGATAACACTATAGGAAGGCTCATAAATGTGATTGGCAAAAACAATGGTATGGTGAGTTTGCTTAATAAGTGAGACATAATGGGTGATGTCTACATTCTGCAGACTACAGTCATTGAACACTCAACATCCACACTTGTGCGATTCAAAAGCCAAAAAGGGAACAATAGACTGTAAGTAATTTAATGTCTGGAAGATGTTTTTTGTTAAGTCCAAAGTGAAGAATGTTTACACTCAAGCCTCTTATTGTGAAGATTTGCCGAACATTCTGCGCTAAACCCAGCATGTTTTCTCAAGACCAGTCAAAACCACAGCTGAAAATCACTTTTTCTGGTGCAACTCGGTGTTAAACGTCTGGCTCCAAATGCAGTGCAACAACTATAATGTTATTTTTACAACTAGTCTTTCACTAGTTTAGTCTTTGTCTTTTCGCTGGTCTTCTTCTCCTTAGACTTGACTTTAGTCCCAACTCTCTCAGGATCTCGCCTTGGTTTTGACTAGTACTTGGGTTAATTAGTCTTGACTACAACACTAGTAAATTAATTTTAAAGCAATATTACCAAGATTTTTAAAAAATTGTATTTAAACGTTTTGTCCCTAGGCTGTAAAGTCTTAAAGTCTTCATTCCACATAAGAACATAGTTTAATGTTGCTAAAATGGTTTGCACTAAGTACAATTTGCTTAGGTAAAAACAATCTTAAGTTCAAACACTGGTTGGTTGTTTCTCACACCAATTAGCCATTTGAATGTGTTTATGTGCAACACTGATCATGTGATCATTTGTATCATACATTAAAAATGTCCAAATCCATCTATTTTCTGAACTTCCATTTGCAAAAATGCAAATTCTACTTTTAGCTAACATTGCCTGTTGGAGTTGTTTTAAAGAGTGAATGTAAGACATAAGTATCTTCGGTGTTTTTAATAATTTAGAGTCATTGTCAAAACAAGAAGAAGAAAAAAAACTACAACCGTCTCCATTTGTGTACCTATGAATATGTAGAGTACACACTGCTGTGTTGCAAAGCAGGCAAACTTAGTTTTCTGTTCGGTCAAAAGTAGCTGCCTGCGGTGCGTCCAGATTGAAAGCTGGTCGCCTTCAAATCAGCAAAAAATTAGCCACATGCTGCAGCATCTGACAGATACGAGCGTTTCAGTCCTCCCTCCAACCGAGTGCTGGAGTTTTCTGTGTCTTAATTACCTCACATTTGGCACAGTGAGCTGCAGCGCTACCGGGGGCCATGGGGAGTTAGGGACTCAGCCGAGACGCGCAGGCAGCGGTTGGTGACAGAAGCCAAGGGAGGACGCAGCAGAGAAAAGGCTCCCAGCTATCATGCCTGGGATGACAGAAGCTGCGGTGGAGGGGGCCCCGAGATCCCCAAGGAGAAGCGAGAAGAAAGAGGAAGAGCTCGCTTTAGGGAGAAATCCCCTCAGGCGCATATGGTGGGATTGAAACATCCATATGCCGTCTTGAAAGAGAAGATATTGAGTGTGTCAACACTCTCAGTCACTTGTTCTTTCCGCTTTGGAGATGCCATGTACTGTCTGGTTCCTTTCATTTTGCACACAAATCAAAACCCTTGAAGGAATGCTGATGGCGGTAAAAAGGAAGATAAGGGTGTTACAAGAAGAAAAACTAAGAGAAACACTCAAATTATACTGGAGCCACAGTGTCGTTTCATCAGACTCTGCTTGTTTAAGACAGACTAGCAGCGACACAGGAAAAGTTAAATGAGTTAGTGTTGTTACACGAGCAAATTGTACTCAAGTTTAAATTTGTGCTCACGCTTGAAGGTTCTCTCCTCAAACCTCGTCTCTAAGATCCATTTTTGTGCAAAAGCTTTCAAAAAAAGAACAAGGTAAGCTTCTGACAAAATGTTATGAAACATCAAAGGTTGCAATATTTTGTGGATCTCAACAGTGAATCGTGTAATGCTGCATCTTGTTGACCATCTTTTAATAATTGTGTTTAAAGGGAGGTGTAACAGTACATTCTGCTCACAAGATTAGAGGACACACAATATTGGAGAATGAGACGTTTTTAAGCAATATTCTTGGAAAAAATCCCTCTTCTGTTTTCATAAACAGAAACTTCATAAATCTAAATGAATCTTAATGAGTGTTAGAGTTAATATCAAAATAAAAGTTAAAATAAAATCAGTGTTAGTATATTTTACGAGTGACTGCTAGTCGTGGTCTTGCAGTTGGAAGGTCACTACTAAGAGATGCGCGATATTTCGACAATAACATCGGTATCGGCCGATGTTAGTCAGCCGATATAAGGTCGGTGTTTGGTCCTGCAGCACAGGGATTGTGGAGAGTTTGTCTGAAGCTGTGGCGAAGTCAGCTGGGTGGTCGTTTAATTCAAGGTGTCAAAAAAGTAGTGAAATATATAATATCGGTAAATATCAGTTGTCAGTCATAAATTTATATTAGATATCAGTATCGACCCAAGTTTTCATATTGGTACATCCCTAGTTTGATTCACAAATGTGTGTGTGCATTTGTGAGTTAAATTGGTGAATGTGGCTCGAGTGTGAAGCATAATTAGACTATCACTAGGTAAATTAAATCCCTACACAAACAAAAATAAGTTGAGTTAACATGAAGCTACATACAAACAAGGTAACAGAATTAGCGCAGTAGTTAGCAACTAAATTGACCAATTGCAGTATTCTCCTGGTACTAAAGATTGACATGTTTTATCTTTTTTATCACTTTTTTTTTTATTCCACAGGGTATTGTTGTTGCGCAACACCCCCCCCCCCTCCTTTCTGTCTCTCTTCTCTCACTCTCGTACTTCCTCTTCTGAGAGGGGAGATGTGCTACCAGCTCTCCTTCTAACGGGTTAATTGAGTTTCCTAAATCTGCTGGGATTTACCCTGTCCAGAACTGAAGTAAACTCTGTTTAAGCTGGTTTCGAGAAACGATTCGCCTGGTTATCTGACGGCCTACATCCAGGTGTCCCACCCTTCTTCCCCCTGTGAATTAGCCAGACTGAGCAGCCTACAGCCAACTAGTTTCACAGAGCACACCTGTTAACGGTCGCTCGTTCTCTATTTTGCAACTTGCATTTGTTATTGAACCAGGTAGGTTTTAGTGACTCGGGCGAGTCCCAAGGATGATGTTTTACATTTGGGCTACCAGCAACCTAAAAACATTTTCCACTTTTTCCTCTCCAGAATCAAACATCACAGCTATTTTACAACCATCAAAGAACTTTAAGGTGACTCATTAACTGAATGTCCACAACATCTTTTAGATTTTCTTTATGCTAAATATTTTATTAGTAAGGCATTTTTGCAAGGGTCAGTACAGCTTAATTCAGTAGCAGAAATAATCAAATAAGTAAAATCAATCATCTAGTCTATCTTTCCCTACTGCTGATACTGAGAACTAAAAAAGGGAACCTTTGAGAGAGACGGACGGAGTTTGGTGTTTCGAACCCCAGACCTGGCTTGATGATGAAGAAGGTGCTGCAGCAGGAGGAAGATGTTGATCGGCGAAGGCAGGGATCTCTGTAGGTCTGATGAACTTCTTCTCCGCATGGATGGTGAGGTCACACAGGACTTGGTGCTGGCAGGAAGGAAGGCACCAGTTCTTCTTCTTTGTCTTTGCCTTTGTCTTCATCTTTGTCTTTGGGGTCTGAACCCAGCCGATGAGAGAAGTGCGATTCGAAGCCACGGGTTGTGGGCCAGACGGGTTGGTCCCCATGAGCGGGACAGTCTTCGGCTCCGTGGCCCCGGCTCTTCTTCAGCTGCAGAGTTCTTTGTCCATCTCGATCTTGGCTCGAAGCTGCCCGGAGGATCCAACGAAAGGTTCCTCTTTTGCACCCACCTTTTATAGGGTTTATCTGTCTGCTTAGACAGATGATCTCATATCCGTCACTGTCTTACAGACATTTCCTGATGTCTGTGCTAATGTCTCAGGGTTGCTCAACCTCCTGTGTCCCTTGCCTGCACAACCTTTCACCTACTCTCTACCTCCAACATATCAGTGATGTTTAATTGCAGTTACACCTTTTTACACCATTTCAAGTTTAATGTCAAAATCACATTTATCTCACATTTATTTTCTTTAGCTTCTCTGATTTAGCATTCATTTATGATTTTATAACCATAACTTATTAATTATCCTTATTATAATCTTAATGTGAGTTATTACAGATGTTTTTCTGAAAAGAAACCAAGAATAATCCATGATTCTAATTATTTGATACCAAAGTTACAGTTACTTGTTTTTCTTGTAGGTGTTCTCACAAATATAAGTGTAAGTATTATTACAAGTAAACCAATATTAATATAAGTATTTTACTTTGAATCTTATCCAATTACTAATAATGTTTAGATTTCATTCTTTAAAACTTTCATGCTTTAAACTAAGGAATAGTCTCAGCTATTTTTATAGATCTGCAGGCTGGAAACTTCCTCTTTTTCCAGGAAACCTGCTTTTCTTGTTTAATGACTCTCTCTGACTGACTATGATTTCTTATGATTAGATAGAAAAAAGTAGAATTAAAGCAAAGTTTGCATGAGACAAAAACAACACACACAACTAGATTTATTTTATTGACACTTAAGTCTACTGTTGGGCCTTGATATCACTTGAGTGATTCATTTTAAAGATAACTTTATTTATTATTACTGTTAAACTTAAATCTCCAGCATGGGGAAGTGGGATGAGCTCGGATTTTCTTGACACCCCCTCCACGAGGTCAGACCTTTCACATGCTGGGAGTCCATCACCCTCCCCTAGAAAGAGAAGAAGTTCGTCTGGGATGTGAAGATGCAGATTCTTCATCCTCAGTTTTCACAGAGGGCTCAGTGTAGTCATCAAAACTCCACTTCTCTTGACAGTATCCAAAATGTTGCCGCATAAAACATTTAGAGTGACTGGATCTTCTTCGTAGCAACTGGTCAAGCCTGCGGCACACACCTTCGTAAAACACATCCATATTAATCCGCTTTGCTTGGACATTACTGCACTAGAGGGGACATCCTCACAGCAGCTGCATGGCATTCTGCGAGACAGAGTTTGACTGGAAATATTGTGGTATTTTTATATTGCCAGGTCTCGTCTCATGGGTTTAACAAGGAGTCAGTTTCCTAAAACTATCGTTAAAGTTTCGTCTCGTCTTGTCCTGGTGAGGTCGGTCTCAAGTACCGTTACGTTCCATGAGCCAGAGAACTTACTACGCAACAGCTCAAATTATTAATAATCATAATTAGACGGAGCTATTAGTGACTTTTAATTTTTCATTGAGTTAATTTCTCAATTTGATTACATCTAACTAAATTATATCTGGCTGCGATTTGGCCCTGCATAAATAATTGAGTTGAATTTACTACAGACAAAACGGAGACTCCCCTGTTGTTATGTTCTACGTAATGCTGTTTTTTTGTTTACCTGATTTTTAACGCCAGGCCATTTAGGTTGCCATTAACAACGGAGCCATCCAAACGGCTGAATTAAAGTTTTGCTAAAAGACGTCGAGGCACTCCGGGACGCGGAAATCTTTCACGGACACTTTAGTTTTGTTTCAATTTAATCATTATTTACAATCAAATCAGCTAGTGGAAATCTTCCATTAAACTCAAATCCATTTAGATAGCAAGACATAAAAGACTGCTGTGCGGGTTGTATACCCAAGCAATTTCCAGACAGTGTTTTTTTTTTTTTTTCCTCAGTTGGTTGATATTGGAAAAGCGCAAAAGGAGCCCACTGTGAAAATGGAAGCCTGCAGCTGTGGGCAATGAACTGCAAAGGCTGACAGCGAAGCACTGGCGGTGTTGATGTAAAATCTGTGCCTGTATCTGTGCTACGAAACACTCTGCCACCAGAACCAAGCTTGCTTGCTCAGTCCTTTTAGTCCTAATAGTCAGCTGATTGTGAGCAAAGCATGCATGTAAATGTGATGCAGATGTGAGGCATTATGAAACACATCTAAACTTGGACCTCTGGTGGATGTATCACCCCCATCACTAACCATTTGACAATATGGGAAACCAATATGTGCCTTCCAGTTAAGCCAGGAAGGCACATATTTTTTCGGAGATGTCAAAAAAAAAATGTTGTCACATGACTACCTCACAGGTTAGATGCACCACAGGTTTACAGAATTGTTACAAAATCTATGGAAGGTTGAGTTGAATGTTGCAACAATGACCTAATGATAGCATTACTTAAGCTCACACTTCGTAGTCCTGTCTGCATGAATGTTGATTCACTCCCCCCAGCATGCTGGATGGTTGACACTCAGTGACTCTGACAGTTCACCCTACTTCCTTTAATAATCTGTTTAATCGTGCGCATGCAGTTTCAATCCCAGACAGTCAGCTGATATAAACAAATTAATCAATAATATAAAGACGAAATAAAATGAGATACGTCACATCAATGTAAAAGTGACAAAACTTTTCTTGAATACTGAATTCCACATTCTTATTCCCAATGTACACGCACCATATAAAACAAGACCATAATCAAAAGCGAAAATTTGATTTGTTTCTTCACATGAGTTTTTTAATACCCCAGCACACATAGAAAGATAGGATATAGCGTGACAAAAGCTGCATTTCTATCACAAATAAGCACAAAACTTTGTCAGTATTGCGCTAACGTCGAAAAACCACAATTTCGGAATTACATTGCGAAATTGCAATGCAATCTTAGTCACTGTATGTGACTAAGATTGTTCATGTGATAAGTCATTAAAAAAAGTCATGTCACATCATCATCTTCCAACTACTTCCTGTCGTCTTCTTTTTCATCTCCACCAGTAGTAACGTCCGGTTGTTGATCATGTGACTCGTGCAATGCGAAAAAAAGTGTTTCCATTTATTTTCAAAATGCCAAATTTTGCGATTATATGGTCAATGGAAATGCAGCAAAGTAAGAAGTGCTTAGGATTTTCTGTGTCATTGTTCTTCAAGGCACAAAGCTCAATCCTTCCCCATTTTAAACCAAATGAGATACCTCCCCTCTTCTCTCCCCCGCTTCCTTCATCCCTCCTTGCTAAACTGCCTCGGCTCCCTTGATGTGGCATTGATCTGTCTTCTCAAAGCATTGTTAGAGCCAACCTGACCAAGCACCATCAATATTGCATCACATTCAGTGAAAACAGCCCAGAACTCCTTTGCAGGCCGTCCAGGGAAATGTAATAAAATTCCTGCCTGTCTTCATTCCCTGGGCGAGGAGAATCACATTTCACCAAAGCTCAACCCTTTGCTTTATTTTGTACAAGTGAGGGCAGAATAACTTACACCCCTCTTCCCTCCACACACACACACCAAGAGGTTAGGTTTGAATGTAACGGAGGAAAAAAAAAAAAGAGTTCCTGCATTATTAATGGGCTCAAATATTAATTAGCGCTCCCCTGTAATTAGCATTTGGTCCTTTCATCACCCTGAATCGCCTGCTCAGAGGAGATTAAATGTTTGCAAAAGAGCGAGTCAATATTTGCTCGCGACTAGTCGAAAGAACTGTCTAAAGAATTACCCCCGGAGCGCTCAAACTCACCTGGGTGACGCAGGGAAGTGACGCCGTCCAGCTCTGTCGGAGGAGATTCGCCCGCACAGCGCGCCTCTTTTCCGTTTCCGGCCACGGTGGGGTGCGTTTGGCAGACACGGCGAACCTGCAGAGGTGTGGAGATATTAAATAGAAGCCATGCAGCTGCCTCAAAGCTCCTTTGGGAAATATAGTGGAAAAATGAAAAATGTTTCCAGGAGGAGGACGTCTACTCTGTTGGTGGCTCATTGAGTTCAAGTCTTTAAGCTAGCTCATTAGCTATTTCAGTACCAACTCTGGTGGTGCTGGCTCACTTCTACCTTACCTTCAATTCATGGCATGGCTTCTAAATCAACAACTTGCCATGATTGGGAACCCTGTGGCGTCTAGTAATTGAACGACGATTATGAGAATAGTTGGCGTTTATGACGACACGGGCTACGACGTCAGAGCCAACTGAACGAAAACAAAGGAAATCAATGGCAGTCTCTTCATTCAAAGCTGGAGCAGCTAATCTTCTCTTCCAGTGCAGTGACCTCAGACTCTATTTTTAGGACTTTGTTTGAGTAGGGATCATTTTTCCAGCGGCTTGAAGAGAAGCTTTCACTAGTAGCACATTTGCTTGGTCTAAGCTAAGGCATGCGCCAGAGTGATATAAATGCAGATTGCAAAAACGGCTCTTTTGAATTAGTTCTGTGAGAAACTCCTGCATTACTAATCACTTAACAAAGCATGACTAATGCATCCTGATTTGTTTGGATTTCTTTGTGCTGTTTTAATGCAGCTATGGACATTAGACTGTATCGCCACACAAACATTTGATAAATGCACATAATTCTTCGGTATTAGAACTGATTAGTTTTTTTTTATAGTTTGTTTTTTAGTTTCATTAGGTGTAGTCATCTCACTGAAAATACAATTACGGAAGCAAATTAATTTCTTTTTTACTCATTATCATAAAATCTATGAGTTAAGATCAAGGAAGAAATTACTTAAAAAAAGAAACCCAGCATAAAAACCGAGCATTTCATGTGGTATATCAAACATAGCAAATGTAGGGTGTCTTTTTAAGGATGTTTGTGGTACAAACAAAATTTATTAAACTTTGAAAGAAAGGAGGGTGGAGACAGAGGAGGAAGACATGCAGCAAATAGACCAGAGCCGGGAATCGAACCAGGAGCAAATCTGTTCAGTGCTGTGGACTCTCTCTTTGGTGGGAAGGGCTTGATTGAATAATTGGCATGCTCTTCTTTTTCTTAGATGTGAATAGAAACTTTTTTCTTTTCAAAATTGACACTGCTTTTAGATTATTATCTTTTGAAAGATACATACCATGTTTTTCATCAGGAACCAAACTTCTGGATTGAATGACAATAATTTTATGTCTAAATCTGTCAGGGGTATGATTAGTTTACTGATGGGAGTTCAAAGTTGATCCCATATAATTCATTATTTGAAAACAAAAAAGCCTTTTATTGTTTTTCACTTTAATCATTTCTGGTATCCCTCAGTGGTTCTGACTCAAACACTCCAGCCCAACTGGATCTTGCTTTATGTGTTAATTGTTTTTCTTCCTCTGGAGAAGCCAGATTAAAAAATAGCCTTGGTTCACATTTGTTCTTTAAGTCTCTGTAGTGTAATTGTTTCTTGAATTTTTTTTTAATATTATATCTTTATGTTTTTGCAGTTATTTTTTCCTAAAGGAGTCAGTGGTTAGGTTTAGGCTTTTTATTTAGGTCAGAGAGATGTCAGCTTTGTTGGGTGCTGGGAATGGCACCACTTCATATCACTGCTAACTTTCCATTAGCTATTATTGATTAGTATTAATGTTACTTTATCAATATTTACTGTCAGTCATCTTTAGCAACATACTTTTTGATTTGTTTCTTTGGTTTTAAATTTTAACCAAAATTGGGGGCTCGTCCGGGGTAAACATACTCACAAATTGGGACTACTTGCCGTGTTTTAAATATTTAGCTGATTTTTGGAAGTGAAACATTGATCCTAATGCAGGCTTTAGTAGTGTTGATTTCTTGTTCTTTTATGTACATGCTATATTTTATTGAATTTTGATTGTCATCCCGGCTGATTTGAAATGCTCCCCGTCAGAACAGGGCAAATTTCCTCTCAGGATCTTTATAGACACGTTGCTCCCTAAACACCTGTAGCACAAAGACTTCTGGGAAAGAGACAGCAGCAGAGAGAGATTTCTATATTCTCCAACCTGTTCCAAGATGGCTGCTGTCTGTCCTTCAAGACGTCTTGCCCCTGACAGCTCAATTCATCGCCATGCACATAATCCATTATTTTAGCCCATTAATTGAGCCCCATAGTAAAAGATCAGGTTGGTGGTAGGGGGGACCCTCCTCGGAGAGGGTTTTGTCATACAGGAGCAAGCATGGGTGTCAGCCAGTGGCCCACTAATCACTCTATACTGTGAGTAATGGCTATGAAAGCAATCACAGTGGAAATGCATCATCTCTGCAGACCCCCGATCTATCAACCTGACTCGCCCTCATTTGACTGAAACGCGTGCCAACATGAAATATGATGCTTTGTCAAAGGCAAAGGGAGCACATTGGCTCCTGAGCTGCAGAATGTAATAATTAAACACACCCATAAAGACCCATTGTATTTCATCCAATGACATGTACGTGGTACGCATTTTCAAAGCGGGTCCCTGGGTAAACATTTCGTGCCCGGCTCCAGAGCTTAATTACAATCCGTCCTTAGTTTATGGACTTACAATACACTAACAGTCATTTTCCACTTCAGTCGTCTTTCAATTAATTTCTCCACATGATATCAGTGGAGCAGTGTCGAAAATGGGGAAGAAACCCCTCACTTGCAAGCTATCAAATAACCATTTGTCTGGAAATTTGATGTATTTTGAGCAAACAAATGCCACAAGCAGAAATCCTTGACTAACCAATCTTTTTAATGGTTTGCATTATGCAGAGACAAAAGAGCAGCTCTCTCTTTTTTTGTTTTCTTTCTTTTTTTTTTTTTTTTACAAATCTTGCATTTTCAGAGATGTTTGTCGGATTTTATTTTGCACTTTATACCACCTTGCAATCCGCTCTCTTCTCTCCTCTTGCATGCCTCCCCAAAGTGCCTCTGCATTATGCAGCATGTTTGTTTCAATAGGCACCTCAGGTTTTTGCACAAAACCTCGACTTGATAGCTCAGGAGGAAAACAGACACTTGGGCAAACTGGTCAGAGTTGACGTGAAGAGCAACTGGTTTGTAGCCAGTAAAAAATATGCAAATAAATGACTTCCGTTCAGAAAATAAGATGTCGGTCATCCAACACATGCAGTAGTATTCATTTGGAGAGAAATGATTGCTGCGTCTCTGGAAATGAGTTGTATAGATTTTCCTCTGAGCTCAGTGAGGGTTATTACTTAATTAGATCACAGAAAGTCGCAGTCAGACATCTCCCGTACCCCCAGCCGAGACTTCGCCTTACGTGCTGGTTGAATAGTGATCGCTCAGCAAACCCTTTGAATTAACAGCCAGATGTAAAATTTAAGCTAACAAAAATCATGCTTTTCTTCACTTTCTGCCTTTCTGCTCTTTTACAGTGGGGTGAGGGACCGTTTTCAGTAAATATTCCTCTTCACCTTCCACTTCTCATTAGAAACCATGAACGACAGAATTAAAAACACATTATGGTTCCATGACATTTAGAGTTTTTTCATTATGTGAGCTTATAAGTAATTTGTGGGCTCTATCGAAGTTTTTTTTTTTTCTTCAAATCTCACACTGTTGTCTTCAAAACATTACCTAATTCTTGTGATACAAATCAAATTATTTCCCAGGTAACAACTATGTCAGAACCAACTCAGAGCTTGGTGCTTGAAATTAAATTTAGATAATAACTGGAGCATATTTTCCTCAATTCGTCACTAATTTCTCTGGCTTAAAATTGGCAGCAATCATCCATAAAACTTTAATGATAGGTTCGACTCAAAGCTTATTAAGTGATGAAATAATTAGCAAAAAAAAAAAAAAAAAAGCCTGCCTTTAATTTAATATCATTCCAATCTGACCTGAGCAAATACAAAACCCTTTTCAAATATTTTTTTAGTAAAAGGAAAAAAAGTTAAATAAACCAACCTGGCACTTTGTAGTTAAAAGTAAATCCATGAAATGTGAATCAACTGTGACTAACGAGACTTTCTGGAAAGCTGACATCGGTTTCAACCCTGTAGACTCTACAACTCGCTGAAATACAACCTGTTTCGGAATATAAAGTAGTAATATGAAGAAAAAATAATAATATTGGGAGAGTTCAAAGGCTAGAAGCACTTCTGATCAAAACAGATCACGAAACGTCATCCAAAAACCATCTTGATCATCTGCGAGACTTTTAGGAAATTATTTCCTTAACAAATGAAATCAGTTAAGTACTAACTTTGTATTTACTCAGGTTGTCTTTGTTTGATGATCTGAAGCATTTTCAGTGTGACAAAAAAATAAAAGATCGAAGAAAAATCTGCAAAAGCAAAAACCTTTTCTCTGTCCACCACTGTGTCGTCAGGCAGTTTGAAGGAGCGTCCTTCAAACTGTGGAGATATTCGGATCCCATTACCTCCTCACTTCTGGCATATAGAACTTATTATGCATATGCTTCCACTTGCATATATTGTTACGAACACTGCCATAAAATGACTCATTGCTTCCTGTGGCTATTGGAAATACAAACATCCTCCGTATTGTCAGCATCAAAACCATAATAACTTACTCACTGCAGTTACTCTCTAAATAGGTTTTATAGTGTAATATATTGTAATGTGGATATAAATTGGGTGTGTGTGTGTCTTACAAAGTCCTTTGAGATGATTTCTGTTATGAATTGGTGCTTTATTAATGAGCTGAATTGAGTCTTTTACCCGCAAATGCAATAAGTAAAATAAGTATTGAACACATCAACATATGCACAGAAATGCATTAAAGGCCTTGTGGAAAGGCCTGTAATCCTAACTTTCAAATGTCCGCCTGGATATTTTTGCTTATTTTAATTGTACGCTGTTCTTTAAATGTCCTGTGAGTAAATATATTTGCCCATTTATCCATAACAACTGGAACTTTCAATATCAAGGAAGTTATTTTCGCAATTTACCGTCTATTAAAAGAGTCGCCCCTCAGATTAATTTTACTCCCTGCTCAGCGGGGGGTGAAATTACCGTCATAACCCGATTTTGGCTGAAAAGCGCAACGTCTCCCCTTTCAGAAACCGTTGGAATTTTTCAGACAGCGCAAAGTGTGGCGGGATTACGGTTCTGCAAATTTGACTGGATTGCTGGCGCTCCTTTCGGTCCGGAAAAGTTAAGACTTCTGTCTTGTTTGGAGTTTCATACTCATTTCGTCTTCAGATTCTTATCAGGAATATTCTGGTATAGCTCCCCATTCGTCCTTCCTTCAATAACATGGATTCTGCCAGTAGCATATGTTGTAAGAAAGCTCTCACCATGATGTTTCTACCTGCAATCTTCACTTTTAGCGGTGTGGTGTTTTTGGGGAGGCAGTATTCCTCCAAACATGTATTTTTTTTCTTTTTCTTTTTGCAGTGACTAGAGTTGAGCCAGCTTTTGCCTCATCTGAGCAGACTGTACTCTACCAGTGTTTCACTTGCTGCATCAAATGTTCTGCAGCAAACTTTGATCCAGCTGCATTAATCATTTTCTTTGAACAAGAGGAGTCTTGTAAAGTGAATAGGCATTCAGGTTGCTGAAGTTTCATGGGGAAGGCCGTACCTGCTACTTCCAGTTCTTTCTGAAGCTCCCTGTCAGTGCTCTGCAGCTCTTCCACGATTCTTTGGATTATTATTTTGACTCTTAAGTCAGAAATCTTATGACTCTCGTTCGGCTGGTTTGTGATAAAATTATGTTCTTTCCAATTCAGGATTGCAGCTCCAACAGTCTTCACTGGAACTGAAATGTTCCAAATGTTCGAAAGTATGTTTTGCAGCTTGGAGACTTTCTTTTACCAATAGTGCAATACTATGGACTATTGCATTATGAATGTTCAATGATTCATCCTTGAGTCACTATTTTTTTCAAACATAACATCTTTGTGGACTAAAGGCGTGAATTACTTGGTTTGTTGCCAGGCACCTTGAATTGCTTGTCAAAAGGAAGTAAAAATGAATTTAGTGTGAAAGATGTTGACATTTTACACTTATTTTACCTGCATGCCTGCTGATAATACAGCAAGATGCAGCCTGAATGTCTGATGCTAAAAATACATGCTACCAAATGTTGCACCTATTTTGAGTTTTTTGTGGTCACAATGTTGCACACTCTGAAACTGTGATGATGATTGTGATTATATATGTTGTTCAGCTCTAGCTCTTATCTAAGCTTTTGAATATTTCCCCTCCTTTCTACGGCTAGTTTAAAAGTTAATCAGCTTGCTATGTCTCTTAGCCACCAGAAGGGGGTGCTGTACCTGCCCTCTCTGCTATCTGTTCCAGAATATCTGCTTTACCCAAACAGTACAATTATACCAGTTAATGTAGTCTGAAACGTAATAATCTGGCCCACTACAGGTGTTGATTCAACTTGATGAAAACTTTAAGCTTTAATCTGCTCCAGTTGCCATGGCAGTCAGAACTCTGATCGTGCCATGTCCATCAAACTTGATAGCAAGTCAGAAAACCAGTTGGATTTTCTAATTAATCTAATAAATTAATTCTTAATATGAAAGCTGGTTGCCTTTAAAGTGCTTATGCCAAAAATAAAATCCACCTTGTTTGGAATTTGGCACAATTCATGTTAGATCTGACAATCAACCTCCGTTAATAAGCATGTTACTAACCGGTTTCAATGTATGTATTGAGAATTGCAGTGTTATTAGGTTAAGGTTATTTCTTTCAGCTAATAGGACAATAGTTTAACTTGCTACTGAATCTGGCAAACATTCTCTGTCATTCAAAGTAAATAAAGTGTATTACAATACCAAGGTTTATTAAGGTAAATTAATACTAGAGCTGATCAATTTATATTTAAAAACTGCAGAAATGTTTTGCATTATTGGCCTAGATGGTCTGTTCACTGAGCACAACATTTAGTCCACGGGTTTTCTAAAGCCCTCAGCACAAATACTGATGGTAAGAGCTTTTAAAAACTTCTCCTGTCTCTGCGGTATGATTCATTAAACTGTTGGTAGCTAAAACGCTTAGACCTTTTATAGTTGTTGACCTGGAATAAAGAGGATGTGTCCTGTCGAAACGTAGGGGTAGAAGAATAACTACATCTGCTTTTACGCTGGCTCATCGATGCCAAACAACAATGACCCTGTGTTTGCACAGAAGCAGCGGCGTACACTGGAGATTTAGCTGAGCACGAACGCTCTGCCACACAAGTACAGTTACATTTTTATCTCAGAGTTTTCAGTTTCCCCAAAAACAGGTAGAAGCTAGCAGCAAGTGGAAAAGAAATCCCTGTGGGTGAAGGTGTGTTTCTTCCACATCATTCTGGTGGTTATTCTGGGATTTGTCCTGCTATGCTAACAGACATCTTCAACCTGGAATGAAACATTGTCTCTTTGTAAGTCTGAGGTTAAATCATTCTGCGTGGCTCTCAAGGTGCTTTATTTTGAAGGGACCTATGAGAACCGACAGGTTTAAATCTTGAATGTTGCTATGCTATCCAAACTGGCAAAGATTCACATTATTAAAACTTAAAGACTTGCTCAATTTCTTTCATAAATTTGCTAATAAACAACATAAACATCTTTGTTCTAACATTTGTTATCATTTGTAACTTTTTAAATTAAAGAGTATCCTTGAATTCCTTGGAGATACGCTTAAGGCTGCGTTCACACTGCAGGCTGAAGTGACCCAATTCCAATTTTTTTGATGTAATGCAATCTATATCTAATCTTTTCATGATTAGATATAGATCAGGTCGGATTCTTTTACAATGCGACCCATATCTGATACGTATCCGATTCAAATGCGACCTAACGTCCAGGTCGTATTCATCCGAACTGAACGTCACCGATATTCGACCAATGTCACTGTTCTGCTCCCTGATACACGCAAGCAGGGAGAGAAACAACAACTATGACGGACTATATGAAGAGTAAGTTGTTAATATTCTGGCTCCGGTCAGACAACAACTTCAAATATGTAAGCTATGCTCCACCGTTAGCCTCCATGTTTACTTCCGCAAACACTGAGCACTTCTTCTTTTTATGACGGTTGGCAAAACACTGAGATGGCTGACACTATTGCGCCCTCTACTGTGCATGCGGGACACTTTCAGGTCATTTGCCCATACAGACTGCATGAATACATACAGGTGACATACTGTATGTTTGGCAGTGTGAACGGCCCCAGCAAAAAAAATCCGATTTAACAAAAAATCGGAATTGGGTCACTTCAGTCTGCAGTGTGAACGCAATCTAAGAATCTTGGTGACATAAAAAAATTAAACCATGATATCATTCATCAGTACTGAAGCTGAAGTACATCAACTTGTCGCTGAACTCTGCTGCAACAGAAAAGCTTGCTGGACTTTACCCAGGGGTAGTTTTATCAGAAACACCAATGATCCTAAAGAGAAGAGTTCAGAAAAGTATTGCTTTAGCTAATGTTGTCAGTTGTTGACTGTTGTCACACAGTTTCCCCAATTGCATCTGGTCTTAATTTAGTCCATCCGTCCATTTTCTAACACCCTTGTCCCCAGTGGGGTCGGGAGGTGCTGGTGCCTATCTCCAGCTAACGATCCGGGCGAGAGGCGGGGTCACCTGGACAGGTCGCCAGTCTGTCACAGTCTTAATGTAGTCAAGGCTCCTATTAATACAGATTATATCACTTTACTAAAATAGTGGCCTGTCATTTTTTGCACAAGTGATTTTCTTTTTTTGTGTGTGTTGCCTAAAATATCTTTTGGAAAGAAAGAGATCGTGATGTTTTTTTTCAATCACTTTTTACCAAAAATGTGAATTTTTTAACTTTTATTCATTTTTTTGCTAAAAAAACCCACCTTTTTGATAAAAACCCTCCAAAACAGCCCCCCCCCAAAATATAAGGGTCAAAGTTTTGGCAATATCAAATTGTAATTCGCTGCATTAAAAATACTGTCACGGCGGATCAGAATGGATTGTATAGAAATCTGTGTTGCAATTTCAACCCCCTTGTTTAACAATAGTAAAAGATTACGCACACCTGAGACTACAAAAAATGAGTATTGTACTGAGTCATGTGGAAGGTGATTTAATTTGCATGATACCCATCAGTTTTTGTGATCATATATTCAAATTAGCAATCTCTGCTTAATTTACCACAACAAAAACACAATATATTTTTATATAAAAGTTTAAGCAGTAGAGGGTTAATAAAAAATAATAGAAATGATTCTATCACATCCTGTCACCTATTCAAGCAATATGAATATTGTTGGCGCTGCATTAACGTCAGGCTTGTTAATGCACATTTGGCAGTAGAAACCCCCTTCCTTTTGGAGCAAACAGGAGGATTAAGTGTGTGACTGACAGACTCCCTGTGTAATAACTACAGCTTTCTGGTAGCATGGCTGAAAAGCGGCATTAGTTCGGCGTTATTAGCACTCGGCAGTGCGGGTTGGTTTCTCACGTCCTTGGATATCATTATTGCGTGTCGCCAAAGAAAAGTCGTCGCGACGAGAAAACAATTTACTCTCCTTCCAATCGCGATCAAATATTAAAATGCCAACGTATGGCGCCATAAAACGTCCCCAACAAAGTCCACCTCACGATGCCCTCTCTATTGAACACGCAGGAAATTAATCACAATAGCTGTGATTGTTCGGCTGATGTGACCACTGGCACTTTTTTTTTTTTTCTGGAAATGTTAATAAAGCCACGTTGAACGGTGCATTATTCTCGGCTGGAAGTCCTTCGCCCGTGGCTGCTCACTAAATCTTGACGACTTCATTAACTCATTACCATGATTCATGGCGTGCCATGCCAGCGGCAATTAAAACACGACAGAGAAGAGCGGCGTCCTTGGGCCCACGGTTCCGCTCTCGAGACTCTCACTGGATTTTAGCGGGATGATTGACGCATCAATAGGGACCCGGGTGGACGAAGCGGCTTCAGTCAATACTCAGATGCGTCTCACTCACGCCCCGCGTCAGGAACAAATTGAGCACACCTCGTCAAGTGCTATCAGCTTTTGTGCTTTTTGGCAGCTGTTCAAGCAGCATACACGTGTTCCGCTGTATCTGGGGAGACTTGCACGCCTTTTGAAGGTTTTGGTTAAACTCCAAAAAAAAAAAAAAGAGAAAGAGAGAGAAGGAATTACGCTTTTGACGTACGGAGGCAGGGAAGAAAAAAGGATCCAAAGTGAAAGTGAAATCACAGATGGTCGGAAAGGTGACCAATATTCCCTCTAGTGCAGAGAGGAATTGTTAATATTCAGCCAAAACCTTTTTGTCATTTTAGTCCCAATTCAAGCAGGAGGCCAGAGGAGATGAAGGGGGGGGGGGGGGGGGGGGGGGGATGGGCAATTTCAATGAGTATGTCGAGGCTTTAATTCTGCTCTCTCTGGTGTCTTTTGTGGAACACATTTCTATTCATAAGGCCAAGCCGTTACAGTCATGGCAACGCATACTTATGTTCACTTTGTAAAAATCCGAGCAATATGGTAATTAAAATGCAACACTGAGCTCCTGCCCCCCAATGCAGTAATAAAGAAGCCTTTATCTTAGTAAATGACTGACAGTTGGTTATAAAACATAAAAAAAAAAAAACCCTTACATTTCTATCTTTTATTTCCTCCCCCCCATGTGAAGGCAGTCCTCCCACACCTTCTGCCTTTGTGCTCACTATTGTTATGGCTTCATTGTTAATGAGTTTAGGTTTAACTGGCTGTAATGAGTGAAGACTGGAGCCCGTCGAACCTGATTGTGCTGTTGAATTGGGAGCTGGAAGCTGCACGTCGTCATGCGCTGGTCTGCATCAGCAGAGCCAAGGAGGATCCCGTTTAGGGGGGTCACGGTTCGCCGCGCGTCTCCGCTGCAGCGGCATCAGGTTTCATCTACTTTGGCTGATTGGTTTTTAATGTGAAAATTACTGTTAAGCAGGCGTTGACTGCTAAAGCTGTGGCCTCGTTCAATTCTCAAACTCATCCAGTTGGCCATCTCTTGAGCTAATTCATATTCAGCTCTGGAAAAAGTTAAGAGCCCACTGCACTGGACCCCATTGAAAACCTCATGGTTATTCCACCAAATATTGATTTCTGATTAAACATTAGTATTGTTGTTCCTAAATGAACATTAACTTGTTTTCTCTGCATTATTTGAGATCTGAAAGCATTGCATTTTTATTGTTAATTTCACTATTTCTCATTTTCTGCAAATAAATACAAAATTTTTGCTGGGAATTTCAGAGGCATCTTGTCAGTAGTTCATAGAATAAACGAATAATGTTCATTTTACTCAAACATAAACCTATAAAGAGTGAAATCAGATAAACTGATCATTTTAAGTGGTCTCTTAATTTTTTCCAAAGCTGTATATGTGTATATATACAGAATGAATTTCCACTTTCACAGTAATTGCATTGATTGAAGACAAAACTAAGATTCTATTGTGATAACTTAAGTGAAAATGTGGCATGCTTTTTTGAGCACAGTAAACCTGTATAGTGAGGTTCTGCGGGTGCTGAACCAGAGTTTGTGCTTGCTTCTAGGTTAGAAACTAGAAGCAGTAGATCTGCTCGTAAATTAGCAAGCGGCATATCAGCACTCGTGGATTTTGTCCCCACGTTTAAATAAGTAATTATGAACGCATTTGGGGTAGGGCATTTAGGGGGCGCGCAGTTCACCACCACATCCAGGAGGAGGTGAACTGAAAGGTTTGAGGAATGCTGTATTACCTGGTAGCATGGGAAAGTAAAACACTTTGCTCTATTTATCTGATAACTTCTGCATCCACTGGTTCTGCAGCTGAAGAAAGAACTGGTTTGAAACCATCATGGGTGGGGCTGCTCCCGCAAAACACCAAATAGAAGTAAAAGATTTGCAAAACATTGAAGAGTGCTGACTGAGGCATTAATGGTGAACACAAGGACATAATTACATATTTGTACAGTGGACTTCCAGCTTAGGGACCACATTAACTAACTATCCATTAGTTTAAACACCAAATATACCATATTGTGCAATAATACACACAGTGGAAACTGTCTTGGTAATACCAAGGAAGCTAAAACTCACGGTCTTCCTTAACTGTGCTGAAAGAGAAACAACCAATCAGCACTAAGGAAATGAATTCTGCTCTTAGATTGGCTGGTTTGCAAATGTCAGCCAATTGCAAGTAAAATATTGCGGCCGGCTTATTTCAGCTACACCAGTTGAATTTTCTTTAGAATATTTTAGATCAATTTTTTCAAAATCGCCAAGAAAAATCCATAAATGGAAAGATTTCCGCAAATGATCTGAAGTCAAGTTCCACAGATAAATCTGCGAATAGTTGAATCTGTGAATACTAAACCACAAATAGGCGAGGAATGAACCGTTGAGCTGCAATCTGATGAACACAGGTCCTTTCTGGAGATCTTTAGAGACAAAGTTTAGTTTGATTTAAAAAAAAAAAACAACCCAACAACATAAATAAAAAAAGCATGAATTGTAATTTCCTACCTCAACTGAGTTCTCATAGTGGCGCTGTCAAAGAGTTGATGACGTAACGCTGACCAGACCTTCGCAAGGGAGACGAACGATGGAGTCACATTTCGTCAACAAGAATCTGAAATCCTGATTTTAGACAACTAGAAACGTTTAAACCAAACATTTCAAGATTTTACCAAAAGTATAAAAGACATTGTTTAGACGTATTTACAACGCTGCAGCAGAACCGTCTAGCTCGACTAAGTGAATAGATTTAGCCAAATTAACCAAGTCAATAGTTTGTTCCAGGGCTTCACTAACTTGTGTAGTTTGCAGCAGTTTGCAGGAATATTCATATGATCAGAGTTAATGAAGATCTCAAGCTATTTAAAGACTCAAATCTTTAACCCTGGTGGTTCAGGAACCGACCAGTTTGAGTCGGCATGTCTCAGTTACCTTTTGATAGTAGTCATGTCTTAATAAAGTTCTTCTTAAGAATCATTTTTGTTTAGCTTCTTTGGAAACTTGACTATTGGAAGGTATGTAATGTGGAAACCTCTCGGGGCAGACGCTGAAGTCTCCTGACCTGCTTACAGATTCCATCGTGGGTCAAAAATCATTTGCGTGAAATATTTTGCAGCAGTCGAGCTGAAGTTTGGAAGCTTAATTTGTGTGCCGTGTCTTCTCTCCCCTGCCGTCCTGCAGCATAATTCTCTAAAATGAGTATGTGGACAGAAGATGAGATATGATTCTTGGAATTAAAACAGCATTTTGTACTTTGATCATCCAGCAGTGTGTGAAGCGATGAAATAAGAGGCTCCTCTTTATCGAATCCTTGCTCTCTCTCTCTCTCTCTCTCTTAATCTTCCCCTTGCTCACTCGCCCTGCTCTATCTGAGCTTAGGGGATTGCTGGATGAGATGGAGAGTTAATGAAGAAAGCCTTTTTCTCTCCCCTGCTAAAAGACTGGTAAACTGCAGCAACTTTGTACTCTTCTTTTGTTAATCACGTCACGATCAGCTTTCTTGCTTTATGGTCTCAACCCCTGAACCAGTTGAGTATGAAAAATTTCACGTCGTTACTTTTAAATGTAGAGGGAGCAAACCCCAAACAGCCGCACAAGCCGCTCTAAGCGGGTCTTCTAAAGCAGGCTGAGACGCTTCATTCCTCTTCCGACAAACAACAAATGTAATCTTTCCCTACGCACCTTTGTGCTTTATATCGTGCTTCACATCATTCTTATGTTTATTCGCACGTGGCCTCGTCTCCACGAAGAGAAGCGAGGTACGACGCTGTCAAACAAAAAGCTGTTTCAGATGCTACCGCCTAATGCGGAGGTCGACGTGGGCTGGAGCTGGCAGTGTGGGTTATGCAAGCAGGGTTCTGAGGGACTGACAGCAATTCCAACACGCCCAGCAGGGGAGCAGCTGTGAGTTTGTCAGTGTGTGTCCCCCGTGTTAAGTGTGTTCGTGTGCGTGTGTGGTGCAACATAAATTACACCTTTAGTCTATTGCACAATAACGGTGCTTGACGTTTTGTCACAATTACAGAGCAGTTTGGGTCTCGGACGTGTTAATTTGTTAATATGCTAATGCTAAGCAGTTAGCAGTGCCTGAAAAAACCCTGTCCGTACTGGTAGCTATCTAGATTGTTTATGCTGACTTTATGACCAATTGTTTGGTCAAAGTGAAAATCTATTAAAAGTCAAAAGTCATCCTAAGTGAACAAACTGGTTCTCCAGCGTCAAACTCATTAACACAACATTCTGACAGCAACATTATTACGCCTGCCTCACACGGCAAGATTTTAAAATTGTGCACCGATTCTCAAAACCTGAGACCACAAAAAAAAAGACTTAAAGTTTGGTTTTAAAGTGTGTGGCGTCGAGCAACACAACATTCCCTGATACGCGCAAGCAGGGAGAAACATTCAGGGAAATCTCACAAAACCTCTCAAGACCAAACGTGAGTTCAACGTAAACAAACATGGCCGACCAGGAAGAAGCAATAGCTATATTTAACAGAGAGAAAGAAATAAAAAAACAAAGACCTCTCTGACGTCCGCCGGACTTTCTGCGTATTGTGCATACAGGAAATGCAAAGCCAACTTAGACGAGTCTCCAAGTGAGAGTTGTAATGCAGCAGCAGCTGCTTGAAAGTGAAATTAGAAAGCTGTTTACGAAAAAACTAAAAGTTCGCCTTCATTTACTGTCACAACAGATGCTTCTTTCTTAAAACACCTTAGTGTTGTTTCTGTAAGTCTGTGGCACGTGGTCACACATTTTGTTTTTTACAACTTGGTTAAAAGCCGAGCCACTATTTTCCGTCAGTGCACTCTAACATGCTACACATCAGTGGCATGAGGTTGTAAACCAATGGAAAAAAAAATTGAAATGACTAAACCAGACATTAAGAGCCTGACAACAATACACCACTGGGTTCCTTCATCTCTTTCTGCTGAGGAACAAAGCTGTAAAACAGTGAACCCAGAATCCTAACAGCTCTTTTCCATGCTACGCTGAAAGCTCGGAGTTATCACATTACGATGATCCATTTGCAGCGATGAATTAATGAACATTTGGTTTGAATGTGGTTTCGGCTCCCAGGCTGCACCCGCATCGTTAGCAAGTGAGAGGTTTTTTTTAAATTTTTTTTTATGAGATTTATGAGAGCTACATGCGCTACATTGTGTGTTAATATGAAACGCAAGACTATGTGAAGTCTCGCAGTCATAAAAAAACATTTAGCTTTATTGCAACATACATCACAGTCTGGCAGCAGCCCCTGGAGTCAGTATTACCATCATGTAAGCCGTTATGTCACTGAAATACTCATTATTATCAATGAAACTCAAATATTGACACTAGATCAAGAGATTTAGCAAAAGGCGCTCACTTTTATGTGTGTAATTTCTGATTTCTGTACTTATTTGCTAAGATTATCAGTGGAAGCAAAACGTGAAGTTGTGAAACAGTTGGTAGTTCTGAACTCGGCTCTTAAAGACTCACCATTGATTTATCGATTTTTGTCACGATAAATCTTGCTGGACGATAAATTGTCCCAGAAGTTATCGCAATGAACGATAATATTGTTTTGAGATTATTTTCAAGAAATATATTGGTAATGGCGTAACAATGCAAGTGCACCCTCTCAAATATCCATACACCTTAAATTCTAATGAACAACATTATCAACATTGGAACTGGAAGACGCTTTAAATATCCAAAAGAAATAAACAAAACAACAAATCAAATGAATTATGAAGTCTCTGTAAACAAAATTGTCCTTCACAAAGCGGGCTGGTTGAGACCAAAGCACCAGACTGAAGGCTTTTGTCGTCTAGTTTTCGGTAGGAAGAGAGATGGAATAAAAAGAGGAAGATGATAAATCATGCTAATTGATTGACTTATTGTTTATTGCATCAGTCCTAGCCTCTTATATAAGCAAGCAAGCGCCACATCATGTTTCCAGTGAAATAATTTTGCTGATATGCCAAGGTCTGCCGCGGAAAAATCCAAGTAGAGGAAATCTTGAAAAGCTGAGCAAATACTGGAAAAAGCTGCGGGTGGGAACGCTGGCAGGTTGATTGGCACTCGGAAGGGATTCTCTTCTTCTCATCTCAGCTTATTATTTTTTTATGCTTGGCGTTGTGTTATTTAAAATGGTGCATTATCTGAAATTCTGAAATTTCCTCCCTCCTTTTATCGTCAGAACTGCTCTCGCTGAATAAGTGGAGGTGTGAGAATGGCACTTGAAAACGCGGTGCCAATCCAGTGAGGCAGCACGAGCGCGCCCCGCTGAGCTGCCAGGTGCTCTTTTATTTGTAACCGCCGTTAAGGTTTCGTCTTTTATGAAAAGTGTTGTACCCTCGGCTGACAGTTGTTTTTGAAGCCTCCGACTTGCGCTTCTCCCCGGGCAAAATAAAAAAACACACTAAACATCGAGAAGGCTGCCTAACATTAGATGGCAACACCGTGAATCGAAACCATCGTTTGCTTATTTGCTGAGGGGAAGTTTTGAATCTTTTGCACTTGTCAACCTTACGTGTTTCTGGCTAAAAAAAAAACTAGGTACTGCCCTTCACAAAACAAAAACTAAGAAGCGTAAGTCAGCAAAGCTTGAGCTTGAGAATTTATCAGATTTTTCTTCCTAAAAAAACAAAACAATAAGACTGGGAGATTGCTGTTTGATGGATCACAAAAGTTTGAAGGGGTTTTTTTGCTTTTGCTTCTCCTGTTGGTTCAGAGAGAATCCGCTGAAATACCACAAATAAATTTCAAGGGATGCATTCTGCGTCTGTTAAAGTTGATGATTTACAGCGGCCTCGTTTCTCACTTTAACAAATGTTGGGAGTTCGCCGGGTTCACCGGGTTCCTTCACTGTAGTATTACATCACAAGGCTTAAGCTGCGCACCGAGCCAAGGACAGGAGAGTCTCTTCTCTGCGGAAAACACTCCCAGAGATAAAACACTCTCCTCTGAATATGTCAGCTATTTATATCTTCACTACTTTTATAGTTTTTCTAATTGACTAGAAATAAGAATGTCTCTGCTACAGACTGGAATTTACTGGCCGATACCAAGTTGCGGTTTTCCCTGAAGTCTTAACCTCTGTGTGTGTAAAATGCCTTAAAATTTCATAATTAAAAAGAAAAAGAAGTGTTCTGCAGGTCCCTGGTTTGCTGTAAGACTTTAGAATCCAACAAAGGATAAAATCCAGGGTATCCCCCCTTAGACTTCAAGACAAGTATTCTTAATAAACTTATTAAACTCAAATAAAAATCTTTTCTAAGAGCTGGATGTATTTGATGCATATTTAAACCATAAAAGGAGTAAATTTTCGCTTTTAATGTATATATTCAAGAGAAACAGGGGTAAAAATGTTTGCTTAAAACAATATGTGTGACTCTTGTTAAGTACCAATTAGAGATTAGAAGAGCATGAAGGTTGAGAGTGTTCATGCACAAAGACGGTTCTTAAAACAATGTTTAGGAACTAGAGTGGGCTTAGATGTGTTTGCATGGATATCTGGACTAATACAGTGATTTCTGTTGTTGACTTGTGCAAACATTTATAGCAACAGTCATGCGGTGTTCTTGCACCGTCCAGGTTATTTCTGTTCTCTAAATATGTCTACATGTCAAAGAGACTTTTATTAAAGGGGCAGCGTTATGCCAAATCAACTTTTTGGAGCTTTACATCATGTTATAATGTTATTCACTCATCAAAAACATACAAGGAGTGTTGCCGTGATTCTTTCATGCATGTTTGAGAAATCCTTTCATCTCCATGGCAACCTTTGAGCTGTCCAAAACGCCTGGTTGGGCTTAAGCCCCACCTTTAAGGTGTAGCTCGTCCTCACAGAGCAGTCCCCCCCCCCCATGATTCTCCTACTCTACTCCTTCAGACTAGTCATCAGCAATTAGCAAACCACCTGGTGGAACTGTGGTTCAGCTAAGCTCATTATAGGAGCTACTTCTCAGAGCAGCGCTGGTAAAGACGCTAAACGGTTAATTATGGAGGATTGATATTGTGATGACTTCCTGAAGGTGGAGTTTCAGAAAGAGCAGGTGTTTTTAAAGAGACAGAGGCCCATTTTCAAAGTGTTAAATCAGGAACTAAAGTTTCTTTTAAGTCATATTAAGCTTTTTTATTTTTTTTTTACATCTGGAGGTAACACAGTTACTTGATAATGCTGTAAAAATGGCACTATGCACCTGGAAAACACATAATACTGCCCCTTTAAGGCCCTGTCAGTTTGCTGAAATGAAAAAAAAAAAAAGAAACCTGTTATTTTCATTTCAGAGTGCATCTCCAGCAAGACTTCTCATAGATGTAAACTGCGCTATAATGGTTCATATAGTTGATAGGTTTAAGGTCAAAACCAGTGTGCTCGTCGTCCTGAGCCACATCTCAGGAACGCATCCTGGTTGCTGTGTGGGAGGCAGTGGCGATGAGACGCTGATGGTAAATCAATAGTGATGGATCAAAGTGTTGCATGGCTGGAGCCCCGTGGTGTCAGGGTGTGTGTGGAGTGGGGGAGGGCGGAGGGGAACAGCAGTGACTCCTCGCCTTTCTTCTTCTCATTATCCTCTCCCCACCTCTCCTCTCGCCCCGTTTCTCTCTTTTCATCTCAAAATCCCGACTCCTCTCTGTCATGCCTCCGCCCCTCCGCCCGCGCCTTAGCAGTAATAGCTGATACCTTGTGTCATGGTGTCAGATGGGATCTGCCAGTAGTTGATGGGAAGATAAAATGCCACAGAATCAATATCAAACCGCTAAAATTGTGCTCATCTCCCTGCTGCCTCCCGCACTCGGCATGTCCAGAAATCTGCTGCTGTGGCCCCCGGGCGCCCGTTAAAGATTTATAAGGGTTAATTATAATGACATTAAGCTCTTGTGCTGTTTTATTATCTAATGTTGGAATGTTCACACATATCGACCGTGTCTACCAGACTGATGTTCTGAATAAAACCTTTTCTGTTCTTTTTTTTTTTCTTGCTCTGACTTCTGCTAACTACTAGCTCAGTGTGATTACATTCTGTGGCTGTAGCTCAGTCTGATCAATAACCACTGGGTTCTGTTTTCTAGGGGAAAAACATTGGCCGGTCCGCTCCCAGAGTCACCATGGTAGGGATGGCTGTTTTCTGTTTAAGGGTCAAAGTTGCCTCAAACCACTTCCTGTTGTTTGGATTGGCTCTGTGAGCCTGTTAATGTTCAGCAGCAGCAGAGACAGTGTTTGGAGGCAGCTCATACCTGGAGTGTTAATCATGGTGCAGTGCCCTCCCATTGACCTCTATCTATTTATCTAACCTGTGTATTCGACCTTGTAAGGTTTAGCTCTCCTGTCTGTGTGATGAACTATCTGTGTTACAGTCTGGTTTGTATGTGCTGGATTCACGGGGTGTAACGGTACAGGAGGATTTTAAGCGGAATTTATTGACTGTCCACAAACTGTTCTGCTTTACGTTCACGGGTTTTGTTCATTTCGGTATTCTCTCAAGAGAGATCTTTTTTTTTTTTTTCTTTCACCCCCCCCCCCCCGAAAATGCAAAATAGAAACAAATAAAATTTGCATGTCAGATATTTTATAATACTTTTTTTTTTCTTGCAAAGTAGCCAAAGTGCAAAGGAAATGATTGATTTGATGTAAAGAATACATAAAAGTTGGAAAAGAGATACACATTTACCATTTGGTTGGCTAAGCCTTCTTTTTAAACGGTTCTGAATTGAATTCGGTTTATATAGCGCCAACACGATGCAACACGTTTCATCTCGAGACGCTTTACAAAAACGTAAATCCATTCCCGTCATACACACATTCAATTATTCCTGGCTATCAAACAATGCAGTAAAGTTGGGTTTATTTTTCAAATTGGCTAAAACGTCATGAAGTGATTGATTTGCAGCGTTCACTCTGCCTATCAGGGCAGGTAGTGAACCTACACAACCAATTGCGTTGTGTCGCTGACTTTGCACCAATCCCTCACACTGAACAACTTTTGTTCACCATATGCTATTTCCCCACATTTGGCTGATTGGCCAGATGAATGCTTTCCTCCTAAATAAATATTGATTCAACTGAAATTTTTGCTTAAAAACACAGACAGTGTTCAGTCGGTTACAGTAGTTCCATGAAGTACTTGGACATGTTAAAACTGGTGCTGGAGGATCTTAGCTCACCTAAAAACACACCTACAGTATCCTTTTAACTTAAGAAAAATGTTAAGAATTTGTGCATGTTTAGAGCTGGTTTAGCTAAAGGCTAATCAACTTTAGTAAACAACAAAACAATCACATTTATTAATTGCTAAGATTTCCTGAGAATTGATTTTTTTCTTCTTCTAAATTTCACAATAATTCTGAGTTTGTTCCCGAGTTAAAAATCTGCATTTGATTGTACGTTCTAAATCACGACAAAGTATTGGTGAGAATAAAGTCGTAATATTACAAGAATGAATTTAAAATATAATAAACTCATAATAATATGGAATAAAGTCATATTACAAGAATACATTTTTAATTTTGTGACTTTATTCACTTATTACTTTGTTCTCATACAAGCTTATTCTTATAATATTATAATTATTTTATTCTTGTAATTTAATTCTCTTGTGTTAGCGTGGCCCTAATACTCCATCATACCAAATATAAATCAGCTATTTACTGAAAAGAAAATCATTTCCTTTGTTCTTATTTCATATGAGGAAAAATGTTAAAACAGACAGTAACCTTGTTTGTAGGCAGTAGCTTCAGTGATGTCTCTTCCTCCCTTGTCTCTCTCACTAACATGATCTGTAAGGTCGATTAAAAGTGCAGAAACCTGTAGTAGCTGTGAATGACTAACCTGGTACCGTGACACCCTTTCTTGGTTTTGCTCTAAACTCTTGTGTGCTAATGTGGGCCTGCCTTCAACACCGTACAGCTGCCGTCTCTCCTGCTCTATTTTCCATTTATTAACTGAATGGGACACTCCTTGAGCACAGATTGGATGGAAGTTGTGGAAAACATGAAAAAGCCAAAACGCACTGCAAGTAAAGCGACGCTCCTGGTGTTTGTTGCAGCCGGCCCACATCGTGTTTAGTCTCTTTATTGTGCTGTGCCTTAGAACCCGACTGGTCGGCCTCATTTCACTCCTCTGTTCTAATCTGTGCCCTCTGAAATGTACGTTTGTTTTTCTTTTTAAAAACTTGCTTCACTTTCTCTGTGATGTCCTGACGCTGGAGTTGATGTGCTAACCTCTGCCGTGCGTGTGCTCTCTGGCTCTGTCCGTCTCAGTGGAGAGGAGGGCTGGTCTATAAAGGCACGGATAAACGCAGTTTTGATGATGTTACTTCTTTTATCTTAAGGAGACATCAGATAAATCTGTGCTCATCCTTGCTTACGATATACGGACCCTCCTCTTCCTCTTCTGCCTGTTCCTCGCCCTCCACCTCCTCTCAAAAGGAAGTCTGTTTTTCAACAGCCTGCAAGCGGACTTGGTTGGCACCTCCGTCGACTGCTGAGAAGAAAAAAAGAAACGGCTTTCGCTGTTATATTTATTCATTCGATGTAACTTACCATGCAAATGCCGGCTTTGGTTTTTCAGGGAGAAAAACCTGGGCTAATTATGTCTTTTGCTGTGACACAACAACTCCGCTCTCCCAGTGGAATGGTTACTTTATTGCCTTCACAGGGGTCACAAGAGTTCACCTGTCCATCGTTTTCCACAACGAGCCGGTCACGAAGTCCATCTCAACGTCTTGCGCTTGCTTCCCCACCACCGCGGACACTATCCCGGCACATTTGTCAAAAGGGAAAGGCGATGACACGTCAAGTAACAACTTGGCCTTTGCTGTCTGGGGGTTTGATTGTGAGTTATGAGATAAAGAGCGATACTTACCAGCGTACCAGATGGAAGCACTTGGACAGGGGTTGTTCCACACGTTTAGAGCATTAGAGTGGTATTGAATTTTTATTTTTTTTTAATCTCAGCTATTCATTTCAACCAATTCAAAACACATGCATTTAGATTTAGTCATTATCCGATGTGAAATATGGATAACCCAACAAGCACGGCCGTTTTAACAAAGTACAAATGATTATGATGGCAAAACTGATTCATCAGAAGGATCGTCTCCATGTGGATAGAAACAGACGCTCTTATTAAATTAATGGAGATGGCTCATTATAGCTGAGAAAACCGATAGTCGTATCGTTTGTTTGTTTGTTTTAGGACTTCTTCAAGAGATTTCCCAACTCAGTTCAAGGAAGTAAATCACTATTATTCATTTTGGTCATTTTTTTTTGTTTTCTTTTTGCTGATATGAAACAGACATGCGCTGCAGTATTTAAAGCTAACCCTGTTAAATACCACATGAGATGAGGGTGCGTAATGGAAACGATGTGCACAGGATTGACTCTAATTCTGCAGGCCTGCTCTCTCGCCGGGGCAAACAATAGAGTAGTGCTACAACGGCTGGATAGCAGACCTGAAAAGACACTCTGTGCAATCATCTCGTTGAGTTAAAGTTGTTTTGTAAGTGCACTTCCAGCACCGTCTTTATTCACCTTATGTTAACGCATAAGAAAATTGAGAAATGGAAACTTCCTTAGCAGGTAAACACCAATGCACTGTACATGCAAGACTGGAAATTAGCATGAATAACTTGGGAGAGGTATACATTTACTGGGATTTAAGATCAATATCATTTGTGCAGCATATTAGCTTTATAATACCTGTCTGAGTGTGAAATGTGAGCATTTTGTCTCAATGGCATTGGCAGATATGAAGCCATGTACTTCTTTTGTAAATGTTGAAAAATTCCACCAATCCACCGCATCTCCCATACGTTAATAATCAAACTATACTATCCAAACAACTGGTTCGCCTCAGGATAATAATGGGAATTTGAACTGAAAGTGAAACTTGTGGCATGCCTTACTTTCTACTCAATTTGGGTTACAGCTTTATGACCACTAGGAGCGCTCAGATTGTTCCAATTATGTTGAGTCGATCTTTTAACATAAAAAAAACAAAACAAGACAGGGCCATTTGGGTTTTTTCTCTACATTTACAAAGCAGAATATTGTGGATTTCACCCCACTGATCCCAGTATACACACAGTATTCAAAATAGAAATGCATCAAAAACAAAACAAATATTTAGAAGACCGACACGACTGGCTTAGCAAAATCTTCCTTCCCCACTTTGTTTTACAAAACAATAGCAAAAACACTAAGAAACGGTACAGCAACTTAAGATCTCAATATAGTAAACATTCAGTATGTGACTTCTGACATTTTTTGACAATTGGGCAAAACTTCAAATAAGCCATTAGTTGTTCATGAAGCAAATTGTTCAAATAGATGGTCAAAATTCAAAGTGCAGACACCAGAATGTATGCTTCTAAAAAGTGTGCTGTCATGACTCTTAATGACAAAATTATACTGACAAATTAAAAAATAAAACCTGCAGTTAAATGGGTATATTTATGTAAATTCAAGCCAATTAAAGGGATCCATAACATCAAATATCAATACAGATATAGCCTCACTATTCCTTTCTCAAGTGCATACGACAGCTTCTGCAATTTTGTTGCAATTTTGATGTGTCATTACAGTCCACAGCATTACATTAATTTCACAAAACTGAAATGCCATACACAGTATGCCACACATTTACAACACGACTACGCAATTTAAAGATATGCTACCCAAGTGCTGCATCAACAAATGGAAACAATGCTGCTTCATCACGTGCTACAATATGCAAACACTTTGTCTGCACTGATGAAGGTTCACACCCTCTGCTGCCGGCAGCTATATTTACTTTTTTTTTTTCAGCTCATGATTCCTTAACACTTGGGAACATTTTTATAGCATTGCATATTTAAACTAACTTAACACAAGATAATGAAAATGAGGTCACATCAACAACAAAAAAACAAGTAGGATTAAGAATTTGACGTAATTGTTTGTCTGTCACATTGTTAAAGAGGAATTCTGAGTCTGACCCACACTCCTTCCCAACAGAGCTTCGGTCCATCGAGGTCTGCAGGTGTTTTATTGATGCACGGCTCTCTAAAGGTCCTGCCGGCTCAATGCAATGAAGTTTGAGCACTCGACTTTGACCGAGCGACAGCAGAAAACTTTTAATATGCAACACTCGCAGAGCGTTAGCTGCAGCGTGATGAATTAAAAATGAGGGTACAAAGAGACTGACGGAGCTCCAGTGCAACTGCCAGCAGCATTTTCAAGTCAGAAATCAACGAGTGAGTCTGCAGGAGGCACTGAAATCACAATAAATTCTCTGCCTCCTGCCTTGATGCCTAGGCGGAGCTGTCACTCACTGCCTTCGTGGAGCGCAGTCAAGTTTCAGAAACCACACTGATGTGTCAACCAATTAGGCTGGCATACATGTTAATATTTATTCCGTCTTAGCTCCACGTAAATTGTGCTTTGGTTAAAAACAGTGGGTGAAGAGATAGCTTATTACAGCGGCTTGCAAATGTTTTAATAGACTAAACTTTATACAAATAAAAATATGAACATTTTTATGTGTATTTTTACCCAGGCATCCCTATGCTTTTTAGAACGACCATCCACTGCAGTTGCAGCTGCACATGTTTCCTAGGTTTCCACATCAATATTGAACGTTTTGCCCATTCTATTTTGCTCAGCCGGACTGGATGCCTGTGAACAGCCAATTTCTAATCTGGACTTCTGACTGGGATTTTCTAGAGCGCGAATACACAAATATTTCAAACTGTTTACCACCTGAGAAAATACCAACCCCACAGCGCACCACCAATATGACAGGGAAATGCATTTGTAAGATAATAAACTTACATATACAAGTGTGACATAAACATTCAAACTGCATAGATCTGTGCATATAAACCTACAATATATATTATCTCTTCTATTACACTTTTTTTTTAAGTGGATACTTACAAAAGACTCAGCAGGAGTCAAATGAAAAGGCTTCCAATATGTTCTACTGGCTGGTCACTAAATATATTTAGTGTTATTCAGCTTTTCATACGTGGCAACCTCTAAAACTAGAGGTGGGCAGATCGATCCACAAGTCAGTATTAGTATGGGATTAATAGCGTGATAAGATTGATATTTTAGTTCCAGATTTCCTCTTGAATTTCTTTAAAATTATTTTTGTATTGTAGTTTCCCAACTCCACAGTAAAAAAAGATTTTTGCTTTGATTAGATCTCATTTTTTGCAGTTTATTTAGTAAACAATCCACACAAATTTGTTTTTCTACTGTTTCCGTTTCTGCTGTGTGAAGATGTTATTCAAATATTTTGTAGACACCTATAGACTTTATCTAAAGTCTGTTCCAGGTTTTAACAAAAAAAAAAAAGGAAATAAGGAAAAACCACAAGAATAAAATATCAATACTTGGGTATCAGTATCGGCGATACTGGCCCTGTAATTTACTTGATATCGGATTGAAATCAAAATGTGCAGTATCGTACACTTCTGTTGAAAACTATGCATCTTGCCTCCATCTCGCATGTGTGCACTACTGAAAAGGTTGAAAGAGTAGAAAAACCTTTATAAGGCTCTATAGGTGTAAGACGACTCATTCATCAGCAACGCAGATCAGAGAAATTAAAGACAGAAGTTAGTGCAGAGATTACACATTCACTGGTTCTTATAGTTTTGGCTGAATGAGACAAATACCTTTGGATAAAAGTCAAGCTTTGAGTTCAAATGGTCATTTTTCTTAATTACAAAGCATTACCCACAGTAGCCACTCAGTTAAGCCAAAATTAGCAGAGCAGTAAGTTCTATTAACCAAACTCTGAAGCTTTATCATCAATGCTGCAATTGGGTCAGCGTTAAGCTTCCTGCTCTGCCAGGGAAATCAATGGAGAGGTGGAAGCTGCTTCTATCCAGGGCCCTGAAGTTTTGTCCCCACTAATCGAGTGAAGTGGGGCTATTATGACAGTTAACTTTTAGCCATTAAATGTGAACACTCTTTGTCAGTTGTTAAATGTCAGGCCCACGGTGGCTTCCGTTGCCTCCGCGTCCTCGGCGGCGAGAGGAAGGCAAGGAGGTGTTACTAACAGCACAGCACACTGACAACTGAGCCGGCGGGACTCCACTATCTGTATTCATACCTGTCACATGGATTTACACACACACACACCCACCCCCATACCCCCATAAAGGTTGTGCACTCTGAAGCCCTCGTGGCAGCGCGAGCTCCTTTTTGGGGCTGTCATAGCTTCAGCATGTTGCGTGGCAGGGCTAAATGAGCAGAATGGCTGCTGGTTTTAGAGAAGGATGCCATGAGGGGAGCGGAGCAGAGAGCAGGCGATGGCTTTCTTATGAATCCGCGGTGGGGGGGTGCGGAGGTGAGGGGCTGAGGGAGCGCTGTGAGGGCTTGTGATCACTCGCCCATGTTGATGGTTCTCTCTACTTTTTATTGCAGCACTCCACCAAATCCTTGTTTTTTTTTTCTCTTATCTGCTTTTTGTCTCACTTTATCCAGCGTCCAGTGTATTTCTGACTCCATAGCCCCGCGCTCACTTCCCCACTGCTCCTCTGTCTGCTCTCGTGTGTTGTTGAGTGATATCAAGCCTTTAGGCTTTTCATTAGGTTGTGTCTATCTGTCTGTAGTGTATTCTAGGCTGTCTGAGTCCACCATGCTACGTGCATTTTGAAGATCTTGGAAGAGTTGAAAGCTAAAACTTTAAGGGTGTTTTTCCCCGATGTGCACCAATCAATTATTTGGACTTTGGGTAAAGGTATACCATGCAAACTTTTTTGCCTGATGCATTTATTGTTTCTTTTAAGGGGGTTGGACAAATTTTGTTGGCAGGCTAAATAATCGCCTTTTCAAATTAGAGTTCTCTCATTTGTAGATGATAGCGCTGGAAGAAGGTTCTAGGTTCAGATTTAAGACGGTGCCTTTCTGAGTGACATATGCATGTTTTCCCAGTGTTGATTTTTCTCTCAAGGCTCATTCACATCGGCCCTGTTTACTCCGCTTTAATCAAACTCTACTTCATTTGTGTGAAAGGTCTAGGAAGTGGTCTGTAGCGCAGGGCATTCTGGGTAAATGCAACCAAAACAAACATGAGAGTCTAGCGCTAGCATTAAAATGACTCGTGAGCTTTTACAAAGACGAAAAAGGAATCCTACAATCGCTTTTTGTTTTAAGTTTTGTGAAGAAGGAAGTTGCCCTTATGTCTTTTTCTGGGGTTTTTGTTTCATTTGGCAGCGCCACCATAGATGAGGGAGGGGAACAACTTTTTCCACTAGTCTGGACAGTATGACCAGCTGAAAATGTAACAAATGTTGCAATTTTGGTCCCCAAACAAACCGAGTCTACCTGACCATCAGGTGTGAAAACACCCTGAAAAATACATATGTCTAGCATGTCAAAAGAAAATCCTATCAGTTTTGTTTTGACTCCATCAGCACCATAAAGCAAAAAGTTTGCAAAATGTGAATGTTTCTCTTTGATCTTCAACAGATTATGGCAAAATAACCCAAAGTATCTAAACAAACACAAATAGATAAAACGTAAAATCTCTACGATGGCATGAAGGTCATAATCTTGACAGCAGCACGATGGTATTTTAGCTCCTTTAAAATTCCTGCAGTTTGACCTGAAAGCAGGTAGAGTACCGCATGCGGGACGTAATTAACAGCTCGAGGCAGAAAGCTGTGTGGCAGCCTCTTGATTGCGCTTTTGATGTTGCGCCACCATTGGCCTCATGGCAGCTGTTTAGAAAGTGTGAGGAGTCTCATGTTCAGAGCCCTGTACAAACACCAGTAGGCCAGTTTATCCTCTGTAATACTGACACGTTGTCCATCAAGTGAGCTTTCATTGCAGGGACATTAGAGTGTGGTCTTTGTATCAAGGGTAACTTTAAAGAGAATGTTGTTCGTCCAGTTTTAACGTCTTGGTTTCCATTGTGCGCTGCAGTATAGTGGAGTTAATTCACCAATGTCCATGTGATATAAAGTTGACCTTTAATGATGTACCCGAGGCTAGAATACTCCTGCATGAATGTAAACACCCTCCTGGGAGGAAAGGATGACCTTTTAAATCATTGTATGGACTTCTTTTGGTTCTGTATGAGATTATTCTCCACAGATATTTGTTTAAACTTAAAAAATAAATAAATAAATAAACGACTCAGACCAACATCATTTCACTGTCTCGTCACAATGCTATCTGCTCTCCCACCCCCGTCAACACTTATCACACACCAGTACCCGGTGGAATAGTTTCCTGTTGTCGCGCTCCACCCAGCTCCCGGCTTCTTACTTTTTCTCCTGTGGGAAGTGGAAGAGTCGAGGATTCTGGCATTTTGCGAGTTTGTTTTCCTGCAAATTGCTTTTACTTGACATAATGAAGTTGACTTTTGGCAACGCACGGGCGCCAAGTCAAACACCCCGATGACCACGTTTGTCTGCATGGATAAATGAGTTGCTGGCAGTGCACCACCTTTCTCTCCTCCCCTCTCTGTTATAAGCACACAGAGTCTTGTAAAACTTTTCATTCCCATTGATCATTTTCCCTTTAGTGACTACATGTCTCTTCCAGCTTCCCACATCTACAGTCTGTAACTCTGCTTGGAAATAGTTGAAACTCTGTCAGACGTGGTTGAAAGCATTTATACAGAAGTCTGATTCTCAATTGGATTTAGTGTGGACTTTAACTAGGACATTCTGCTTTACAGTAAAGTATCTCCAGATGAAACTGTGTCATCGTCCTGCACCGTTCTTTGCAATCTCTAAAAGGTTTTTCAACTGAATGCACACTAATAAACATAATCCATTTTACCTTTAATTCTGACCAGCTGTCCTATTCTTGCTGCAAATAATATCACACAGCATAATGCAGCCACCACCGTGTTTTGCAGCTTCACTGTGATAGAGTTAGTTTTCTGACACGTTGAACACAAAATCATGTCGACTTTTTCGCATTTTTATTTCTATAAAGTTTAAAGTTGTACATTTCTTTCACTGCAAGCTGCAATTAATTGTTCTGGCCATTTGGATCAAGGGGCGAGGACACTTTTTGCAAGGCACTGCAACATTTCTTCTCATGAAAAATAGGCGGGATTCCCGCCTGGACATCAAAGAATGCAGAAATCAATGGCAGTCACAGGAATACGGGTACGAGCGTGTAACTACAATTAGTTCTGCGATTGCTTCTCTAACCTTGGCAGGGGGTTTCAAGGTGCTTTCCAGTTGGCTCGCTCTCCCTTGGCATGCCTCCCCAGAGTGCTTTATATGGATGCGATGCTTGGAAGTGTGATGTGAAACAAAATGCCACACCAAATGTCATATTACTGACTCACTTGCCCGCCATCTGGATGTTATTATGCAAACTCGCCAAGGAGGTATTCTCCAGAGAACCCTTACTGTGTAAGCAGAGGGAAATTTAATGTGATTAATCCTCTTGTGGAGTTGCAGGCGACTGTATCTAGAGGAATGCGTGTGCGACCGGTCTCCGCAGCTCACTGATCGTAGATGCGTTTGAGGCCGATTTAACCGTTAAGTCTCACAAAACACACACCGCATGCTGGCAGCGCAAACGGCCATTTAGAGATTTAACTCCGGTAATCTGAAGGGGGCATGTCAGTCACAAAGGATTTTGTCATCGTGTTAAGAAACGGCACCGCTGGCTTCGAACGCGCTTTAGCACGACAAGCTAGGGAGGTAAATGCAAGAGCCGACCGACATCGAGGTACGCGGGAGGAAACTTTAATCACTAATAGGCTCCTGGGGTTGCCTCAGAGCAACGCCGTGTGTGGAGGTTATTTTCTGACATAAGCTTCAGGAGGCCAGGAAGGTGACGAGGCCGCGGGGTGTCAGGAGCTGATAAGCGGAAGGAGAGTTTTGGTGGGAGGCTAACTGTGCTGGAGTTTTTTGAATGAATTTAATTGGTCTCCAGATTATGATGGGATCACTGAACGAAGCCGCCCGGGGTCTTAATGAGCCTTGGCCCTTCTCTGATTCTGCTCGGCTGGTTTGTGAAGCTCACGCCCGTCTCCTCAGAGCCCCTCGGACCGGGGCTTTGAGTGGAAATCGGCAGAGTGAGATCAGAATTTGAGAAAATTGCCTAGTGTTGGTTCACATTTGGGTTTTTTTTTTAGCTGTGCGTACAAATGGGCGTTGGGGGGCCTTACTGCAGAGTGGCGGAAAAGTAGTGCAGGAAGTTGTATTAAAAGTCCCAACTTCATTCCTGTGAACATTAAACTCATGGCTCCAGAGGAACTGAACATTACGTCTGTATTGCCGAACTTTCTGAAATGCAGTTTTGTTTACTTGTTTGCCAGGTACATTTGTGAAACAGGCTTCTTTCCTCTCTAATTCTCCAGGATATTAGTAATGACTTGTAGAGAAATTTCTTAGGGCCTAAAAACTGAATCTGAAAGTCACTTTTAATCACTATATGCTTTTATTTTCTTACTGTTTGATTCTGTCAGATCAGTTAAAAAAAAACTCCACTTTCATTCTTAGGGTGTTTTCAGACTTGGTAATCCTGGAGATTCTGTTTGATTGGGGACCAAATTTATTACATTTACTCAGTGAAAAAGACTCAGAGTTTGATATCTATTGTTCATTTTATTTTATTTTTTTTAAATACAGTAAAAACTTTTAAGAAGCTCTTTAGAGACAAATCGTATTTTCTACGTCTCAAAGCATCTCTGTGGTTCATTTTGACTGTAGAAGAAAGTGAAACCCTGTCAAAAGATCACAGACAGTGAGAAGAGAACAATATAGAATATACATATTTTTTTATCCAGTTAAACTTTAAACATCTGTCTGTTGTCGAAAATATTGGCTTTGAAGATGTTGGCAGCATCCAAGATGTGTTAGTGTTTGATAAAAATTTGCATTGTCTATGAAATACATCCCGTCAACTGTTGTAACAATGCTGAAGCCAGAATGGTTCCTCCATCAACATGTCTTGTTTTAAGATGTTATGAAAATGTCAACTCTGATTCTTGTATCAATCATTAACAATCGCTTAGAGCAATCATATTTTCAATGCTGGTTTATGTCTTTTTAAGTTCCAGCTCTTTAAGAGAAAGCAGAGTTGGTCGAAGTTGGCATTACAGTCCAAAACTTTGCACCGTCCAGAGATCAGAAATTTTACACAAAATCCACGATTTACCCTCAAGGTTAAGAATAAACCACGTTAAAGTAAAAAAGTGCATTCACCTTTAATTCACATTAAATAATTCAGATTTAATCAATAAAAAAACAGCCCCAGTTTAAAATAATACATTTCTGCTCCATCGGTCCACAGAGCCCTCTCTCTATACCTCAGGCGTTGGTTTTTGCAGTCAGGATTCACAGGACGGGTTGTTGCTGTTGATGTTTTTACCATGAAGGTCATGTTTGTGCATCTGTAGCGGCTCGGTGGAACAGAGCACCGCCGCGTCGGCACGTTAAAACTTTATCTAGCGTTTCATTTCACACTCTTACCAGCACTTTTGGAGGGGTCAGCCGGATTGCTGTGGAGTGAACCCGATACTCCGCTGCGTCTGCAAACACGTGAAACAAAACAGGTCGAGGAGTTGGGATGAAAATAACGTAAATAATAAACAACTCCTTTCTCAGGAGCTCGAGGTTTTCTTCTGCTACATTCAGTTCACAGTTTACTGTGATGAGAAATTTGCCATTTCTACACAGTAGAAGTGATTCGTCTGAAACATACAAATGGCCGTCTGTGATGGAAGCGCCAGCCGCATCTCGCTGGGCGCTATATCCACCCCCGTTGTGTGTCTTTCGAGTCGTTTGTGTAGATTTTAAAATTGTTTTTAATATTTATGGTTGCCTGAATTCTCATTAGCACAATATCCATAATGTGTCAAAACTCAGAGCAGGTATTCATTTCTGTCTCACTAAGAATTTAACTGTCATGTCCTCATTACGGCTCAGCCTGCTCCTGTTTGGTGCTGATTAGCTCTATTAATTTTTTTTTTTTCTTCTAGTGTTAGGCAGCTCTTTAAATTAATCAGAGGCTGGTCATTAGGGCTGCCATTGCACAAGTTACTTATTCTTTCATTTCCCTCTTGTTTTTTTGTGTGTTTTTTGGATTCCCGCCACCCCTTACCTAGAGACATTAAAGCATTTCTCCACTTTTTTCAAAAATGTTTAAGAAAAGAGTGATTCTAATCTTTTTTCTTACATGAATCCATCATCAAGTCAACTCCAACTTCCTCCACCGATTGTCTCTACCCAGTTGTGCCTGGGGGGCTGGTCCCTGTTTCCAGCAGTCACTGGGCGAGAGGCAGGATGTGCCCTGAACTGGTTGCCAGTCCATCACTGAGACACACAGGACAGACAACCATTCACACACACACACACACCTAAGGGCAATTTAAAAGAGATAATTTAAGCCAACACTGGTGTTTATTGACTGTGAAAGGAGGCCAGAGTACCTGGGGAGAACCCACGTATGGATGGGGAAACACTCAAAGTCTATGTAAAAAGATCCCAGAGTGGGATTCAGCCCAGGAGTTTAGCACAACATCTTATTAGAGCTAATTTAGTAAGTTTAATGGATGTTGGATTGTTTTTTGTGGATTTTAATAATTTCATAAAGGGAACCATGACTATACATCACAGAAATATGCCAGATTTAGCCAAAGAAGCTAATTTTCATCTGTACTCCTCTAGCAGGTTGATGGAAGAGATTAACAACGTACATGACTTATGGTTTATGACAGATTTCAGTGTATAGCTGCTGTAATTTACCGTAAAAACAAGTCACATCCATAAGAAAAGGTGAAAACATATCAGATCATTTTAAAATGATTCAAGACATGAGTACGGCTTTGATTGTCTAGAAACCATTGCTTAAGTGTTTTCCTGAAAGAGTTCAGTGATGTAATGTTTCTTAGTTCTGATGGTATTATTATCTGATGTATTCCAACAATCTGAAGCCCAAACAGGAAAACAGTACTGCGCCACTCCACTACTTTTACTTTTTCTTTTTAAAACGTCAACATTAAAACAAACCACACACACCTTGGCTGCGAGCCGTCCACGTCAAATGGTTTTGCGGGATTGTAGGATTCGTCAAAGCAAACTCTTCATGCAGGTTCTATTGGAACCTCATAACATAAGGAGTCTGCGGCCTTGCTAAGTATCTGACATGTGAAAGTTTCTCCTGTTTAAGACAGGACAGCGCTTGGATTCACAGATTGAATGTGGAATTAAATGTCCATCATGATTATTATTATTATTGTGGCTAAAGTGACATTTTCTGGAAATCAACCAAGTTGTTGCGATACCCAGAGGGGAAAAGCATCTCTGCAGAGAGACAGATAGACGAGTCAGTTCGCAAGTTACCCAAAGTCTGTGTTGGATTTGATTGGTTGGCCAATGAGAGGTGAGAGGTGGATTATTTGACTAAACTAATGGACAATGCAGCTAAAAAGCTCGACACTTAAGTACGGTCAGAAAGTATCGTTTTGTTTTCGCCTCTCTGTCAGACTCAAATAATCAAACTAATTTTGTAACTCCAGGAAATATAAAAAAGCTGTTTTCCCGACACGTTTTGAAAACACCAACACTGCCCATCCATAAGCAGCGACTATCGCTTCAAAATCTCCGACCGCAGCTTGGATTCCTCCAGTTCTGACAGTAAACGGGCAGACATTTTTTTATCACGATGAGTACCGTTTAATATGTTCGGCAGAGAGGGCCTCGGATGTGTGTGGATTTACCGCCGTTTGAGCAATATTTGTAGTGAGAGTCGCTGTTAAGCAGAGATATGAGTAAAGAGAAAGGAGGAACACAGACAAGACACATGCCATCTATCTTCATAGCCTGAGCAAATATCGAGAGCTGTGATGTGAGCCTCGCTCTCCTCCTTCACTTCTGTGACAGATGTAAATTGATGTTTCACCAGTTGGCTCTAATGCATTTTTAAACAGGCACAGCAGCAGACAGCATAAGAACGTGTCGCGACGGCATTACTATGTCGGAGCCTCCGTCTATTGCCGCCTCCTCCTTACACGTGACACGCAAAAGCCACATATACGTGTACACACACACACACACACACAGCTGAGAATGGCTGTCATTCATCATCTTTCCCAGTACAAGGGGCTCAGTAAAGGTCCCATCTTTCAACTAAAGCACCTCCACAGTGCAGTGCCCAGCCGAGCGCCGCGACACTGCATCACGTCTCCTGTCATCTGCAAAACACTCCTTACCCAGTGGGAGGGTGGATGATTGGCTGAAACTCTTGATTCTGTGGCTTGAAATTAAAACCACTCTCCCGATTGAGGCGGAAGGTAACACACACACACACACACACACACGCAAAAATAAATGTCGCCGCTCGTTATCGCCGAACGCCTTCAAATCTAAAGTAGTCAGGAGATTTCTTTAGCATCATCTGGCGGAAACGTTAGCAGGAAATTGTATTCCCTGAGCCGTATCAAAGATCTTGGTTGTGGATAGTTTTTTGGGGTGTGTGGGCGTGTGTGTCTTTCTGTTGGCCACTAATAGACTGGCGGTCTGTCTGAGGCGTCCTCCATCTTCCACGTATATTTTAGCTTCTCATTAGACGGATGAAGTTGATGTAGAAAATGACTTCTTTTTTACATATCCACTGTAATTTGCGTTTAGAACAACCTATCCTACTGAAGCTGTGATAAAATACTTGAGCAGTTGTATGGTAAGGACACAGAAGGGATGTTTGGACGATGAGATCCAGCGTTCAGTGGAATTTGTCACATTTCTGTCTCCTGGTTTGGGGGGACTCAGCCAAGCCAGCATAATTCAATAAGCTATGTGTAGCTGTGTAATACTGCTGTAATATGCAAGAGCTAGAAGTTGCAAACTAGCATGACCCATACGTCACAGAAAAATGGAAAGACGCCACTCCTCCAAGTCAATGGTTTGTGCCTCTGGTAAGGCACAGAAACCACGAGAGGATGGGGGTGTTAACTTTGTCATAACTTGAGAAATGTGTTTCCATCTATATTTTAACACATTTTAATTATTTTGTTTTTAGAAAAGCCAAAACTTACCTCAAGCGGGCATAAAAACCTTTTTTGCAAAATTGGTGAATTATGCCATTTTTACTTTTGAAATGCTTCCAAATACGCATAAAAAAAAGTTAATTGAAACAGTTAGTGTGTCCTTGGATACAACGTAGTTTTCCACTATCTGTGTGTGAATGTGTGCATGAATGGGTGACTGATTGTATTGTAAAGTGCTTTGGAGAATATAAGGACGACACCAATGGTTGGTATTATGACCTAAAGTTTTAACCAAATGTTATCCAAGATATTTAGGGGGAAATGTTTACTTTTGTTACCCTGGTCATCTGTTTTTACCCTGATAAATGTAGTGGAAACATAAGGGGATAACAATAACCCCAGAAAGTACACCTTAAGGCTTCTTTTACTGTTATGTTGTGAAAGTGATAGTTTGCTAGTCAGTTTTATCGTAGATGCGTTGTTCACGAAAATGATCTGGTGGACTCCAGAGGCTAGATACAGATGCCAACAGTCATGTCAAGCCCAAACCAAAACAGAATCAGAGCAGCGTGTTAACTTGTTAGATATGTGCTGGTGATTTGGGTTTGACTTCTTTTCTTTTAGTGAGCCATTAAAAGATTGTAGAAAAAAAAAAGTTGTTGCGGCAGGACTACCCAGCTATGTCAGAAACCTTTCTCAGATCAGCATTGTCAACACTCAGGAGCATTGATGCACCTAAAAACAAGTAAGATTAGTGTATTCTGGGAGAAAATGCGCAAACTGTTTTATGTGTAGTCTTGCGAAAGGGATTCTGTAGCAGCTCCAGGATGGTAAACCATTCCTGGGTGTGTTAAAGGTCTGTGTGCTTCTGTGCGTGAGCCTGCTGCCTCCGGGGCGGAGGAAGCTGTCGTGTTAAATGAAATTTCCTCAATCATTTCTTCTGACTTCGTAAGTGTGATTCTGTGAGTCCAAGCTTGCCGCGTATTTCCATCACAATACATAACAGAACAATGCGGCTCACAAGGTTACCGCACGAAGCCTGATGGTGTGATAGTGACAGCCTGTGTTGAAAATAGCCTTCTGTCATAAAAATTCGAAAAGATGTCACTTTGGAGGGCTGCTGGGCTCCACGCAGTGCTTCTATGTTTTATGTTTCTCCTTTATCTGCCGCATTATTTCACTGGGTTTTGTTGCTGAAGCTTTTGAATGTCACTGCGGTGTTACATGCACGCAGCCGACGTTTCTATTTCGGGCTTCTTTTTTTTTATGTACCACGGCCGCTACCTATTATTATCTCTACTTGTTGGAATAAAAAGTAAAACAGTTTGAATTTTAGATGAATTCACGGCCAAACCGTGTTTTGCACTTTGCAGAAGCGCCTTGAGCTGCGTTGCACTATCTGGAGACGATCAAAGGCTTTTCTGCTGTTAACACAAGTAAAAAGGAGCATTCCAATTATCTAAATGAGAGGATTTAAAAACACATATAATTATCTATGGTTCAGGATTTGGTATCGGAGATGATTACAAAATTATTCTTGGGTAAGAAAAAGTTTTAGATCAGGAGTTTAGTGACTTGGCGAAAGTCAAGACAAAATTTTCTCAGGCTTGGCTGAACAGTGGAGTCTTACTGGCTGGTTAGTAGCCTAGTTATCTGGGGAAATAACACCCAATGTTTTTATACTTTAAATAAAGGTGGCTCTTTCTATTAATTAAGAAATGTTTGCTATTTGAATTTTCAACTGATGAAATCATTTTATCTAGTCTAAAGCAGCTCATGAAATCCCCACTAAATGAGAAATGTGGCATTAAAAACAGAGGTGGGAGCAAGTTAAACCAGAGCTGTAACATCAACACAGCACTCGCAATAACTAAGCAAATGTGTTTCTGTGGACTGGATCTGGCCACAAGCCGTCGGAACGGAAGGAACGCGTTTCTCCGCCCCCACTTCTTCTAAAGCCCCGGGGAGGAAAGGTAGTTTAGAAATGGGGCTGCAATTTTAATTTTTTATTTTTCTGGAAGATGTATTTATTTATTTTGGCCTGAGATGGATTCGAACCGGGTTACCTCAAAATGGATGTTGCTTATGCAATGTGAAGTTGCAGTAAATGCCTGTGTGTTCCTCGGCAGTAGCCGAAACATATAGAACACGGACTGGTCAGCAAGTATTCCTGCTTCATTAATCTTCCAGCAGCTTCTTGTGCCGGCTGCTCTGCATATATATTATCGTTTTTAATAGGACCGCATCGATTCAAGTGGTCGCTGTGTATGACTTACTCTTAAATAATACAATTTGCCTGTGTGTTCCAGGACAGGATGTAATAAATATTGCATACTGACCCTGCTTTATGTTTTTATTTGTTTTATTTTTTTTTGCTTCTCTAATGTATTTGCTGTTGGCTCTTCTTCTCTGGATGCTATTTGATGTAAACAATTTTTTTGGGTAGAGCTGAAGTCTAAGCAGGCTTCAATTCTCACTCTCCTCCTGTCTTCACGTCCACTGTGCTAATTTAGTAAAATAAATAAATAAATAAAGGGATATTTCACCTACTTAAAAAAAGAAATCATAATTTTGCATCCAACTCAAATGGTAACTGAACTTATATAGTGCTTTTCCAATCATTTTGACCACACAATTATACACTGATACGCAGATCAGTAAGCAATTTGGGGTTAGGTGCCTTGCCCAGGGGCACATCGACATGTGTCAGGAGGCAGTTGGATTCGAACCTACAACCTTCTGATCACAAGTCGAATACAGAGTCTATGGTTTTTCGCCCTCAAAAAACCATAGACGCGAAAGCAGTGGACTATCCCTTTAAATGCCTCTCCTTCACACCACTGTGTTTGCACTCTGACACCTGGAGCTCCTCTTGGACATTCAACAGATCTTTCACTGCTTTTTGTCATTGCAGGTACCCATCAGCACAGCTATAACCATGTGGCTCTAGGTAGCCCCACACGCACACCTAAGAATGGTAAGAAAAAGTGACTGAAGTGACTTCTTGGCTCAGCTCTGTGTTCGAGAGGCGGCTCTTGGAAAAAGACAGGCGGGGAAACCCGATGACGCGCTCCTCTCTTTCAGTTTCGCTCCGTGTGCAGTGCCTTGCAAAAGTATTCATATCTCTTTGGGTTTTTCCAGCTTTTTGTCACATTACAGTGGCAAGCTGCGACATATTTTATTGGGGTTTTATGAAGCAGACATATGGGAAAACTGGTTCATAATGAGCAGTAGGGCCCACCTGTGGGTCATTAAATCGCAGTATGAATGCAGCTGTGCAGTAAAGGCTTCAGAAATTTGCTGGAGAATATTGCAAGCAGGATTATGAAGACCAAGGAACGCAGCAGACAGGTCAGGCAGAAAGCAGGGCTTAGGTTATGAAGGAATTAGCCAAGCTTTAAGACACCTACCACTAGGAAACGTCATAAAAATTAAACTTTACTGGGAAAACCAGGAAAAAAATCATGGCCAGAGAAACCACCAGAAAGCTAAGAAAGTAACTCTGGAGGAGCAGCAGAAACCTACAGCTCAGGTGGGAGAATCAGTTGTCAGGACAATTATTAGTCATATTTCGCACAGATTTAGACTATAGATCACATCTGTCAAACTCAAGGCCCCGGGGGGCAAATTCAGCCCACCATAAGGTTTTATGTGGCCCTCTAGACTATAGAGCTGTGTTTCCCAACCCTGGTCCTCACTGTCCTGCATGTTTTAGGTATTTCCTTGCTTCAGTCCAGCTGATTTCAATTGATGACTGATTAACAGGCGTTTGTTGAACTGCAATCAGTTGAATCAGAAACATTAAAGCAGGGAAACCTCTAAAACATGTAGGACAGTCTGCCTTGAGGACCAGGGTTGGGAAACGCTGGTCTAAAGCAGGGGTGGGCAACTCCAGGCCTTGAGGGCCGGTCTCCTGCAACTTTTAGATGCATCTCTACTTCAACACACTTGAGTCAAATAATGAGATCATTAGCAGGACTCTGGAGAACTTGACTGCACTTAGGAGGTGATTCAGCTGTTGGATTCAAGTGTGTTGGACCAGGGAGACATCTAAGAGTTGCAGGACACTGGCCCTCGAGGATCAGGATTGCCCATCCCTGGTCTAGAGAGTCACAGAAATACATGACTAGAACTTTCAAGATAACAATTGTTTGCCTATATATTGTTTTGTCAGATAAAAACTCGCCTTAAAACCCCATCAGACCTCACGTCCACTGGAATGGACATGATGGATTTCTGGGTTTAAGCAAATACAAAAATAGGACTTTAGTCATTTCAATGATTCACTGACCAGTTTATTTTTGACCTATGGCAATGAAGTTCTAAATCTGAACTTGGGTATGGGTGAGCGTCACACGTTAGACAAGACAAGCATTGCTCTGAAACTAGAGAAGGGGAGTGGCGAGTGTCTATTTTGTTTCAAAAATATACATTTAAGTTCATGGGAGGCTAATAAAATTGCTCTCAGTATAAACATTTCCAATATTTCCAGTGATAGTATTTGAAGTTATTTTGGAAATATTGTCAAACTGCAGGATTTTTTTCAAAGTTGAATGTCCATCCTAAAGGACATCAGGAGTTGAGATACATATAAGCCAACACTTATTTATTTAGAGTTGCCATGTTAAGAAAAAAAGTATCTAAGCATTTTATAGCTTATGTGAAATTTCATTATTAATTTATTTTAGTAATGTTTTTTATATTAACTCAGAATTTTTTTCTGGGATCCCAAGTAACAAAAGTTATCACCAAAACTCGATAGCGCCCAAGAGAAGCAACACTACAAATCATTTTTTGTTATTATTTCTGTCATTCAGCTGTCAAGTCTAAATTGTTCTTGTGAGGGTTGCCGAGGCTGGTCCGGGGTTGCAGACTCCCACGTACAAAGACGTAGCAGAAAATCCCAGAACAAACAGCAAAGAGCCACTGATCTGAACACAAACCCCGCCATTTAGATTTGGTTTGTTTCATTTTCTTCTTATACATTTCATTAAAAGTAGAAAACGAGAAAAAATATTTCAAGTATGCAGGAAACGCGTCCGACGTCTTGCAGTCAGAGCAGCTCTTTCCTTTTGTGGACATAATTGACCATATGGTGTAGACACACTTACCCAGATAAGCAAGCCACACACTGGGAACAAATGCCTGGAGATCTGTGGGAAACATGAAAAATCCATTTCAACAACATATCTAACACAGCCACTTTGATCACAGTCTGGCTAAAGTCCTTTCGCATTTCAGCATGCAGTGTGTTTCCCAGATAAAACCCAATGTTCCGAGCCTCTCTGCGGCCCACTACTGACACACCCGGAGCACGCTGCTCTACATCACACGCACAAAATGGCAAATCAGGCACAGACTCCGGAACCGGAGCCTCCGGAGGCGAAGGCTGAATTCATCAGAATAATTGTTTGTGGGAGGATTTTCTGCACTGGTCATGCTGAATGTGGAGAAGGTTTGTGTGCAGTGTGTTTTCTGCCCCCTCTTGCCATTGACATGTTTCTGAAAACACTACTGTTGTTTTTTTTGTTGTTGTTGTTGTTTTTACTTGGGTTTGGTAGCTCACCGATCATTGAGACGTGGTAAGTCATGCATACATATTTGATTTGATATAAGTGTTTCTTCACGCCATTTGATCACGCATACTGTACATCCTCCACAAACCCACCCTCACGTTTCTGTCCTCCTTTCTTCCACATCGGCTGGTGTGTTTTTTTTTCAGACCTGATTTAAGTAGATTTGAAAGCCCGTTTGATCCCGCTCCGACGGGAAACTTTCAGGGTTTGCCATGTGGTTTCAAATACTGGGTTCAAACTACTATTAAGATTTCACGCGATTGCAAATGCGCAACCCAAACCGAGGTTTTAAGTTGCGACTTAAATCTTTCTTACTGCCAACAAATTCTGCCACTGAGTTTGTCATTTTTGTGGACAAAGCCACAACAGGTCAAAATACTACAGTTCCATATTTACGCTAAGAAAAAACATATAACTCGGCCAAAAACAGCAGGAACCGCTGTGACAATATTGACTATTGTTAGTTTCTGCATCATGACTGTTTTGTTTTAAAGTAAGAGACCCAGAGTGGAAATAAATATATATTTATTCCAATCCACTAACTTCTCATAATGAATATTTGTCAAAAGATAATAATGACGATTAATTAGATGGTTTACTCCTAACCTAAAAACCAATGCAAGTTAAACACTGCAGTAGTCATGTGTGAAACTGATGTTCTCCGACAATAGGTTTGGTTAATATCTATTAGTAAGGACCAAGGGAAAATGTTAATAAAGCTGGTAATTTAGATCTCATCGACTCAGGACACCTCTGTATTAACCATTATTAGCCAAACAGTCAATTATTGTTTTATCAATACCCGTCTGGTGAGGTGTGGTTTTATACAACAGCTAAAGGGGTGGATTTTTGCGTCACGGCTCTCAAACAGAAAGCCATAAACATAAACAGAATAAATAAAAGCAAACAGCTTTTCTCCTAAAGATGAAAATTTATTAACAAAAATACCTCAACTTCCAATTTTCAAGAAACTCTTTATAGCTAGGCTAGCAACATTCAAGGAATGCAAATAAATTACAGAAAAATAGTAAAAAGGAGCAAAGAAAACTTAATGGTCACTAACTAGTAAAAGGATTAGTGATAGTTGCCATGACCATCACCATTACTGGTAATGGTTAGTAATGGTGGTGTCAATGTGTCAGCAACCAAGGTTTATGACAAATTAGCCAATTTAGCTTTAAAAGCTAAAAACAACAGTTGCTACAATCTGCGTTCAAACATGCAGTTCACAAAGCAAAGCAGAAGGGAAAACAATATTCTAAATCATTTACTGAATCAGAAATAAATAATTCAATAAATGTTTATGGACAATTGATTGTTAATGTTCTGGTGACTAGTCATCACAGTGACTAACTGAATGGAGTGATGCAACACTAATCGAATTAAAATTCGTTGCAACTTCAATGCACAAGCCAAATTTTTATATCATCAAGCTCATCATTCTTACTCAAACAGTTTAAGCACCATAAACAATATAATAATTTGTTATTTTCTTTTTACCCTGATTCAGTTTTCTCTGCTTAGAGACTCCAGGATCTCAGGCAACCACTTCCAGGTGACCAGTCTCACGTTCAGCCATCATACAGGTTTCTCTCCACAGTATTCACACTCAAAAAAAATTTTTTTTCTACATTTCCATTGAATTTGTTGGCAGTAACATATAATCTCAAGTTCTATGGTGTAAAGCTTTGTGTGAAATTGATCATTCCCAGAAGCCTGGGACTATTTGAGCCAGGTCTGTGTGGTTGTAGTGTCCGTCTTGATGAAGGGGTAAAAACGTGTTTGCTCTATTGAACGCTAACAGCATGCCACATTCTGAGTCGGTTCTTCCTTGTTGATGCAGGATTGCCGAACACTCCACTTACAAATCATTCACATCCTTCAGTCCCCATTCCCTGCAGCTCCCGGGACCCCCAGCAGTTGTTCGACGCCCCTCTGCCCTACTTTGTCCAGCTTCCCGTCCAGTTTTCTCTCCTTCTTATATTAGCCAACTTTTTTTTTTTGTCCATTTCAGATGGTCTCATCTACATTTTTGCTGCATTTTAGCCTCATGTTCTCCATCTTGCAGAAATTTACTAAAGCCCCATTTTTTATTTTTTATCTGTTCAATGGAGGCTGCTTTAGAGCCGCACCCATGCTGCTGCTCTGCACTGTGACAGACTCAAGGCTCACAGGGGAAGTGAGATAGAGAAGCAGCCAGAGAGAAAATGAGGGAGAAGGGAATACTGGATGGACAAGAAAGAATTAAGAATCGGAGAAAAGTGGGTGGCAGCATGGCGGGATAGATAAGATTGACAGAGTGAGGAAGACGGAGGTAAATGGGACAGACTCCGGATGCTTGCACGCATGCATGCGTGCGAATGCGAGATAAAAAGAAAAAGAGAAAAAAAAGTGGAGTGAGAATAACAGAAGATTTAGGTCCTTAAGACATGCCTCTCGGCAGCAACCCACCCCAAGTGTCTTCCTGAAACCATAGCACGTCGCTTCAACAACAGTCAGTCCGGGCATTGCTCCCCCGCCCGGTCCCAGATCACATCACAATGCTGTCATGAGCAGGGTCACTCTCCAGCACACAGCGCTCGTTCCGTGTATTGTCTTGTTTTCTTCCACTCGTTTCCTTCTCAGAGCACCGTTTCCTCACGTCAAACCACCGCCTCACCTGTCGAGTCAGTCCCGCAGCAAACGCTCGCTCAGTTATGTGATGTTTCCACCTATAGTGCCCCCCACCCACCCCACTGCTCCACTGCCACCGACAGAAAGCTGGAGTTTTAGATGCGCAACCGTTTCTGAGAAGCAGGTACTTGGATGTTGACGTTTTTATATAGATTTTTTTTGACAGAAATAGAACTTCAAAGGCGAGATTTGTGAAAGAACACAATGATTGGAGTTCTTGCAAAGCCAACAGCCAGGAGAGTGTTTGGAGGTTTTGAAGATTTATTAAGTACAGCCAACTGTAAAAATGCTTTATTCTTCATTTCTTCACACATTTAATTTAGATGCTGGCTTCCAAATCTATCAATAACACTCCAACATCTTAACATTATGAACCATTGGCTCCAGTGTATCTTATCTTGACATTTTATGAGATGGACCAACACAAAGTGGAGAATAGAAGTGGAAGGGGGCATAGCAATGATTTTCATAACTCTCTACAAATGCAAATCTTCAGTGTGGAGTACATGCATGTTCAGATTCCCTCAGTTGACGATTGACAGACGTTTCTGTTGGGGTATCTCTTGGCTAGCTTTGCACATCTACAGACTAAAACTGATGCCCATGAGTAAATGCTCCAGCTCAGAGCTGATTGACAGGGAGTTTCTGTGAACAGACGTTCTAAATTAATGAAACAGATTCTTGATTGGATTCATGTCTGAACACTGACTATTGCTTTAAAGGTTTTTGTAGCACTAGTGGGATTTGTTCCACAGCAACAAAAAAAGAGACGGGGAAGACATGCAGCTAATGGCCTACGGTCGGGAATTGAACCAGGGACAACTGCGTGAGGTCTGTAGCCTTTGCATATGCTGTGCCTGCTTTACCACTGAGCCTTTGAGTAGACCATTTTAACACTTGAATGCAGTAAGCAATTTTACTATTCTGGCTAGAGAGGACAAGGCAGGTTTATTTATATTGCACCGTTCATGCACCTGGCATTTCAAAAGTCTTTAGATCTTTACACCAATAGCAACATTTTACAGACAAATTGCCTTCACAGAACAGATGATTTACATATAGGCGAACTCCATTTACGAAACAAATCTGTTTACACCTGACTTTATATAGGCGTATCAAAGTAAAGGGGTCTGAAGACGATTTTATTTGTAAAGAAATAAAAGGACAGAATTCTCCTAATGTGAAAGACACTACTTTGTGTTGGTCAATCCCGCAACATCCCAATGAAATACATTAAAATCTTTGGTTTTAATGTGAGAAAATGTGAAGATGTGTCTTTTGTTAACTTAGTTTACCTGCACCAAAAGGAACTGATTCAACCATAAATTATTTCTCCATGAGAAGATGTTCTCAGAGCACCTTTAGAACCCCCAGGAAATATTTGTACAGCTAAGACTTCAGCTCCTCCATCAGCCTACTCTTGTTTCCCTCCACTTCAGCAGGTGGCCTCTGTGCTGATCGCCTGGGGTCTCATCCGTGCTCGGTGTCTTTTGAAGGAGTTTGGGTTAGGAAGCCCATTATTTCTTCTTCTGTGTCTGTATATGTACGTATGTGTCTCCAGAGAACAATCGGATAAGCGGCATCCTGACCTCGCAGACGGAGCCATACGACCTGTCTTTCTCGCGCTCCTTCCAGAGCCTGTCACACCTGCCGCCCTCCTACGAGGCGGCCGTCAAGGCCGACCTAAGCCGGTTCTCATCCCTGAAGAAACTCAGTAGGTCCAAGTTCACTGCACTAATGCAAGAGAAGGATCCCGGTCCTGGTGCCTGCATGATAACCCCCCCACCCCAAAAAAACAGAAAGAAAACAAAAACGCATCATGTGTGCTTCCATGACTCCTCACTGGAAGCGAGAAGAATTATATTTCCCTGCTGTTTTGAGGTTATCTAGCAAAAGAACTCATTCACAATACTCCAATTTGAGCAAATATAAAGGGGAATCAAGAGAGGTTCAAATCTAATTGAGGTATTCATTTCTCAGCTCTGATCCATCAGAAACTCAGTGGAGTCATTTCACAGACACTATGAGTCATTGATATTTGTTGCTTTTTCTCCTCTCCTCTTAACAACTGCAGCCACCTATTCTCTCAGAGCAGAGAAGCACAGCATTAAGTGGAGTGTTGCGCCCGGCCTGACGCGGCTTGGTTTCGTATTGATTTAGTGGCACTACGCTGGGTTTCTGCTGCATAATGAGGTCTCCTCTCCTGATGTTGTTTAAGGGAAACGCAAATATTCCTTGAGGCCTGCGTAATCTCATCAAGATTGCCCAACTTCACTGCTGGCATGCGCACAAAGTGAAGGATGACGATCTACGGCTCCTCCAGTAAGGGTTCACTCCACGGCGGCAGCTGCCAGCAACCGTTTCTGGCCAAAGTGTGAAATGGCTCTGCAGCACGCAGGGCTAGTTGATATCCCTTCATGTGAACAATGCTTGGGAAAAATTAAGATAACAGCTTTTGATGGGCATTAAATCAAAAACAAATGAATTCAATTGTCACAACAGAAGCCAACCACAGAGCTGGTGTACAAAGCAGTACAAATATCCCCAGGCTGTGTCCTTCAGTTTTGCTAACTTTCTTTCTGCTTCCATAGCAAATTATTTGTTGCAGCAAATAGCCAAAAGGCTGTGCTGTTTCTTTTTGTTGCCTAACTACTGTGGGCATGCTGACGGATCATGCAGGATTGTGCGAGAGGGAAGATAGCGCAGCGGTTTCATTGTTGAGATAATAAAAGAGAATAATGCTTCTGCTTATTAATGCAAATTGCTATCAAACTGAAGAAAAAAACATTTAGACTGTTGCCATGTAGGACAGTATACATCTCAAGTTATTAATTCACTCCGTGATAATATGGTTGATGAGCTTGCAATGCCCTGCCCAGATCGCGCTGACTATTATGCTTGAGATAGGAACATCTTGTTTTTATTATCTCTCATAATGAATCGATTTGCAGCGAGCGCCCGTGGCTTGCCAAAGGGGATTTTGGCTGAATCAAATATGGACAGGTGGCATGAACACTTTTGCACTCATTACTGAAGAAGATAGCATCACACACAAAAGTCATTTAGGAGCTCTGCGTACATTATTTCCGCTTGCGTTCATTCCTAATTTAGTACAGCGGCGGAGCAGTTACTCACCGACATTCACGGACGCCGATTCCGTGTATCTTTGACAAGATGTCTGGCCCAACTTTTGTATATGTGTGTCACCATGTTTGTAATTCAGTGATGAGTCTTTATGCATGTGATTGTGTTGTGTGGCATGACCTTGATTCCATGTTCTTCCCTACAACTGATCATCTGCGAAAGTCTTCTTGTCACTTTGATCTGCCTCTAAAAGCATGTTTTCTTGTCTGCTGACACCCACTCCGTAATATGAAACCTCTTGCAGCTCTCAAGGATGACCTGTTTTTGCCTGGGAACCAGTAGCATTCCAGCATGAGTGTATAAAGTGCCTGTATGTTTCCCTCCATGTCTGCGAAATGAGCATTCCTGTTTATAGATTTTCACATGACCTTTGAAAAGTTTCCCCCTACACAGCCAGGGCTGACCGTAGCATTCCCGATGAAGCAAGGATATGTGGATGTTGTGTGCCTAGCATGTAATATGCAATTCCTCTACTTTCTATTCCCCTTCATGTGCTTGGAAAGGTGAAACACAGATGGGTCTGTCAACATCGCTCTCTGCTATGTGTGCAATGTTCTACACTTCCTCTTGATCCAATTTTTCCCTCCCCGTTTAAACATTTTCCTGTGTGTTTTCTTGTTCCTTCACATCCTGGATCTCTCTCTTCATCGCTCGTCTCCTTTTCTTTTCCTAATTATCATTTCCTCTGTAGCAGATAAAGAAGTTGATGACTACTACACCCGTAAGCGCCACCTGCCTGACCTGGCAGCAAGAGGCACTCTTCCTTTGCATGTTCTCAAAATGACTCAAGAACAGGTGGGTGCACAAGGGTTAGATTTGAGTGAGCAGTCTTTAAAATGAGGTCATGTTCTCTGAAGCGTGAAGTATAAGTGCCGGCTGTAAGCCTCCAGACTTCAATGTCTTCAAAGCTATATATGATCATCCACTAGATTCCAACTAAACTGCCTCAGATTGTGAGTAAATTTACCCTATCTCTGTTTTTTTCTCTCCAGCATCGGGAACAGCAGCAGCAGCAACTCCAAAGCCAGCCCCCACCTTCCAGTATCTCCCAGGCCCCTCCTCAGTCGCAGTCTTCACAGCAACAGTCACAGCAAAGGCAGAGGCCTCGCCGTGTCCAGAGGGCCATGTCCCAAGACCGCGTTCTGGTCCCACAAAGTGGTCCCCACCAGGACTACAACATGTCTTCTGAGGGCATGTCTCCCTACGGAGGCCGAATCCTCTCAGATGAACAGCTCCTGTCTGCTGAACGTCTTCGTTCCCAGGAGCGTCTTCTGCCACAGGACCGTCACACCTCGCAAGATCGCCTGTACTCCAAGGATCGCATGTACTCCAAGGACCGACTCTTGTCCCAGGAGCACTTGTATTCGAAAGACCGCCATTACTCTCAAGAGCGCCTCTATTCACAGGACCGCTTGTACTCGCAAGACCGCCTCCTGTCCCAAGATCCTCTTCTGTCGCCGGACAAGCTGATGATGTCCTTGAAGCGTGGCATGGTCAGCAGCATTTCTGGCGGCTTCTATGGCAGTGACAAGTCAATTTCCCGCGCCATTTCACACACTGATGTGTTCACACCGACCACTCCGCTCATGGATCGCTACAAGATGACCAAAATGCACTCCCATCCCAGTGCCTCGAACAATGGTGGTAGTGGCACCGGTGGTGGTGGCGGCAGCGGGGCACCGGGGACGGGGGTGGCCGTGCATTCCAACACGTTAGCCATGAACCAGACAGCAAATAAAAGGCAAGTGTTTGCCTCCAGACGAACTCACACTGTGGAGCAGCTCCACTATATCCCACAGCACCACCAGCAGCAGCAGCAGCAACAACAGCCACAGCACTACCGCACCGGCAGCAAGACTGAGGTGACTGTGTAACAGCAACCCAAACCTAAACTGTGCTAGAAGAATCACTGCTGTACCAGGCAGTGGGGTCGATTGCAGAACATGGTTACACTTGCCACCTTGTAGAGTAGGACGTAGTGACTACATTTTCCTTAACTGAAGATTCCAGGACCAAGATCATCCGCTAGCTTACTGTGAGACCGGAACAAAGAACTACACTGTACACCGCATAAACATGCCCAGCAAGATTTAAAGCCAGATTGGGTTGTGGAAGGGGTGAGGTTGGGCATTGTCAAGTTAACCTGCCTAATATAACTTCCAGTTTTTGGATAATCCTATTTGTCCACAGTCTTAACGGCCTGCATCTGTGTATGTTTTAGTGGAAAACACTGATTGTGTCTGTTTAAGCCTTTATCAGACCCCTTTGTCCCAACAATCTGTGACCTTTTCTGGCAAATCTTAAGGGCTTTGCATGGTTATAGACAAAAAGTGATTCCTCTGTGACTTTCTGATGTGCAAAGCAGCACCATCACAGGCGATGAACAAGAGGGAGCCTGTAATATCTTTATAAATATATAAATAAATAAATAAATAAAATAAAGGAATAAAAAGAATATTTTTACGCCCCATCTAACTCATAGCTTTAGAGAATCTCAAGAGAGAAACTGAAATGGATGTTATCTACACTCGTATTTGGTGCCTCTGACAGATGTTCCATTTCTGAATATCAAATGGTTTTGTGGGTTACAAAGCACAATCAATAGAAAATATTCAGTTTTGGTTTATCTTTGACTTTGAATAGTGACGGCTAGTTTGTTTTGTTCTTAAAACAATGGCAATCTTGTTTTTTTGTTTGTTTTTTTCTTTTCATTTTTTGCTTCCAGTAGATAATTGTAAATAAGCTATCCTAGAAGCAGTATTATGGAGAAGTCTGTACTGGATGAACTTTGTATTAGACTGTCTGTTTTAAATAGATTCTAAACAACTATAACTCATCACTGTTTTGTGAGTTCAAGATAGAAACCCACTTAACCAAGTATCTGAAAAGATAATTATTGTGTTTCTTTGCAGACGTGCTTGGACGAGAAGTGAATGAATGTGCTGCAAACAACAAATGTACCACATTCATGTTTGGATGTAGATTGCAGTGCACTGACGTTGGAAGACTGAAATTTCTCGGGTATGGAGTTCAAGGCTTGTCAAAAGTAGGGTCAAATAAATCATCCATATTTTTCTAAACATGCAACATGGCTCGGTGAGGTCTTTGTGTGGTTTGTTTTTCTTTGTTAGACGTGTTCCTACTCGCCTAGACCACGCTGATTACATTTCATGAGCTCTGCAGGCGAGTTGTGAAAATTAAATATAGGTAGACAAATAATGTACTTGCATCAGATTCACATTGACTGCCTAGATATATATATAAAAAAAATCAATAATAAAGTCTAAATTAATAGAAATCTGTTAAAAGGGATATTTCTTCATTTAAAACTACTTATCTGAATTTATTTACAGTTGTATAAACAAAATACAGCCTCACCTAGAAGCTATGTTCAGATTGTTCAATTGAATAATAATGGTATTTAATATAACTAAAATTAGTTATTTGGTTAGCAAATGTGAAAAATGATCCACTCTCAGAGAAAAGTTCATAGAAGTAAAACGACATCTGTAGTCTACAAGGAGTTAAGGTAAGGTGCTATTAAAATTTAAAACGTTCCTGTAGTAGATAACCATTCATACTATTTTCATTTTACATAAATCTTTATTAACTCAAGGCTAGTTGGAGAGGGGTCAAGGTCAGTGTGGACTTGTACGAAATTAAAAGACTTTGAACGTAGGTAACATTTGCATTTGATGGTTAATTGTACAGAAACCAATTGAAATTTACATGGGAAATAGAGGTCGGAAGCAATGCACTACTTAAAGGTCGTCTCATCGTAAACATGCATTGAGAATATGCAAATGTTCTCTAGTTGAAGTCCAACACATTTTCTCAGTACATGCAATATTTTGGGACTTTTTGCACCAATTAACTTTTTTGTCAATTGTCTGACAAAAACACTAAAGCTTGTTTGATGAGAGCAGAGTCCACCTGGGTCTCGACTTCTCTGAAACAAGTCATTAGAATTGGCTGCCAGGTCCAACTCATCTGAATCGGCACAAATTGGAAAATTTTTTAACTATAAGATTTTAATAGCTTGGAATGTTTTTTTGTTTTTTTTTTGTACAAAAATCAGCTAAACTGCCTTTTACAGACATGTTCTTAGAATCTGGAAATTCCATGTTATGGTGCGTTCATGTGTTACGTGCGTCACAAACCGCGTCCAACGCTTCAAGTTCGACACGTGTGCACTTTGAATGCAGACGCTTGACATTTTGCTTTACGCCTCATGTTTCGTGCGTCTGGTTTACATTCAAAGTCTACGTGGAGGCGCATCGAGGGAGCGTCAGACGCGCCAGCTCTAGCCGCCATTTTTCATTGGACGCTCAAAACGCTCCAAACGGTTCAAATTACTCCATGCTAGATGCTCAAAGCGCGCCTCCACAGCCCCTGATGCGCCTCCACATAAACTTTGAATGTAAACCAGACATGGCCGACATTCAGAACGCGTTTGGGGTGAACGCACCATTAGGGAAAATGAAGGTCCCTTGAAAATTGTGTTAGTAGAGCTGCTTAGCAAAGATAAATTTTATGATGACTGACACACAAAGTACCATTGTGAGTAGGTGCTATTGACAGTTAATTTCTATCTAACTTCTCCTTAATTAAAAGAAGAGGAAGAATCCCATATGGGTATTTTAGCAAATCTGGCAGCTGTCTGTTCTTTGTCATTACAGCCCACCTCTGTCATGTTTTGAAAGTAAAAATTGTTGAAATCTAACCTAAATTGTACAAAACCACAAAGTTCATTAAGTCATTTTGTACTAAGCAAAGATTAAGCCAAAATGTAAAAAGCTAAAACATTAGTATAGCTTGAAAACCATAATTTAGATGTACACTCCATCCATCTATTGTCTATATTTGCTTCTTCGTGCAGGTTTGCTGGTGTCTATTTCCAGCAGCCATTAGGCAGGAGGCAGGTTAAACCCTGAAGAGGTTGGTAGACCATCAAGAACAATTTCTGAAAACTCAATGCAAAAAAGCTGACAACAAAACTCACACGCAAACTACGATTACAATAGGTTTCCTCAAGGAATCAAGTTTGCAAGGCTGGATTAGAAGCCTGAGCTGATACTTTAAATTGAAACAGGAAATAAATTCTTGCCATTTTTCTCTTGATATCCTTATTCTCTCTTAGGAACTGCCAAAAGAAGATCGAATATATATATATATTTTAAAAAGAGTTCAGGTACAATAATGATTGCAAAATGCAGAGTAAATCGGTTCTTGGCACTTACACTGGACAGACTAGTGGTCACCAGAACAATGTAACTAAGCAATGGCAGCAGGTGACGGGCCTTGATAAACAATATTTTCATTTACATCACCTATGGTTCAGTTCATGTGGATTGGTCAAGACTTCAAGCACAAAACCGTATTATTGGGTTTTTTCTAAAATTATTCTTGCACATTTGGTCAAACTGGTCAAACTAAAGATGAGTGGATAAAATCAGCTGGTTGTTACAAAACAAGCAAAGTCTGTACTATTTAGTCAAACATAAAAATTCAGGGAGGTGCTGTGGTGGCGCAGCGGCAAAGCACGACCCCCATATAAAGCCTTAGTCCTCATGGCGGTAGTTGCAGGTTCGATTCCCGGCCTAGCCACATTTGCCACATGTCTTCCTCCTCTCTCATTACCTTCTTTCCTGTCAAACTGCTTTCAAATAAAGGCCACTAGAGCCAGCAAAACCTTTAAAAATTCAAAGACAGCTTATTAAAAAAGCTCAGCAACATGGGTGAAATGCAAGACATCAGAAATGCAAATTAAACACTAGAACACCAAAGATCCAAAGGTCAGATTCTCTCCCCTGTGGATACCGCTGATTGTACAATTTGAAGAACAAATGACAAAGGTTTCATAAAGGACTGTTTACACAGAGTGGATTTTCATCATTTTACTCCTGATGTCTTCATCTGCAAAATCTCTTCTTGTCTTTTTAATTGCCCTCTCCCAGCCATCCACAGGATTTGATTTTTTATTATATTTTATGTTCTAAAAGCCGAACTCTACCTGCGATTCTGCAAAGTTCAGGAGTAAGTTGGTAGTAAATTTTGACCATTGGTCAGACACTGATGTTGGACAAAAAGGCTTCCGCTCTAATTCATTCCAGTTGGATCAAGATCTGGACTCTCTGCTGGCCAGTCAAGTTCTTCCACAGCAAATTTCACCATCCTCGCCTCGATGAGCCTTGCTTTGTGCACTAGTGTGCAGAAATGTGGGAGGAGCCATCCAATAGTAATTCCCAGATAGTTCAGCGAATGAAATTTTCCAAAATGTCAGGCTATGCTGGACAATTAAAATAGATCTTGAAGTAAGAGGGAAAACGCAACTTGCTATAAACAGCCTCAAGTTAGAATCAACTCTGCACAAAATTTAACACTTCAAACAATACAATTGAGGGAAGTGCCACTGTCTCAGCAACTACTAAGGTTCAGGCAGCAAGAATAGGTTCCTGCTACTAACTCTGCAGAAAGTTTAAGTGCCTCAGCATTTGGTGACTCTGGTTTGTGAATTGATTTAATTCAACTCAGTTCATTTTGATAGCGCCAATTCACAACAAATGTTGTCTTGAGACTCTTCACACAAAAAAAGTAATTTCAGTTCAATCATACATACATTCAAATCGATTCTAGTTAAACAGTGCAATAAGTTCAATTAATTATTCAGAGTAGTTTCAAAGTTTCTCTCTAAGGAAACCCAGCAGATTGCGTTGAGTCATTGACTTGCAGCATTCACTCCTCCTGGAGTTTATGTCGTCTACCACTTCATGGTTGAGTTGCTGTCATTCTGAATCACTTCCACTTGGTCATAATACCTCCAATGGCTCACGATGGAGCATTTAGAGACAAGCAAATTTAATGACTGGACCATTAGCGATGGTAGGGTTGATCTTGTTATACACGTGTGGCCATGGAACAGAGTGAAACACCTGAATGCAATAATTTTGTAAGGCCCAACAAGTTTGTCCACAGGTAAAGAAACAACACAGAACCTAACTTCTAGAAAACATCCCTGTAGGATAGCTTTGTGCTGCCCTATCTTTGTGCCTTTGCTGGGAGTGAAAACCTCTTTGTCTCTGTTCTCTAAGCTGTAGCAACTCGTAACACAAGAGTTTTTGTACTTCTGGAACTGCTTCTGCTAAAGCTTGGTGTTGTTTACAGTCCAGGCTGCCAACTTTAAAGAGTCGGGTGTAGAGAAGCAGTTGGAGGGTTGTGTACCCGAGGTGTGTCGTGAACAGATCACTCACATGCCAACTCACTCTTTCAGCAGGACGTCTAGCCACAGGCCTGAGCCAGTTTGACATCTGAATTTTTAAAAATGGAGGATTTCAATGCAGGTCAGTGTAGTTTGGAGCCTTTTTTACATTCATAGAAATCCATGGGTCTGAATCTGCATGACAAACAAAGACGGGTTCAATCCACCACCTCTCCCCCCCACCGTATTCAAACATACCAAGGAATAGAAAAGAAACCACAGTAATAAGTTTGGCTTTTCAATTTACACTGATGTTTGAGCCCATCAGCATTTAAATGAAAATATGCGACTGCAATCAAACTGAATAATATGAATGGGAGAGCAGCTTAAAGTGTCAGAGGATAGATGTGATACTCTAACTCAGATTGAAGACATTGACCAGGAAAATAATGAGTTGTTTCTCGCCGACTTAAAATGCACAAGCATTATTTTATTACCCGTCGGCACTGCTTTTTCTAGCAAACATGAACCGAGGCTAGGAAGCCTTAACGTGGTATGTTTTGTTGTTCTCTGTATGGCTTTTGCGGCCAGACAGTGCTGTCAGTGAGAACGCTCAGATCGACATGTCTGAATGTTAAACAGACGTTTTCTTTTCAGACTTCAGCAGTGGCGCACAAAGAGTGTAGTCCAGATATTTTAAGAATCAGCTTATTCTTCAGTTCTCAACAGAAAGTTGAGCTGAACGTAGAGGAGATATTTATATATTTCTCTTTTTTCCTGTTCTGTTAAATGTACACTGTCGCGGGTTTCTTATTTTATAGGTCAGGACATGACATTGGTTCTTAGTCTACCCACATGTCCAATGTGTTGGACAGAGTAACACTGGGGAGCTTGGCTGAGTTTTATTTAAATCTCTTGAACCACGAAGTTCAACTTCTTGCCAGCCACCTCGTTTGCCTCTTGCCTGCTACAGCCTCAACCTCTGTCCAGCACTGGAACACCAGCAGGACAATCAGCAGCAGAACGCCATGTGGCAGGAACACACCGTTTCTCTACCGGTGGTCGACTGAAAACATGAACACATCATGTTTAGTCGTATGTTGATCTCATCTGTGGCGGAAAAAAAACAGAACTTGTGAACTGGACTGTGGAGTAATTCTCATAGCTGTATTTACGTTAACCCTGAAACTGAGCAAACTAGAATTTTGAGAAAAAACATTCATTTAATAGAAACATGCCACAAATTCATGTTTTTGATAAAAGCTATTTGTGTGAGATGTTGGTATTTTTTTGGCTGTATCAAAATAGAAGTATCTCACAAAACAGCTTCCTACAGATGGAGAAAGCTGGGCAAATTTTTATGCACAACTCTTTAAAATTATCATCCACAAACTCAAATAATATAACATTCTCCTGTCGTAACAGGAGCCATTAAATTCCTTCTGTTGTAATGAGTGGTAAGCAGATATCTCAAGGAAAAGTGGGAAAAAAAAGAGAGGATTTTAATTACATGGCTTCAAATAAGGATCTTGAAGATTAAATTTCTAAGCATGAAATAAATGAGTGCAACTTGAGTGTGAACAGAGATAATTATTGCCATTGTGAGTGCAGTGAGCTTCTAAAAAGAGGACAGAAGCTGCTATTTCTACGGCTGGCTGCTCAGAGTGCGCCCTGTGCCCAGCAAGCAGGACCTAACCCCAGTTATTTGGGATAATCCACAGATTGTAGGCAGCTAGCAGACATTTGTTTTATGACAGATGCCAGAGTCAGATAAACATTTAATTAGCAACTCGTCAGCTGTGTCAAAGCTAATTACTCCGTCCTCCAGCCAGAGCCAAAACCCGACTCGCTCTTCTCACAGCCGTCCTAGTTGGCGGCTCGAGTCTGCTGGCTGCTGCGGGGGTGGGGTGGAGGGGGGTGGAGGGAGGGAGGGTGGGGATGGTGGGTGAGGGTAGGGGAGTAACGTAAGGTAAGGTAAGGTCCGGCCCAAACACTCCAACGCTCCTCGCTTCATACAGTCTGAGCGAGCCGAGGAGTACGAGTCAGGCACAATTACAGGCTGAGACACCACCGTGCAATTTGTCAGCACATCTGTTGTGAAAATTAATGCTAGCAGCACTTTGGTTGTCACGGCAGCAAAGCTCTCTCCGTCAGGAGTGTGATGGGGATTTTAGGGGTGGGTAGTGCAAACACTGTCTGGTTGTCAAGTCGTTACTGGAAGGTGTGGGGCAAAAACAGTAACAAAGATCACCCATGTGACACTCTGCTGGTACACGGGTAATGGATGACAGAACCAAAAAAGAAAAATAACTTTTTCAGGGGACGGGGGCTTTGAGAGGTAATGTTGTTCTGCATCACACCAATTATGCACATGTGCTGCTGATGGAAGTTATTATCAACCAGCATTAACCCTCTGGGGTCCCTTCATTTTGTGCTCCATCTGCGTTCCTTGGACACTAAGGACTGCCATAGAAATATTATGTATGGGCATGTTTTTGCAGCATTTTCTATGAATGTCATTTATACCTTCCACACAAAAATATTCATGAAATTTGTACCCCGTAAATGCCATTTTTAGTGACAAAAGTCTCGTGCTTAAGCAAAAAAAAAAAAACATAGATCCGATTCCCAACACATAAAGGTAAATATTAGATTAATAATACATGAGAGAATATCTATACCTAGTGGAAAACAAGAGAACGACTTTCTGTAAGGAAAACACAGGCATAGAAAAACATGAAAAGTTATTTTAAAAAGAAGAAAACCAGTTTAAATTACATTTATGATTTAACTGTGCAGACAAGCAAATATTGGACAAATATGATGTTTCCAGTAAGTTCCCACAGGAAGTTCCTGCAGGATTTGGGATACGCTGAAGATGTTTCACTTGAGTTTGTTGAAAACAATTATTTCCTAACACGTGACGTTTGCCCATTAAATGCTATAAACTTAAAGTTTGGATTATCTGAAAGTGAGTACGTCACATCTCTGCACACTTCCAATCGATGATGTCACGACATTTGAGTTAAAGCCACAGTGCGTCCGCATGTAACGTGAAGAAGAAATCAAAAGAAAGAAGCCATGTCCCGAATCCCTCAGAACTCTGGTTCATTCTTTGATGTCAACAATTACATATGCAGGTAAATTTCATGGGAACGTCCAATTCTTGTACTGTTTATGAAGGAAACGGGTTCCATTTCTCAGAGTTTAGCATATTTTGCGCAAAATGCAAAAAATAATCTCCAGAACAAAAGGAAAAGCTCTTTCGAGGATGTTAACCGAGGTTGGCAGGAGAGTGACAGAGTCAAAAATCCAAAGCGTTTGTCCAAAACTACCATCGTTACAATCAGAGTACGAAAGGGGAAAACCAGCTTTTGTAGAAACCTGTTAGTTGACAGCAAGTAAAAAAGGGCTGAGAGGGCGAGTGGAGGGGTTCCTGCATCCTGTGCTAAAGACGAGCAGTCTATCCTTCAAATGACCACCACTGGGATAGTTACTGCTGCAATCGCAAGACACATTTAAAGGTCTCCAAGTGAGTTTGAAAATGTCATGTATTTCCTTTATGGTGAATGGCACATATCCAGAGAGTAAAGCTGCGTTTGAGCCATCGCCATGGTTATTGTTACTGCTGAGCCTTGCTAGCACGTTATCGCATTTTGTCCAAAGTTAGAACTCTGCTTGCTTGGATATCATACATACTGTGAAATCTCTATACCTTTCGCATTAGCCGTGCCGGACTGACCTGTAACCTAGCAACTGCTTGATACCTTATATCTCGCACAAGCAGGCCATTAAAGAAATCCACTTTTTCATTCCGAGCATGAACACTTTGGTAGATCCGTCCCCTCCCTCACTGCTTCACTCCACCAGCATCCACCCGGCAACGCACAAAATGATCCTCCAGCAGAAAACATGAATCATCACCGTTTGTGAACCTTTGCATAAAGGGGATTCATACAGTTAAACTTCTAAATAGCCCATAATTAGTGGCTTTTTGCAGCTCTTACCAATCTGGCCTTTATATTTCTCACCAGGATGGAAGCGTGTCTGCTGGAGTGGCTGGAGGACCTCCTGATCAAAATAAAGTTACTAACGATGACAGAAAAAGGTATTTGCCCCTTCACAGATTTCTTGTTTATTCTGGGGGTTTTAAAAAAGATTTTCTGTAAATAGACAGGAAATGGGGAAGAGAGAAAAGGGCAAGCTGGACCTGGGAGTCAAACCCAGGACAAGCGCATTGAAAACTCCAGCCTCCACACATGGGGTGCACCATGGAGACACCTGGTGCCCTTAATTTCTTCCTTTTTGAAGAAAAAAAAATTTCAGACTAACAAATCCTACAAGCACATAAATATAATCTGAGCTTAAACAAAATATTGTTTTCAGACAGGGAGTCCTACTGGCCCTATGTGAGGAACTGACTTCCTCCAAATCTCAATATAAGCCATGTCACTGGTTGTCGAACAAAAATCAAGTAGTTGCAATAACAGACGATGAGTTCTTTTTATTTATATCACTTACTGTATATAAGAATTCTACCACATTCTACTCTTTTAGTAGTAATTTAGTAATTGTTCATGTTCTTCCAAAATTTGAGTGTTTTCAAGCAAGACTTGGGTCAGACCTCAGCATTTCAGTCGGATTTAAGTCCATAATTTGACAAGCTGGCGGTTAAATTTCTTTAGATCGGGGCATGATGTGGGGCACCTTTCTTAAAAAGATTGTTTCATCTTCTTACATTTGTAAGAGTTTCCATTTAAAGTCTTTTGTATTCTACAGATCAGACAGAAATCACGCCTCAGTGTGACAAGTAAAACTGAATAGTGAAGCAAAACATGATAATTAAACAGGAATAATTAAAACCACTTTTCATTCAGCACGTTCTCCGTCTGTAATATCAAAATATGCTTAGTGACGTGCGTGACATATCTGTTAAGTATTTTAAAAACCACTGTAATCTCTGAAAATATCTCACCTGCAATCGTGGCAGGATCCATTTCCGAAGTGGAACCTGAAGCCGTTGTTCGGAAGATGCACATAAATTGTGTCACCCTGCATCACTGCTCTTCCTCCTCCTCTTCCTCCTCCTCATGTGTCTCTGAGCACATTGTTAAGACTCTCCAGTAACCAGATAAGGGAAGACGCCAGGGAACCTGGGCTCAGGCACTGGGAGAACAAGAAAGACAGGAAGCAGATAGAGGGGAGTTTTAAGCCTGGGATGTACTGTAGCATGTGTGCATGTCTCTGCTCTACATGAGGATATATCTTTGAGGCTCCATACTTTGTTTGTTTCATCTTGAACAGGAAGGAGAGAGGACAAAGAGAAAACTGGAAGGAGGACGAGAGTAAAGAAAAGAGTCGGTCTAAAGACTTAGGGGAGGAAGAAGTGGGAAGGAGGGAACTGGAAACACGAGATAGGGAGGAAAAAAGCACATTGGTGCTAAAATTGGATATAGCATATGAAAATAAAAGCACAAGTACAATCTGGAATGGCATGATAAAGAATCTTTATTTTCAAACTTCTTGAAAGCGAGAGCAATAATTGTGAATTACATGTGCGAGTATTAAGAGATCAAAAGAGCTGATTATAGAAAATAAATCTTGTGCTTCAAAATGAAAATCCATTCCACACATGATTTTATGGCATTCCCAAAATTACAGTTGGCTCAATAAAGTATCAGTCGTTCACTGACACGTATGCAACTAGGTTATTGGAGCTTTTTTTTTTTTAATTTTCCCTCTATAAGAATCGCTTCCTTTTCCACTTGAGCTATGTTGGGTTCATGCCAAAAAGAATTTAAAATGGTCTCTCTTTTTTTTTTTTTACATCCCAGTTTTCTGGAACTTTAACAGAATGGTTTTATGGAGAAATATTGTGTATTTTTATAAAAGCATGATCTTGACTAGAAAGTGTAATTAATATTCAGATTAGTTGCTTGTTTCTAGTCGCATAGCATAGATTTTTTTTGTTAGGCGTTTCAGGTCACGTTCTGACATTTGGCTGAACTCTTGCAGCAAGCTGAGCAGAAGGATGTTCTGCAGAATAAAACTAGAAAAAAGGCTGAATTTGTGCAGTTTACATTAATAAAACAGTGTGTGGCAGACAGTGAATTACACTAAAGAAGAGAGAGCAGAATCAGAGCTGACTGGATATTTAATCAATCAAGATGGCGGCATATGGAAACAACCACCTTCCCTCTGTGAGCCCAGCTCAGATTTAGTCAAGACTAATCTGTACACAGATGATATTTCTAATGTTTGAATATTTACTGTTATATATTTAATGTTGACTTATCTTCCCATAATATAAATCTGTGCAAAACACATTTGATACTATTGATCTGTATGCTTTGGGAAAAAAGTAATCATAAAACACCACCATGCTGAAGGTGACCTCACAGTTTGTGGAGCATTATATCTTCTAGTTAGTTAAAGTTAAAGCTCCATTTCCAAGAAGACTTTGGTTTGTTAAAATGAAAACTGAATTATCTTCAAAGATGAGTTTCATTCCAGCCTGATTTCCAGTTTTCTTTGAGGTCTGACATGTAGTTTCCAATTGATCTTTTTTACTTCTAGATAATTTAATGCATAAAAGACAAAACGTGCCTGAAGTTCTTTGATTGACGCAGGTTTAAATTTAACAGAAGATAGAGTAATTAAAAGAATATCATCATTTATGCATATGAAATAATGCCTCAAAGTACGCAATGTCAGTTAAAAAGTTCATAGACAGACAATGCTGAGATTTATACGTTGTAATGCAGTTAATAAATCAGAAAAAAAATATTTTAAATATTCAATGTTTGCCCTGCCTATCACAGATGTCAATTAACAGAATATTTTCTAGAACTGGTAATATTGATTCCTGATTGATCAGTGTACACACTAGTAATAGAAATGGAATAAAAAACCCTGCTATCACTTTAATTCACTGCAATTTAATTTAGTGCAACGAAATAAAAGGCTGTCTTTTAACTGAATAATTTCTACTTTCTCGCTACAAACTATTTGGTTTGGAAATGATTTCAGTTGTTCACCCTGTCGGCACCCTCAGTGTGGCGTCCCTAAAAACAGCTATGTCTGCAGAAGCAACGCCACGCCAGCTAGAGTCCACTTGGAGGGCTTTTCTTTGGTCTTAAGGTTAAAGGTCCACACATATGTGGGTCCCCTCTGACGGGTTTTATAGACGGGACACTGGTAGATGTTTCTGCTTTCCTGTTTGTCCACTGGAATGGCCCTGATGAAGATGACCGGCATGGTTGGGGTGAGCTCTTTCAGACGCGCATCGACGATCAAGCCAGTCTGAAACAAACAGAGAAGGGAGAAGATGTGAGGCGAGGATGAAGGCTTGTTATCACGCCAAACAAAAACAGCTAGAAAACCGTAGGAAGTTTTAGGTCTTCCAAATACAAGGGTGAGGCGTCAATGTTGCACACAAAAAAAGACATCGGGATCAGATTAATTAATTTCTGATTCACTAATTCAACTCCATGCCATGAAAGGTTTGTCCAGACATGACATGAAGAAAGCCAGTGTCCAAAACATTGGCTTTCTTTGCCACAGATTAACTTTTCTTTGGTAATTCCTGCTCTGTAATCAAGAATGTCTCTTACATATTTCAGCTTTTTCTTTTCACGAATTTCCTTTCTGAAAGACTTAATTTAGGATGCAGAGTTGGCTTCTGTCTGAACAGCTTAGATTTACTTAATCTATTTTATTTTCCAGTTACTTGTATTTTTAATTATTAGCACATGGAACTTCTGTAAATGGTTTTGTCTTTTATTTTACTAACATGCCAAACAATGATAATTTGGAGATTACTTTCACTGGATTTCATAGCAGCAATACATATGCATGTCACATTTTTAGGTCTTTATTGGTACATAAAGGTTGCATCATTTTCCTTTAAATTCAAAACCATGCACAACTTTGTTTTGGTCAGTCACAGGAAATCCTAATGATAAATACATTGACGTCTGCAGCTGTAACTCCGCAAAGTCTGGAGAAAAAAAAAAAAAAAAAGGGTATGAATACTTCCACAAGGTGCTTCGACTAATAGCGATTAACCCGAACGATTTTTGACTTTGCGTTTCAGAAGGCAGCGTTGCGGCAGCCCTGGAAAAGCTGTGAGAGTTCGATTCAAAGTCAGCCTGCTCCCACAACATCCTCACTAAACACAGTGAGTCTAAGTGGTCTGTCTCATTAATTAATCCTTCTACACTTAGCGCCTGACAAACACAAGTTTCTCCATGAATGCGCAGCGACTTTCAGGAAGGAATATAAATCCCGATGACTTTGGTAAAAGCCGAGAGGACAAAGCTTTAATTGCTTCTGCAGTGGCTCTCGAACTTTAAAGATGTGTTAAATACTGTACCCCCAAACGTACGGGTTTGTTTGGGCCCAAATAAGTTATTTGGGCTCCTTGTGACGCACTATAAAATTTTTAATGACCGTTTTAAAAAAAAATTATACTGTCAGGTCTCCCAACATACTGACGGAGCAAAGTATTTATTACAAAGCTGAAGTACTCAGGACCAATAAAAGCGCTCCATTTACATAAATACATATTGTTCCGCAGTGTAACGCCTGCATCTTTCTGTGCAAGGTGCAGCATTCAGCTGTCTTTGATGCATAACCCCCGATGAATGAGACGCGCACCTCATTAATATAGACGAGTAGGTTTATCATAAATCTCTGACTTTTATTGCTTCATAGAACTGTGTCCAGATGGAGTGCTGCTCGCTCTCTTCGCCAGTGGCACAGAGCCGGCCTTCGGGGCTGAGAGGAGGATGTATGCAGAGGAGAGGAGACGACGAGTGGAGGATGTTGGAGTACGAGCCTGGCCTGTCTCTCCGCCTGTCTATTTGAGCGCGCCTCCAACTTTAATGAAGAAAAAAAAACACTCCTCTAAAGTGTGATCTAAGTGTTCGAGTGCACACTCTGCACATTCCCTAATTAAGAAGTCTACGGGGATACTCCTTGAAAGCTTGGTGCACATACAGTGGTTGAGTGTATGTAGATAGATGGAGTCCTGGGAAGCTGAGTAATGCACTGCACTCCAACAGCTGAACACAAGCAGGATTTAAAGCGGAAACTGGAGCCACAAAGGGAACGCTGAGACACTCCTTGGGGTTCATCCCAGAGTTAATTTACTTGACTCTGTTTAAAGGTGCATTTTGAAGTTAACTCACCTTGTGTTCCCATGTCTGTGCTGCATCATCAAAAAGTACAGTGCAGGTACTTATACTGCAATGTAACTCGTGCTTTTTACAGTCGTTGTAAAAAGAAAGGGGGCCCTATTTCAATCCTAGAGTTTCATAAATCAGAACGTAGTACCTATGATCTGGTTTTAACCGGGTTTACCAGGTAAATGTCAGGTTCAATTTATTCTTGAGGGCACAAAAATACACCACTGATTCCATTTTGTCCTTTTTTTTAAAACAATAACAAACAAAAGAGGAAAAACTTTATTATCAATAACTAAGGAATCTTTGTCTGTTTGACTTCATCAGACTCATTATTATGACGGAGTTCCGTTAAACTTTTCCTTATAAAGTTTCTCCAGGTCATTGAGTTTTATGAGACTGAGGTCTGGATTTTGTCTGGATGCATTTGCAACACATTGATTATTTTCTTTCTCAACCACTCTATTGTTTATGTGAAGCTGTGTTTGGAATCTTTCCTCTGTTGATAACTCAATTTGGGTCAAACTTTAGCTGTCAGACTACAGAATATTTTCGTATACAGTTGGTATTTGAATCCCAGCTCCTATGTAAACAAAACAAGGAGCAACTTGATATGGACTAATCTTTTGCCCAAGAACTGAAAAGACAAGGGAGAATAATATAGAGTGATGATATTTTAGGTGATTTTCTGATGCAGTGCAGTTGTGAGAAGAAAACTGATTAACAGAAAACATAGACAGGAAACCAGGGAAACAGACACTATCTGTGTTTCCATTACAATTGTGCACAAAACTTTGTCAATATTCTGCTAATGTCAAAAAACACAATGTTGTGATTGTGGTGTTTCCATTAAATAAGAGCCAGGATCAAAATCACATTAATAAGTTTGTTCATGCAGCACGTGAATAAAAACAGCTAATTCCTGTCGTTTCTTCTTTGTGGTTTGCACCAGTGGCAACATCAGGCTGCTGATCATGTGACTTGTGAGATGCAAAAAAATTGTTTCCATTGCAGTTCTGCAAAATAAATTAATTTTGATATGGACAAAAAAAATAAATAAATCACCTCATTCCAGCGCCAAAATGTTTTTTCTTTCTTTGTAAATATAGCACAATTACATGGTCAATGAAACGCAGCTATGGAAACCGGAAAAGTGTACAAACCAGAAGCAGAACACAACACAAAACAAAACAAAAAAATGACACAAAACTCAAGGACAGGCAGGTTTCAAAATAAATCAAGCTACAAGAGAGAAAAAACTTCTGCAACTCACATCGGGATATAGCTGCACTTAAAATATTTAAAGTGCACAAATGCATTGTGGAAAGTTAAATGAAAGAATGAACTGAACATGCACAAGTCATAAATCCATTAATAATAAATACAAAACAAAAAGTCCAATGATTTGTGGTGACTATAAATCACTCGTTAAAGAAAGTCTGTTGCTCCTTTTTCAGTTAAAAATCAATAAAGATCAGCTGTCAAATTCTAAATAAATCAGAAACAAGACCTTTCTGAGCATCTCCTGTGCGGTACCTGTGAGTCCCACCGTGCTCCTTCCATGAACAGTCCATGGATGTACGCTCCTTCACGAGGAGGAGAGCTGAAGTCCTCCCGGTTCTTCTTTGTGACATCACACTGCAGGCACATGTTGTTGAGAGGCCACTCGTTCCTGTCAGGAACGTAACAAAAACCAGTTATTCTGGTAAAGCTAGAGGATGTTTATTTAATTATCCTGACCAACTCTACCTTCTGGCCATGGCCTGCATGATGGCAGTGAGGAAAGACTGGGGGTTGAAGAAGCCAGCCAGCCACACCGCAGGGGGTAAGATGAAGTCCGCCGACCAGGTTTCAAGCTCCTTGATCCTGGCCAGGAGGTCGTTAAACCACAGAGCCAAACCGGACAGGGAGGGATACGCTCTCCTGGTCCAGCTGTCTGGCACAGCGTCCAGGAAGATGGCGTCCTGTAGATTCTCCATTTCGCTGGTCATGGTTAGCTCTCCCTGATCGGTGAACAGCACAAGACAGAGATGAGCTAAAATCTTTCACTTTTGTTTTTAAAAAGACAGAAAACACCTCTAGAAGGATACATCAACTAGGCACTAGTTAGTTCTGGTCAAAACCAGAACAGTGTTGATATTGACCCGTCCAATGAAGCTCAAGGTCCAACAATGTCCCCTCGTATTTGGAACACCACTGGGATGTTGAAACGGGTGAATAAAGAGGACCGTACAGAGAGGAGCTGGAAAGGTCGTTGAAATGTTCCTACATGCTCTCCTGGTTCTGTTTCAAGGCAACTGCAGGAAATCTGGACATTTTCAGGGACTCTTCAAAACCTTCTCCATTAACATTTTATTAAACTGCTGCCATCAGACAAAGGATAATAAAATCAAAACTGCTACACAGAGTTCTTCCTTGAGTTGTTCACATGCCGAACTGCTGGCAAGAATATGCACTTCACATTAATTCACTTATTTTATACTGTACTTTTTTATCTGTGTTTTCAATCATCCACTTCATGATTTTTCACTCTAAAATATCACAGATGTAAAACAAACTTTCTCATTTGAAATCCATAAAAACAAACTAACTCTGGTTATTTACTAATTGCAAGTGGCAGAAAGTTGTATTTGTGGTTTGATGCAGCGGGAAAAGACAAGTGTTTTCATTGCAGTTAGTCACACACCGTGGCACTGCTGTCATTCTAGTTCACATTGAGGCTGGTTGTTGTCACCTGAAGAATCTAATGTGGAACTAGCTCTTTGTGTTGTTTGTTATTGAGAAAAAGCTAAAAACCTCTTAAAGAAGTGATCTTGCCACCAGGAGTTCCCTATCTGACTTCTCGTCAACTCCTAATTGGAAATAAGTCTCGAAAGAGTTGAACATAAAAGATCAAGGATGAATGAGACAAGGTCACCAAAAAACTAGCCGATGCTGAAGGAAAACGCCATGATAAAATGTATGATGTGTAGCTAATGTGTGTGGCTTTCATTGGATCACTAATTTATCTCCCGTAATCCTCCCACCGTCCCGCCCAGCTCAAAAATCCTGACCAGTTATTAGCTTCCGACTGAAACAATATGTAACTGAGAAAGAGCATCAAGGCTAACACCCTGACAGCTCCTACTTATTCCACCATGCAGGCAAAACATGATTCCATTTTCTGCTACAATAGTCGGCACGACTTTTAAATCACTGAAGCAGTTTATTGAAGCTTGTAGAGCCGGGAGATCGAAGACTCATAACTCCTGAGAAACACGTTGACACATTTCCCCCCCGCCTGTCTTACTTTTTCTGTTCGGTGTTAACAGATGAGTCAGCCATGTATGACACATTGACACAGATGTCTCCTTGGTTTTATTCATCTCAAGCCACATATCCCAAACTCTGGTCTTGTAGCAGTTTCCACATGGGCACATGGGCTTTCTGTTCATATCTTTCTGATTTAACTTCTGTTTTTAAGTTTCTTTGACAGAGCAAGTTTAAAAATTGATGAATATAGATTAAACCTGAAACAACATGGTCACCTTATAGCCACACAAAGGTCGGCACAAAATTGAGCTGGTCATGGAAAACTCAGAGAGCTTTAATACCCCCCTCTTCTCTACTTAGATAAAACCATTCTGACCTTCAGTCCGAGGCTCAAGCCGTTGAGAGAGAGCCTGATCTCCTTGGTGAGGACGTTCATTCGCTCACACTCCTGCAGCGCCACCACTTGGTATGGAGTCCTCTCCTCGGCCTTCCCTAGCAGCTCCGCCATGTCAAACTGTTCTGGCAGCCTCTCCAAAATGTCTTCCAGGACCGAGCGCACCTGATAAGGAGGGAGAGAAAAGAAAACAAAACAGAGGTGAATGTCTCTTTAAGAATTTGACAAAAAAAAAAGAGGAGAGAGAGAGAGATGGACTGTCTGAGTCGGATAAACTCACACTTGCCAACACAGGCAGCCTGAAAGTTAGTTTCAGACAGACAATACTATAAATATTCATGAGGATATATTCTGCAGTGCCATCTTTTTTTCAACAAATTTCTATTTCTACAGTTTAATCTCTCCACAAAATCGATGCTCACGTCATTTTTGTGGGTAAGTGAGGAAAGATAATGTCTTCGTCAACAGTTTCTGAGAACAAGCAGCGTGAGCGATCAATCAGCGGATTAGGTGCTGAACAAAGGATACGAGGTCATCATATTTATTGGAATTTTCTGTTCGAATAGCTGATTTTGGGTCTGGCAGCCAGCGAATACTCTGAATACCGAGTGGGGCTCATTGATACTCTCTGCATGGCTGTTTGTTAAGACAGGAGTTCTTCGTCTTCTCGGCGAGAAAGGTCACATCATAACACATCGACGGATGGATACACACCAGGGCTCCACAGAACATTTAGCGGTAAAATGTTTGATCCCACAGGGCCATGTGACGAAGCAAGCCAATAACTCAGCCAGTCCAGTATATCAGTCTTTGGATTAATATATATATATATATATATAAAAAAGACAGTATGGTTACAAAAAAAAAATCAGTTTAATAAATAATCCAAGAGTACCGTGAGTTTGCTTTTTCACTAAATACACCCTGTAAAAAAGGAACAAAAATCAAATAAAAACACAAAGGAAGACTTCCCTCTCAAACATGGATTAGAGGGAAAAATAAGCAAACAAACAAAGAATTATTGGTAGAGGTATAGAAATACAAAAACATATCACCGCAAAGTTACAAATGCAGCTACAAAACAAAATCTTTATGGAAGGGAAATGGAAAGTGGTAAATAAACTGACGTAAGAAGATAAACAACCCAAGGGTAATTTTTGTACATTCTGAACCCATAATGGAAAACAAGACCCAGAAAAGGTCAAACAGTCTTTATCGAGCATAGTGATTAAAATAATGTGCGAGCAGGAACAGGGCCTGCTTCTTGGGGTCAACATTCAGGTCAGATTCTGCAAAAGACACAGGATGATGAGTGATGGATAAGGCAATTAGGAAGAACAGCTCAAACAGACAGAAAAGGTTTCCCGGACTTTCCTTGACTTTCCGACTTGGACGTGCTTTGTTGGAATACATGACGTTTTAGGAGAAATAGATGGGAAAACGTCTGTTTACCGGGAATTGTTTAATAGGTCCCTTCACAATCAGGTTAGCCAGTGCAGTGATTTATGGACTGGTGTAATATGGTCCATTTTCCTCATGTTGGTCAATGCAGCAGCATTTTTAAAGAACTTATAGTCTAACTTACTCAAAACACAAGCATCCTTTTTCTTCTGTGAGCTGTTTGGATAGTATGGTTTCCTTAAGTTTTGCAATAAAATTTAATTAGGCTGACTCAGTAATAGAGTTAATGTGGCTTTAAAAATGTAGATGAGTCCATATGGAGCTTTCTGGCATAATCTGCACAAAGTTAGCGAGTATGCTGATTCATACGCTTACTTTGAAGGCGTACAGTAGAAAGATAATATGGGCCGTATATGAACAGCTTTAGTGTTTAAGAGCTCATTAGGCGACACAGAGTCATATATTTTGCATTTAGGAGTTTCCGTTGAAGCTGAGGTGAAATAAAACAGCCAATTTGAACCAATTTTACTGAAATCCTGCATTAGATGGAAGTTATTATTGTGGTCCATAGTGTATACTTACAGAAAAAAAAAATCTGCTTTTGTCATTATGCCTTACAAGAACAGAGCAAGTGTGTAGGAATTAAAAGCAGTGAGATTTTGCTGTAATGCTTATGTAAGCAGCATAGCGGCGTCCATCTGGTGGAAATGCTGTCCTAATAGCATCACCTAAGCTTACTGCTCCTGAGGGATATCACTGACAGATTGGATTTCAGTGACATTTTAAGAGACCGTGTTTGGGAAGTGTTATGACAGAGCAGATATTTGACCACATTCTTTATTAGTTTTATATTTAAGTCTGGTCCATAATTATACTGACACAGAGCGAGTGAGTCACAGCTGACAATACAGTCGCTGTATGAGATTGAGGTTTACCCATCTCTGGGATGATTTACTTTTATCAGGAGGCTTTAATGGTTAATTTAAATATTTTTTTCCTTTCAGATTACACAGCTTCAAATATATATTACTTTTTATAAAAAAGCAAAAACTGGGTGAACATGATTAAATTTATTGTTAATCCTCTCCACCCATCCTAAAACGTGTTCATTTAGTTCGGATGTTTCTGAACTTCACCAGGTTAAGGCTGGTTAACTTCTTGTAAGTGTTCATGACTGACTACAGCTGGTTGCTTCATGATGTATCATGAAAATTATTTGTTTGAATTTGCTGATTGGATAAACTCACATGTAATACATTCTACAACTACAAAGAACATGACGGAGATCTAAGAAAGAAAACTAAAGATTTACAAGAGACAGGGACAGTCATTCAGTTTCTCGATTTGTTGACGCTTCGCTGTGGTCTGAAAAAGGGACCCAAGTCATAAGTTACAGATGAGAGAAATCTAGTTAGGATCCCAACTAGAACACGTGTAGACTAGAGCAAGTTCACAATAAATGTTAGCTTGCAGTCTATAGACTCAATAATGAGGAAAAAGAACAAGAAACCATTAACATTTAGAAATTGTAATGGCTTTCATGCAATTATGAGTCAGTCTGTATTGACCTATGAGACTGTTTTGTGTTTGATGTCAAGAATCTGAAAATACTACTATAAATACGTCAGCAAGAACATACTGTATATACATGCATACAAAGGTTGCAATTATTATTTTTTTTAAATTCAGTGACAAACATTTTTGCTCTTTCTGAACTTGGCTCAACTTGATGACTGCATGCGTAGATGACTGAAAGTAGAGTGAAGATCTTTAGAGTCCTCTATCCTTGATAAAGACAAGTACTGGCTGTGGTGGAGTGAGCATTACATAACTTAAGGTTAACATCCAACAAAATGTAAATACAAGGCAAATATGCTATACTTTGACTGTATAAGCAGAATAATGCAATGCAGAGACAACCAATTGACAACCAAGCAAAGACAGACATAACTTCTGTTTATGAGAGAGAAGGAAATACACCCAGTTATGTAGAAAGGAAACAATCTGAATCTAACTGATAATTTATGTTGGAAATCAAACCTCCCATGGGCCCACCACCCGTGGGAGGGGCCAAAGGGGTCGGGTGCACTGTGTGATGGGTGGCGGCCAAGGGAGGGGACCCTGGCGGTCCGATCCTCGGTTGCAGAAACTGGCTCTTGGGACGTGGAATGTCACCTCTCTGGTGGGGAAGGAGCCGGAGCTAGTGCGTGAGGTCGAGAGGTTCCGGCTAGAAATAGTCGGTCTCACCTCGACGCATGGCTCTGGTTCTGGAACCAGTCTCCTTGAGAGGGGCTGGACATACTTCCACTCTGGAGTTGCCCAGGGAGAGAGACGTCGGGCAGGAGTGGGCATACTTGTTGCTCCCCATCTCGGCCCCTGTACGTTGGGGTTTACCCCGGTGAACGAGAGGGTAGCATCCCTCCGCCTACGGGTGGGGGGACGGGTTCTGACTGTCGTTTGTGCTTACGGGCCAAACGACAGTTCAGATTACCCACCCTTTTTGGAGTCCTTAGAGGGGGTACTGGAGAGTGCTCCTCCTGGGGACTCCCTTGTTCTGCTGGGGGACTTCAACGCTCACGTGGGCAACGACAGTGAGACCTGGAGAGGCGTGGTTGGGAGGAACGGCCCGCCCGACCTGAACTCGAGCGGTGTTCTGTTGCTGGACTTCTGTGCTCGCCATGGATTGTCCATAACGAACACCATGTTCAAGCATAAGGGTGTCCATATGTGCACTTGGCACCAGGACACCCTAGGCCGCAGTTCGATGATCGACTTTGTCATCGTTTCATCGGATCTGCGGCCGTATGTCTTGGACACTCGGGTGAAGAGAGGTGCGGAGCTGTCCACTGACCACTACCTGGTGGTGAGTTGGCTCCGGTGGTGGGGGCGAAAGCCGGTCAGACCTGGCAGGCCCAAACGTGTTGTGAGGGTCTGCTGGGAACGTCTGGCGGAATCCCCTGTGAGACGGAGCTTTAACTCCCATCTCCGGCAAAGCTTCGAACACGTCCCGGGGGAGGTGGGGGACATGGAGTCTGAGTGGACCGTGTTCCGTGCCTCCATTGTCGAGGCGGCCGATCGGAGCTGTGGCCGCAAGGTTGTCGGTGCCTGTCGCGGCGGCAACCCTCGAACCCGTTGGTGGACACCTTCGGTGAGGGATGCCATCAGGCTGAAGAAGGAGTCCTATCGGGCCTTTTTGGCCTGTGGGACTCCGGAAGCAGCTGATGGGTACCGGCGGGCGAAGCGGCATGCGGCTCGGGCGGTTGCTGAGGCAAAAACTCGGGCGTGGGAGGAGTTTGGAGAGGCCATGGAGAAAGACTTCCGCACGGCTTCGAGGCGATTCTGGTCCACCATCCGGCGTCTCAGGGGGGGGAAGCGGTGCAGCACCAACACTGTTTATAGTGGGGATGGTGTGCTGCTGACCTCTACTCGGGACGTTGTGGGCCGGTGGGCAGAGTACTTCGAAGACCTCCTCAATCCCACCAACATGCCTTCCACTGAGGAAGCGGAGCCTGGGGACTCTGGGTTGGGCTCTCCAATCTCTGGGGGCGAGGTCGCCGAGGTGGTTAAAAAGCTCCTCGGTGGCAAGGCCCTGGGGGTGGATGAGATCCGCCCGGAGTTCCTTAAGGCTCTGGATGTTGTGGGGTTGTGTTGGTTGACGCGACTCTGCAATATCGCATGGACATCGGGGGCAGTTCCCCTGGATTGGCAGACTGGGGTGGTGGTCCCCCTGTTCAAAAAGGGGGACCGGAGGGTGTGCTCCAATTATAGAGGGGTCACACTCTTAAGCCTCCCTGGCAAGGTCTATTCAGGGGTCCTGGAGAGGAGGGTCCGTCGGATAGTCGAACCTCGGATTCAGGAAGAGCAGTGTGGTTTTCGTCCTGGTCGTGGAACACTGGACCAGCTCTACACCCTCAGCAGGGTCCTGGAGGGTGCATGGGAGTTCGCCCAACCAGTCTACATGTGTTTTGTGGACTTGGAGAAGGCGTTCGACCGTGTCCCTCGGGGAGCCCTGTGGGGGGTTCTCCGGGAGTATGGGGTACCGGGCCCTTTGATACGGGCTGTCAGGTCCCTGTATGACCGGTGTCAGAGTCTGGTCCGCATTGCCGGCAGTAAGTCGGGCTCGTTTCCGGTGAGAGTTGGACTCCGCCAGGGCTGCCCTTTGTCACCGATTCTGTTCATCACTTTCATGGACAGAATTTCTAGGCGCAGCCAAGGTGTTGAGGGGATCCGATTTGGTGGCCTCGGGATCTCATCTCTGCTTTTCGCAGACGATGTGGTCCTTTTGGCTTCATCAGATCGTGATCTGCAGCTCTCGCTGGATCGGTTCGCAGCCGAGTGTGAAGCGTCCGGGATGGGGATCAGTGCCTCCAAATCCGAGGCCATGGTCTTGAGCCGGAAAAGGGTAGAGTGCCTTCTCCGGGTCAGGGGGGGTGTCCTGCCCCAAGTGGAGGAGTTTAAGTATCTCGGGATCTTGTTCACGAATGGGGGAAGAAGGGAGCGGGAGATCAACAGGCGGATTGGCGCAGCGTCTGCTGTCAAGCGGGCGCTGTACCGGTCCGTCGTGGTGAAGAGAGAGCTGAGCCAAAAAGCGAAGCTCTCGATTTACCGGTCGATCTACGTTCCCACCCTCATCTGTGGTCATGAGCTTTGGGTCATGACCGAAAGAACGAGATCGCGGATACAAGCGGCCGAAATGGGTTTTCTCCGTAGGGTGGCTGGGCTCTCCCTTAGAGATAGGGTGAGAAGCTCAGTCATCCGGGAGGGACTCAGAGTAGAGCCGCTGCTCCTTCACATCGAGAGGAGCCAGTTGAAGTGGCTTGGGCATCTGGTCAGGATGCCTCCTGGACGCCTCCCTGGTGAGGTGTTCCGGGCACGTCCCACCGGGAGGAGGCCCCGGGGAAGACCCAGGACACGCTGGAGGGACTATGTCTCTCGGCTGGCCTGGGAACGCCTCGGGATTCCCCCGGAGGAGCTAGAAGAAGTGGCTGGGGAGAGGGAAGTCTGGGCCTCCCTTCTGAAGCTGCTACCCCCGCGACCCGACCTCGGATAAGCGGAAGAAGATGGATGGATGGATGGATCAAAGAAAAATTGTCTTGTGTTAACTACTCTAATGAAGAATTATGTCTTTTTGTTTGAGTGGTACAGGTCTTAGACTTTAAAACAAGTGCTTCTCTAACAGAAAGCTTAAGTTATGTTTAAATTTGGAGAATTCAAGTTGTCAGAAAGGCGACAGAACAGAGCCACATAGTACTAATCATACTAATTGGATTTATTTTTTCTTAGTTCGTTATTCCATCGTTTTTTTCACTATACTTGATTTGAAAAAAAAAAGGTTTATTCCTGATATTCAGTTTTTAAGCTGAATTAAAAGGCAAAATAACTAGCCGAACATCCTCTGAGAGTTGTGACCCTATATTTACGTATTTGACATCTTTCTGCTCCACCTCTTACATCTGCAAATCTAAACACGAGACGCAATTTTGGAAAATCATAATATATTGCTGGAGAATAAAATCATCATCCACTAGCAAGGATGAAAATCCTCAAAAATACAGAGGACCATCGCACTATTTTACAGCTCACAGCAGCAGATGTATTGACTTCAACAAAGTGAACGGTCAGGCAACCAAGAGCCTTCTTTGTTATTATTAACAAAGTGACAGTCTCTTTACGAAGCCCCTATGGCCTCTATGGCCTCTGTGACAGAATATTTATTTCAACTTTTACACTCAAATAAGCTTCATTTCAGGGTGGATTCAAGCAGAAAACACACCAGAAAATGTCATCACTGTACAATTCTCCCTTTGAGCTTTCTGAGGCCCCAAACAGTTGGTTTGAAAATTAGTTTCAATTCATTGTGCAGGAAGCATAGAAAATGTCACCTTCTGTCATCATCTATTTCAGATTCGGTGCTCCAGGGGTTTTGTAAGATGGTTAGCCTCACAAAAACGCAAACAGCTGACAGACTGCTGGAGGTTATCATCTTTAAATAAGGGCTACCCTTATATGCAAGTCTTTCTTTTATCCTGGACGCTCAGATTTTATTCAATGCTGAGCAGGGGCAATGAGATATGCTGAACAGGAGACAGAATTTACTATATAAAATTTTGTAATTGCACCTGTCGGCATTTATGTGGAATGTCTCAAAAAGTGTAAAAAAGGGAAGGACAGGCAGGAAGATGTTTTACAAACTTGATAAGGATAATAATCCAAATACATGTCAAAGCTGACCTAAAACTGCGGCTGAAAGCTGTGCATATAAAGACACCAAACAAGTCAGCAAATATTCCATCGTCGACTATGCAACAAACTTCAAGCGCAATCGTAAGTCGATTTTTCTCTCATTTCTGCATGAGATTGAGTTTCAAGGACTTTACCTTCTCCTCTCTCGTCATTCCTCCTCCCTCACCAAGCCCTCCGTCTCTGGGCTGCATCTCCAGCACGGTGCGGAAAAGCTTCTCTGACGTCTGCGTGAGGACGCCGATCTCTGCGTTGGGATGAAGGCCGTACAGGTGCGGGGACTCTGCAGGCAGCGTGTCATCGATGTACTGAGGAAGGAGAAATGAAATCAAACAGATGGTTCTGTTCTCATTTGTACAGCATGACTATTTTCTCTGTGTTTGCTTTTTTATTGTCAGTTAAGTGTTTCGGATCATGAAACAAATGTTAATCTCAGACAAAGAACCTTAAGTAACACAAAAGAAATAGTTTTAAGATAGTTGTTTGACTTTGACTTATTAGGGGAAAGACACCATTAGCATGACTCTGCTGTTAGGTGAAAAATATGATTTCGCTTATCATGAATCATAAGTTTGTGATGTAACAATGTTATTAAACGCTGTTTAATAACATTGCTTGGAAAGTCATATTTTCTAGTATGTTTATTGTTATATGTGTAAAATCAAGAAATGTCACGAATGTGCTAGTCTGATAGCATTAGTTTGAAAAATCTAAAATAAAATTAAAAAAAACATCTTTAAAAAAGTGACATATGCCCTGAACTAAAGAAATTCAACAAGAGGAGAGAAATAAATCTATTGAAATCTATCAGCGTAGGAGGAATTGTAGCCTCACTTTGAAGATTTTGGGACAGTGAGAGTGACTATCCAAAAGCAGAGAGAACAAGGAATAGTTAAAAAAAAAAAAAAATTACATAAACAGCATCTTGATGACTGATCCAGGAGGTCAAAAAAACCAGAACATGAAAACAACAATAAGAAAGACAGTGGGTAAAAACTGGTGTCCATTGGAGAATTCCAAAGCAACAACACAACTGACCAAAAAAAAGAAAATATATATATATATATATATATATATATACAGTGTATGTACAGTATATATATATATATATATATATATATATATATATATATATATATATATATATATACAGTATATATCTATATATCTACATAGGCTTGTCTCACATTTGCCAAGAATTGACGAGTATCCATTTTTTTAACTTGTGCGTCCAACTGCATTAGGCATGAAACTAACAGAAGAACAAGAAGAACCTTCAAAAAATAGGGTGATGGTAACGCCATTCTATTCTATTCTATTTCTAGCTAACCAATTTTCAACACGTTAGGGTGATCTATTACAGTTGATAATAGACTGAGAGAGAATATCTGGCTCTCAGTGGCTCAATCACTCTTTGTTCAGCCAGCAGGACAATAATTCAAAGCTCACCAACTTCTGCATGGCAAAGAAAATTATCAAAATTGGAGTTCTGAGGTGGTCTATTCAAAACCCGGATTTAAGTTTTGACAAAGGCACAGTGGCATCATCTTAGACACATTGCAAATGCCAAAAAACTCTTCAATGTAGCTGCATTAAAACATTGCTGCAAAGAAGCGTGGACCAAGATTCCTTCAGAATGAATGACAAAAAAAGCTAAACCAGAGGTAATCCTGCTTTTATAGAAATTGATACTTTTTCTTCTGTTCTTACCTTTTCACAGGTCTGCACATCACCGAACAGCACAGCAAGACAACTTATTCAATAATGTGATGAGCAGCTTTTTAAATCTCATGTCTGGTTTTTCTTCAATAGAACTGCTGATGAAGGAAGAGACGAACCACAGATTTGAAGGAATGGTATTCAAACAATTAAATTGATAACAGCAGATGACGACACAAAGAAGATGGAAATGCTGCATTTTGCATCTGCTACTCCATAATGAAAACACATGCTTCTAAACTGAGTGCAAAATAAAAGTCAAATAGAAATAAAAAAAGTGCTTATTTGGTGAGTTGCATTAAAAAAAAAAAACAGTTCCTCTGATGTCAGGATGAAAGTTTTAGAAACAACCTGGCTTTTAGTACAGGATCTCTTTGTAGTCGCTTCTTTGATCTCTTTAATCCTTCCTGTCGAACTTTTACTGATAGCATGTGTTTAATGTTGAAGGAACAAAAATGTTTCGGATGGATGTGTGCGAAATTCCACCTGGATGGTTATGGTGGAAGTGATGGCCTTCTAGACCCAGAGGGCATTTAAAAGCCCCGGCTCTCTGGCCGGGGCTTTTCCTGGCTCAACCTGGCTGTGTTGTGACAGCGAAGAGTAAAAAGCTGCAGTTTTTCCCTCCAGAGCTACTTAATACATCTATATGTGCTCACTGAGCAGGCCACATACTAAGGGGACATTAAATCCAAATCAAACATCCCACTCCTCTTTGGCTCCACCGGAAAACGTAGGGGAAGAATCTGAACCGATTATTGCTCACATATTACATCACCGTGGGCCACAGCGCACAAAAACTTTAACCTCTACTGATTTAAACCAGTCAATTAGGGTTTGTGTTCAGTGACAAATAAAGGTGAGAGGCAGAAAAAAAGACGGGATGTTGAGGGGAAGCAGCAGCCACACCTTAAAGTTGGCTAAGCAGGTTTAAAAGTCAAAGGACACTTCAAGAAATGTCAGAAATGATCCAGCATTAAAAAAATACTTTATTTTGTTAAAGCAAATTTGTTAGTATTACTTAAATCCAGTTCAAATTTGATTAAAATTCATCTGAAACATTAATCTTATACAACATATTTCCCAATTAGCTCCATTTTAAACAGTTTTTAAGCTGGTTTATATTTGTACTTTTGTTTAAACTCATCATTCAATCCATTCCATAAATCTACTCCACGCACTAACAAAAACTCTTTTTGGTTCTTCCAATACATTGTTTTTTAAATTGTTGAAATAAAAGTAAAACAAACATTTGTTTTCATGACGAGAACAATAATTTTCAATTTTGAATTTTTATCTTTTAACGAGTAGTGCTTTAACTCTGTTTGGCATTTGGATTTTAAACAAAATGTAAAAATTTTTCTTGTAGACACTGCAAATTACTTGGCATTTCTTAACACTTAATAATTATCCAGATAAAAATAAACCAATAAATGACAGGCAAACAAATAAGCAAACCGCCTTCACGTGTCATAGCAGCAACAGTACACATGTACAGGCATGTACATGGACAGTGAACGTGGAACAGACGTGGCAATCACTGAAAACTAAATTAAATAGTCATTTTTACTCAATGTTTCATTTTTATATATATTAAATTGTACCGTTTTGGTTTGTTTCTAAGTCTGACTACTGGGAGCATTCAACGATGACTATACTGCAGATATTGTTGACATCTATATGAAAAACAAATGCAGAGTAGACTTTTGGTTTGGGGAAATACTCCAGTATTCATGGAAAGATTTGTAAGTCAGGCTGAGCTTTTATAATTGGGTGAAGTAACATTAGTGCACAGATGTTACTGCAGACTGTCTTCTGTCTCTCTGAAACCATAGCTTATAAGCAAATTTAAAAAATGTTTTGCTTCTGAATGTAAACTCACAATGATTAATCACATTCACTTTTTTTTAACACTTTAACTGGATGTTTATCAATGGAACCACAGACAAACACCAAGTCTGATCAATACAATTGATTCTTACAAGAAAACAAAAATGAGTAAAAAGTCAGATGTATGGTTAAATGCCTGACAGAAATAAAATGCAACAGTCACCATTCGTTAAACATGTTTGTACAAAATCATAACATCAAAATCTTTGATATTGTTTTTGTACTTGAATTATAGTCTATAAAACACTACCACAATAATTAGACAAAATATTATTTCTGTATTGTCTTACTGTGAACTTATAAAGGCGTTGCAGCTTACCCTTTAGGATAGATTACTTTATACTAACAAAGAAACTTCTTCCACCCACAGAACAACTCTACCTGTGAGACATATTAATATAACTACAATCTGTAATTTCCCAGGGACCCACACATAGTTTTATTGGTATTGATTTAGCATTGAACTGTATACATCCACACAGTGCCCAGGGAAGAATGATGGAGAAAGACCTATTAATTATAGCTGCTCGGTCAGAGCCATTTGAAGCGATCATTAATTTGCAGAGGGCACAGAAAAGCCCCCCGGGAACAAGTAGGTGGAGGGACCTGAACTTTCTTTTGGATCACTTACCATTTATACAATGTTTGATCCAACTGTAAAAAAAACTATTTTCCTTTTTTTTTGCTGTGGTTTCAGTGGTGGGAATGTTTTACTAATGGTCTGATGTTATCCAATTGGTGCCAACGTTTCCCTCACCTGGTGGTAGCTGTTGTAATCCATGTTGCCAGGCAAGGGGAAACCAGGCGCCAGAAATAACTCCCCTTCCATCATCTCAGGCTTAATAAACTCCTCCAGGTAACTTCGACACAGACGACGATCCCAGTCATCGGTGATGTGACCCCCGTACATGATCTCACCAAACAGGTAGCGCAGGTCGTCGTACGGTACCTGGCAATTACAAAGCGAGACGATGTTGCTCCGCCAAAAGCACCTCGGGGTGTCACACGACTTCACATGTCCAATTAAGACTGCAAACAGTATTCTTTGCAATCCACCCGCACAAGAATGGGAAGAAAAGAGAGAGGAGGGTATGTACCTTCAGATTGGCCTCCAGGTAGTTGTAAAGGACGTTGATAGAAATTGTCAGGTCTCCGGTGTTAAAGGGATACGATCTGTTCCAACCTTGAGGACCAAATTTTCTTCTCTCGGCGACCACCGCGTGGAAGTAGCAGAGGGAAAACCAGATGCTTTTAAATTCATTCTCCCGTGCACACATGTCCAGTGATTCCTGGGAAACCAAAGGACAAACCACATAAGGAGATCTTTTAGATCTTTTACGGTGCCTTTACTTTTTTACAATATTTTCATGCAGGCATGTTTCATGTAAGAGAGTTGAGTTCCACAAAATTCAGTCCAGTTACTGTTAGGGCTTCAAGCCCCCCAAAAAAGATGAGTACTTTTTAATACACATTTGACACTTTTTGACGAATGAAAGAGTCATTTTTGAATTTCCTTTTTATGTTGACAGACGTGAAGAACAAAGACTTTGTTGGACTGGCTGACGGTATTTTGATATATAAACACTGAAAAGGTTCAAACTAATTTTAAATTAGTCATGATGACACAGTTTGGATCAGCAGCTGGGAAAAAGACAATCAAGGTGTACATATCACACATAACTGTGTGATTGTGAGCGTGAGTGGGAATAAAAATAGCAATAGGTATTTTGTTCCATCTACCACAGTAGGAGTGTAACAGTTAAACCTTCTATGGATGCAAACTCGACTAAAAACCCACCTGTTTAGGATTGTATTTGAAATGTAATCAATTACAAATTTATTGATGGAACTTGACTTAATGCTTTGTTTTGATTGTTGATTCTATGTTGCATTGTGTTTCTGTGTTTGTAATGATGTAAAGCACTTTGAAATGCCTTGCTGCTGAAATGTGCTATACAAATAAAATTTGATTGATTGATATCCCCAAATAAGATCAAAATCTGTTTTTTCTCCTAGGACTGCAAGAACCAAATGACCTCATTCTGGTTCTGAAGTTTTTGCAGCTTGTTCTTGCTGTGTTTTCTGAGTGAAACTATAAAACCTGTCGATACCTTGCAAAAACAGAGGAATTTCTATCATTGGACCACTGGTTTGGGAATTCTTGCAGCTTGTTCTCGGCAGAACGTAATTTTCTTGTGGTGTCCAGCAAGTATTGTGTGATTGAACAGAATTTTGAAGTGACCACAGGTGCTACAGTGACAAACCCTGCGACTGGAGAGACCTATGAAGACTGACCAGATATACATTTGAGTTGTTGTGAAGTAGGAAATATCTCAATGTTAAACAATTTAGTTCTTGTGATTGCAACCTTGAGTAAAGGAACACATTTATCTGTTCTTGTGGAGAATATACAAGCCTTTACAAACTACCTTCTGAGTACTGAGAGAAAATAACTGGCTAACCATTAGATGAGGTATATATGCTATTTAAAATGAACTCAATTCAATAAGGCAACTCAACACACAATTTAATTTGTTATTTCCAAATCAGTCTTCTATCAAGGTTTTATGCAGCTTGATACCCTGCATCCACCTCAATATCAGGAGCTCATAATAATACCTAAAAGTGATACAGCAACAACAAGACTATACAAAGATTGTATAGTCTCATGGACTGAATGTAACATTGCAGCCTTATCAATAATTGTTTCCACACCCGTATGTTAGAGGTACAAAATTGTGGGAGACGGCTCTGTGAACAGTTTCATTTTGTCAAACACAGAGACAAGAAGGTGACTGGATTGCAATAAAGCCAACCATGAGATTCATTTTTAATTGTCACAACTTGTCAGGCGCTTTCAGCTTCCAACTGTCTCCTGGGCTCATTATTCTAGACAGGAAAATAAAGGAAAAAAAAAAAAAGAAACGTAAATGGCGCTGTAATCTCCGGAGGGGCAGGGGAGTCAGTTAAATAAGCATCACAACAATTCCTATGGAAACCAGAAGAGAGGAGTCTCTGTACTTTAGCATGTAACAAGCTGTGTATCACAGTAAAGGCCCCACATTTCCCCCCTACTGCAGTGCCCTGGGGAGCTGACTGCTACGATGTGCACATAGAGTGAATAAGTAGAGTGCAGGCCTACTGCCACACACACACACACACACACCCCGTCGTTGTTTGTGGTTTAGTTAATATTCTGCACGGCGCTCCTCTGCTCAACCCAGCTGAAAGAGATGCATAACCTCCCTATCCATGACCTGTGGACTGGAGAGAAACAAAATGCTGCAAGATTGTTGGTACAAACACGCACACCCCTTCATACTCTGCATTCACAAACACGAACTGAAAGGACATTTCCATATCAATGAACTGCCAGTTAACCATCTTTAATGTCTGATTACCCACAAAGAATGATAGGCTGAACAGACCAATAAGGAATTGGAAATCCATAGGCACTCTCTAGGGTTTAGCTTTTAGTGATGTAAGTTATATAATTTCTTTGACAGTGGTCTGGGAAGATATTATGTTGGGGAATTGCAGAAAAACCAAAGAAAAAAGAATGTTATTTCTCTGGCTTAGCTCTGGCTTTAGCCTTGCGGGTGGTCCATAACAGAGAGTCAGGCGGCCATTGATTAAGTCTCACTGACAACACATGACCAGAATATTCTCCGAGCCTAACCTCAGCAGGCCTCCCCATGCCTCTGCATAAGGCAGGGCTCACAAACACATCGCACTTATCAGGCAAGATACACATCAGCAAACTAAGGATTGTGGAAATGGATCGGGACGTAGCCGAGAGGTCAGGTAATGGTGCGGGCGAAGATGCATTGGCAGCAAAGCACCGAGGTAATGGTAAGGCTTAGATACAGACAAAGAACCGATAAGGTAGAGAAACACTTGAGGAGGCCACTGTGGCACACAGATCCATTCTAACTATGGAGCCTGCAGAATGAACCAGGAGCATAATATCGTCTAGCTTTTCCCTGATAACATAGCCACAAATTGGCCTTGTTCGGACGTCTGTCCTCAAGTAATCCTTCCACCCCCACCAGTGTTCACCATACCAAGTTTTCACTTCAGCAATGCCCTGCGTAGGTCACAGGAAACTGAGTAGCTAGGAGACGACTGTACCTTTTGTTTGTTGTAACAATTGTAATTTGGCAGCTTCATAAAATTGAACACTGTATTGTCTCAGCTATGACTCACAACTAAGAGAAGAACAAAACCTCTTCAACAGTAAATAAAAACAACTGCCTTAAGATATTTTGATCCCATACAATGGGCACTCATATTGTTCTGGGAAATCTGGTGCTCTGGGTCTACATCTTCCCTAGTCATGAGAGTAACTAAATATAGTCAAACAAATAGTAAAAACTTCTCCTCAAAATGGGAGCAAAACAAGAGTTGACATGTGTGTGTATGTATCTGTGCAAAGGGCTTTTTGTGTAATATTATAAAAAGGAGGAAGTAGTAATTGAAAGTATTCTTTTTTATTATTATTTGCATAGTTTAATAATCCAAATTGGTAGATCCATAAATATTCATACATGTAAACATATTTTTGACAAGTATATAGGTTGATGTATACATACTGGGGGTTTAATGAAATCTAGTGGTACAAAAACTTGCAATATTAAAAGCCCTACAATATTTCTGGTCAAAGGGAAGTCTGTCTCAAAGCGCTAATAAGTTCCCCTGAGCATTGTCTGGAGGTATTAATATGAAACTCAGACATGAATTGCATCCCTAGTCAGTTAAAACATTGAAGAAGCCTCCACAAGTTTTAAGTAATTGCATGCCAGCATTTTTGCCATTTAAGAGAAAAAAAAAGAAAAGGTATTGGGGTAACAAGAAGTAAATGTACGTCCTGGCTAACTAAAAACACTGGCAATTATTTTGTAGATTCCTATAGGTCAGTGTTTCTCAATTCCGGTCCTCACGCCCCCCTGCCTTGCATTTTTTAGGTGTTTCCCTTCTGCCACACACCTGTATTGAATATTTAGGTGTTTAACAGGTTTCTGCAGCACTTGATGGTCATGCAATCATTTGAATCAGCTGTTCTGGAATAGAGGCACATCTAAAACATGCAGGGCAGGGGGCCTGAGGACTGGAATTGAGAAGCACTGCTATAGGTGGTAATGTCGATTTCACTATTTTTAAAGGAGTGTGGAGAGCTATCAAGGTTGTTAGCACTGATGCCTGGGTTCATGAAGTCTTTTTGCATTGAGACTGTATTTTCAAGTAAAGCGAACTCTGGTATGGTTCAAATCTGGTATGCAAGCAGACTGGAGATCACTGCAAAAGCAGGAAGTGGACTATAAAGAATGACATTTTGGTTCAATAAAAGTAAAACAAGAGTCTAATGCTATAGGGAGAAACAGCTTGTTGTCTTTTGCCAAAGACAAAAGAGAAAACTTACATTCGCTAAAATCTAACACCACTTAATTTTGTTTACATTGTTTGAAGGAGGACATTGTGCTCAGTGTCGTCTTCTGAGGGTTTTGGTGTTGTTTCTTTCAGTGCAGCGCCACCACAGGCAAGGGAGGGAACAGGTTTTTGGATCGTTTGACACAGTGAGGTTATGAAAGCAAACTGCACCAGCTGAAAACGTTACAAAAGTTAATATTTTCAACCCGTTTCTATTTCTCGTGAATCCATTATTGTCTATCATCTAAACATAAGCGTGGCAGTAAAGCCTATTACTACTTACTAAGCACATTGATATCCACAACCCTGAAAGTGTTACCTGGTTGAAGTTGTCCAGGGCTTTGTGCAGGTTGGCATGCATGCCAGTAGGCGGTTCATTCGTAATCTTGATGGAGTTCTCCAGGATCCCCTGAGGGATGATGTGGCTGTCGCGGGTGGAGGACGGCTCAGCGCTCACAAACACTCGGAGGTTCTCGTGGCTTCCCTCGGCATACTGCTCCAGACGTTTCTCCAGTGTGCCCAGCCAGCGAGCAACCAGATGGATGTTCTTACAGAGGAGCAAGCAAAAAGATAGAAAAATAGTTTAATTCAATAGTTTTTGACAATTTATTATCCATTTATGGAATTTATTGCAAGGTTAGCCTATCCTATAATAATTTCACTTATTCGTTATTCAATAGCCGCACTGCACACAACATCAAAGACAGAGTGTTTTGTTCTTATGTCAAGTGGAGTGAATGCTGAATGTTGGGTGCATTTTCAAGGGAAAGTGTCTACCTTCGTACAACAGCCCTAATGTTTACTGCTGTAGTAATTGTACTATTGTGCATATTCCTAAGGTAAGATGCTCAGTGCTCCTTGCAACATTGCCTATTAAACATTAACGGCCATTCAGGTTAGGAAGTGTGGAAACACAACATTTCGACTCCTGCTCTTATGTCTTCTATCTGCTCTGACTGCACTTCGACTTTTCTGCAAATGTCTGGGCTTAAAAGGATAACATAAAGTGCCATAATAAGGAGCTGGAATCGCCAATATAATTCCGTCCTGTGATGACAACTAGAAAAAAGGAGCAATTAAAACGCTACACATCTCCCGTTCTTTACTGTGACTTTGATGTGGCACTAAATTAAATGGTACATAGAGCCTGAAATGCTTTTTTTTTAGGTTGACAGAATGAAGTGACCGTTTTCCGGTAGAGGATTTTTAAGACTTTTATACGTATTCATCTCTGTGTAACACGAGCTGCGGACGACTTCAATTTTCCATCTCAACTGTCCTGACGAGAACAGGATATCTGATGACTGATAAGGAGTGTGCCCAGCCCCCCACACATCTCACCACGCAGCACTGCCCACTCCCTAAATCTAATTACAGCACTAATAACTGCAGTCATTGATTCATAAGCCGCTTTACTTTCTCATTTCCCTTTGCTCTCAGTATTTAATCTTTCTTATGATGACTGGAGTAAGAACTCTTTAACGAATGACAGGGAACAACAGGGGAGGGTTGGGACATCAGTTTTGCGGGACTCAGAAGAGAAAAAGTAAAGTTAATCCACCGACGAAGAAGTTCGGGAGGAGTTGGGAACAGAGAAGGACGTAAGTTAGTTCTCCGCCTGCCGGTGCCTTAGAGAGTAATGAATGGTATACAAATTAAAAGTCTAAATTCAAACGCTTTTTCATCAAGCCACAGCACAACTCTTCCTCTTGGCATGTAAATAGTTTGGCTATAAAGTGAGCCAACAGTAGAAGTGAGAGACTGCCCGAGAACTTGTCACTGTAATGAAAGCATTCATCGTGTGGCTGCAGGGAGAGAAGACGAGAGGAATGGAGAAAGAACCAGCAGGCCAACAGACAAACAAACACGACAGCAGAGAGCTCCTTTTTTTATGGCTTTTTAATTAACTTTCAGGTGCCGTGTTTTTCAGGTTTTTTTCCTCCTTCCCTCAACATCTTCCCGATAAGGGCCTCCCAGCTTCTCCGATGGCTGCAATGATACCACGTCAAGGAGTCCTCTATTTACATAATAATATGAAAGTTGAATCTAAAAGCCATTAGGAAACACCACTGGCAAGGTCTTTGACGCGTTGCTGTCACAAGCGCCCCGAGGGACGGCACAATGGCACGTTCAACTGCACCATAAGCATAACCATCGAGCAAGCAGAAACACACGCAGGCGACCGCACACAGTATTTCTCCTTCGCAGAGGAAGAAATGCATTGGTCTGGGAGCGACGCGGACGAGGACAGCTGCACAACTGGGCTCCTGCACTGAGGAGGCGGCCCTGCAGCTCAGAGTCTCTCAGACTCTGCACTGACGTAGGAAAGCAAAAAACAGGGCTGAGGGGGGGAAAAAAAATAATAAAACCTGCTCCACCGACATAATGAAGGCACTCACAGCTCAGCAGCCTGAGAATAAATTCACAAATGTGGAGAATACAGCTGCAGTAGGTGTCTTGGCATGGATTTTAATGTAAAAAATGCTTAATGTTGTGCAATTATCAGACTGCATGTTTAGGCTATAAATGCAGGACGTACAAAAACAAAAGGAAAATCCTTACATGTGAAAGAAGGTCTTTTCAAATATTTCAATGTGTATGGAAATGATATAAATTTAGGTCTATGCAAATAAGAAGCTTACACTGCAAAAACAAAAGTTTACAAAGTAATTTTGGTCTCGTTTCTAGTGCAAATATCTTATTACAACTGAAATAAATCAAACTTAAACGTTACTTTTCAGAAAGCTTTAGAGGCTTGTTTTAAGTCAATAATCCCTTAATACTGATAAAAAAGTACTTGCTCTCTGCAGTTACATTAACTTACATCATGAGAAAATATCTTGTTATAAGTTAAATAATCTGCCAAAGGAACAAGTACTGAAGATGCTGAGATATTTGAACTAGCTACTAGACCAAAAATGCTTGGTAAGATTTTGTGTTTTTGCAGTGCAGGTGTGTGTGTTTGAATGTCTAATAAAGCAAACAAACCTTGACCTGCCTCTTGTTGCTTGGATTAATGTTCTTCTTTAACCAACCTCTTAAACATTTCTACTCCCACAGGAAGTAAAAACTCTAAGTCTGATAGGCAGTTTGGGGTTCAGTGCCTTGGCCAAGGGCCGAGCATGCATGTAGTGAGCGGCCGCATGCCTCAACCGACCAGAGGTCTGGAAAGACAGAACAGAATCCACAAAAAGAAACAGACAAGCTGATGCAGGAATATTTGTGATGGTCATGAAAGTGAAAGGTTAACAGGCATATCTTCTATGTAGAGAAAAACTGTTTTTGTATGCACATCTGGATGTCTGCTTTCCTCCATGGTTTGTCTGCATGGAAAAATTTTCTTTCCTGCATTTTTTCCCTAACTGAATGGGTTGTTGTGTTATATACTACAATATCTGAAGCTGCTGTGTCTGTTCTTCTCTTATCCGGAGGGCAAGGCAGGCTTTTGCATTTTAAGTGAAAACCTTGGAGGAATTCCAGTGGGACGTATCGACAGATATGAACCGCAGACCAGGCACGGTGGGACACACACAGAAACACACAGGCGAGAAAAAAAGGGAAACAGTGTTGGGATGGCATCGCTGTCTTCTCAGAGACCCAGGATAGCAGACAAAACTTGCGTAATTACCTTAGCATAAGAATGCAGATCGATTAGGATTAAGAAAGTCTCGTCCCCCTAGCAACAAACCTCCTACTCACTTTTTCATCGACTGTCTGTGGCTCTGCTTGCCAAGAGCCACCCCCATGACACTGAGCAAAAAGAAGAATAAAGAAAAAGGACCAGGAGGAGAGGTTCACGCTGAATTTGACCACCAATATATTCTCCGTCTTACCCACCGATTCTGCCATGTTGCTTTCCCCTTTTTGTAATATTTTATGCATCGACTTGCATCCTCTGCCTTTCCCACACTCTTCTGCTCTCATCATCCACATTTTCCTCTGCTGCTGCATCAGTGTAAAGCCAGGTCAATGGCAGGTTCCCCCTTACTCGACAGGTAATTATATGTCTGAACAGCAGCTTCTGCTCAGATGGGGCTCAGAGAGGGAAATGCAGAAACTTTGAAGCAGCCCATCAGAAAGGTGGTGGGGGCAGATTGAGAGGCAATCAATCGGGCAGATTGGACCTGAGTATCCCACATTGGCCACGCAGTCGGGATAGAGTGGCCTCGACTCGGCATCCTTTTTGCACATTTACTGTTAAAGCCTGGCCATTTGAGGGAAAATGCCTCACGCCAGTGTCCTGTCATCATTTCTTTTTCCTAGAGCCAGGTAAGTTTGATTGTATTTGGAAACAAAAATGTTTTGGAAATTCTAAATTACTCACTTATTTGAGGATTTGATATAAAGTGGACCAATCTGTCTCTGCAACTGCCAGTCACCACAGGTGGCACTGCTGATTACCATGGAAACTCTCACATGTTGCCTCTTTAGGAACCTCCCACCAACATCAGTCACAGTGACAAAAATAACCTTCAATATATATATATATATATATATATATATATATATATATATATATATATATATATATACACTGCTCAAAAAAATAAAGGGAACACTTAAACAACACAATATAACTCCAAGTAAATCAAACTTCTGTGAAATCAAACTGTCCACTTAGGAAGCAACACTGATTGACAATCAATTTCACCTGCTGTTGTGCAAATGGAACTTTGTACAGAACAAAGTATTCAATGAGAATATTTCTTTCATTCAGATCTAGGATGTGTTATTTCAGTGTTCCCTTTATTTTTTTGAGCAGTGTATATACATATATACACATATAATCTTAAGACCACTACTGTTCATGCACTTTCAAAAGCTTTATTTTATTGCATGCTGAGCGACAATGTAGAAGGCAACATAGTGCATGTCCACTTGCTTTGCTAGGAACCACGGCAAAAATAGTTCTGTAATGCTCTGGAAATACTTTATGTAAATAAACTCAGTAATGAACTTAATTTCATTAACTGATTAATTGATTCTTGGCTGAATGTTTCTTGAAATATTTGAAAAATCTAATTTGGACATTTAAATCTATCTGATCAGGAACCAACAAACCAAATCTATATGCCTAGCTTCATGATGAATTATTCAGTACTTAAATTCCCTGCCTGGAGGCTGCGTGAAATACATGAGTGTTTGCTTTACCTGCAAGATGACCCAATGGCCTTCCCTAGCGGCCAGATCCAGGGCTTGTTCAGCTATAACCTCTTGGCCTTGACCCAAAGACACATTGTGGAAGTTGTTGTTGTCAAATGTGTAGCCCATCTTCTTCCCTAGAGGATAATAGACACATTTAGTATGATTTACACACAACAACAAGATAAACAGAATTGAATAACATCAACTAAGCCTCACTAAGAATTATGGCTAGAAGGTGCATTACAGAGCTGGCATTATGCAAACAATACAGAACACCTACAGAATAACATCCTTACTACGTCTGGTAAGTTATTTTGTTACCATCTGTGGATTCCAGCAAACATTTTTCTCAATACAAGACTTCTGGTGTGCACAATGGGGCCAACAGCGGTTGATTTTTTGGGGGCGGTTTATTGTTCATTCTGAATTTCCCTGCCTATGCTTCTCTCTGTCTGACAGAATTCAGCTGTCAGATGCAGTGGGGAAGGCCTGCTGACTGGGGCCTGATTTAAAGCTTTGGGATCTGGAAACCGTGCAGTTCACGAGTCCAAAGTGTCCTAGAGTCAAATGTGAGGCCCATCTGTTAAAAACTTGAACACTGGTGAAAAATCATGACAACAAAATGTAAAATGTATCGCCCCAATCAAAGTCCAGTAAAACTTCAGACTAAAATGTGAAAAATGTAAAAGGCCTCTGCGTTTATTGACACCCACAAATTTGAAGGTACTGAAAAAAAAACTTTTAAAGAGTGGACAAACTCTTTCATGAAATGAAATATATGTATATTTTTTGTTGTATTAAAACATTAACTATAAATGACTGTCTACTGCAAATCTAACTGTGGATTAAAGTTTATGATATGGTATGATATCATATTAATATGGTCAAATTTGACTTCTATGCCAATCTGAAAAGCCATTAACTTTAGCCTGTGGAAAAACAAAACAAATACAAACCAATATGTATTTAGAGAAAATGAATACTGCATGTAAGATAATAACTGCTAATCTCTTCACAGAAACCCCCCTGAAATAAATATCACTTTAAGTGTTAACATCCAGTTACTTTGTAATCCATATGTCAGTAAAGCTGCCCCATTTAAAACTTTTGAGTGCATTCGACATTTATTTTCGGGTAATCTTGTTCTCAAATTTAAAACTAAGTGAAGTTTCAGTCTTTTTCCACACTGCCATTAGTCCCCTGCAGAGCTTTCAAAATCACCTCACCTATCTAATAAAAATCTAATTAGATCCTAATACAGATGATGAAACCCAATTTTCACATGATAAAATAATCCCCCCTTTTTTTGTTCAGGGAGCAGGAACTCATCAGCATTTTCTGCAGCAGAGACTGGTTACTTTTGGCTTTGATTTTACTGCTGAAAAATAAAACTGTTGATAATCAATAACGATGCTACTTCTGGGGAGTTTCAGAAGCGTTGCTCTCACTTATCACATTAGGAGAGACTGGTGCATTTCACACGGTATCCTGCTTCTCTCAGAGAGAGAAAGAAGGAGAGAGATGCCAATAAAAATCTCACCAATAACGGTTCTCTCCGGGTAATAACGGCATCTAACCGCCATTATTAAATCAATCAAAAGAGTACGTTATTTAAGCTATAGAAGCAGAGCGTTACACACAAGCAATATGACACATGATGATGAAGAGCATTAATGCCAAAGTACTGACTCGTGAATTTGCACGGGGGACCAGGTTGCGCAGACACACTGTGGATATTACTTTGCTACTGTTAGCTGAAACAATCTCTGCTGCCTGAATATTTCATGGAGCCAACTCTAAATACCCACAGACAGAATAGTTTGGCAGCAGATTAAAAAGATATCAGGCTGTGAGAGTCCCCTTTTCCAGGTCAGTGGAAAAGCTCCCATTTTTAGAATATTTTTTTTGGTCAAAGAAGCAAAACCAGGGCGTCGTGAGGGTTGGCATACACAGTATTCAAACAGGGATGTAAAATAACTCAAACCGGTGACATTTACTTTCCGCTGCCCCTAATACACCAGTGGTGTCGCCTCATATATTTATGACCTTTAGCATAATCCACTTAATCTACCCAGATACTGCTGTGCTTTGGTAGGGACGGCTGGCATCACAGCACAAACTGTTGTTCTGTCTGATACACCTTTGATGTATCAGACAGAATGACTCTGTTGGAATCAGAGAAAACTACAAGTTAGACTAGATTTCCCTAGAACAGTATTCATTCCAGTTGAACTTTGCCACATTTTCTCTCAATCAAAAATGTACATGTGTTTCATTGGAATTCATAGAATGTAGTATACAGTTATCAAGTTGTGGAAAAATTATGAATTGTTCCTAAATATTCTTTAGGAAAATACCAGCTGGAATCTAGAGATTGAGCCTTCCTGAAGGACATGTTTTCTGCAACCCCCAATAGATTGAATTCCGTGCACTTAGCTTCATTACCGATACACTTGCAGTTTCCAGCAGCCATTGTACAGCGCATTCAGCGATAAAACCTTCTGACCAAACATTCTGGAGCTCAGCTTGGGTTGCTGGTTGTCAGGCGGGGTGCTGCTGGGGTTGCTCTTGATTAAGTCACATTGCGCGACTTAATCAAGAGATTTTTGAAACGGCTCATTTTCCAGACACTAAAAAACATAAACTTATTACCAAAAAAAAAAACAAAATCATCGATTGTGTTTTTTGTTTGTTTTTAGAAGTAATGATTGCACAAATGGAAGTACAAAATTGTGCAAGATTGTGCATAGCAGATCCCCTTTTTACCAATACTTAGAAAAATGCTGGATACTCGTTATTTGACAGAATGGCAGTTTTTTAAAGGCTTAGGGTTCTTTGTAACAAAGGTGAAAAAGTCACCTTGTTACAGCATTTACATTGAAATAATTGGTACTAAACCATTATGCAGTAGTCATTTTAGCCCCCAGTTAGGAAAAAGAAATGTAAAAAATGTTTTTTAAAAAAGTGTCTTTTCTGTATAGCAAAATAGAACAAGAAACATTTAGTAGAAGTATCAATATCCTTTGTGGAAGTATACACCTTGGATTCAGCTGTGGGATTTATTGGAAAACAGATGGTCTTACAGCGTAAACAGGGATCAGGTTCATGAAAAGATTTTTTTACAGTGAAAGCAAAGATCTACTCTGTGGAACTGTATTCGGCAGCAGTTCTTCAATTTCTGTTTCCGGAAATGTTGCACTTGGGTGCAGCTTGGGGTCCACATATTGGATTATTAGCCATGATAGCAGCTAATTCCTTTACTTACTAAGATTCTTGCACTGGTTCAACTCTGAAGGCTTTGGCTTTTCCTGTTTGTTTCAACTAAAAAGGCTCATCTCTGGACAAGCTTGACATGTTGTTAGAGTTTTAAGCCTCCCTCAGAGTCTCATTGTTTTGATTCTGATTGGTCAGGTGAGCCTTCTGCAAGAGAGGGGAGGGGCTAAATGTGAAAATTTTTTGTTTTCAATGGGTATCTTCAAATAATTGTTTTGTGATATTAATTACATCAAGCAAAGTTTTAGTGTGACAAATTTTGAAAAACTTCAAGGGATATAAACACTTTTATAAGGCTCCATACGCCTCAACTCCAGTTCCTTTACAAAATACGATAAATTGGTCACATGTTAGTTTGTGCTGAACTGTAGAGTGAAATTTTAAGGCTTACATCAAGCAGTGGCATTACCATGTTTCTCTACGTCCTTCAAAGGATCCACTCCAGGAGACAGGATGAAGAACATGGGAGTAGCTGGACTGGACTCTTCAAAGGAGACAGCGAAGTCCAGTGATCTGCCCATCACGTACTCGCCTCCCAGTTTCTCCTCTACAAAGTCTCTGCAGGAGGGGACAAGGCTTAGTTCTCTTCAGCTTGTTTTGTTTCATCTTTGACCGACAAAGTGCAGACCTTGAAGAATCTGATTCCTCTTATAGTGCAGAGACAGCTGTTTAAAATCAGCAAATCACGAGAAATGCTTTCTGTCTCAAACACAGTTTGCTGATAAGAATGGGAATGCTTTAAATAGATTAGGAGCTTGCACCTTTGTGCAGTTTTTAGATTTGATATTTGGAAATGAGTGTTCCGGTGAAGCTCGTCTTTGTTTCATTTGTAAATGAATGATAAGAGCATGATACACATCCTACCTAACAGGTAAACATTATATATGCTATCTGAATTATTAAGAGCATTTAAAATTTTGTGAACTTTATCAACAGTAAATAGAAAACACACAGAGAGAGAGAGAGAAGGAGAAAGATATTCTGCAAAGGTTCCAAGTTTGGGATTTGAACCAAGGATGGCTCTGTCATGGAGTTACAGACTCTGTGTAAAGAGTGACTACTCATGTTTGACCTTTTAAAGAATTTATTTAAAACAGTGACAATACATCGGCTGGATGTATGTTAACTATTAAAAATATTCATGTAATTCCTGAATATTTCACAATACTCTCAAGACCAAAATAGCAGAAATTGCAAGCAAAAAATACCAAATACAACACAGTTACATATTTTTTTGCTCTGGCTTGAGACTTGACATCTCTTGACCTGCTGTGAAAGGTTCTGCATAAAAGAAGAAACTGTGCAGTTGGAAAGGGAGGAAAATGAAGTGCAGGCTTAAAAAAGGTTTTTGACATTTAACATGAAGTGCTTCTGAAATTCACAGGCTTCGGACAAACAAACAAAGAATAGATGTATAAAAATGAACAGAATGGTTGTTCAGTAAACAAACCACTGAGTTTTAAAGACAAGAACTGGTGTGTTAAGTTGGAATTAATTTAAGGTTTACTTTTATCCATCCAAAATTATATTTATATGCTCAAATACACTCACTGACCACTTGATATGGTGAACTTTCTAATGTCGGTTTGGGCAAACCATTGACTTAACAACTGCCTTAATTCTTAAAGGAAGCATTAGAAAGGGTGTCGAAAACATTTCTCATGGTTAGTTTCCACTGACAAAGCTGTACCACATAGTTTCTGCAGATTTGATTCAAATCTCTTGTTCTACCAAAACCCAAATGTCTAATGTACTTAGATCTGGTCACTGTGGTGGACAGTGGTTCACAGTACTGTTCATGAAACCAGCCTGAACCATTGGCTGAAGGCAGGATCATGCCATGCTATCACGTTATGTTTCACCACTCTTTGTGGTAGAAAATCTACAAAAGTTTGTTTAAATTTGTACATTTTAGCACACAAAGTATCAAACAGGTTGTATGGTTGAGTTTTTTTATGCAATTCCAGACAGATAATATTATCTGGGTTTAATATTGCCACAATTCGTCTTTGTTGTTCGAGGTTAGTTCCTTGTTGAAACAAGATGTTTAAGTTGAATTTGAAGAATTTTTTATCATTATTTTGGTGTACAAAGCACCAGAAGCATTAAAAGTAAAACATTAACTCATTCCAAATATTTTCCCTACTTCTAAAAAATAATTGTTTTTCCAATTCATCTGAGATCGTCATTGAGTTACTTGAACTTTTACATTGTTCCAAGTATATATGCTTTCAAAAATGTCAAAAATACATTAATTATCCCTGTTAGTAAAGGCCTTGTCAAATTAAAGAACTTGTCTTCTCTACCTTTTTGTATAAATATCAGTCCATGTTCTGTGATTATTTAACTATGTGTAGGGTACAAATGAATTATTAAAAGTCCTCAAATAAGACTTTTCCTTTGATGAGATGATGACTGACTGAGCCTTTTAATTGTATAAATAGATCAATGACTAGTTATAATTTTAAGAAAAGGGTTTCTTGTTCAAGAAAAGCGTATGCATGTGGGAAATCTAACAGTTTACAGAAGCAAGTAGCTTGAAGCTCCAATTACTACGAACTAGAAGAAATGAAAACATGCACCCCGATAACTCCTCACAAAAGCCAAAGGTTTTGTCTTTAACCTTTTCCCTTTCAACAACAGGTCAGAGAGATCCTTCAAAGATCACAGAACAAAGGTCAAACAGTGATCCCACTGCTCACCTGACAGCGTACGTCATGCGGTCGGGTCTCAGGGTCCTCATCATGCAAAGCCTCTGGAGAGACGTTTTGCTCTTCCAGTCCTGCGGGAATTTCTCTTTCTCTGGACACTCAGACTCGACAAACTTCTTCCAGCGTTTGGGTGAACCCTGGATGTCTTTGTCTAGGTGCTTGAACTCATCCATGGAGCACAGGGACTGTCATATTTGAGAGAGAGAAAGAGAGAGAGACAGAGGAAACAGGATTTAAATTGCAAAGTTCTGTTCATCAACATCAAAGTTTTTGACCACTTCGGAAAGATTTCTCAGCAAAAGCACTAACTTTGTTAGCAAAAATTGAAAGAGAGGGGGAGAAAAAAAACCGATTGCTTATCTTTCTCTCGTGCTTATTTAAATAACATTTATTCAAAAGAAAATGCTGAGTAAACACAGTCGCTTTTGTAACAGCATGGGGGTAAAGGAAGTCTAAATATGCATCCACAGCACAAACAGTGGGGTTCCATTGTGAGCCCCTAGCTGACAGACATCTTATCTCATCTGTGGAAAACAGCAGTGTCACAGTGCTGCCTTGAGCAGGTAGTCACTTTATGACAAGCACACACACACACACGCACAGCAAGAGTGTATGCCATGTTTCACACTGCATAAACTACCAGGAGGCTACTGCAATCATCCCCACCCACCCCCAACACGCAAAGACAAGGTGTCAAGAAATAAAAGAACTCCACGCCGTTAGAGTTGGTGAGGTGAAGGGAGATGAGACAAGGTGGCTCTCAGCAAACAGTTCTTCACTCTGACTTCACTTGTTTAATTATCCCAGGTGGGTGGCAACCTCTTAGTCCTGTTCAGAAAGAACGCACTCAGTCCCGAGGGATTCCTCCTCTGGTAACATCGTCAAGAGAGCCGAGCAATCAGAGGATCTTATCGTCCTTTAAAGCTTTCCTACTGATTATGTTTCCCGCTGCGATAAGAAAATCAAGTGACAGAATTTGATTAGCCGGGACCTTAAACATCTGCAGTGCGCCGAGTGCAGCGAGGATGGGCTCTCTCAGAAGCCGGAGGGGTTTAGGTTAAGTTAATATTGTAGGCAGAACAGGCTGAAACATTTATGAACAGAAGAAGCGAACAGACAGACTTACTGCTGTTAGGCTTCGGTTTGCTGCTAAACTGATTTGACAAGAGAAGGAAACAGTGCAGAGGAAGACGGCTTTTTCTTCAGGAGTAACTGCTTTGTTCAGTGTTATGATGCTTCGGCGTCACATGTAGAGTGACTCCACGCAGCATCACATGCTATCAGGAGAGAGATCCAGCTGAAACTGGGGTATATGTTATAAATCTGCAGGCATCTTTATGAGCTTCTGTTCTCAGAGAGTTGTTGCTGGAAGAGCATACAGATTACATCATATGAAGCAATTCCACAAACTGTAAGTCAAAAGATGTTGAGGGTAATTTCAGATACTGTGTGGGGAAAAGTGTTTGGATCTATACAGTATTCTATATTTTACTTTAGTTTTCAAATAACAATGATTAAACACAGGGGGAAAAAGCCATCTAAGCCAACCTATTTGGAAAAATTAAATTCCTTCCTTTGCGAAATCTGAAATTCCTTACACTTGTTCACAATCTTTCAATTAATCTGGGGTCGGGTTTCAGGGTCAGCAGCCTAAGCAAATAAGCCCAGACTTCACTCTCCCTATCCACTTGGTCCAGCTCCTTCAGGAGAATCCCAAGGCTTTCCTAGGACCTCCACTGAGTCTTGAGTCTTCCTCGGGGTCGCCTCCCGGAGGGACGTGTTCGAAACGTGAGGTATCCCAGAGGCACCGGAACACCTAACCAGTGCCTAAGTCCAGGCATCCTGAGCATGAGCCACCTCGACTGGCTCCTCCCAATGTGGAGAAGTGGTAGCATAACTCTGAGCTGGATGTCCAAACTTTTCACCACAGCTCTAAGGGAGGAAGAACCCAGACACCCTGAAGAGGAAACTCATTGTGGCTGCTTGCATCCACAATCTCATTCTTTTGGTCACTACCCAAAGCTTGTGACCATAGATGGGGATAGGAACGCAGAACAATCGGTCAGCTCTTTCTTCACCATGACAGACTGGTAAAGCATTCACATGAGAAGCAGTCCACACTCCTCCCGCCCCATTTTTCCTTCATTTGTGAACAAGATCTTGACATGACATTTAACATCCTAAGAGCCAGCTCCTGTAGATGAGGATCAGTGGTCAAGGTCCATTTCCCTGACCACCGCCCATTCCACATAGCACCCAACCCTGTTGCCACCTCCCATAACTGATGAGTGCATAGGAAGGGAGATCTGCATTTCCTTTTCGGACTGTGCTCTGTGACCCACGTCCAGTTGAAGGACAACAGTTTCCATTTCTGTTCTTCATCAGGAGAAGTCTTTAGACTGCAGTCTGTCTGATCTCTCACTAAGGGCCTGTGTCTCATATGTATGAAACTACCAGGGGCATAAGGCCCCCGACAACCTAGTTCCTAGGATCATTGGGACTCTCAACTCCACCACGATGAGGTGGCAGCCCATGGAGAGGAAAATTAACGGTGATTAATCCTAAAAGCTGAGTTCCATTTCACTTGTCACATCCTGACCTGATTACTGCCAGACCATTAGAATCAGCACTTTGGGACTTCAGTGAACCACAGTTGGAGTCATTATCCGCAAATGGAAGAAAACATAGATCAGGAGAGAACTTTCCAAGGAGTGTCTGGCCTACTAAAAACTACACAAGACAACTCATGCAGGAGGTCACAAGTAAACTCAAAAATGGTTCTTTAAGTAATGACTCATTTCGGGAGAGCCATCCATGAGTTACACATGAAGATATTTTTTCCTAGTTTCTCGTTTTAACAAAATGCATAAAAAATGCACCATACTTAAATGTCCACCCACAAACTCATTTAAGTTGTAGCATTTCCTTTTATCCTTTGTTCATGAACCAACCAAACAAAATATTTGACGGTGCCTCAAAACATAACTTTGACTCATGCCTGTTGTGAAAAAGTTTTAATGGGGTAGTTTTTTCATCCCTTTTTCCGTACCTTGATCCCTCCCCAGGACTGGTTCGATAGGAAATCCACTGGCGAAGTTACACCTGGTTGGACAGGATATCTCAGCAGGAAGTCCAGCTCCGTGGGGCTTATTTCATTATTCATCAGGAGTATCTGGGGGCACAACAAACAGGAGGGCAATGTTGGATTTCCCACACAAACCGCAACTTCTTTCTGCTTGATTAGATTCAGACAGGGCTCACAGTCCCGAGAGCAGCTGATTCAACGGCATGCGAGGTTTTGAAACAAACGGTGCAGAAGATGAAAGCAGCTCCCCTTCCTACCTGGAAGACGAGCTGAGCCGTGTACGTGAGCTTGTCACACTCAAACAGGCCTCTAGTGGTGTACTGGAACGCTGAGAAGGTGATGCTGTCAATTAGATTGGACACCCGCTGCTCGAGAGTCTCATCCGGGTCGGCCTTCAGAACCGCTTTCTGAAAGACCACCCCGAATGCCTGGAGACGCACGGGAGCAGGGAGGACACAGTCAGTTTTCCAGGAGAAAGATGCTGAAACAGTTTGAAAAGCTGCAGAGTTGGCTTACGTCTTGTATACAGGGGAGAAATTCAAATGTTTGTATACACTTTAATGGGCATGGAAGGATTCGTTTTATGGTGATAATTTTGTCCTCAAGAGGGCTACAAATTGGCGTCAGTGTACTTGTAAAGCCACTAAAGAGACATGCCAATACACAACAATAACACAAAGAGGCATCTCCGTAAGAGGACCTCCAGCACAAAATAGGTACCTTCAGAAGGGTTTCATTAAATTTGACATGAATTTTGTTGAGTGTGATTTGAGCAGCATGAGTCACTGTGTAGAAAAAGTAAACAAAGCAGCTGAGAATTCTATAAATACAAATGAAACATAACTTTTGAAGGATGCTCAAACAACCATTAATCATCATGAATGATGTATGTGAGAATGTGGCTGTTCTTATTTATTAGTTTATTTTTACCAGTTATTTGTTAATTCTTACATTGTATGTGAATTGTGAGACAGTTATTTTTTGTTTTTAAGCATATGCACTGACTGATGGCACCTTTTAAATTTCGTTGTCCTTGTGACAATGACAATAAAGATTTATCTCTATCTCTCAGTCAAGTCAGAAATCAAAGTATTTTATTTAGGTTAGTAAGAAATACCATATAACTTTACCCCCTTAAGTGTCCAGCACTTTGTGGAACTCGATTTTAGGTGGAACCCTAATCTGACTTGCTTAACATGCAATGGGACAGAACAGATGCAGGCACTGCTTTTCAATGGCAAAATATTTCAGCTGAAAGATTCGTTGAATAGCCTAGACCCATGCCTCTCGTCATCCGCACCATCCTCAGGCGTAGCAGCAGGTGAAAGTCAATCGCCGAGAGCCACAAGAAGTACATGATGGAAGAAGCGTTCAGAGTCACTGCTGCTTAAGGGGATTTTGCACAGTGGGGGGAACTAAAAACGGGCAAGGTGATGCAAGCTAGGATTTCCTGGATGTTTCTTCGTTACTTGTTTCTAATCTAAAGCACTAAGCACAGTAAGAAAAAAAGAGGGCTAAACTCAAACACGAAATTTCAGATGATTAGGTTTTTGTGAACCATCACAGGAAGGTACCTGGGTATAAACAATAAAAAGCTAAACTAGAACCACCATCACATCTGTCACAGAAGGTTTACAGTGCATAGCTATCAGAACTATACTCTGATAGCTTCTTCTCTATCGGTGCATAGAGAAGGAGTTACGCACTGATTAAATGATTGAGGGCTGCTCAGTGGCGCAGTTGGTAGCACTGTTGCCTTGCAGCAAGAAGGTCCTGGGTTCGATTCCCGGCCGGGGTCTTTCTGCATGGAGTTTGCATGTTCTCCCTGTGCATGCGTGGGTTCTCTCCGGGTACTCCGGCTTCCTCCCACAGTCCAAAAACATGACTGTTAGGTTAATTGGTCTATCTAAATTCTCCCTAGGTGTGAGTGTGTGTGTGCATGGTTGTTTGTCCTGTATGTCTTTGTGTTGCCCTGCGACAGACTGGCGACCTGTCCAGGGTGAACCCCGCCTCCCGCCCGGAACGTAGCTGGAGATGGGCACCAGCAACCCTCCCGACCCCATTAGGGACAAGGGTGAACAGAAAATGGATGGATGGATGGATAAATGATTGAGTGATGTGTCCAGAATATGAACTGATGAGTGAAGCCCATTTCAAACAGTCAGAAAAGCCAGTGGAGTTGTTTATGACTCCTTTTTTTAAAACTTGATTTAAAATTTGTAGTATCATGGCATAATTTTTTTTTAAAACAGGGGATAAGTGTGTTTCTGGCATACAGTGTCATTTTATAGCACAATCAAGTAACTATGTTACCTTGTACTTTGAAAATGTATATATCCAACATGACTTCAAAGAGATTTGATTTTTGCATCGTAGCTGAATCTGAAATTCACCTGTCTCTTTAAGAAGCTCCTACCCTTTACCACATTCAGTCTTTAGCAAGTGGGGCAGGAGCTATGTTGGGGACTGAAGCTCCAAGGCGGAGCTTTGTGGAAATGGGTGGAGCTTTGCAAAAACAGGCGGTAAAGCACATCCAAATGGCTGCCAAGGATTCCTCAAACACACATGAATGAGTCAAAACAACACTCCAGGTTTGTTTTTGATGCAATAACATAACATGATATAAAGCTTTAAAAAAGTTAATTTTTAATATTATGTATTAAGAAGCAAGACTTTTCAAATAATAAATAAAATTGTTTTCAGTTTTATCTGCTTTTTGCTACAAGGGGATTATTCTCCAAGAGCAGCAATTCCTTATTTCTGCCAAGAATTGCACTATTTACTCACTCATCCAAGAAAAAAACAAACATGCTGATGTACTGTGAAATGATTGGCCTTATTCTGAACTCTCTGAAATGTGGTACAATTTCAGTTCATCAGATTTATGCCTTTCTTAAAACCCCTGTACATAAAAAAAAAAATATCATCTTATAATGTGCATTATTTCATGTAAGGTCAAAGGTATAAAAACTGAATGTGTTTTCATTTGATTACGCTGGGAAATAAGTTGTGCGGAGGCAGCTACCTGAAGAGTCGGGAGTGATTGCAAACCATATCTCAGGCTGCCTTCTCTCAGGCTCGCTGGCTGACAATATGAGAGACATTACGCTCTACATAACCACATTAGGGAGCCACAAACACAATAAAAACAGGCCAAAGAGCATAAAACATGATGAGCAAATGGAACCAGGAGGAAGAGAGAAGAGAAGCGGGGAGTGTAAAGACGGGCCTCTCTGGGAGCCCTGGAGGTGGGTAGGAAACATAGTGGGTCAATAGAGAGGCTACCTTGAGTGAGAACTGGTACATGGGGTGGATTTTATTGAGATCATTCATTATGAAGTACAATATGGAAGCCCGCGCCGCTGCTGGCCGGTAGTGCTCCCGAGCCTCATTGATTTTGGCCTCTGTCACCTCGGCTTCCTTCACCTGCAGTAAAGATATCACAGTTTAAACACAAAGAGACAGTGTGCCGAAATATGAAGACGTGCACCCACAGACTTGTGCAGAACGACAAAAATTCAACCTCGGGTGAAGAGTAGATTTGAACGGGCTGGCTCACATCGCATGGAATACTTGTATTACGTCAAGATTTTTCTCAGTCACTGAATGTGCAATTATGCTTAGAAACGAACATCTGCATAAGCAGTGATCATTCTCTCACAGGCACACTAAGAGCATCACAAGTAGCTTTTTCTTTCTTCCAAGTGTGCTCTAAGAAAATGTCGGCGACATCAGTAAACATCTAGCAGAGATGAGAAACAAAGCTGATGTGATCCGATATTCTGACAACGAAAAGAGAACCTTTGGGCACTAAGTCAAAGAGAGAAAACCCAGTGGGAACGGCTCTGCATACAGATGATTCAGCATTTACTTTGAGGTACAATCTCTGGGGAAATAAGAATTTCTGAACTGAAACTTTTGTTTAGGTGGGACCAAGTAACAAACTTCGCAAAAGTAAATTTTTAACTGCCTAATACTTATTTAAATTATTACAAGACGAAGACAGGGGGGCACAGGCTATTAGCCCTATACTGGCACAAACTTTCTGCAGCATACATATTTTAGACACTAGATGACAAAGTGACCTACTGACCTAGGAGTGAGGGGGTTTTGCATTGTGTGTTACGCAGAGCAAGTCCACACTAGAAAATTTCAAGCTTGCAGTTCTGATAAGTTGTGCTGACACAAGCCTCAAGTTACTGTTGGCCAATTAGGAGGAAAAACAGAGAAGAATCTTACAGTGAAATGTGAGTCTGTTAACTTTTACTGTGAGCCTTTAATCTTTTACTAAGAGATAATGATATAAAGTTGCTCTTAAACGACTACAAACCCTTTTTCAAATGCCAGGCTTTTGTGATGTGGAAATAAAAGAGACCAAGATGAATCATTTAATAATTTCTCCATGTGTAATCTTAGATTTGCCCTGCACAAATCAAGCGCAAAACAAACGTTTATTAGTGGAAAATATCCAGGAAGAAAAATAATAAACTGCAGTAACCTTGATGCATAAACAGATAGACCATCAAAGGGTTTGTTTGCATTTCTTGAGGTGAAGTTCTGGAAAGTTATTTTTATAAATAGTTTTCAGTAGGAAGAAGACATATCCCTGTGAGCTTGGTGGAAAACAAAGAAATGTGTCGGAAGTTAAAATAGTTTAGTTATTGCCAACTTTAGAGATTTACAACAACTCAAACTAAAAATGCTCTCGTCAGTGGGATAGAATGCTAAGTTAGCATATTAAAAAATCCAACATTTCCAAAGAAACTGTTAAGTTGGTGCTCTTTTTCCTTTTTTTCCAAGTTCCCATGTGAGTTTTACATTATCTGAGCTTGTGGGTTGATTAAAACCATCTGTGACTCATCAGTTTCTCTAGCTCTGGCAGAAGCAGAGTAAACTTTTGTATTTCAGTGATGCCATGTTTGTTCCTGTCAGTGTTTTTTTTTTTTTCCCACTATACCGCGAGGAAACCACAAGTGTCTTGTAATTTCGAGCTAATTTAATTTTCTATGTAGTTCCAGATCACAACAAAAAAGTCTTCTAGCTTACCTTTCCTTAAGACCAAGTCTATGCCTTGTCATTTCACTAAATTAAATTACCCTGCTCTCATTACTTTATTTATACCTTTAATAAGATGTCACAGAAAGTTCAGGAATGAGCAGTGTTTCCTCCCTACTACTATTAGTCACCCTAAGGCCTATACCTTCCTTGCAAGAAGAAAGAAACTGGTTCCTTTTCCTAAGGATGTAACAGTATGGTGACATCATTCTGCTCTGGAACCTCCTGTAGGAATTCTTGCTTCTAGTTCTTGACATATTCTGAGCATAACATTCTTCATGTGTGGTGTCCTAAAGTTTTTGTGTGATTGGTTAGAACTTTGAATTGGTACGATGATTTATTTTTATTTTTTATGTAGCACTGGGATGGACTAGATAGAAAGAACTGTGTTTTTTGTTTGTTTTTTGGGGAGTATGGACACGAATTTAGATCCTTTACATTAATTTGGCTGTTTATAAACTCATAGTGTGGAAATTGAAGGGATGTATTGATATCATTTTTAAAGTACTACTTAGGCTATGAGGCTAGAATACCACAGATGGTGCAAAATGCAATCTTGCTGTTAGTCTGGCTCAGAGATGAGGAGAAGGATGGACAACATAAAATCTCAGCAGTATGATGGGCTCTTCTGTCTTGCAAAGCATACACCATAATGGGTTTAGAAATGGCGGAAAACAGTCGCCGCTTCCTTTTATTAGCTTGTTAGAGTCACAGTGTTACTTTGTAAGGAGCAAAACAGAAAAAGCAATATTTTTTCCCCCAATTATGCTTGAAGACATTAGGGAAAACAGCTCTGGATAAAAGAGCAGCGATAATGATGAGTTGTAAAACAAACGGAACTGTTTTAGAGTGAAGATGGTCTGGAAAAGAGATTTTAGATCATCCCCATCAAAACCGATCATGTTCATGGTATCATTTGGCAGCTAATTTGACTGAAAGATTATGAACTTTATGACTGCTGTCTTCTTCAAAGGCAGAATAATTTGGCTGTAAAGGTCAGCTCTTCCACTTACTGGTCCCTGAACACTGGTCTGATTATTTAATACTTGGCTCCTGTGTGTGCTTACTGTGTCCACAGGTTCTTCTTTAGTTGTTTGTGGGTTTTTAAGATCGTTTTATGGTGTTGTCATTATTTAGCAAACAATTTGATTATTGGTTGGGGAGATTTTTATTAGTCTCTCATCATGGTTATGGCTTGTTTTCTTCAGATACTTTTTGAAAACGTGCAGCCAAACTACTGCATTATTTTGGAACTGAACTTGGTAAAAATTACTATCACTGTTGCATTATAGTGGGAAAAGTAGCTACGAAATCTATTGCTTGCCAAGAAAGCTCCTAAGAGGCCAATAGAAATATTGAAAGAGCTACAGCAATTTCCAACAAGTGCTGGTTGCCTTGCCCATGTTGTATAATCTTCTGTATTCTCCATAATGGAATTTCAAGACAGAATTGCTTTGTTCCAAAGAAAAATAATGGTCTGATGAAAACAAACATAATTTTTTGCCCTACAGTATTCAAATGTCTTGCATAAAAGCTACACCACATATTCCTAAAACAAAAAAACAAACAACATCCACAAGCGAACATGGTGGTGGCAGGACAGAGCCTTGGATTACTCTTCTTCAGATCAAATTGAGGATTTGTCAAGGCGGATAAAGTTATGAATACTTCCAATATAAGTTAAGTTTTGGCCTAAAATGTCCATTTGTCAGCTGGAGAGCTAAGAATGAAGAGGGAATTGATTTGTCAACATCACAGTGAGTGCATGAATAGAGCCAAATAAACAAAAGAAATCATTTATGAAACTTAAGTTAAAGTGTTGTAATTGCTGGTCAGAAAAGCACGAGTTCACCTAAGAGAGCTGTGGACAAGAAATGACCCCCTAATCTGATGGATTTGAAGACGTTTTACTGGGTGGACTGGACACATAATGTCAAGAAAAGAAATGTAAAGATTCCTAACAAAGAGGGCTCAATGGGACGAAACATGCTACTGTAAATCTATCAGCTACATATTTCATTAATATATGTCAAACCTTCTGTTCTATCTCGGCAGCGGTGCGTTTGGTTGTCTCCAAATTTTCCACGAGCTCCGTGTCTCCAAGGAAGTTTCCGGAAGCTGAGGACAAACGGGAGAGCAAGTTGTCCTCCAGCGTCTTCAGGGTGATCTTAAAACCATTCTGCTCCTTCGTCAAGTCGGACTAAGAAAGGAAGAAATACTTGGTGTAAAAAGCTTCGACATGTTAGTAGGTTTCTCATTTGAATGTGAGGAATTTTACACATGCTGGGTCAATACGAGGACATTCATACTGAAGGGCGCCTCAAAGGCAGAAGTGGTCGATACGCTCTGCATTGCCGTAAGGACACATGAAGGCAGAGCTCGGAGATGGATTAACTCGCTTTCGTCTGGTTGCCCACCTCTAACTTCTGCCAGCCGACCTCAGCGTGGGGAAGCCATCGATTCAAACAGGAGGGAAGGGAGCTTTGATGGGGAACTACCCAAACAACCACGCACCCACCCACGTCGATAATGACTAATCTCTTGCAAAACACAATGTCTTTAATTATGGACCACTACAGGCGCCGGGCAGGAGGTGGGCAAAGAATTTCACATCATATGGATTAACATACCATGCCGTCTAAAAACAGCTTCGACTCCGGCATTCTTTTCTCTTTGTTCTAGCTTAAAAACACAATAGTGTCAGAGGAGAAACTTAAACTTTTTCTCAAAGAATTGTGTTTGAGTGGCGTTGTGAGAACAAAGTCGACAGGGCAAAGTATTTCATTGTTTCATCCTGCTTTGTCCTTCATTTCAGCATATAGAGGTTTCGTGTTTCTGCTTAATAATGGCTTTGCTGACGTTTCCCTTAAAACCTTCTTCTGCAACCTTTGAATTATGGTTCTTTCATTATAAGGAGGGAGACTCTTTGGGGAGAGCTAGATTCTCATCAAATGGTTTGAATATTTCTACATATAACAAAGCAGTCAAATGCATGACTGAATGTCCAAAACTACATCGAAAATAAAAATTAATACATTACTAAAGATGTTCCACTCTGATTCAGGACATCAGCTCAGGTTCCTGATCGCAGAATTTTTAAGTGATTGGTACCAAAACGTCTTAGTGAAACTCAGCCTCTATGACCTGTCGTCGCTCTGCTGTTTGTTTTGTTTGCATATGATTGACTGAAAAAAACAGATTAAAACAAAGGGTATCAACTAGTCCTACCAAATCAGAGTGAACATGCTAACATTAGATTAGCACTGCACAAAGTTTATGTGGATGGATATATTGTGAAAAACAACGTTTTGTTTTGTCCTCAACAAGGGTGTCAAAGGTGCCTTTGCCGAGAATCTTCTTTCTTTAGCCAGAACATTAAAAGTAGGGCATGTATGACGCTGCTAGCATGTCCAAATCTAAAAACATGACATCAAGAGACAAACAGAGAGGCTAAATAATTAAGAGATTAGGGTTATGTCCTAATCTGTCCCAAGATCTTAATTCCACAGAAAATCTGAGGAGGGAGGTGAAGTTTAAGTTGTTAAGCGGCACTTGAGGAAGTTTATTTAACCGGGACCGTAGCTGCTGCTTAGAACATCCTAATCAGGATGTACAGAAAGATCTCCATCAGAACTTAAGTCTTCTGAGCCTCCTCAAATGACATAGTGTTCCTTGCTAAGATTTTTTGTCAGTGGGGTTATGTCTTATGTTTTGATGTGCCAGTGAACCTCTAAATGATTCAAAGGAGGAAAATCCTGTAGTCAAAATGTTAGCAAAAATAGTCGACTTAGCATCAACTCCATCTTCCACAGTTGGAAGAAGAGAAATACTGAACATGACCCAAATCTCGACATATTCTTATCAAAGCCTGGAGGTGGAAACAACATTTACCCTGGTGGGGAGACAAGTAGAGCCTGGTGGCCTGCCTGACTTATAACACACTGTTAAAGGATGACTATTGTACTGAAGTGATTAGAGGGCGGGGCTAAGCACTATAAAACCTTGAATGAGAAACATCTGCTTATTCTTCAAGAACACTGAAAACTGGGATGGACTTGCACACATTATTCATTTCTTTTAATTTTTTATATTATTCACATTCCTTGGTTTTTCATCAATACTGAACTATCATTACAAGTGAGACGTTTCATTTCTTTTTAAATGAAAAAACTTTAGAAAAATCACTAGAGAATATTACATCTTTTTTCCTCCCCTGCAATTATATCACACAAAAGGAGGAGTTGAATTAAGAGATCCATCTTAGCAACAATATTTTATTTTACTTGCATGAAAGCAAATTCATTTCAATTTTTAAAAATGTATTGTGCCTCTGGGTTGTTAATATTACATGCTCTAAATCTGTTGTCAATAACCAGGTTGGAGTTGAAAGAAGCTGTAATAGCATCGAGGTTTTATTTTCTTCTTCCAAACAGGATAAATTGGTATTATTTTTGAATGCTAAGTATGTTTCTGCAAGAGTCAGTAATGATCACATTGGGCTTTTTTTATATGGTGGACGGAGTCAACTGTGACCTTCTACATGCTTGCACTCACTGCTCTTGAGGGGGAAAAGCTTTCGGCACTAAAACATTCCCAACTGGATGCAGTAATGAGTCAGTTTTTAACGATTAGCTTTCCTCTGGCACATTGTACTTGTAATTACCCCAGCTTGGGGAAAAACAAACAATTAACCAGTCAGCAGAACACCCTAATTGGTATTAAAATGAGATATTACATCTATCATTTCTTTTGGCAAATGATTACTGGGTGCCACGATGCGGCCCTGTTAAGGTAATTTAGGAAGCGGAGCATTACACTTCTCTCACTAATGAAGGAGGTTTGTGAAAAAGCTAGTCTGGTGCAAGAATGCGACACAGCATGCACAAGTTCACTGTGACAAAAAAAGATGGGGTAACTTTGGTGGGAAAAGGTTGTAGATACAATCCTCCCTCCAAACACCCGCCTTGTGCAGATCCAAAGGAAAAGGCATGTTGATATTTTAAGCCTGTCGTACTTTATTTGGCTCGGTTAAAAACTAGCTCCTTCACCTAGCAATCATCTTATGCCTGAGCAGCAACGCTAACCTCATTAAAGGTATTATAGCACAGAGATATTGGAGGAATATAAACAGGTACAGGCAATTTGCGCTCCTCTATCAGTGTGATGATTGTTATCACTCTGGGTTGTTTACAGACAACAAAAAGCCATTCAGAGCTTCATTCTACGAGCCGTGTTCAGATATAAGGAGGCCTGGGAGTGCACAGAGATCCCGACACCCCCTCAAAGTTTCAGTGTTAATTAAAATGATAAGCGAGTTCCAGATCTTGTTGGGTTTTTTTTCTGTATCATCTGATCTGAGAGAAATGCTAATTAAACAAGCGTCATTAAATCACATTTCACTCCATTGAATATTTTGCTGAGAGGACACAAGGCTGAAAATATCTCTGGCATTCTGCCATTTCTCCCCACTAACTCTTCATCTCTCCCCTTCGTCAAGAATGAAGATTTGACCATGGATGGTGACCCGACAGCGACAGGTCTGGATGAAGAACTGCCCAGGAAGTCCAGATGAAAATGAGGGTGACTCCAGAAAAAAAGGCATCAATATGCAAAAGCGGATTTTCTTCGAGTAAATCTGTCCGGGCCGCTAACAGGGTTCCTGTGATTTCTTCCACTCTAATCTCTACACGACACCGCCGGCAGCCAGACGTGTTCCGAGTAAGGAGGGGATTTCTGACTTTCCATTCAACTAACAAGGGCCGCATTTTAGGGACACAGAAAGTGTGTCAATGTGTTGACTAATTGCTGTGATACAGCAAGCGCCATTGGCCAATCCATTTTCAAACAACTCGCATGAAACGAGCAGATTGCGGATAAGAAGGCATGGAGGCATCGTTAGGCACTGGCGCTTTGATCAAGAGAGTTTTTCTTTAATTACCACCATTTACATTCACACAGTGGCACATACTGTGTATATCATAACTATGTGGTGCTCATTACTTTTTAAAAGTTGCCCAGAAATATGGTCTATTGTACACAGTGTGCCGAGTTTGTCACACGCATTATCAGAGTTGAATAACATAATTACCCCCCTCACCGTCAACAGTTCATTTTAAAAGTCACAATGAATCAAAGTTTGAGATCTGCTCTGGGAAGTTTTATAAGAACCAAGGGATAAAAACCGACCCACCACAGCTACACCACTGAGTCACTATGTTAGGATGTCAGACACTTGAAAAGGTTGTGAAGTGGGGTTGGATGTTGCTATAAAGCTCCTGTCCGACCCTGGCAAACTGAAACACATGGTAATAAGAGAGATTTGTTCAAAAATCAAGTCCTGTAACAAGTTTAAAGTAAGAACATTGCTCTTAATTTTCTCCCATTCCAAATATGTATACTGGGATCAATGGTGTGGAATTGAGAATTCTGTTGCATCAGGATATGAAATGTATTTGATGTGGCATTGAATTTTTTTTTTCTTTCTCTCTTTGATCAACTGACTCTGGTAAAGATATTTCATTGACATGTGAGTGGCAAATTTTATGAGTTGAATGAAGAAAACATTTTGGATTTGATCCCAAATACCCCTTAAATACGTTTCCAGAAGACTTGCAGAACATTTTATGCTGACAGTTAAAATAATCTGCATTTTCTTCTTTTTGACACTGACATAGTAATTAAACTGCCTTTACTCTGTCAGTAAAAACACTAGCCACTCTAAGACATAGTTGTTTTTCCTTACAGTTCACATAGTTAAAACTATTTCAAGTTTATCCATACTACAACACAAACATTTGTTAGTTTCACTTGAACCCCATGTATTTTGTAGCCATCAATAAGCTTCTGGAATCAATGTGCAATGACATATGAGCACTCTTTTTGGCTGAATTAACAGTTAAAATGATCTGCATTTTCTCATTTTTCACACCAACAAATCATTTAGATTTCCAGGCACAGATGAGACTTTTAAGTGCAGACCACATACTCCCTACAGGGTTGATGTAATTTCTTTCAAAGAAACCTTCAATAATAACTCTATTTTGCTTTATTCATCCCAACAGTCAGTTTTACTTTCTGTTAGCATTGCTGTATTTTTGAAATAACCATTTGTGTTCTCCTACCTGTTGATTTGACACGAAAAATCAGGAAGTAGTTGCTACAGCATACATTATATTTTAGATACACTAGTAGTAAAAATGGAAGCATATCTTGACTGAATGTATTGTTGCAGCTCTAACATTAAATCTGTTGCTGCTTTATTTTTAATGCTTGCATGTACTTGTGTCACTAGCTAAAACTGTGAAATTCCTTTCAAAGTGGATGCAATACATGAAAAAAAAAAATCATAATATGCTTCTATTATAGGTACGTTTGCACATTTAAAGTGGATCTAATTTTTGGTTAACTCCATTTCATTTACAAGCCATGCTAGCACACACAATTTTTTATGCACACAATACAGTGCATGCACTCCCACGCTAGTACACACACACACCCACGCCCGCACACGCCCACAGGCACATGCATGCATCCGGCTGAGCAGTTTCCCTAAGTAGGCACCCTACAGTAAGCCTCACAATTATCAGACATCCACCAGGCGTTAATCAAAGGCGCTAGCTGATTGTCTTTGAATCAAAGAGCCCAGACTCGCAGCCTCCTGTGATGTTTCGAGACAGACGTTTTCTCGCTGACACGTTGTGTTAAAGATGGATAATGACAAGCGGGAGTGCTAAGCCCATTTTGTGGAGGCCTCGCACTTCTCTGTCTGTTTCTTTTAATTATACCTGCTCAGAGGAGATGTTAGGCGTAAAACTCAGGCAGCATAACGCGAATCGTTGTTTATCCTCTGATGAAAGCCGATGAGTGGGTCATGTTCTCCTTTCAGGTCTGCTCAGATTCACATTTACATCTCTTTTGACGTTTATGAAAAACATCCTTGTTGCCCAACAGTTTCAGATATTATTCCTCTGCCTCTTCTTACCTTCAGCTGCTCCAGGTCAGGTCTCTCCATGCTGACCACTGCCGCCAGCAGCTGGTCCTCCAATCCGTCTCTGGTCACTGTAAAATTTATCAGGGTGCACTGCGCCTGCAGCTCCGGCTGGTAATGAGGGTTGGCCAGCTTGGTGTGCAGGATGAGACGGAAATTGGGGCTGTACTCGCACTCCTTGTCTCCGACCTTCACATATCTGAAATGTTTGTGGAGGGTTCTGGTGTGAGAGTCAGGATATAGACAACATCAAAAAGTCACTGCATTAAAATGAACTGAAAAAAATTAATCCAAACTCTTGTGTACTTCAGTCTTTATCAGACTCAGACCGTTGATCAAAGTGTTCAACTATTTAAATAAAAAATTCATAGATATTTAAGATTGTAATACTGCATTTGTAAGCAAGTAGAAAACATTTCTTATTCCACAGGTTAAAACAACCAATTGAAAAGCTGGATTAGTTTCATTTTGAGAGATATCAAAGTAAACATCAACTTGGTTTTCAATCACAGTGAGCTGATTTTACCAATCATTTCTATTTAGTGACATATCAGTGAAGTCGGATGCCTGTCTTTAAGTCTCACCTGCCCTTCTTGATGATTTCTCTTCCCAGCAAAGGGCCAAGAACAGGATCCAACGTTTCTCCCAGATTTTCTATCAGCACCACATCACCAGCTGCCAGCGCTCTCTCCACGGCATCAAGATACCTTTCAGGGCAAAAAGGAGGGAATTTCTGTAACAAATCATTGAGCCGTATGAACTGCAAAATCCGTGGCCAAGCTCCCTCCCCAAACATTTCTCACCCTCGTTGTTCAATGCGGATCACCCGCAGCTGATCACCGTATCTGTTTTTGATCCATTTGATGCCCTGTAGTTGGGGGTCCACCATGAGGGGCCAGCGCTGGCAGGAAGTTAAAATGGTAGCGTTCTCTGTGGACATCCCGTCAGCCGGGAGGCCCTCGTTCTGCCACGCAGCGATGTCGGCGTCATCAGTGAGCATGGTCAGAGGTACCAGGTCTGAAGTCACTGGGATGGGAACCTGATTCCATAGAAAGAAGCAGCGATTTATCTGCAAGGTTTCTGCAGGTTTCATCAAGTCAAATTTAAGACTTTTTCATACCTTTTTTAATGGAACCTTGAACGCATTTTAAGACCAAAGAGACTCTAAATATAGGGGATGATTGGGGAATCCTGCTGTACTACTAAAATCTGCTTTGTTTGTGCTTACAGCCCTCTACAGCCTTAACCCTCAGAGTGCCAAAGGATTTTTTTATTCTTTTGGACAAAATGGATTTAGCATTGTATGCTACAGAAGTGAGTCAGCGATGAAAACAAATGTAATCCTCCTAACTGGCAATAAATTTCCATGCAACACAAAGTTAGATAGCTAACTAGCACCGATTTATTAGCAACGTGTTAGCGGTAGCCTCAACTACCTCAAGTCACAGAACGCAAGGAAGATGTCTGGACTTGACTCAAGCTTCTGCCTGACAGAAAATTGCATATATAACATTAAATAGCCAAAATTTAAGACCCGGGATTAATCTTTATAAGGCAAACTTAATTTAAGAATTTAAGATATTTTAAGACCTTAATTTTAGAACAGTTAGACGAATTTAAGACTTTTGCAGGATGCACAGATACTCTGTATCTGTCGTAATAACTTAAAACACTTGCTAGGTAAAATATTGTAAGCACTTATTAAACGTCTAGTCTACAGTAAACATTTAGACTTTTGACTTCCCTGTTTTACAGAAAAAGAAATTACAGCTTGAGCATTTTAGCTGCAGATCAATGCACAGAGTAATTTAAATAGTCACTATTTGTAGGAGTTAAACTGATTTATGCCCCTTTCTTCAACTTACTTTAATACAAGTAGAATCTTATTAAATAGCTCCAGTTACAGGTTTTAACGTGTGCGCTAAAATGTGAATTTAATTAAATAAAACACTGTCACGTACCAGAACCAGGTCTTCAGTTTTACTCCTTTTAGTAAAATAATAGCAATATACATCCCCAATGAAAATTTGAGTGTATTTACTTTTGATAAGTTTTGCATAGTATCTGTATATGTGATCCACATACAGGTGATTGTTTTCTTGCAGCAACATTTCGGCTTCAGAACTTTTGGGAAAAAAAAATAATAATAATAATAATATTTTAAGATTTAAATATTTTGTTACAACACTAGCAATAAGAAATGAATAATTGGCAAGCTTAGGGTTGGATAAATTAATAATTACATGTGTCTTTTTTCACCATTATCTCTGAATGTGTTCCATCCTGTTAGGGACATTTACATATAGACCACAAATAGTTAAACATGTAAATTTTGATAAATTGCTTTTTCTTAAAAAGAGTGTGTCCCTTTTACTATATAATATGTTTTATTCTTGAAATTGTAACACATCATATAGCTATGAATCATTTATGTCCGTATTGTAAAAAAAACTGTGTTTTTTTACCCATTATTACTGACAGCTGGTGGCGATTCTAGCCACTGGCTGTTTTAGGGGTTTCTTAGCACCCATAAATAGGGTTGCCACCCTTCCCATTAAATAAGGAGTCGTCCCGTATTTGGCCGTAAAATGTGCATCCCGTATTGAACCGAAAACCAGCCGATAGAAACGCCTATCATACACACATCAACGCTAAGATTAACAATAATGACCAAAATAAAACACAGGAAATATTAAGGTCAGCTAAATTCTAGTGGTGGGAGCTAAAAGGACCCCAGAACGCTACGGACCGACGCTGAACGTCACGGTTACCTAGAGACGGACACTACGCAGCCACGGTGAGCTGCTATCAACCTGCATCTTTTTTTAAATGTCACCTACCTGACTCCATGTCCTTAGAAGCAAAAACGCTTTTAAAAATACATACTTGAGTGAAAATACGCGCATTATAAGCTGAACAATTTGAGTTAGGATAGACACTGTGTACATCGGTCGACAAAAAAATTTGTCCGCTGTGGCGCAGTGTGCTGCTGCTATATCAGTTAGAATGGATCAGGAGAGGAACTGCAGACCTGTCAGAACCTAAAGAACCAGAAATCAGCGTCTCTTCATCCTCAATCATCTCCTGAGGACATGAACATTTAGTTATGATTGATTTAGTTTCTTATTGTGATTTTAGTTGACTATCGTGGTTTGATTATTTGATTAGGATGTTGAATTTGGATGATATTTAATAAATAATAGCATTAGCTATGAGCTATGAGGAAGTCTATTATACTGCACTGCGGACACAATGAAATTGAGCATGTGCGTCATCAAAACGGTGTGTAAAGTACAAAATAATATTTAAAATGCATTTAATTTATATTTGAATGATGGCAAACATCCAAATGTATAATTAAAATACATTGCTGTAAATATTTGGCACATTTTAGAAAAAAAAATTCTAAGCAAAACGTGCGGTCATGGAATGTTGCCGCAAAAAAGGAATCACCCATACCTTCAGCTGACTGAGGTAAGGCCTCCAGCAGTTCTCCATCAGATGTCGCCTGTAGCGTTTGGTGAAGTAGCCCAGGTAGGAGATGAAGGCAGTGATGAGGAGGACATCCCCACACAATGTCCTCTCCTGTCTTCTAAAGTTTTCTATCGCTTCTGCCCATCGAACATTTTCAGCCGCGAGACCTCCCACCTGGGACACAAGCAGAGCAGAAAGCGCATTTCCTTTTTACTTCCACTGCAACTTCTCCTTCCTCAGCATATCCTCCCCCCCAAAGAGATTTCGGTCGAATCAAACTTAAATTAATCTATGGATGCCGCTGCTGATGCACCCAACCCACGAACGCCCAACCACAACAATGATTTGCAACCTCCAAGTCCTTTTTTTATTAGATTTTCATCTCCTTTATAATATCTCGGCTCGTGTTCCAACACCTCCACTTTTTACCGCTGGAGTGATCCAATTTCCCTCCACTGATGAATACGGCTCACGCTAATATCTTATCTCTGCCAAACTCGAGAGGCCGGACGCTTTTACACATATACTGGGAGCTCAGCACCCGTCGCGGAAACAATGTGCACTTGCAAGGTGCATTTGCATTGATATTCAGGACTGACTGGCAGATTAGCACAACCTCTCCTGCTTTTTGTTGCTCCTGTCAGGCCTTTTGAAAGCCTTCTCTGAATAATTTAGATTATCGTGCTAACACTGTCAACACTCATCTTTTTGTTTAGCTGTCGTCAGCATTGGATGCACACGTAGCTGGGTTATGGTGGGATTTAAGTAAATGCTGTGCCTGTGTGCAACGTACATGCGAGAGAGAAAGTCCCGCCACCTGACAGCTTTAAAAATACCTGAGTGTAAACGTTTATAATTTCAAACTTATGGCTCTGTATTCCTAATGCTAATCCTAGAAAGACATTTTGACGATATTATTTAGAATCACTTATGTACATATCGACATATCTGGACAGCAGATAACTTAAATGTACACTATATCTACAAAGTTAAACTGATAGCTGACATATTATGAATTAGTCTGTCAAAAACTGTTATCTGAGAAATCTTTAGTCGTAAAAGCCTTGTAAGTAAAATGCCATGTGACTAAAGAATATGACTTTGAGTATATTAGCAATACATCAAGATCCATTTAATATTTAAAAGTGATCATTAAGCATTCATCTTCATTGACTAAAACCGTCTAGAGCCCATTAGTTTTGACAGGAAGCACCGGAGCAGCTGAGACAAACCAGAAAACCCAGGCTAACATTTATAAAGCTAATTGTGTTCTGTAGCAAAGCACTCAGCTGTCACAGGTCTGAATGATTAGACCTGTGTTTCTAACTCCAATACCTGCCAAGTGTTCAGTGGAACAGATTCTAAAGCTAAAAGTCACAAGGCAATTATAGCTCTCATTCATGGTGAGGAGATATGGGGTCATGACTGAACTGCAGAAAACACAAAATCTTCCCAAGTATTTTTGGTCTAGTTTCTAGAGCAAATATAAGACAAAACTAAGTTACAAGTAACTTTTCAGCCAGAAATAGGAGCTCGTATTAAAGCAAGACTCCTTAATATGAAAAGGTAGTATGCACTACTTTTTTTAATCAATATTAAGGAATTGTTGACTTAAAAATAAGCTTCTGTGTTTTGATGAAAAGTCAAAGTTCAAGTTCGAGTGTACAAAGAACTTGTACACTGGGTCTACTTGCACTAGCAAGTAGACCAAAAATACTTAGAAAGATTTTGTGTTTGTGAAGGTGAGAAACAACAAGACTGTGGAAATGAGATGGAAATGAGATTCTTAGTGAGAATCTGCGTCATCGGCAGAGCCGCTGCTCCTCTGCTTTGAGAGGATAAAGCTGAAGTTGTTCCTTCGTGGTTGGGATGCCCTGTGGGTGTCCAAAAATTAGTATTTTTTTGGACTGTAAGATGGAGCAGAAGTACCTGGAGAGAACCCAAGCAAGCAGGAGGGAAATATGCAAACTCTGCGCAGAATGACTAAGGTGGGGGAATCAAACCCCCTCGCTGCTAGGCAACGCTGTTAATAAATGTGCCACCATGCAGCCCTCAGTCTAGTCACAGTATTCTACTTTAATATTACACCTACATTCAAATTTAAAATACTATCCTCATTGATCAGCATCCATTCTAAATATTCTTCCTATTTGATTCTTTCCTTTTCTCTACAGAGAGTTTTATGTTTGACAAGCGCCCTTGACTACTGAGGCAGAACCTCCCTCAACCATGTTTCTAATCAAGAGACTCCGGCAAATGAATCTCATGGATCTGCTGTATATTGTATTGTATACTTCTATTTAAAAAAAACAAAAACAGAGAGTGTCACAAGATTACAGTCACAGAACACTGGATTAACGTGCCTGTTCCTCATTTTAAACTAAGCAAAGACAGTAAGCAGGATTTCAGTCAACAAGTGAGGGACTTAGCAGCTGAATGAGTCACTATCTCACGTCTCTGTGCTAATGCTAGGTTCTGTGTTTAAAGAGTGTGTGAACAAAAAGACTGCATGGAACGCTGCATGAAGCTGCTACATGAGCTACATAGACAGAATTAGGTCCATTTGCATGTTAATAAAAGTATCAGGGACTTTAATTGGAGTTAGAAAAGGATTGTTACGAGTAAAGCTAAAAAAAAAAATTTAATTGGAAATGTTCAATATTCTCATTTCAGAAAGTAAAACTTCTACATTATATAGATTCATTAGATAAAGAGTGAAGTATTACAAGTTTTTCTTTCTTGTAAGTCTAATGATTACGGCTTACAAATAATGAATATGCTAAATTCAATGTCTAGAAACATTTGATTATTAAACACCAAGGTCACTGAACCCAGCTTGGTGTGCATTCTCCTACCACACTTTTTCTTTCCATTCTACTTTCCAAAAATACGCTACAACTTTTTTTTCTATATTGAAATTTTCTGAGGTGCACATTTTTCATCATCAGTAAGCCAATATGACTACATTTACAAGAAATAAAACAAAAACATGACACAACAGAAACTCCAATGTGATCAAAACTAGAATAAAGCATTTCATTCATTCGCCGGTATAATAAACATTATAGGCCTTAAAAAGTCTTCAGAACCACTGAAACATTTTATCACATTAGAACCACAAGCTTTGATGTATTTTACTGAGGAACGTATTTCTACTAAACACCTGTCCTGAGAAGCCCTCAGGGATGTTTTAAAAAAGGGGTAAAGATGTGAAAGTGGGTTAGGTTATAAAACAATATCTCAAGCTTTAAATCCACAAAGACACGGTCATTTGTTTAAACCTACAGAGAAGCGAGAGGCATGGGGTCATTATGCAGGAGTTTGAGATTTACAGATCAGATGAAAGACGTGACCACTATAAATCACTTACTCCATAAATATAATCTTTATGGAACAGCGCAAAAAGAAAGCCACAGCTAAAAAACCCAAAAATGTAAGAGAATCCTCTAGTAAGGTGAGAGTGAGACTGATGTTTCTGGTCTTCATACAAAACATCATGTGTAGGGGGGAAATGTCACCATGGAGACATCCTCCTTTGGGGAAACATGGTGTTAATATCTCAGTGTGAGAATACTTTTCTTCATGAGTGGGAGGAAAGCCAGTGAGAGAGGACAGGAGTATGGATGGAGCTAAATACAGGGGAACCCCAGACGGAAGCGAGTTGAAATCCAAAAAATACTCGAAAGAGGAGTAGAGGTTCTCCTCCCAGCAAAACAATGCCTCCAAGTCCAGATCTACATCCAACTGAAAGCCTGTGACAAGACTTGAAATATGTGTTCACACATGCTGTCCATCCACAGTGGGAGCTTTTTTTCACAAATGAAAAAAAGAAGAGAGAAAGAAAAACCGTAAAAATTTCAGTTTCTAGATATGTGAAGGTGGTAGAGAAATATCCCAAAAGAAAATCGGAAAAGTTGGTGGTACAGAGAAGAACTCGAGGGATGCATTCAAATGTACGAGGCTTTCAGATTTTATTTGTACAAATATATATATAGTTACTTGCTAATTTGTTGGTCTATCAATTACAATCCCTTTAAAATACATCAAGGTTTGTGGTCGTAACGAAATGTGAAATAGTTCAAGGGGAGTGAATACCTTTACAACACGCAATGTTTGTAAATCAAACAGAAAACAGTTTGTTAGTGGTTAGCCTGTGCTCTACGTTATCCTGCAGCTGTCCTCCTCACCAGGCGGTTGGCCAGTGAAATGGTGCGAGCCGTTGATTCTGCTTCCTGTTGGCACTTCACTTTGTCCGCAGTGGCTTTCTCAAACTTTGCCATGAGCTTGGTTAGGTTCTCATTAAGGTGCTTAAAGAACCAAAAACACACACACAAAGAATAAGAGAGAGAAGAAAACATATTAGGCACTTATTAATTTGTTGATGAAGTCAAGTAAAACATAAGGGCTTATAAAAGTAGCTTCGGATGGGGGAGGGAGGAGACAAGTTGGATAAAACTTTCCTCTTTTCCTCTTTTGTTGGATTTATTGGCATATGGAAGCAATTATAACAAGGACAAACAGGATTAATCGGTGGAGAAGCACACAGGTTCAGTAGATTAGCTTGAGGGTTGCTAATTCCCCTTGGCTCCGAAAGCCAGTCTCTACTCAGGCGATCTGACTGAAGGCTGAAAAATGACAGCGAGAAGTCATGCTGGATCTTATTAACAGCCGACGCGCCACACTCTGCAGGTTTTGATGTAAGCGGGCGCATCTGCCGCAGAGTCGCAGGCCTTGCTTTCCGCTGAGACTCTCCGGACCTCTGATGAGCTGAATGTCAAATACCACTGAGCAACAATTATTTACAGCTGCCTTTTCTACGGCGACGGGGGGAGTGATGGATTTGGTTTTAGATTAATGAACAGCAAAAGTCTTTTAAAGCACTTACACCAGCTTTGTATTGATGGAAAGCTGGCGGTGTATAATTACTGGAAGAGCTTGTGTGTCAACTGTCACTCAAAGGCTGATAAAATAATTCATATCCTGACTTTCTGCCGCCGCTCACACAGCTTGTGGCTGTTTCCATTTTGTCTGTGCGCCATCAGATTCTTAATATACTGCGTATCTTCGGGGTTTGGTGGAGTTGTTGATCCTCGCTGATGTCTCGCAAATCAGACAGCGTTGTCTACCTTTCACCAGTCATTATTCAACTCTCAGTCAGCCCAAAACTAAAGTTGAGATTTTTTTTAACGACTGTCACTGGATATTGACTCGTAGGAGTGATGATACGGAAAATGCAAATAAAAGTATACCTTCAAGGATCATAGCAACGATTTGCAACATTAATACCAAAACTTTCTTTTAAAAAAAAAGAGATTTGTTTGAAGTCAGTGTTCTGAAACAGACTTTTGACTTTTTCATACTCAAATTACCAGAGTTCTTGGTTTATTTCTCCCTTTTAAAGTTCTAAACACACCAAACATTTATGGTAGACATTTCTATACAGGTCAGACTTTATAGATGGAACCAGCAAGAATCCAAGACTTGATAAACATGGAAGAAAGACACAAGAATGAAAAAGAAAAACATAAAGAAGAAAAGCCAGAATTCAAGAAATGGATTCTGAAGACATTGAGAACAAAAATTAAGTCACAAGGGAAGGAAAGGAAGGGATTGAAGTCACCAGGAATGGTTGAAGAAAAGGAAAAATGTATGGACACAGGGTCAGAAGTAAGGATATATGAAGGGAAAGATTCAATAAAGAAAGGAAATTGAAGGAAGAAAAAGAGAAAGTCAAATAAAAGAAAGAAGAATAGACAATGAAAGAGGAGGACAATCTTAAGACACAGAGAACAGAAGGAACTGAAAAAATGAGGTAGGAAAAAAGAGGTTTCTCTAAACTAAATTTTCTTTTTCTATGCTAGAAATTCAATCACAACGTCCCGCCGTAAAAATCTATTTTATTATTCCTGACATTAATCCAACTTACGTTGATCTTCCTCTTGATGACCGTTAGCTTCTCCTGCGCAGCAGCCAGTTCAGTGTTGGCCTTGCGTAGAGCTTGGCGTTTGGGCTCCACCTCACAGTAAACCTCGTAGAACTTGACAATGTTTAGAACCCAGGAACACAAACCGGCGGCTGCGTAAGACTTGGAGGCCACCAGGTCTGGCTGAAACTCTGGGTTCTAGAGGGAACCAAAACGATGAAGAACGGTTTGAAACAACGCTTTACCTTGGTCAGGTTCATCACTCAAATCGCTCATGTCGGTATAAATTGGGAATTGATAAACATGTCATTTGTTACATTTCCATGGTAAGAATCATTTGCAGGAACCAAAGTAGGTTTCTGAGGAAATTATTCTACTCCCGTTGTTTCCTATAACTAGAGACAAATCAAAGTAACAGTTACTTTATCCAACAGGACTTATTAGCATTTGTTTGCTGATGGTATTCAAACCCTGTCACTCATGGTAAAAATAACTGCATAAAGAACTTACATTGACATACATTAATGAAATCAGTTAAACTCAATGGAAATATTAAATAAATAGAATAACTCAAATTTGGACTTTAACTTTTATTGTAATCAAGTTAGCCTGTCGAAATAAGCAAATAATCGCATGAAAAAGTAAAATGAACTTGATAATTTTTTCCCACTTTTATTTATTATTGGTTGTCATGTTTTAATGTGATTTGGATATCTAAAATATCTTCCAGCTAATTTTGTTAAGTACAAAATTAACGTTTATTGATCTTTGAGAAGCCAAACTTCTATTGTTATGCCATTCCTTGAAAATGGTCTCACAAAAACAATGTTGCTCTTTCACAATAATTATTGGGACAATTTATCATCCAGCAAAATTTGCAAGTGTGACAATGGTACCTAATGGTATTAGGTAAAACATGCCGCCATGTCATCGGGGTAACTGGTGTAAGAATTACAATTTGTTAGTAGAAGACCAGGTGGTCCAATGTTCTGCTCCAAACCTGAACCAGAAAAAATCCATTTATAATTGCTTAAAGTCTGGAATGACTTTATATGAGTTACAAAGTGACACTGAGATAAAATCATCAATTAAAGATGTTTCGCTAAAAAAATATATATATTTATTTTCATGACTAGGATTCCTTTTCTCTATCTTGCACAGGATGATGTAGTTTATTTGAAATCCAGGATGTTACTTGGATTTTAAACCATAACCACGAAGAAGCTATTTTTTTCTACGATTGGGATAATGTTTCTTTCACACTTCAAGCTGGGACTTGATGCCTTCAGGCCAATATCTAAAAGGCCTGAGGCAGCAAAGGGGGGTTGGAATCAACCCACTGTGATTACACCTCTGAGCCACCAAGATAGGTAGTGACTCATGTAAAAGTAAAGCCGCTTTAGGCCAAGTGGTATGATGTAGGGTTGACAGAAGGCTAATGAGACAATCGGTCGCAGGACTTGAGGCTAAAACACAACTCAGCACTTTGCCTTGTGTCATTTGATAGTTTGTTAATTTTCACCTTTAATAGACTTTGGTGAAGTATATTAATACAGAACACCATTGGATTTCAGCCAGATGCCTCAGGTGTTGGGGGGGGGGTTATAAATAAAAAAATAATAGTGGAGTTATAGTTATTCTTTAATGCATATAAAAACCCCACCTGAAACAGAATAGGAGATATATGATATGCATTTTTATGCAAAGTGCTTGATGTTTACCCTGCTGAACATTCGGTGCTGTTTAGCAAAGGTGTCTTAATCTGTGTAGAACATGGCGGGATCCATTGGTGATGTATAAACAAGCAGAAGCAGCTTAAAGAGGGGATTTATTTGCATCTATTACATGTAACAGTTTAGTGAAATATCCTTATGGTGGGGACATAAGTGGGAATGTGAGACTAAATGCCTTGTCCATGGACACGTAGCTATTTGGATTAGAAGGGGACCCAACATCACAACCTTATGACACGCATACTAACCCCTGGTTGCGAAATTAATTAATGAAAAGTCATTTGTAATTTTATACAGATGTGTATGACTTTAAAAAAAAAAAAAAGACTTTATTTGTGGAATCTTAGTTTTCTCTTGAGCATTAGAAGTCCGCTTATGAAATTTGTTTACAGTCCAATAACTTGTTCCCCCTGCTGTGCGTTAAAGGTCATTTTTGTAATTTGTTGACTGCAAAACTAATGTATCTCTAACACACACAAAAAGGTGAATATATCTATAGAGATCCTTTCATAAATTTATGATGAACAGATCAAAACTGGCTGGTCAGATCACCATTAAAATATTTTTGCCTTTTAAAGATTACAGAAAAGGTGTTAGCGAAAGGAGGATTACTGGACAGCACAGAATTAGATAACTGGAAAAATCTAAAGGACTAGACAAAGTGTAATAACTAAAAACTCATAATATATATAGTGTATTATTTCCTAATCTCATAACTTTGAAAATTTAAGTTAGATAATAAACTTTAAATATGCAAAAAAATTGCAGGTCTGGCATTTTAGCTCGTCAACTCATTGTCTTGTGTTTTACTTGGTGGATATTTTGGTCCGTTTTTCATTATTGCAACATTGACCAAAATGATAAAATGTCATGCAATTACAATTTGGCCAAATGCAAACAATGTGAGGCTGGGGTTGACGGGCAGTGTCTATTTGTGCCACAACAAATTGATGCTCGGCATATTTTTAAGCTTAATGTAAAGAGCAAAAATAAAATGTGTGAGCCACCCCGGAATGCTGCAACTAATCTATTAATGCGAATGAATAGAGGCAGGGCAGATATGTGACGAGGTAAAAAGTGACATTTAAATGTTACAAGACCTGACTTGGTAAGAATTCAGCTGGGACTTTGGAGGAAGACTGACTGGGGTGCTCATTAAGACTTTATTCGCCACATTTTGCTGCTGTCAGATTAATTGAAAGGACGTCCCAAAGGGGCTTCAGATGTCAAGCAAATACGGCGTGTAAAATATTCAATAATCCTACAGATATCTACCAGTAAAATTTGCTTGAAAGGTTAACATTAGCTGAAGGCAGTCACAATGGAAGCTTAAGTAAAAATAAAATGAGAAAAAATTATTACACAATGTTAAAATTCAGCTCAACTGATTCATTTTTTAGATAAGAAAACAAAACCTAATGAACAATAATTCAACTTATTGAACAGAAGATATTAAAAGGTTGAGACACCATGCCTTCTAACACCTGGTCTGACTCTTTTTGGTTTAAATAGCATTAGCAAGACGTTTCTTGTGGCCATATGTTTCCAACATCGGATTGAAGAACATTTGCCCCACTCCTCACTTTAAGCCTTGAGGTATTTTAGAGGGGTTTTTTTACATGTAAAGCCCAGTTATAAGATGTCCAAATTTTTTCACACAGCTATGTTTTCGTAACATCGCTACAAAGAGCGCGTTCAAAAAGATGAACGTTTTTATATAAGCGTTCTGAAGAAACAGAAGTGTGTGTTATCTGCTGCACTGCCATGCCTCGTGTCTGCTTCATTGAACCTCATAATCAGGGCAGCTGTTAAATTTGCAACACTTAATTTACTCCTTGATTTTCTCTGGCTGTCATTTTAATGCTTGACAGCCGTAATGTGCCTCTGTCATTATAATCACGGCCTGCTAAAATTAGGATTTATTAGCAGAAGTTGGAGCAGAGTGCTTGGCGACCCACCAGCCACTAGGAAGGCTCACCTGCAGGTAAGGCCGGATGGCTTTCAGGCAAGCCTCTGGGATGTTTTCTTTGTTGAAGTTTATCAGAGAGTCCAGGAAGGAGTCCACCTTGGCCATCATCACCTTGGCTGCCTTCCAGCTGCGATCCTTCGGGACTTTGCCTCCGGGTGCCATCAGGACCATGACCGCCGCCGTGACGTTGGTCACCGCCGCCACGGGAGAACCGAACGACTTCAGCTCGGTCAGGTTATTCTGAAGAGGAAAACGAGGAGGGAATTGTGAAAGTTAAGAAGAGGGAGTGCGTGATTTAATTGAGTTTGAGCAACTGTGCAATCTCTCTGGTCTTCTGAGCGGGGGAAAAAAAAGTGGGGGTGAAAAAAGGAGGGGATTAGAATAAAGGAAGAAGAACCTGTGCTGACTTTGAGACGACAACAGAGAATTCTAATTAAGGAATCTGGAGAAAGCTCTGAGCAGTGATTGAACTGTCTGTTCTGCTTGTTTGAACAGAGAGCACCTTTTAAACACAGAGGGTGTTTTCGAAAATCCCCCAGCCAGCTCTTAAACCTGCATGGGATGCAAGGATAGAGTAAAATGTCGACGAAACATAAAGACAGCATTATTCCAGTAAAGGCCCGTGTAAACCCTGTGATTTAATAATCTTTTCTCACTAGTCAAGTCCACAAAAAAAGATCAAAGTACAACTCTTTTTTTTTTTTTAAATGAAACCAAAAATTAAGATACAGATAAAGAGTGATGGGACAAACCAAATATGGCGGAGAGTGAGATAGCAGAGGAACTGACTTTGTTGAGGGTGTTGAGGGCATCCTGAGCTGCTTGCAGAGCCGGCTCAGCCTTGGCCAAGTCCTCCTCACAGTCTCTCTGCTTGCCGCTGACCACTACAGCAATGGCCGCCACCTTTTGTTCTTCCTCATCAGCCACAACCTTCTCCTTTGTGACCTTCTCTGTTTCTATCCCAACCTCCTGCGGGCAGCACAAGGGGCTTAGTCAGAGAATTAGCCAGATTTGGTATATATAGTCTGCAGTGAAACAGCACAGGCTGGCGATAACAGTTAGGCAGGTCAAAACTACAACTGACTGCAATTGCCAGCAATGCCTATATATGTATAAAATAATAAGCTGGGTAAAAAAGACCTATACCTATGTGTCCTGCTGGCTAGCAAAGTAAGAAATCACCACTGAATGATTATAAATGGCATTCGATTCTCTCTTACTTGAATCAGCTTGTCAGCATCTTCATTCTTCTGCTTTAGTTCCACTTCCTGGGCAGCCAGCTTGGCCTTGAGATCATCCACCTATCAGAGGAGGAGACTCAGGAGTTCAGAGAGTGAGAAACAAGACTAGTGATTCAAGGTGTACGCAATCCTTTGAGTTTTTACTAACTGCATGCACTTCCTTTTCATTCTATAGACCTGAAAACTGGCACATTGTTTATCTGTCTAGCTCTGTTTTTTTCTTAGATCAGACAACTACAGGAGGCTCTACTGCCTGCAAGTCAATGACTCGATTCAATCTGCTGGAGTTTTTTAAGGTCAGGAATCACCAACTCCAGGCCTCGAGAGCTACTGAACTACATATGCTGGCAGAGACGTTGAGAGCCTCTGCCAGATTTCAGGATACCATGAAAACTGGCAGAGGCCTGGTAACAAGACGTTCATTTGATTCAGGTGTGTTGGAGCAGGATAGTACTACTGTAGGATAGTAGCTTCAAGGACCGGAAACTTAAAAACTTTAGCCCTTTTTAGTAACATAGAGAATTTGACGTTATTCTTTGATAATGAGGATCAATTGGATTGTAAATAGTTGACTTGGACCCTGTATGTATGGTTCAACTGAATTGACTTTTCATTTTTGCTAAGTGCTTGTCCATATGTAGTCTTGATATAATATTAGTGATCATTTTTCCTTTCGGGTGATTGGGAAAAATACATTTTTTCCAATGTCCGTTTGAAAATTGCTCCAATATTAGCAACAGTTTCCATACCAAATACCTTTTTATGGATATTCCACAAAACGTAGCTCTCTGGTGTGGAGCATTGCTCAAAGAGAAGATAAGGTCTCTGGCTGTTTAGGCTGAAATGTAGAAAATTGAGGCATTGGTCACAAAAGATTTAGATGTCGTCATGGCGTATTGGAAACAGCTTTTGCCTTTAGCTTTAGCGATACAAATCATGGTTGGTTTTGATCACTTCTTTTCTTTTAATAAATCACTGTTTGAAAACTGCCTTTTATATTTAATCTACAACACTGTGAGAAAAATCTGAGTAGAGAGCAGGGCTTGTAGATGCAGAAAGAAAAAAAACCCATATTGTGTATTTATGCATCTATTACAGACATGGGGGAAATCAATAAACAAGCATGGGGTTCATATTAGTGTCTTTATCAAAAAGGTACTTTGAATACCTTGTCAGGTAAAATATCCGCACTAGTGCAACCTGATTCTAAATATAAGGGTTGTAATCCACAAAACGTAACAATAAACTATCTATTTTTGTTATTGTGGCAATCATCTTGTAACTCATTGCAGCAAATGAGTCCGTTATCTCATTTAAAGTCTCACATGCTTTAGTGGAACTGATCGTTTATTGTCGGTGATTGTATCATGTGGCGAATACAACTGGTGACAAAGCTCAGCCACCATTTAACTGAAATCTAAACATCTCCTTAGTCGTTCAAAGCAATGGATATGATTCTGTGACTGGGAAAGCCTAACAAATAAGCCGCACAAAGTGCCCTAAACCTTTTGATGATAAGATGTTGTGCCGTGCTGGATTGTGCCATGTGACCTTTAATCCATTATGTAGAGAAAATCTTTCCCTGTCCAAGCAGATAAAGCCACTGAAAAGATGAATGGCATGGATTTCTGGGGAGGGGGAGTGAAAAAAAAAAGCTTTAGGATCAAGAGCTGCTATCAGCACACATATACACAAATACACACACTCACTAACAGAGACCAAGGACGGTCATAAAGAGAAATTAAAGCTGTTACAAATTCCCTATAACTCCCAAACAAATGGGGCTCGGCATCGCTGTCCGACTCCATCAAAACGGTTGCACGGGGGAAATAAAAACAAACTGTTTTTCCAGCTTGTCTTTCAGCTAATTAACCAACTGGAAATAAGGCCAGGGGGAAGACAGCCGTTTCGGCTCGCTACAGTTCCATGCAAAAAGAATTGGTTGAATATGAGACCATCACCAAGTGAGCCATCAACATGATGAATAGGCAGTGGGGGAGAAAGGAAGGAGGTGGATAGGGGAAACAGGGACACACTAATTGGTGGAGGACATGGGTGATATTCAGTACATCTGAGCCGTTTCTCTGTTTATATGCTGCAGATGGAAATCCAAGCAGAGGAAAACAAAACAAAACAAAAAAAATGTCTCTCTGCTCCTGACTGTCTTTATGAGACAACCCACACTCAGTCCCTGTTGCTGTAAATGTAAATTGGAACAACTGTTTCTTAGGGCAAGATATTTGATACCACGGCAACAGACTGTACGAATTCAGCCATGCGTGAGATAGCTTATGGGCAGAGTTGGAGATTTCACCGAGTGGCTCGCATTGTATCTATAGCTTCATTCATGAAACAAAGAAACATCTGCCTGCTTCCAGTTTCTGACCCGTTAGGGTAAAGATTTGCCAATGCTTTACCGTCTGTAAAGACCACCAGGACTGCTGTTTCTGCAACTCTTTGTTTGAGGTGCTACACATCCCTCTATATTGAGAAAAATAACACTATTAGAAAAGATATAACTTCCTTTGTTTTCACAACAGAAACCACAAAAGTCTGCAGGGGAGCTTATGAAGCTCACGGAAATTATATTTTCATAATAAGAGTCAGATTAGTTGGATTATATATATATATATATATATATATATATATATATATATATATATATATATATATATGGGCATATTAAAAATTTTAAAAATGTTGGAAAAAGTCTTTCACACATATGAACCCAAGTGACATCTAATTCCTAATAGAGTTTAACGGGTTGTTAGCCCAACACCCCATTAAGGTAAAACAGCCTCTCCTCGACAAAGCCTTTTAAGAAGGCTTTGTTTCTGTTCTGTCAGGTTAAGGTCATGTTTCTCTCAAGGCAAATCAAGTTCTGAAAGTCCAACCTCACTTCTTTCATGTCTTTATAGACTTTGGTTTGTTCACTGGTAGATAGTCATGAAGGAAATGGGAGGGACCAATCTCAAAATGTTTCAGAAAATTGGGATCATGAAATTTAAATGTTTTGCTGGGCTGAAGTATTCAGAGTTCTTCTCACATAAACTAACGTAAGTCACAAACCATAGTTACCTGACCCAACTTAGAAAGATTTAATTAAACTGCTTTCAGTGACCAATATTCAATTCGTACCAAACAAATACAGCACTGTTTGAACACATGCAGAACGTCTGGTGGTGTTGTGCCTTTGAGGTCTTTAAATTGGTGTGTCTGTGACCTCTGACCCAGGTAAATTTGCCATGGGAAACCCGATCAAGCAATGACGAGTGTGATGTGAACAAAGTATCATAAAAGAAATGTAGGTCAGCAGCATCACTCAGGTAGACTTGGTTTTGGACTATGTTCAACTGGTAAAAATATATCCTACATACCATTACACCACCTTCAAAACCATTAATGATTCTTGCTGATTAAACCAAACTGACCCTGCAGTCTGAATGTCAAAGTCGGACTTAAACCCCACTTGAACGCTCAATGTAGTTGTAACCTATTACTGTCCAACTTTGGTGAGACTTTTGTAAATTTTAGACAGACAAAGGCCAATCTTCAAGGTTCAACGTGAGATTTTACATACCTTGGTTGAAATGAGTATTTGTTCTTCATTTCACACCAGTCTACCCAATCTCCTCTAACTTCTACATCAACAAGGCATTTCTGTTCCCAAAACAGCCACCCAAAGTATATATTTTTTCTATTTTGAACTATGCTCTGTAAACTTGACATGATTTTGCATAAAAATTTCAGCTAAATGCAGGTCATATAATTCTAAAGCCCATTTGTCTGGGATCAACAACCATGTCACGTAACAGTCACTAAATTCCCTTTCTTACTATTCCGATGCTCCCTTTGAACTTCATCAAGGCTTTTTTTAAATCTTGCCTAGAAGCCCAAAAGCAATAGGAAGCTGCTACGGGATTGATGAATTCACTGTTTCTGTTAGCAAGCAACTAAACAGTCATACTTAATAAAGTGGCTGGTGAGTATATATGAATGCAAGCAGTTTTGTAAATGTAGCCATATTAATTGATAGCACATGTAGTTAGAAAGGTGGAACAATAAAGTTGCCTGATATAGCATATAATAGAGCATTATTTTACCTTTCAACATTTAACACCACTTCATAGGCTATACAGATTAACACGAGGTGGTTTATATTAGGGTCTGTGAAATGATGAGCTCTTAATCTGACTATGACTTAGTGCAATCTGAAGCTAGAAGCAGTCCTTGTGAAGGGTTAACAATACTGGTGATACCTTTTCTTCCTTATTAAATTTCTTGCAACTCATTTTGATGACTTATAACACTCCATCTTTTATAGCCGTTTGTGGTAAGACTACCAAATCCAAACATAAATCAAAATTAAAGCATCCAAGGGCGGGACAGTATATGCACAAAGAGGAGGAAAAAATAAATAAACTAATGTTTTCCTAAGGGAGCTTATGACTCAAACAGCTACAGGATCGTTCACAGTGCCCTACACACACACATATATAGAGGGCTTGCTTTAACCCTCTTGGTCTTTGTTTACCATGACCAAGGCAGCCCCTGGTGATCTACGGATCCTCTTGTGCAGAATGTTAAATAACAATACTTCAAATAGGCCAGGCATTGGCATGGATGCACTTACAGATATGGGCTGCATTAATGGTGGCCTGCTGCTGTAAAGCGTGTGCTCTCTAATTAAAATAGCTCCCCAGTTAGCATAATAACCCCTATATATAATGTATATGCGGTGGCTGAGTTCTACAGTAAATGGGAGATGGGGGAAACAGAAAACAGGACACTCTGTGGTTTTCAGCACCGACGTCACTTATGCGCAATGGGTGTTTATGCATGTGTGATTTTGTGCGGGTGGGAATGTGTGGGCCTGTTTATGCAAAGCAGCAGAGATGCATGTTATGCCAAAGTGAAACTGTGTTTGTGTAGTTGGTTCTGCATTAACTCACAGAGGATAGCAGGCCCACTATAATTAGGACTGCTTCACACTCAGACTTTGCATTCCATTATTCATATAGTCCTCCTCTGGCAAACAGTAGAGATGGTAAACATTAGAACAAATGGATCCAGGTGTGGATATTAAAGATGGAAACATTACCTTATGCAAATCATAATTTCATACAACTAATCTTGTAGTCTTCATTGCAAACAGTTTTGCAAATCTATGTGCCGTCAAGTCATACACAGATGTAAGATGGAAAATGTTGTGCCTTCATTAAGTATTAACACCTCTTGATTGTTTTTTTCGTATTTCGTCAAATTATGACCACAAATCTAAACAAATTTTCTCAGGCTTTGACATGATAAACCAACCCTAAATACCACATGGTAGCTGTTAAAGATTATACATAGTTTTTGACTTTTTTTGCAAATATAAATCTGAAAGGTGTGACAAGTATTTCCATCCAGCTCTATTTTCACTTATACCCCAAAATTAAATTTAATCAACCGAGTCATCTTCAGAAGGCACATAAAAGGCTCTGGTAACTCTGGAGGAGTGACAGCGACCCACAGCTCTGGTGGGAGACAAACCTAACACTGCACGACTTCCTATCTCCAGATGTGAAAGGCTTTGTCATGGCAGCACAACACACTTTACAGGTTTTTATTTGAAAACAAACCATATGTTTTCTTTCAGTCACTTCACAATTTGTTTTTGTTTGTTTATCACAAGCCAAATCCCAAAAGAATAACATCAAATTTGGGGTTTTAAAAGGAACAAATGTGTAAAATATCAGGCAGTCCAAATGCTTTTGAAAGGCATTATTAGTCTTTTTAATCATTTATAATGGGGATTTATTTTAAGGTTTTACTGGTTGATTGTATTGGATTTAAAAAATAAACAAGATTAATTAGGCATTTATATAGGAAATGTAGTTAAAAATACAAGTTAAAGGGTTCTTTATGATTCCACTATCAATTTAACTGTTGACATGATGGGATTATTTCTCAATAAAATAGCTGTTCAGTTATTTTCATGCAAATGAATAGAGGCTATTAGATAGTCATGATTAACAAGAGATTAAATAAATACAATTATATGACTAATTGTTAATTTGGATATGTGTAATTCTTCTTCAAATGCCAGCATCTGTAACAGTATGGAGGTTCATTAGTGCCTTCTTCTGGAAAACATACCAGACAACTTTCAATGATGTTCCTGCAACAAAACAGTCATTGACAGCCATTACTAGTTTACTCAGAGGAAGCATCAGAGTAACCAGAAATATGAATGATTTTTGACAGCTGTAATTCTGTTCAAGGTTTAATCATTATTAAAGCTTCTATATGGTTGTCATACACCCGTCTTGTGTATGAATGCCTTCTAGAGCACTCAAGTACAGCTTGCAGCTCATTTTTATTCCAAATTACAATTCAGGGACAAAGTTTTACAATGGTTGTCACAAACTTGTAGAATATTTCACATCTCCATATTTACCCTGTACGATTAAAAATTAAATGAATAAGTAACTATTGTTTGGTACTGTATTTATTTGCATTTACAAACAAATAAATTTACTAACAAATAAACTGTTTTTAGATATTTCTTAAGAATTTTATCTTAATATGCAACATCAGTTCCCCTACAAAAGGATTTTAGAGCCTTTGTAGTTATGCGGTACAAATCAGAAAGTGTTTCTATTGCCTTCAGCTCTGCATTGCATTCAGGCTGCACTGTATCCCACACTGATGAATGAAAAGTACACTCTTAATCCTCTTTGTTCCTGACACCAGGGTTGTAGGTTGGATTGGGGGTGGAGCGTTTGGTGAGAGTGTGGAGGTTGCAGCAATGCAGTGGATATTTTAAAACAACATTGCAACAGAGATTTTCAATTTGCTCTGGTGTATCATGAAAACAAAAAGAATTTCCTTGAATGGCTTTAATATTGATAAAAGAAACAAACATTTTAAAGGTAATTTTGAAAAATAAACCAAAAATGTTTGTGTTAAATGCTTGAGTTGCTAATTTGTTAGCCTGGTTGAACAAATCAATTACCATATCAGTCTGATTTTCAACTGGAACACATATTGAAGTTTCATCATTAGAAACTAATCATGATACTTAGAAATGCTGCATAATTAGCATTAATAGCAGACTAAATATTAGCAATGGCACATGTATCATTTAATGAGAAGCATGGGCTTCCACTTGTAACACCAAACAAAGTCATGACAATACAAATCAAGTGAAACGCATCTAACTTTGATGAGACATTTCAGGCTCTTCTAATACCACAGCATCTTGTTCTGCCTCCTACTGTTTAAAGTTCGTATTAAAGATGTGAAGACTACAGTCATTGTTCTGACTGACTCTAAGAAGACTGACTGTACTCCTCCACTTATAATGTCACTACTTACCACTTCTAATGCTACATTCTAGGCATGCCAGCTCCTTCCAGGTATAGTATTTCTCCACCTGTCACTGGCCTGCACGTGTATCAATTAAACTTCTCTCTAGGTAATTAAATATCTAGTTGCAGGGATGAATTTTTCAACAGAGGTTCCATTAAAGATGCAAATACCTGAGCAGATGTGCTGCTGAGCTTCTGCAGGCCGTTTTCCAGCCTCTCCATCTTGGCGGTGAGATCTTTGCTCTTCTGGCCCAGCAGACTGCGATACAGCTTGATCTGCTCGAGGAAAGACTTGGGCGTGGTGTAGTTGTAGCGCCGCTCATTAGCCAGGTACTCCGTGGATGTTTGATTGACACTGGTGTGGACGTAAGCCATGAATCTGCTCACCGACTCCTTCACCTGGGGCTGCATGATTTAAAAGTCAGCGGTTATTTCACACTGGAAGTAGGGGGAGCGTGCAGATTGCAGCGAGGGACGGTACTTCCTCAGGCTGAGGCGTGGAATTTAATTTTGTGGCCTTCAGTCTGCATTTGAAAATAATATCGCATTTGTTGCGTCACGGTGGCTGACACTCTAAATTACATTTTCAGAGGAAGAATTTTCTTTTTTTTGTGGGTGACTTCCTTTCTGTGTGTACTGTGTATATTGAACCGGGAGTTTCTCTCACGTCGATGTTCTCCACCTCCTGCAGGAACCTGAGGCTGACAGACTCCAGCGCCTCCTGTGGCCACTCGTGGAACCAGTCGATCGCCGTGCAGTTGACCACAGCCGGGAACTTCCTGCTCCGATCCCTCAGTTTACTGCCGACCGGAGAGAAGCACAGGGCAACCTGGAAGTGATGGCAGCAAACGTCATAGGTTGAACTCCAACACACAAATAGATTGCAGTCATTGAGTTATTTAGGTGGATACATGTAGATTCACAGAAGACTTACAGAAGAAAGGCGCTTTCAGACTAATACGCCTTCCCGGTCTAGAGGGGTGATGGAGAACTGTGAATTAATTATCTGCAGCTCCATCAGTAGGCAAATAAAGCTTCCATCAAGTATGTGGATTAAAGGGGTGTGTAGAGCTGTGGGATATGTCAGACTGATTTTCACTGCTGGAGACTAACAGCTGGCTTGTTGAGACACTCAGCCAGATGCTCGACAAATTCAAACTGAAGAAACAAACAAGCAGAAGGCACACCCAGAGACACTGCTGATGGTAATCACTCAGCTCAGAGGAAGAGGAGAAAAAAAAGCAGCGAAGGTGGAGTTTTATTCAAGGCCTTTCTGTAACATCTTAAACAATAGTTCATCTTTAGTCTTTATATTACCTTCTTATGGCTGGAAAGGAAGAAGAAAACGTGGAGGTACATGTTGAAAAGTTTAATCAACCCTCATGGAATATTCAGTAAACCCATTTATAAAAGTATCTCTGGGATCAGGGTGAAGTTTAATTTTAGACTAAATTATTAATCAGGAGGTGCGATTCAAAGGCCTGGGCCCAAGGAAAAATATTTGTTCTCTCTTTCAGCAGAAGTTCATCACACTCTCACCGTGAACCCTTTGAACTGCTGCAATCGGGGAAACAGGATGACGACCTTAGCAACAGACATACGGGACTGTCTGCTACACAGATTTCGGTCTGTGGAACTGCTCTTAATATTATGCCGTTTTTAGTATTACGCTGTTTTTATATCATGTTGTTTGCTTTTAGATATGTAATCAATTTGTACATTATTCCACAAACCACAGAGAAAATAAATCATTTGTTGTATAATGTTATAAAACTAAATGACTGTCGACTGAGGTATACGTTTTTCAGTGTTTGTGAATAGACATTTAATCAACTTACTATTAATTATCAGAGCACAGAGCCTGCTTTACTATATTTCATATAAAATATTTAATATAGAAAAACAACAATGAACACCACTTCTGAGAGACTCGGAGGTGGCATCACAAGTAGAGGGACGGTGTTATGAGCCAACACACAGATTATCTGAAAGTTAGAGAAACGCCTAAGTGAAGGTTAGTAGACACAGAAGTCTCCTTGAGGAGTTAGACAACGTTACCAACACACAGCAAAGGGATCCATTTTGTTGGTTTGCAAGACAGGTCATATTGTGAAATTTGTCAGCATGTGGAGTGTGCAGATGGCACAGTCGCCCTATGTTGGAATCAGTAGGTATGTGAGAGCACCCACACACAATTGAATCATTTACATAACCATTGCTGGTCTGCATGTGTACCAAATTAGGTCCAAATAAGATGTGAATCATTTCTTCTGGGCATATTTGTCACCGAGTGTGTGGCGAAGGGATTGACCGCCAATTAGTACCGAGGATCATGCTATCCCATTTCCCTTGCTGACCCCTCAAACCCATCCCCATACACTTGGAGCAACTCATCAAAAAAACTTCCCAAAGCATGTTAAATTGTGGCCTAGTTTGGCAATTTATGCTCAACACCCCGCGCGACATGCTGAAACACGCCCTCAGCACATTTCATGCAATGATTGAAGCTTGCCAACATTTCTGGGAAAGTGCCCTTTCCACCCAGACAAGCAGTTTAAACAGAAATAACTAAACAGTCAGAAATCCACTCTTTAGAAGATTGCCCATGGGAATGCCTTCTTTATTTATTCACTCCCCAATCTAGAGAGGTTGGTGCTGGGGGTGGGGGATGTGGTGGTGTATGCTATAATAATGACAGGATAAGCAGCCCTCTGGAAGCTCTCCCTCCCCAGGGGGAACAAAGCGACTACACGTCGGTGAAATTATCTGCAGCTAAACGGCAGCTTTTCTGCTCATGCTGGTGATTTATAATGACGTCCGCCGCCTCCCAATGTATTCAAGTTCATCTGAAAGTGTCAGGGAAGAAAATTGTCTGGGGAGAAGCTCCTTCATAAAGCCAGATGTTTATCTAAGTTTGAGAGGTTCTTGTTTTTATTTGGGAATGGTAAATTAGAGTGTGAGGTGGCAAGCTTTTGCGATATTAGGAAAGGATGGAGATCAAACATAGGCGAAGCTCAGCGAAGAAGATTAATGCGTAACTCTCCCCTGGAAGGGAGCCACTGAGAATGGTTGTTTCTGGATGATTACTTTAGAAATTCACAGTAGTGAAAAAAAACAACCGAGCCTTTGTCCTATCTGTCTGCTTCACCTTGAGCTGCCTGCGAACGCGGTCGATGAAGAACTTCCAGCAGTTTTCTCTCGTATCCATCAATCCCGAGCTACGGACCTCTGGCCTCACGCTGCCAATGATGTTCTCAACCTCATCGTCTGGGAACAGGTCGGGAATCTCTCCTGGAATGAATAAAATGAATCACATTATTGCCATGCCTGCAGACCTCTTCTTAATGTGAGCTTTAGCTGTCTGAAAACTCTGGAAAAGTTTCTTATCTTGTTGGGATCGGAGCTGACACTGAGCACAGAGACTCTTAAATCAAATCTTGCTGTGGTAATAGAGGTGGAGACTGCAGGAGATCATGCAGAGGACTTATGCTAATACAGATATCTGCTTTAAGTCACAACTCCACTCGAGTAACTGATGAGCCTGGAATGTGCAGATGGATGTATGAGTCTATAATGAGTCCAAGAAACTTCAGCCCATGGAACCTAAGGTTTCTGAATCATTATTTAACAACATAACTCCAGCTGCTCCCCGCTGCAAGCTCATCTTTGATGTTTCAGCAGAACAAAATCCTTTCAAACAGCTATATCCATTTAGTTTTAATGCAACTAAGATCAATTTAGTTAGCCTATGATGTCATCAGAACAGTAGCTTAACCTGTTTTTATGATAAATGTATTCTTTCGGAGCACACATTTGCAGAATATGAGCTAAAGACTTCTAGCAGCAATCAAGCATCAAGTCAGTCAGGGAACATTTCGACAGGGTTGGCACATTTACGCACTAAAATCTTGGGTTGAGGTCTTGGCTTTCCTCCACATCCCAAAAAGGTCACCCCCTGTTGCTTTAGCAATCTGTTGAGGGTAATTGCTCAGCTGGAAGGAAAACCTCTGTTCTGTTCTTTTTCTGGAAGACTGGGATTGCACCAGACATTGTGTTGCTTTTACATACGTCTCATCTGACAGCGGCAATTTTTTCCAACATGCCTCTTGGTTCAATCCAAGCTTTCTGACAAAGTTTTGTATTAGTGCTTGCTTTTTCTTGGTGACTATGAATACCTAGCTCTGTAAGATGTGTGGGTGATAATGGCCCGTTGACAAATATTACCATCTCTACAGAAGATCTGTCTGGTTCCATAAAGTGTATCTTTGGACTCTTGGTTGCTTATTTGATTAACGCCCTCCTCACCTGGACTCTGAGTTTAATTTCCATCTCTTTCTAGGTTTGGAGTTAAGGTAGAGTTTATTAAATCTTTACTATATCTATAAGGTCAGTCATTAGTGGTGTGTAGGTCATGCATTTATATTTTTGTTCTTTTGAAACTTGATTTCCATTATTGCACTAATAATTCTGATCGATTCTGATTGATATCGAAACAGGTGTCGATCAGTTTTATATTTTTATGTATATTTTTAAATGTGCAAAACTGGTTCCTTGTTATTTAACACATCCTATGTTTTTATATAGTTTTATCAGCTGTGAAAGCTAAAACATAACAGAAATTTGAGGTTGCAAGAACACAAATCCAAGAGACGGAAGTGAGGGGGTTAATATTTCAACATCACCTAGACTAGGTTAAAGACATCATCTCCTGGCAAAGTGAGAGCAGCAGATGAAAGAGAGATTCTTGAGAGACAGAACAAAGACCTCCAAGGCAAATATTTGTTTCCAAAAACCACAGCCTGCTGGTGTGTTTACTGGCAGATGCCTGCACAGTCTGGGAATACAATGTAGGGATCTCAATATACTCAGGTTTCCAGCTTTTCAGCAGCTAGGTTTTTCCCAAACATATTTACCATTTCCTGTAAAATGTTACTATATTTTCTTGAGCAGTGGTCTCCACCAGTTCATTCAAAAAGCTTGAAAGGCTAATAAAAACTGAATCAATAACAGCTTCTTTCCTTCAAAGATCCTGATCTGAAAGGCTGTTTCCCCAATTCTTGGCAACAAGGGACAATGAGAACCACATGTAGTAACCTGTTGGTGCCTTTTCTGTTGCCGAATGAGTTTGGTATCCTGTTGTGTTTTACGTTTGTAGTCTGTGACGTACTTAAGAGCAGTGTTAGAGTGTCATGAGTGGTGAAAGTGACCAGAGGAAAGTCAGAGTTGGAAAATGAAGAAATGGCTACTGTACAACATGTATTGTTTACTGATGTGAGAGAAAAAAAAAATTCTACGGTCTATAAAGGCTGTACAAGTCTCAATGAAATGATGCGGCTCCACACTACGTTGTGGGATGTATGTCTTCAGAACATCTCACCACTAAGCTCGACTTTTGAGAGAAAAAACACTGTCTGTTCTCAGAGCTTCTTATTACAGATTCTTATGCTTTAAAACCAGTTTTCTTTGCCCATCTGTGAGTACAATTTAGCTGTTAGCTGTAGCCACAACCAAGTTGAATGCCTGGGATTGGGGAAATATTTCTTTCACACAACAATAAAGTCTGGGCTATCAACCTCAGCTGTTACTTCTGCATGTTTTCACCTACTCTGGTTTTCTTCCACAGTGCAAACACATCCACCCATCCATGCATTTTTTTACACCCTTGTCCCTAGTGCAGTCTAACGGGTGCTGGTGCCTATCTCCAGCGAACGTTTGGGGCGAGAGGCGGGGAACAGAAACAGAAACAGAACAGAAACAGACAGGACACACAACCATGCCAACACACACTCACACCTAGGGAGAATTTAGAGAGACAAATTAACCTGACAGTCATGTTTTTGGACTGTGGGAGGAAGCCGGAGTACCTGGAGAGAACCCAGGCATGCACAGGGAGAACATGCAGTGCAACAGTGCTACCAACTATGCCACTGTGCAGCCCAAAAACATGCTTGTTAGAATAATTACAATCAATGGCACTTATGTATGAGTGTTTGCTTAAATGGTTATTCTGTCTTGTCAGTCCTTGTGACACCCTGTGATGATCTGGGGCTCTGTTGAGGTTGCCAATTGGCTATTAAAGATATAAAAAGTGGGTGGATGAAAAATTACTGCCTAGTTCTAATTTCAAGAAATAGTCAATAAAAAAAATTACATTAAAAAACAGACATTATTGTAGACCAGGAGTGTCAAACTCCAGTCCTCAAGGGCCGCTGTCCTGCAGTTTTTAGATGTGCCACAGGTACAAAACACTGGAATGAAATGGCTTAATTACCTCCTCCTTGTGTAGATCAGTTCTCCAGAGCCTTGCTAATGACCTAATTATTCTATTCAGGTGTGGTGCAGCAGAGGCACATCTAAAAGTTGCAGGACACCGGCCCTTGAGGACTGGAGTTTGACAACTGTGTTGTAGACCCACACTATGCCAGAGTAAAGGCTAAAAGTATGCATGTGGTGTTTGCTTGGTGCACGAAACACTCTGTGATCCATCTCTGGATGACTAGCTCAGGAATTGTCCAAGTTCTAGGGCTTTGGATTGCACAATTTTAAAAGGTAGTGCTTTAACTGGAGATATTCATTGTACTTGGATTGAGGGCCCTTTGTGAAGAGAAAGGCAGACAAGCTCTAAAATAACTCTGCATCCACTGTGTATGTCAGTGTGCTAAATTTTGGTAAAGGTCACATCGGAACAAAGCCAAAGAAGTGAGGTAATGAAATTCCTGAGACTATAACTGAAAATGTTTTGCCCTTTAGCACAATTGTTTTACATTTTTATGTGTTCAGGAAATAGTTTTCATTGTCCATGGACAATTGCGTTACATTAAAATTCATATATTTCGCAATAAATTCAAAATTATTACAAAAGAACAGTAAAGACCTTGATGGATTGGACTCTTTAAAACTTCAGAGCTTAAAGAGGAATCCTTGCAGTTCCTCACAATGTCATATCCATATTGAGTAATGACATCTCTGTTTTTTTGTAACAATAAATAAATAAATTTTTCCTGGAAACCATAGGAAGCAGTAGTCAGAAAAGGCTTGCTTTTACCCGATGCCAAAAGATCATTGACCAGAACGAGGAACTTTTCATCTGCCACTTGGCCGTCAGTCATTAGGAACACTGTGCCAACATTCTTCACACCAGCTTTGATGTAGAGAGATGCCAGGTCAGTCTGGGTGGGAAGGAGAGAGGAAGAGGAGGATAAGGAGGGATATAAATATAAGAAACTGAAGCTGTTAGAGTGGAACTGTAGATTTGTATGATAAAAGGAATTTCTCACACCCAAAAGCATCTGACATTCAAACAACCTTATCCTGTTTGAAGTCAATAAACAGGATTTATACTCTTTGAACTTCATAATTTGTTATATTTCAACCACAAACTTCAACTTATTTACTAATTTATGATAGATCAATACAAAGTAGGGCCTAGTAGTGAAGTTAAAGGAACCTGATTTGTGGTTTCAACATTTTGTTTACCTATGCATGCCATATTATTTAGTGGTGTGCATAATAATCACGACATCGACCTCTCTTACTCTAAAAGTCCTATGAAAATATGAACGAGCAAAGATTATTGACTGAGGTTGGAAAATATCCAGAAACGTACGACCCACGAGTCGTCAACATGAAGACAACGGCAAAATTCTGGTGACAGATTTCTCTCAAGGAACCTGGTTGAGGAGAAGCAATGCTAAGCTAATATTCTGAAGTTTAAAAGATTTACACAGTGAGCATTTTATTGTATGACAAATTCATTTCATTGTTTCAAGTAATGCTTTAGTAGCTAGTAGCAAGCTGTGCCACCTGCTGGCATAACTAGATATCTACATGTAGCTAAAATCCACAGACGTAGCAATTTCTTGTGTTTCAGCACAATTCAGTGCAACGTGCCTAAGGTCTGGTGAAGGCGTCATTTGCCTGTCAAAAGACGTGCTGAAATGTGCCTCCCCTGGTGCGTGTTGCTGTTCAGCTTTGCTGACATGATAGATGGACATAAATACAGGGCACTGCTGGAAAAATACATGTTAGAAAACTTGACACGTAGATAGAGACTCCCTCTGCAGCAGGCCAGCGATCCTAAACATAAAGCTACAGCTATATTTGAATATTCTAATGCATATCCATGTGTTAGAACTGCATCAATGTCCAGACATAAATAAAGTGACAAAATAAGAAAAAAAAAATAAGGTTGTCTGGTATCCTTTTCTAACCTTTAGGTCTGCGAGACTGTAGCTTTTTCTCAAGGTGATCTGAAAAACCTCCAGATTGGAGATGAAGGCAGCCAGTCGGGTCAGGCTCTGCTTGCCGCTGCCGCCCACTCCGACCAGCAGCGCGTTGCCCCGTGGAGACTCCAGGATTCGGTTTATTCGGCAGCTGCATGTAGAGAGCAGACATTCGGGGGAGGGAGGAATCGGTGGAAAGGAAAGGGTGAGAGAAAAGGTAGAGGGAGGGAACGCTGGCTGAACACGGCACCTGACTCATCCAACAAAACAAACACCGGGAGCTTCGCTTTGTGGTTGTTTCTGTCCGTTTTCATGCAGAACACCACCACTCTCCGTATGATCACAGTTTCCAATTAAAACTGTTATTTGTCTGTAGACTGACCTGGCCTCCAGAACACTTTAATCTCCTAAACAGGATGTAAAAAATACTCTTGTGTCTCTTCATTTTTAATAGGTGGCCTGATTTCATTATGAATCCAGTTTGCGTTGTGGAAAGGAGCGGCTTATAAGCACAACTCTCGTTTTAACTACTGCCATGTTTTACATGCACAGTGACAAATCTCAGTTGTTTCCACGCTTCCAGTTGCGCTGACATTTAAATTTCATCTCTTCCTGATGATAGTTTAGCTGCTTTGCATTTTCTTGCATTTCCAATAATGTTTCAGCTACTTTCAGTGATTATACATAAGATGACATTTAAACTTCTTACACATCAACTGGCACTATAGCTCAACAATTGAAGACAGATTTTGACTCCCTTCGCTTTCTTGAATTCCACTTTGTTTCCTCCATAATCTGCTTTCATTATCCAGGACTTTATTTGCTCAAACTGTTGTACTTTCCAAACATGAGTTCAGTCATTGAAAGGTGTAGACATGACGATGTGGGAGGGTCGTCAAACCTCTCTCGCAGCAGAGCAAAAGAGGAAAGTGGTTGATTTGTAGACCTGTGGCGAGGCAGATAAAATCGGTGCATAAAATCAGCTTCATGTGTTTTAATCAACCAATCACCAATCTTCCAAAATTAAGGAAATTTGGGACGATTTATTGGCTGGAAAATTCATCAGGAAAGCCTCCAAATGTTGCTGTCAGACTTCTAAGCTTAACTATAATCCTGAAGCTAAGAATATAATTTTAATATCAACAAGAAACAGAAAAAAGCCCCATGAAAACAAAGATATGTTTTCAACCATATCTTTGACAGATGAGGCTTAAAGGAGTAAATATTCGTCCCAACGTAGAACTATTCACATTGAGGGTTGCACATTGGAAAGTAAAGGATTAAAGTCATTGGAACTACAATTCTAAATGAATTGACTGGGTTTTGTTGGGTGTCAGTAGAGTATTTAGCCTTCTTCGTTCAAGATAAGTAAAACTAATCTGAACTTGTTCCATAGGTGTGGCTGCTCAAAAACCATATGCCGACCTGTTTTCTGTGTTCAAGGAACTTCGGCGAGCGAAAGACAGGATGAAAGGTAGCATACTGACTTTTAAATGCTCAAGCTGTGATAACAGCAGGTTCCAGGATGGCTTATGACTTAACTTGTTGCTTTTCAATCGGTTAGTTAAAAGTGAGCAGCTTGTTTGTGTTGTGCAATGCGTAGGGTGCCTAGCTTTTTTTTTTAATAAAGATGAACCCTATGAAAAAGAATCTTTTTACAGAGTTAGAAGCACTACACCCATATTCAAAAAGTATTCTTTAAACCTTCTACGTTTTAGTATGTTATCAGTTAGACAATCAATTTGACTCCTAGATGAAACATCAATGAAATGAGATTTAGATTATATTTATGCTGCATACAAGTTGTATTTACTTCATTGCTGCCTGGGTTTAACATTGAATCTTAAAATACTGTAAAGATAAGAAACATTCACTCCTGTACTCACATGTGAGCCATGGCATCTTCAAACAGCACCAGGTTCAGGGTGGCGTTGACCTCATTGTAGCTGTCCAGAACGTCCAGCAGGATTTTACTGAGGCTGCTCCAGGACTCCACTGGCATGTACCTGGGCTCCCCTGGCCCGCAGGCAAAGTGGCAGTACAGGCTCAACTCCCGGGTCCGCTGCAGCTCCTCCTCCACGTCCTCGGGGGAAGATTCATGGAGGCACACACAGCAGTGGTAAACAGTGAGGGGAACACAGTTCGTTTGCCAGCAGAACATTGCTGTTAGGCCTAAACAGTGTGGACAGGGACACGGCTAAATGTCTTTGCTGCCCAGAGCCTGACCCAGTTAATTCTCATCCATCCTGGCACCGAAGTTTTTAGCCGTGTATTTTGTCTGTTAAGGAAGGACGTTTGTGAGTAGAAGAAAAAAAGCAACTCGTGTATGAGAGACAAGCTGTTCTGAAAAATTTGACTGTTGACAGGAATCTGTCAATTTTCAACTTGATTGAATCCCAACTGTTCAGAAACTCAGAAATCTACTTTTTTTCCCCCTTGTCAGTAAAGCACCAATAAACTACATGAGGAACCCCACAGCTATCAAAAGGAAACTATTTTCAATTAAAAGGAAAGAAAGCTAAATAAAAAAAAGAGTGAGAGAGGAAGACTTTCAGCAGATAACAGGAAGGATTGAAGATACCCCAGCAAAGTTGCTCTGTTTGATCCCTGTAAGAAGTCAACTTCTGTCAAAGAACGAGGTCGAGTTGGAAACGTTGGCAGCTTCTTGGCAAACTCATAGTTGAAATAAGGATATGAATTCTCTTATCAACACACACAGAGATTGATGTCTCAGTACTGCCAGTATTGCTGCTAGCTAACAAGAGCCTAAAGACAGTTAAAAATGTGACCTACAATCATTTTGAGATTTTTTTCATACAAGTAAAAACTTATGGCGTTACCTCTGCTGCTGATATAGTTTACAGATTCATGCAGGAAGGGTGAAAAAATATATAGAATTTGGTTCTTAGATCTTCTTATCTTTCATAATTCACCAAAACTTGTATGAGAAGGTGAAAGCTTTACAAAAACCTGAAAACAATAACTCTCATTTTGAAAGTTCGTTTTTAGAGACGTAAGTTCATTAAAAACTCAAAATTTATGATGTATATGAATGAAAGTATACTTGCAAGCGTAACTGGGAAGAAAACATACAGTACTGTATATTTTTATTTGAGGTGCACTAAGTAACTAAATTATCAGTGTTCTCTTGATCTTTTTTTTATTCACTAAACTTATCAAAACTAAGAGCTTATGTCTACACACTCATCAACTAAGAAAATGAGTTGCAGGTTTGTTGACTTGATTCAAACTCATGTTGAGTGACAGACATGTTGATGAATGGAGAGAGAAATATGCTGTGCTGCATTATGCCATACCATTTTGTTGGTTTCAAAATGACTTCCTCTATCATAGAACCTGCAGCACTTATCCTGTTGTTGTTAAAGCCCTCACACGGACGTAAGTCCAAGAAAATCAATGATTTGGTATTGGACAGAAAAAATTCTACAGACTTTCATGGAAGTAGAGGGAAGTTGTAAGTTTGCATTATATGCAAGGAGTTGATAACATATTGTTGCATGGTCTCTTTTCTCATTTATCGGTGAGTGTATGTGCATGTGTGTCAGGTTCTTCTCAGTGGCATGACAAGGGCAGGAAAGGGTATGGAGGAAGCAGTGGAGAGGAAACCATTAAAATGTTTTCCAATTTGCTGGCCTGGCAGTGCAGACCCTGACAGCCGGACCCCGTACCACACTGATTAATATTCTCCCCTAAGTCTCTGCAGGCCCTACACTCGCTCTTCCCCTAAAATTCTTTTTTTTCTTTTCCCCTCCTCCTCCTCCTCGCTGTGTTGGCCACTGATGTCCAAGTCCAGATACAGAACAGGCAGCCTAATGATTCACTCCCCGCTCTGGTCTGCCCCTGCTGAACTCTAGAAAAAAAAACTTCTCACCTCATAGAACTTTTTCAGTGTGTCCGTTTGTAGCTTATCAAAGGCCTGGATGTCCTGCTCCTCCACCAGCTTGTCCCTGTAGACCCGGCTGGACTCATGCAGGTAGATTTTCAGCAGGTCCGCGGGGCTTTTCATGCACTTGCTGGTACTGAAGAGAATGCCCTGAGCAGAAAAAGCAGGAAAGGAGTAGGGCTTTGGGTTTTATTTCAGAGGCTGATTTGGTCCATTTACAGCAGAACAAGGTGGGAAATAGAGCAAAGCGACTGTGGGTAAATCACTAGATACTCTGAGTGGGCCGGCTGCTGGGAGGTGTGACAGGGGAACTCGGTGAAATAATAGCAGCACTTTTCTTCTATCCAATTGTTAAAGTATTGTTTTATGTAAAGTGGGTCAGGTTCAGTGGGCAGGTGTTTAATTATCTGATTTAAATAAAAAAAAATCTGGATTACACAGTAGGACTTTCCTAAGCAGGCAAAGCTAAGCTCTGTCTGTGAGCTCTCAGAGAGCTAATGTATTTTATAGTTTAAGTAAAATTAAAATAATGTAGTGGTGCCTCTCCCCCGTCTGTTCCTGCACACTGGCAGGCAGCTGGCTGGCAGAAACAGAAGTTGGACTCTTCCGAAATAAGTTGGGTCTCAAAAACCAGATATTTATGGTGTATAAGCTAAAGAATAAAGAAGAGCCACCTATCATTTTTATTAATATAACGCTTTACCATTACACTTGGCAAGTTCTAAGTGGCATTTCTAATGAAAATGCAGTATGTAAAATTTTTAAACAATATGTTTTTTACCCAGGATTCTGCTGCCATCTGCAGAAATACTTCACTAGATCAAAAAAAGAATGCTACGGTTAGTTAGATGATGGCAGATAAACAGCTTTTCTGTAGCGGTAGGTTGTTTCTCCATCATTAGCACATTTAGCAACGCGTACACAAGCATAATTTTCAGCGTTAAGGCCTTCCTGTTGCCTCTGATTGGTTATTTCTGACTGGAAGTGGAGGATTTTTGCAGATGACAATAGTAGCATAAGAAGAACGCAGAGACGTTTTTTTCCCCCCACAGATTGTTTGTTTCATTTTATACTTTCATGACATAATGATAATTTGAACAAATATGTATGAAACATGTTTATAAAAGCTACATGCTGCAGCTTGGAGACGCCTTTTACTGGATAACTACCTTAGCCAATTACCTGAATAAAAAAAGAGCAAATATAGATAATATTCTGTGCAGTAAATAAAATAAAACAAATATGATTTTTATCCATTTCTTCTTTTTTTGATTAGATTTAATGTTTCAAATTTAAGATATTAAACGCATGTCATATTACTATAAAAGCTGGTTCCAGGCACTCATGTCAAGCTGTGCTGCTACTCAGCAGATGATCTACAGAACATTTCAATACTTCACCATTATGGGCGGTTTATTTAAGCAGCGAGCTTCCCACATCATTCTGAATGTTGCCACTTCCTGCTGTTTTACTGCTTTTCACCCCCTTTAATCATCCTAGTTCCCAACCATGAGCTCTAAGTTCAGAGACTCTCCTTATTCCCTGGCAGTCGAAGGAGAAATGTTCAGGGTGAAGAGACTTATTAGTCCATGACACTTTGAGCAACACAGACATGGAGGAGCCTGAATGCCAAACCAAACCTAGCTCTATGCTTTTGTGTATTTCAACATTTACACGGGAGTTGTCTGGCTGAACGTCTTGCTGCATAATTTTAATAGCAACAGGAATGTTTTTTTAAATAAAAAAAAATATTTTATTGTATACTTATGTAATAATGTATACGTATACATTATTGTTTGAAATATTACATATTTTTCATACTTTAAAATCGCAACTATTTTTTCTATATAAATTTGCAATTTTAGAACCAATTCGAGGTTAAACAATTAAAGGCACATTTTTATATACGCATTAGTAAATTTCTTCATTTAGACATAAAACAGGACATAGTAGAATTCAGTGCAGTGCATAAAATTTTACAAGTTGTGAACAAATAAGCAAATCAAACATAACAAAATAATCATGAGCAACATGACAACGACATTTATGTAGTAGATAAATCTGAGAGTCCAGACTGGTTGAAAAATGTCTGAATTATTTAGTAAATACAGCTCTGAAAGAATTTAGATCACGTAAAGTTATTAGTTTCTCTGATTTTACATTTTATAGATATATGTTTGAGTAAAATGAACATTGTCCTTTTATTATCTCTGAAATTCCAAACAAAAATGTAGAATTTATTTGCAGAAAATGAGAAATGATCAAAATAAAGAAAACGATGCAGTGTTTTCAGACCTCAAATAATGCAAAGAAAACAAGTTCCTGTTCATTTAGGAACAACAATACTAACGTTTTATCAGAAATCAATGTTTGGTAGAATAATCTTGAGGTTTTCAATGGGGTCCAGTGAAGTGGTCTCTTCATTTTTTCCAGAGCTGTAAATCATATATAAATATATATATATACACACACCAAACATGAATTAAATCAGTCTGTAAAGTACTAGTGTGCAATGTGGAGTTACTTTCTAAAGGATTTCTTATAATGTAACATCAACAAGCATTTTTATTACAATATGCTCACCTTTGCAGCATCAGTGATTATCTCTGATACTATGATGACAAAATATTTTGGCAAAATCTAATAAAATGATAGAAAACTCTAAATTATTGCATCAACAATCATTTTCAGCTATAAATTCGAAAAGCTAGTTATGTCCACCTAATCCTTGCCGTGAGCCATTGTGCCACAGTTTGCAGTTAACGTCCAGCAGGTCGAAGGTTCGGTTCCGTCAGGTTTTTTTGTGGAGACTAGCTAGTCTCTGCATGTGCACAGCAGCTTGGAGTCAATCAGTGACAGCTCAGGTCCTGCCAGTACGGTAGTTATAATTTTTTATACAGATTTTAGTCAAACGAACTTAAAACAATAAGTGAGCATCAATGAAAAATGTAAAATATTTTTGAAGGGATGTTGAAAATGTTACTACCTTTTACTGGCCTTAATTTGAGATCATTTAATTTACTACCTTTCACTACTGCGCGGAAACCCTGTTCTTAAAACGAGTCACGAGCCTAAACGGGTGTTCAGTGGGTGATTGGTGATAAATGTGTCTGTGGTGGAGGACAGTGTGACGTGGCTGATTTCCCACAGAGGCATGGATGATGCATTCAGGCAGAACCACAGGGTATGTGCATCCAATAATAGGTGCTGCATAGGATAAGGGAGAGGACAGCGAGGCACCCTGTGTACCGTCACCCAGGAGACGCAGCCAAGCAGATGTGTTGCGTCTCCCGCCCCAGAACCTATTCTCATCAACAGAATCATTACTGGAGGTGAAGCCAGCTGAACCTGATCTGCCTACGGATACTGCTCAACGTGACAATTGGCTGCTAAATCCGCTGTGTAATTGTGCAGATGGGAGATGTGGCGCGCATGTGGGCGTATGGATGTGTGCGCAAGGATTTTAAGCAGACACTCTCTAAGATTTACGAAAGTAGAGAATCTCTAAACTTTCCACAGATCTGCACCGTTCTACTTCATTTCAGTGTTTATTTGTATCAATCTCAACACCCAGCGCAAGTACAGCTGAAGAAAACAAAACACCATATGGGTCTATACTGTGACTTGCCAAAGTAGTCATGCGCTCAAAACTTTTAGATATTTTGTCACAAACTTTCATGTTTTCTTTTTTTTGTGTGTGGTAGGCCGGCACGAAGCAGAGCATTTAGTGGAAGGATAATGTTCCAATTTCCATAGAAATAACTGATCATAAATAGCATCTTTTGGAGTTTCTTACAACTTTATTCATTTGGCAACTAAAATCTCTTTGGTCCTCCACTTCAATGTCAATGTCAATGTCAAATTTATTTATATAGCACTTTAAAAACAGGCATAAAACTGCACCAAAGTGCTGTACAAGAATGACAATAACACAAATTAATAAAAACAGAGTATCAAAACAGTAGTTCAATTAAATGCTAAGGAATAAAAATGAGTTTTAAGAAGCGATTTAAAATTATCCAGGCTGTGGGCAGATCTAATTTGGAAAGGAAGATTGTTCCATAGAAGAGGACCAACAACAGAAAAAGCCCGATCTCCTTTCCTCTTAAGTCGGGTCCGAGGAACGTCATCCATTAAGCCTCTCTTTTCAGCTCATCTGAAATTTGGGGTTGAATTTCCGGTAATATTTGAGCTTTTGAGATGCTAATCAGTTGCTCAGTTCCAGTTGTAAAAACTTTACCTTGTTGTCAAGGTTATGCATCGTAACACTACAAAAGTAAAATACGTAAGAGCAAAAATCCTTCCAACTGCACAGCAACCAAAACCAGAGAGAACAAGTGTCCAAATATGCAATCCATCCATCCATTTTCTAACATGATGACCAAAAGTCATGATTATTGCGTCAATAACGATGCTGATTTATAGTTGCTGAAAATTTCAGTATTTACCCTTTTTCCTCTACTTTTCTGTGATGCATTACTCTGGGTTGTTCTATCACATAAAATCCCAATAGAATAATATAAACTTTGACTTTAAGGAGTGGGATTGCTTTTGCAAGACACTGCAAGTCTCTGGAGCGCTGATACTTTTAACCTTTAGCTATTTGCCAGATAAAGATATAGCAAAGCGCCTCACAAACCAAGAGGAGAAAGAACTTTGAAAGAACTCCACTACATCCGGCTGACTTTGGCCGACTATCTCACAGAAACTTCCCCCGACATCTTCTCGCTCCGTTCAACTCAGAGGAGAGGGATTAGAGCTCCGGGTGTCGACATGCATCTTCCGTACAGGCCTGTCTGTTTCCATGGACTCGCTCTCCTCTATGCCTGACAGCTGCTCTGAGCCCCAAACAACTGACAAATGCACCCAGCTGACTATCCACTGAAAATCATACAGACATATAGAGCAGTCAGTACAGTTTGGCGCCGGTCTCATTGCACCACGAGTCTCATGTACTCTCTTCTGATTCTGTCTTCTCCATCCGCTTTCACCCCCCCCTGCAGCTCTCAAGCGTCAAGGAGCTCGTTTAGGTTGACGTGGAGAAGACAGGCCGGTGGATATGCCCGTCGGTCATTACAGTTAACGAACATTGGCAAACGGAGCTACTTGACAACATTCCCTGTTGGTCTCCAAACTGTTTGTCTTGGCCTGTTAGAAGAATTTAGTTGCTGTTCGTCACTCACAACATGCCCACTTATAAGCTGATCTTATTGATCAACTTGAAAGCTCAGAGCGAGTTGAGTTTCAAAGGAGAGATTATGACAAAAAAAAAGAAAATGCACTGAGGATAAAAAGAAAAGAAAAAAAAACACGCTTAGTGGTAAAAGAAGAAAAATAGCTAGGAGTAGCTCATGCTTACTTCTACACTAAACTGAAAAAAAGGTAAGTTAATTTGGGAACAGTACCCTCAAGACTCGTTCTTGATTCTCAACTGGACCTTCATCTTTTTTTGGCACATTTGTAAACACCTTTACACAGACTACTGTAAGCTCATGCGGAGTCTTTGAGTCCAGCTTTCTGGCTTATTAGGGTTCATCATAATGAGACACTTTCTGTTGGCTGCATCCCAGAGTTCCAGAAGTTATAAAAAAAAAAAAAACACACACACACACAAAAATACAAAGAATCACATAAAGTCCCCCCAATTATTTCAGCTGAGGCAAACTTCTCAAACGTCCAGCTAGAAAACACGGACTGACAACCGTTTAGGCCTGCGGCTCAGAATTAGAGGACGTGTTTGTACTGTCACAACAAACCCAACAAACTCTTTCCCACATCTGTAGGTGCAGAAAAGCAGAGACTTGATTGAAGTATTTCGACTGAGGTGCAAGCGCATGGTGTGAGGCGGCTCACCTCTTCCCACCTGTCCTGAGATGTTACAGCCACGATTTGAGTACGCAAGGAAGAAAAACTTCAAATGAGCAAATGGGAGAGTTTTTTTCTAGATCTCTTTACATATTTCTATAGGTGGGTTGGTCCAACCAGACAGTTTTGACACAGTTTCTTCAGCACAGCTGCCAAATGTCTGTTCTGGCCAATTAAAGAAAACACAAAGACTGTGTCAAACTGGTCTGAATGGTGTCTTCAAACACTGGTTTCAAAGTCTTCACGTAAAATCACATCTGTTTGAAGCCAGTGATGTGTGTGATCAAGGCCCTGGGAGCTAAGCCCTGAGGTCTTCGGGGCGTGGGCTGCTGAATGGCAAGCAGGCTTTCCCGTTTAAATCCACAGGCTTCAAACTGGCAACAAATGCCTCCGATTGGTTAATACCAAGAGATCGTTGGAGGGTTTAACAATGTCTTACAACTTTTTAATGACTGATACCTGGCATAAACAATCACATTAAGAAGTAACGTGCACTGTCATGATAAAACTGTATTTGCCACCCTATAGGTTTCCACAGCTCTTGCTTTTTTGTCACTCTTAAATGCTTCCAGACCCTGAAGCACATTTCAATATCGAACACAGGCAACCTTAGGACATACAAAAAACTGTGTTTAGCTAATTAATTTATCGTGAGAAAACAGACATTCAAATCAACCTGGTCCTGTGTGAGAAAGTGAATGGTAACTGCTTTCTAAACACAACTCGCATGTTATAACTGCTAATGACTCCTTTTTTTGTTAATCACTATGAAGGATTTTTTAACCTCAGCAGCTTATTGATATTCATGTCCCAGCATCTTCGGTGAATGTAAGTCGTGAATTGAGTAGATCGCACTAAAAAGCTTGAGCAGTGCAGAGGTGGATTTACTGGTGTGTTTCTGATCGTTGACCCATAAATAGAACAAACGGTAACAAGTGCCAGATCATAAACTTACATTATCCTCAAGGCATTTTTAATGAAAGCAAAATTCCCATCAATTACAGCAAGTCGTCCAGGTCATAAGGCAACGGAGGAGGCCCAGATCAACACACTACCACCACCATGTTTGACTGTCTTAATGATATCCTTTTAAGAAATTCTGTGTCAAAAGGTTGAGATGACTTCGTTTTGTCAAGTCCAAGGACTCCAAAGCGCTTCACACCAAAATCATTCATGCACACAGTCACACGCTGATGATGTTAAACTACATCAGAGTTGATATGGACAGACTAACAGAAGTGAGGCTGTCACACAATCAGCATCTCAGGCAAGGCGGGTGAAGTGTCTCACCAGACAACAATTTGGGACAACTGGTGGGTTAGGGATCCAAACAAGACGATGAAGGTTTCTACTATTTTATTTTATTTTTTTTAAGATTTTATTGGCTCTAGTGACCTTTATTTGACAGTGAATTGACAGGAAAGAGGGTAATGAGAGAAGGGGGAAGACATGCGGCAAAGGTTGCCAGGCAGGGAATCGAACCTGCGACAGCCGCGTCGAGGACTAAGGCCTCTATACAGTATGTGGGTTGTGCTTAACCCCTGCGCCACCGCAGCACACCCCAGGTTTCTACTATTTTAATTTATTTAAGTGACTGCGTAATCTCCCATGAGGTTGTGATTGTTTTTCTCAAAGTTGTAGCGACACCCACCCATGCGTACTTAACACTATTGCGAGGTATGAAATACAGTTTTGATTCTTAAGTGAGGCTTTGCCAGCTAAACTTACAGAAACATTTACCGTCAAAGTGATATGGTGGCAGTAGCTAATTACGATGTTATAAGTTTATTGTGCCTGTTAATATATTTTAGTAGAAGCTGGACACTAGCAGGTAGGTACAAACACGCAGAAGCTGCACTTTTAGGAGTGAAAGGAAAGTGTGTAAAATCTTATGAGAGTAATAGGAGAACACCTATATGCGCTCTGTATAATGAAAATAATGAGAACTGTGGGCTCCATCTGTAAACTCCTGGAAATAATAATGAAAATTTAAGTTCCTACAGCAGAGTGGCTCAAAGCATTAATTATACAACAGAGTGCGTTAAATGAAAGAGCCTGCCCTCCATTAAAACCGTGGAGGATTTTGACAGAAATATTGCCCTGAAAGCCTCTCCCTTGATAGCGTTAACACTCTGATATTATATTCATTTAAATACATTTATGCACCCATGGAAAAGCAAATCCATTGTATTCTCTGTTCCACTTATTTCAGACTCATTTCCAGCTTTCAGTGCTGCCTCTTAAATCAATAATCATTTAGCAAGAAATTAGTGACAGAAGGCCAGGGAAGCAGAGCCGCAGAAGAAGAAAGAATTAAGCTAAAATATGGATACCCTTGTCTGAAATGGAGGCGTGGGTGGGGTCGGCCAACTTTACGGAGGCAACTTTTGACTTCTCCTCCATGGAAGATTAACCCAAGGTCAACCTTCCCTGATGCATTTGGTCACCTGGAATATGTTGGAGAGGTCCCGCAGGTTAAAGACGTAGTGGAACTTGACCGCTGTGGGGAGGAAGGTGGAGGAGACGCGTTGGTGGAGGGCCAGAGCCAACTGGACCAGGGTGGAGCTGCTCTTCTGCAGGGCCGAGCTAAATCCTTCTCCACTCAGATGCTGAGACAAGATGGAGCTGTAGATGGTGCTCAGGGCTTCTGCTCCGGGACAGGACAGGGCGAAGACGCAAAAGTGCCGCTGCGGAAAGAGACGGAGAGTAAACAAGACAAATCTGCTCCATGCTAATGACGGCAAGGCTAAAATCGCACCACAATCTCAATCTCTTGAGTTTGACTTTTTAAAGCTCTTTTTGTGCGACTTTCTTTCGACAATAAAAAGTTACTTATGTGTTGTAAAAATGTGTAGCGTAACTTTCTACATGCTAATAAATCCAAATGCATCTGAAAGCAGTGTGTGTGACTTCAGCTGCATTTTATAAATTCCCTGCAGCATCACATGTGTTACTTCGCTGACACAAAAAAAAAAGCAGACTTTAAAGAGCCCTTCAAGTCCAAAACATGTTCCCATGCCCTGCAGGTGTATGGAAAACTTCCTCTAGCGGCAGAGTGGTTACATAAGCCTAAATGTGGGAATTTTTCAAAACACAGAAGCAGTGTATATTTAATTCAAGAATTTGTTACCCTAATGCATAAAGAATAAAGCTAAATAGAGGAAAGTGAACTCTTGTGTTATTATGGTTTTAATAGTCAGGACATGAATGACTGAATTTTGGTTTTTACACTAATTTCAATGTGTCTTTTAATTTAAACTAAGCTAAAATAGAAAAGCAGTGTGGAAAAGGAACAGCAGCATCAATAGTTTAATGCACCTTTAGCAAACATGACTTGAAATAAACTTTTTTTTTCTGTGGAGGAATTTGGGGAGACTGCTCTTTCTCACCTTTGCTTTAATACTTAGAAATGATCTTGACATGTAATTTTGGGTTTTCATCATCTGTATGCTGTAATCATTTAAATTAAGAGAAACAGCAAAAGGCTTGAAATATTGCACTCAATATGTAATCAATCTATAAAATATGAGTTTCACTTTATGGACTGAGTGGCAAAGTATATTGAATTGTTTCACAGAATCTAAATTTTTTTTAGGTGTACTTATAGTTTGGAAATCGCCTTCTAGCCTCTCCCAGACTGAAGGGCACTGATAATGTCTCATTGATCTCTCTTTGTCTCAGTATTGTTTTTAGGAGGCATGTGTGGCATTTTTACAACTGGAAAAGTAAAAAAAAACAAAGACAGTATGAAAATCAAACCCTTTCAAATCAAAAAACGATCATTTCATGATTTATTTGAAAGTTCTCAAATGAGTCCACAGTCTCTCTGCAAAGGTAGAATTCCATGTACATGTGTTACTTTGGTACAGTTAAATGCTGTTTTTTTTCTATTTTCAAAAGAAAACTTTTGATGTTCAGACATTTTTCTGTTCCCTCCACAGCCTTAAAATGCACTCGTGACCCCATTCGAGTCACTGAGGATAATATTCTGTTCTTGCACAGGATAAAAAAAACATTTTTCTTTGTTATTCGGAGGAGAACAAGTGTGAGTCTGAGGAGAGCCTACAGTCTCTGCAGTTAAACATTCCACATGTGAGCCTGTTCTTTGCCGTCTGTCTGCTGCCTGCTTTGTCACCTTTACACCCCAACCTTCTTCTTGCCATTTTGTTCAGGAAAAGTTGCTTTGATGTGTGACACCATGAGAAAGAGGCAAGACTCACTGGATTGCATCCAGCATGCTCTATCACACACATTCCCCTCTTAATGTCTCCTACCATTTTTTTTATGTCTACAACAAATTCTTCTCTTTACAACATCCAGTCTCATACTTCTTACCGTACACACAGGGGAGGCCAACAACATAAATATTTTGTTTGGCAGCATTAACATTTATTTAAAAACTTCCAAATGTTTAAGTTACGCTAAAAATAAATGACATCTCAAAAACAAATAAAATGAAAACTAAATATTTGGAGTGATTTTCTTCCTATATTTTTTTCTAGCACACTCAATATTAAAAAGTACCTAATCCCCAAATGAACTGTTTTTGGGGGTTTTTTTGCAAATAAGCTGTATAAATTGGGCCCTAAAGCTGCAGTAGGTAGCTCATATAAAAATATGTTTTTACATATTTGTTACACTGTCTATGTCCTTACAATATAATATAAGACGGATAATGTGTAATAATGTGATAATCTCGTCTTACAAAAAACATACAGCTCCGGTAAAAAACAACCAGTCAGAGTCAGGAGGATGGGCTTATCGCTGTTAATCAGGCCTGTGTACCCCATTTTCATTCAACTGTTTCCCAGAGGATAATTTCTCTTTTTCTGAATATTATCTATGAACCTGTAAAATGGAGGATTTCTCATCAAGTCTGCAGTGATGTTCATTAGAAGATGCAATAATGTAGTTTTAGTATGTACATGTATCCTAGTACACAAAGCTGTAAATTAATAATAATTTAAATTCTTCTACATATTAATTCTTCATAATTTTTCTCTGAGCTACTTACAGTTTTGCCATGTCTACCATAATGCATGTGCAAGCAGAAAAGGAGCATGTGTCTCCCTGCCAGTTCATTGTCTAACCAGTGGTACGCCATGTTCTGGCAAAATATCCTGAATGTGTCAGTCTACCTGCAGCCTGGGATTAATGGTGAAGCTGCCAGCCGTGGGGTTCATGCAGGAAACGTATTGAACGTTGTGTATTTCTTTCAAAAGCAGTTTATTACGGTCATACCTGCAGAACACACACAGGGAGAAAATTTTAAAAAATTATTCAACTGCTTTGCAGGCACATAAACACCAACATCGGCCAGCGCTCACACACAGACTTCTCCCCCTGTGCTTCTTCCTGATACGGACGCCTCGGCTCCTGCTTAAGCTGGCGTGTCTTGGAAGCAACCTCCTTCCTCTCAATTTCATACCTGAAGTCCTCCAAGCATATCTCTAATGGGCTGACCGTGTCTAATCCAGTCAGCCAGTGTCTGACGCAGTGGAACCATGTTCAGAATGGCCTCACTGTGTCAGAGAGATGAGCAACAAAATCCTTTTTACGGGGAATCACACAGGCCAGCTTTCACGTAAAGCTTCTGATACTCATAAACGTTGCAGAATATGCATACTGATGCAGGGAGCTCTGAATACTGAAAGGGGGGCAATTTCACAAATACTAAAAAGCTATAATTTTCTCTAATATAAAATGCCTTTGTATGACATTAACATATTGTTAAAACAGAAAATACTAATTATTATTATCATTATTACTGACATCTATAGGTCTGGGTGATATGGCTGAAAAAATCTTCACAATACAATCGTTTCATATCAGTTGATATCAATAATAATCATTATTTTAAATAATGTCAAACTGGTAATGAAAGGTGCTGATTTGGACTTTTTTTTTGTAGCCACATGACTTGGGCTTTTTGATCATAAACTCCTCTGTAGAATAAATTTTAATTTGAGCAACAGTTTATTTGAAGAGGTGTGCATAAGACTGGCATAATAAGGTCAGCTGTGATGGTTCCAGGGCATCAAAAACAGATTTAATTGCCCTTCCCCATGTTTTAAAATTATTATTAATAAAATGGGTAACACTTTATTTGAAGTGTTACCCATTCAACACACGAATAGTGTTATGTCATGTTTGTGACAGTGTTATGTCACAAACATGACATAACACTTGTTATGAACATGAAGGCGTCTTCATGAATGTTTATGACTGTTGTCCTGAACTGTCATTTGGTAACTAATGACACTTTCAATACAAAGTTGAGACATTTAATGGACTTTTAATGCAACTTTTAGTGTAACTTTGTATTAAAAGTGTCATTATTTACCAAAGGACACTTTATGACGACAGCCATAATCATAACACAATATGTGTTATGATTATGGCTGAATTATGTCCGTCTTATGAACACCCCTTCAAATAAAGAGTTACCAGAATTTGTTATGCATTTATTTACACTTCAGGTTAGACTTAAACAATTATAAAATCTGATGAATTCCACATATAATTTCTGTTTACGGATGCATAAGGCCCAACAATTAACAGAAGATACACTTTCTTTTTACCGTGACATTTACCAGTTCAAATATCTCTTTTTCAAACATTAGTGTGTACTTGAGCTTGCCTATGCGTGTGATGAATTGCAAAAGACTTGGTCTTACCAATGCTTGTAGTCCATGTGTTGGCGGATGAGTGTGTGAGGTTGCACCGTGCCATATGCATCTACCTCAGGCATATTCATGTCATCTATGAAGTAGATCAGTCTTCTGCTGCCAGGAGGGCCGTAGTTGCGCCCTGCTTTTTTCTCTAGGGGCTTTTCCAGCACAGCTGCGTAGGAGATCATGACTTTACAGAATGCCCTTCTCTTTTTTGGCTTTTGGCTTTACCTTGTATGGCTTCTCAAACATGATTCACACACATTAAACAGTGCACACTTCAGATAACAAATAATATATGTAGAGAAGATCAAGTGATTAACAAAAGAAAAACAATTTTAAACTGTAGCTTTTCAACTAAAATCAGATCAGATGTAGTTTTAGATGTTCTGGTATTGATAGCGTGATAAAACACTTCTCTGATCATTAAACTTACCGTTTAAAAGGCATTAAAAGGAAATTTCAGTCACAGTTAACCTGGTTCAAAATCAACACAACACTTTTAACTGCTTTTGAAAAAAATATGATGCAACAGGATCAATAAATGTCAATGGCTGTGACTTATGAGTGTTGCTTGCTATTGAATTACCCTTGGTTTAGGTCTGATTCTGCATTTCATTCCTTTTATTTTACTATTATTTACATTATTTACATCCCTTTATTTGTATCTTCTTTCCTTTGAAATTTTTTACTGAAATTGTTTTCCTTGTTCAGTCCCAGTTATTTGCCCTCCTGCTTTTGTTATCTGCACACTGTTCACCCTCTGATTACCCCTGTCAGTTCATAGGCTCTTTTGTTGCATTTGTTCATTATCCGCTTGTTGTTTGCATTTGTTAGTCTTCTTCATGCCATGTTAAGCTCCGTTTCCTGACTGATTTTCAATTTAGCATATTTCCAGATCAACCATCACAGCAAACAAATCCAGTCAGAGATTTACATAAACTCATCAGGGACATGAATATTGGGTTTTTTTGCCTCATAAGTATTTTGTTTAACCATCAATCCAGGGTGAAATGATTACATACATACTACAAAAGTTTGAATTAATTGTGGCTTTTCTCTAATCTCCACAGTCTCAAATATACACTTTCACCTCTGATAATATTCAGATATTAGTTCCTTAGCAAGCTGCACCTCAATCATGCTTTTTCAAGCCACTATCAGGAGTATGGCATGATGGTTTTAAGCACAGAACACAAAATTTCAATCCAGTTGAGGTAAAAGATTTTGGAAAGCATCTACAGTAGATGTTGGTTTGACCTAATTTTAAATTATTCAACTGTATGCAATGTACAACTAACTGGAAGCCAAACAGACCCACTTACACCTACCTTGCAGCATAGCGGACGTGGTGTAATAGTTAAATGGGACGTTTCTGACCATGTATTTCTCAGCATCCAATGATTCAAGTTTATCCCCGATTAGGACCGACTTCCCAGTGCCAGCGTTCCCGACCACCATGACTGGCCTGCGGTGCTCCAGGAGGCGGTCCATGAAGTAACGCACTCGAACCGTCTCAGTGGTGTGAACCAGACATGCCTGCAGACAGGAGGAATTCAGAATATATATGGAAAACATGCTCAAAAGCCTACAAATCTAGTTAAGATTGGGATTTGAAGTGTTATATATGGGCACGAATAAACAAAGAAAAAAAAGTTTGTTCATGATGCACATTGAAATATTAGTACAAAGAAATATGAAAAAGCAGGCTTCAGATTTTATGCTCCTCTGATCTGGAATAAACGTCCAAAAAATAGCAAAAATGCTGGAACACTGAGTTCCCTTAAATCAAGACAGTTGTTGAAATGTGCTCTGTGAATAACCTTGATTATGATGATGATAAAGCGATGTTGAGGTATGCCTACATTTCTTCTTTGTAAAACAACCCAATCTTGGTGCGGTGGATAAATAATGTCTGAAAAGCTTTTTTCAAATCTTGTGACAAAGTCAGATTTACATTCACTGAGTCATGAACATGGTTTGAGCCACCTTTCACTCGCAGCTAATTTTATATGTTTGGGGTTGTTGTTTTTTGCAGATTCAAAAGGGTTTTCCTCTAGGAAAACCTTACTTACTTGGCCAGATTGTCAGTGTTATTGAGTTAGACCTACACCCAGCTTCAAACTTCTCTATAGGATTTTCCCTGACCCCATGTACTGTGTACCTTGATTTATATCAACATTTTTTCACTAATAAACCTCTGACACAGTTGGAGATCAAGTTACTTACAGTTGGGCTGTAGTTGCTAAACAGTTATAAAAAAAAATGTGTTGCACTGGATTTATTTAGGAATATTATAATATAGGGGCATTAATATTATACTTTTAATTTTTGAAAACTGTTTTTCAATGTCATTGTATATGTGTATAGCAACAAACAACAATAAATTCAATTTAGTTTTCTTTACACTTCACCATTAAGCACTACTTCAAGTTGGTCTATCGTGTAAAAATGCCCTGGAGTTTGTAGCAGGAATTTGACAGAATGTAGAAAACCTCAATTAATTTGAAAACTTTTTGCCAGGAACTGTTATTAGTGGTTCCTTTACCAAGTTACTGTTTTGGTAGGCTATAACAGCTATGAATATACAAGATGAGGCAAAAGGGGAAATTATATTCACTGCCTCTGGAAGAAATAAAAGTTATGAGGGATATTTGGCGGTCTCCTCTCTGCCGACTACATGGGAGCTTTTGATAAGCAACGCATTTAGTAAGAATTATCGATACAGTCTGGGAGAAAGAAAAAAAAAGTACATACATCCAGAGTCTAGGCACAGAGCTACCTGGTTTAAGATTTACCTGAAGAGGTATATCTGGATCCATCTCAAACCTGGTGACCATCTTGGACCACAGTTCGAACTTTTTGCTCTCTGGGTCAATGTAGTAATCGAACACGGTGCCCTGCGATGGGAACTTGATGGTTTTGAACTCAGCAACCCACCACTTGCTGAACTCCACTCTGTAGTCGACCAGCTGCACTCACACAGGGAGACACAGAGGGTAGGCAATGCGGTCAATATTGTAAAATGACTTCCTCTCTGCTTTTTCTCCTCCATACAGCAGCTATGGATCCATGCATTTGATTTACACTGGTGTGAACACAAACCAAAGGACGAATAAATGGCCCCAATGCATAAATGGAGTTGCAGCAGCTGAAGGGTAGAAAATGAGAGATGGCAGACCCATCTATCCATCCATGTGATTCAGCCAGTGAAGAAGTCTCATCACCTGCTGGCTGGCAGTTCCCTGCCTTCCTCTCTTTCTTCCCAACCCTTGATACCTGTCTCCTCCATTCACCACTGCCTCTCCAGTCAATAAAACCACTTAGCATTTAAATGCATCTGTGATGGGAAAATAAAGTGGAGTACATTTGTACCGAGGGGAAAGCAGTTTTATCCCATAACTTAGATGAACACACTTACTGTACCAAACTAACTGGATTGCTAAGCAACTGCTTGCCATGGCTCTCCTGCTGATTTAAATTCAGCCAGCCTGTGTGTTTCTGAGCGGGAACGCAGTCCATTTCATTTTCAGATGGAGATCTCTGCCTTTATGGAAAAACTACTATTCCTTCAAAAGAAAATAACATTCAAATGACTTTTCATAAATAGAGACAACATTGAGTTCCATAAAAGCCAAAGAGGCTTACATAAAATTCCAAGAAACTATTTCGAGTTATGATGGGTAACAAAAAAAAATAAAGGAAAAACCCTTTAGCAGCTCTGTTGTTTTCTTTCTTCTTCCCACTTAGGAAGCACCTCACATGCCAAGAGGTCTTAGCAGTACCTGGTCCTGGAACAACGCTCCCCCAAAGGCCCAGATCGCAGCAAAGACGAAGTAGAGCTCATAAAGATCTTTGGAAGAGTCTGGTGGTGTGTTTTCTGGAGTCAGGAGACACTCCAGCAGGTAGCACAGCATCTGGACAAGGCTCTGCTCTGGGACTGGGATGATCTTTTTGAACCTGACCAAAAACAGACGCATCAAGTCACAGAATCAAAACTCTTGCTCTGACCCTCAGGTAAGACAGAAGCTGTGCAAACAGGGGGAAAAAAAGGTAAATTTAACATGACCTTTTTATAAGCCAAGTTACTATCTAATTAATTTGGAAGCCCTTTAGTTTGATTCTTTCTAACTGACAGTACAACAAACAAATGCACTGAATTTAATAACATACACCCAAATTAATATTTTTTTACGACATCATTAGCTCCTCGATAAATAAGTTAATTGTCTCAAATATTCTTGGGTTTGAAAGTCATTGTATATGTGGTCCAAATCACCACAACACAATACAAGTCAAGTTATAAAGTAACTTTTGAGAAAAAAAAAATCGCCCATGCGTTCAGCAATCATTTTCAGTTAAACTTGAAAATGAAGAAAATGAATCAAGTCAATGTCCAACAGTTGAAGCAGTCCTGAAATAAAGTCCAAAAGTGTTTTGTTTTGGGGGGGTTTGCCTAAAGGCCATTATTTGAGGAAGGTGGCAATATGCTTCTTGTGATTGTAGCAAAATAGCTGAAAATGTCTCTTGTCTGACCATTAAAAATGTCTGTAGAAGGAGTTTAGCTTGTCCATGTGGGTAGATGAAACATTTGGTTGAGTTTGAAGGTGTTGATTTTGAAGCTCTGCCTCTCTTCCATGTTGACACTCTCTCACTCAATGGTAAAGTAAAAGAAATTTACAGCAGAATGTTACATGGGTGGTAAAGAGATACCAGAATGTGAAAGAAAAACTTTGGTAACATTTTTTTAAATGAAGATCCCCATGTCTTTAGACATAGCTCCAAAAGACTCAATTTGTTGAGGTTCACTCTTCTCTTTCTTAGATTGACACTGAATTTCTTGGACTGCTGTTCTTCTGAGAACATATTAACACAATAAGAGGTTTCAAAGAAATACAATTTATTCAGTCACAATCCAAAAGCACATAGGCATTGGCCTTGTCAAGCTAAAGCACATATTAGAAACTTCAGCAATACCTAATAAAAGGCTAAGGTGAATATATGTTTAAACTTCTTCTTGTTTGTAAAATTAAGACTTCATATGTATTTTAAAAAATCCATAATAAGCTTAAACCTCTGCAATAAGTACTAGTTTTTAAAAAAAAATCATAGCATCAGGATTTTAAAACCTTCTTCCACCTTAGATATAACACCAGCCCAAATTATGATAGTCACACACCAATCTTGAGATTATAAAAACTTTTACCCAGAACTCTATCTTTTTTACAGAATTCACAAAATGAACAAAAGCTCTGAGAACCCAAGAATTTTAATCATGTACTTCCGAAACACCAGATGACAAATTTATGAGCTGTGGTGCATATTTAGAAAATTTTCTGAGCACAATGCATTCATCCCTCCCCTGCTTCCTGTTGTTTGCTCCGGCAGCAACGATGATGAAGGTGTCAGAGGATGCAAATGGAACAGAATGTAGAATCACATCCAGTTCTTTCTGAGTCACTCCCCGTTTGCTCCCCCCGTCCCACACGCCCACTTAACAACCCCTCCTCCCTTTGCAGTGTCACACAGGAAACTCTTGTGTCAACATGACAGTGAGAACTTCCTATCGCTTCAGGAAAACCACGGTACCTTGATTTGAGGACATCCAAGCAGGAGGGGAGATACTTGTCGAATAAGATGGTCAGGTTTGCCTTCTCGGATTGGACTTTCCTCTTTTCGATCCAGCTGGACACCTGGGGGCTCCACCCAAGGTCTGCTGGATTTATGTACAGAATGCCTGGGTGGAGAAGTGGACAAGCAGTGAGAAGTGCCACATGTTGTGATTACAATGTATGGATCAACATACAGTGCCTTGCAAAAGTATTATTAGTTTTCAGATTTCCTAATGTTATAACAGCTACATTCAAAGTCTCTGAGGGTGATTTTATATAATTGGTGGATAATTGTGAAATGGATTTTTTTTTCCCCAAATAGAAAATCAAAGGTAGCTTTACATCAATAAAATCATCAATAAAATCTAGTCCAATCTACTACGTTGAGAAGTCATATAGTCCATCTGTGCTCAAATTTAATCCCGTTGTTAAAAAAAACAAACAAAAAAAACTGTTCGTCAAATAGCCTCCATGACATTTAGGGAACAATGGCATGAAGTAAGTTATTTTTTTAAAAGGAAGCCATGTTTGTAATTACCAACAAACCCTCCAGGGGAAACAGCAAGTATCTGGAAGTAGATTATCGGATCAAATAGGAACAAAATTACATTTTTAAGCTTGTGTAACACTGCCAATCTGTCTGGCAGATTGGCAGTGTTACACTTGAAATGGTGGTGGTGGTTTCTGTACAATGACTTTCCACATTACGCTGGAGAAGAGCCCTGTGAGAAGATGCGTTTCTACAGAAAGGGCAGAGAAAGTATTCAGAGTTAATAATAAGATGGATTCTAAGCATATTTGATGAGTTAAAATTGCTAAATATAAAAGCATTGCACCCTTTTAAGGTCTTGATTGAGAAAAGAAAGTTAAAGCATGTATTCTTTTCCGTCTACTTCTCAAATAAACACTACTTTGTGGTGGTCAATTATGTCAAATCCATACACAAAATACACTTAAATTGGGTTACAGTGTGGTATGGTGGTAGAGCAGGCTTTCTATATACTCTACTCCGATTTCTTAAATTATGTCCCATAGTGCCCTGAAATATTTAAGAAATACGCCTAGATTTGGTTATACTGAATGGTAATGTGAAAAAGTTTGACGGTTATAAAACTTTTGCAAGGCACAGTATTTTCAGCTCATCAAGTTTTGGATTCAATAAGGAATTTAACTGGAAAAGGTGGAGAGAAGCAAACATGGAAAGGTATTCATAAGCTGCTGTACCTGCCCTCGATACAGTAGCAGGAGTAGCAGTGCGAAGGTGGCTAATCTCAAACACCAGCCTCATGGTGGGGTTCAGAGGGATGCGCTCATTACTGGCCAGAGTCAGCACCTAACAGACAGAGAAGAGGTTCTGTCACACAGCATGTAATCACGGTGTGCCACTGGAAAAGTTCTGTCTATTATTAGATCCAGCCAGAACAAGTAGCTGTCTGTTCACCATTAGTGATGAGTCAACGCTAATTTCTGAAGCTGAGAGCTCATTTTGAGTCGATACAAAACAGAAAATTCAGCCTTTAAATACACATAATTTCCTCACACCTTGTTGTCATCCATAACCGTGTTGAGTGACTCAATCCACATTGGATCAATGTCTCCATCCAGAACAATCCACTTAGGCCCACTGTGACTAATGTTGGCCAGTTCACGCATTACGCTGGAGAAGAGCCCTGTGAGAAGATGAGTTCACATTCAGGGTATTCGAGGCATGTCATTAAACACTTAGCGCTAATCAAATCCTCTTTCTGAAGGACGTGGTAATCACCATCTTTCCACTCTCTGGTTGCCGGGTTGATGATTCCGAAGAGCTCGTCATTGGTCACCGCCTTCGGGTTGAGGTCTGCCCACACGGGCCGACGCTTCATGTTCTGATAGGTCCGCTGGAGAGATCTCATCACATGACTCTTCCCGGTACCCGCATTCCCGATCACAAACACAGAGTGGCGGACGGCCAGCAGTTCCTCGAGCTGCACCACCTTAACACACAGACAGAGAGAGAGAAAGATTACAATGAATGCCTATTACCAAGCAATCATTTTCAACAATAATCCAGCATTTTATTAAGACCGTGGTGTTCATGCTTCTTAATCTCACAATTAAGCAGCGTGTGCCTCACTGCAAATCCAGCACCGAGGTACAGCCTTCTTCCTCTGAACATGACGCTGACTAAATGACAGCAGGGGGACTTCTAAAAACATCAAATGTCAAAACTCACATTACTGTATAATTAATGTGTCATTCATGTCTGTATCTGACATGGAAAGTCACTCGTTGAAAGGGCACTGACTGAATCAGGCCTGGTATATTAGCATAATACACACGGATACAAGTAGATTACCATAATTAACAGTGCACACTGCATATGAAAAGATATCCCATCAAACCAAAACACAAGATTTTACAATTCAAAGTTCCAAATTTACGAGAAAGACTCATTTAAAACCGTACAAGTCATCCGGCTGCCAAAACCAAACAAGTCAATCCTCGGGAAGAATTACTAAATATGGATGTTGTTTTGTGCACATGGAGAGAAATAATAGGTATGTAAATGATTGATATGGCAGCAGCTGGCACGTATAGTGCAGCAAGTTGGCATCGCGAGTGATTGTCAAAACAGTAGCTGAAGGTCACCAGCCAGAGAGTGTGCTTTGTGGATGTAACAGGCGACATCATCAGCATTTTGCAGTTCCACTGGGGCATCAGAAAGACAGATCTTTGTAAAAACCCAAAGTCTTTCCTCTCTCCCTTAAAAAGATGCATCTTTGACTTCATGAATTTAATTGTGCAAACAGTGATATATGCCAATCTTTTCTATTTGTAGAGCAAATATGCCGTAATACAGTAAAGACAACCAAACACACTAAACTTGTGTGCCTGAAATCCTGAGACTTCCAACAGCTGAGAGACAATTTGGAACAGAAGATGATGCCAGAATATCTTGGTCATGAAAACAATCATCCACCACAAAGACTGAGGTCACCATATATGATGCACACACTCAGCCATGTTCCTGATAACTACTGAATACTAAATGCCACGTAATATACAATTAAGTCTGTATGTAACTAATAAGGAATTCAGTCTGAGAAGAACCACTTACAAAGACTTTTGTTTCCTGTCTAACAGGTGTTGATAACAAGGCTCCAAATAAAGCAAGTTTAGTTGGATGGTATAGTATTCTGTACTTTATTAAAATGGTGTATGTTAGCCAAAATGCAATCCATCCAAGATTTGTTAGTCTGTCTCTTTTCTTTCACCCCACAGATTGGAGTTCATGCAATCTAGCATTTTCAGTGACACCACAGGGAGAGGAACAATGACTGCATGAGAGAAAATGAAAGACAGAATGGTTTCTTTCCCCACTTTTTCTCAAACACACAGATGGCTCTACATGATCAATGCCATCGACCCGGTTCCTCCTCCCCATCCATTCAACTGGAACGCAGGCGGCTCAGCGCTCTCAAAGGCCTGGCCTGATTAGCGCTTTGATCTAGGGAGGCCTGATGCTAGCCCAGGCTAATGCTAAAGACATTGGGTCTCTTCTGCTTAGACTGAAATCAAAAGGTTGGGCATCCAAAAACAGACAGGAAAAGTTCAAGCTCTGAGGGTGGAAGCTTGTTATTGACTACTCTGCCATGCTCTCTCTCTGCTCTTTGTTTATTTCTGTGCCATCTCTCAGAGTCAGGGTTAAGTGGTGTGGTGCAGCGCCAGCCTCCGTTGATAGAGTGTTATTATGTGATTCCCGTGTCTATTTGACCTGCGGCAGATTGCACTTATTTCCCTTGGTCCGGTGCAGTCTTGTTTCTGACACATAGCTCCTTCCATTGGGTGTGTGTGTATTTCGCTCTATGTGTGACATAATGACTGGAATTAGGTCGTCAGCTCCGGCACCTGAACTCTCGTTGCAGCTAACAACCGGCTTTCGGCAATATTTGCCCAATTCATCCCGATGCTGCAGTCCTGTTTGACACTAATGTGTATTTCTCAGTGGAACATTATGACATGAGGAAAATAGCTTTTGGAGAGAACCAGGATAAATCTAAATGAAAGCACTGCAAGTGTAATATCTGCCAAATTGTTAAAGATGAAACTTGCATTTGGGAACTATGTTTGTACATCTCGGACAGCATCTAATTACATTTTCCTTCACATATAATTTAGTGTCAAATTTCCCAAAGACCAATATTTTCTTTTAGGTGTAATTAAAATGGAATCAACAGCAGCATACACCATCATGGCCGTTTCAACTGTGTACCTTGAGAACAAAATTGTCATCAGGCTGCAACTTCAGGTCCAGAATGGATTGCTTTACATGCTTTTCAAAGTCCAGGTCTCTCTTCCTGGGGACTTCCAGGGAAGGAAAAAGGTCTCCGATCAGGCCCAAGAAAACGGGCATGTCCTCAGTCACGATCTTTGGGATGTTGAAATCTCTCAGAGCTCGCATGAGTACTTGGTCCTCAGCTCGTCCTGGGTCTCCCCTTTTCAAAGAGCCAGCCACCACCAACACTGACTTGATGGCTCGGAGGCCCCAGTCATAGTGGTCCTGCAGAAAAGGTCAGGGGAATGGTGCAAGTAGAGGAAAATGTATGGATTAGATGGAGGCATAAGGTGGGTAGTGACATCAAGATACACCAAGGTGTTAAAACTTATGGCTTATACTGTTCCTACAATCAAAAATAGTTTTATTGAGAGAGAATGTGTTACAGTGGCCATAGTATACAATAACACAGCTCTCACTCTCCCCCACTACCAGTCAACGTTTAGAAGGCTAGAAAGCTAGTTTTTGTAGTTTACAACAGTGGTCCCCAACCCCTGGGCCGCGGACCGGTACCGGTCCGTGGACCAATTGGTACCGGGCCGCACAAGTAATGATTAAATATTTTCGTTTTATGTATTATTTGAGTCTGGAGGATCTTTTATTGTGAAAATCCTTTAACCGGATTCGCTCGGTTCTTGCGCGCCAACATTGAGCTCACAAGCAGCAAAATGAGTCAGAAACAGATCAGATGTCTTTGGAAAATTTCTTTGCAATGGGAAAAAGGCCCAGAGAAAAGACAGGAGAATGGATTTAAGTGATTCCCACATTCTAAGCCCGCTCTGCATGATATGGTGATTGGCTTGTTAATGAGGGAATGAAGCTTCAAACTGCTTCGCCACTAGAGACCAAGCACCCTATGCATAAGCAACACTTCGGGTGTCATTGTCTCTCATCACTCCCAGATGGGACCGTCTGGTTGCAGAGAAACAAGCTCAGGGCTCCCTTTAGTCGTTAGAGAGTTAAAATTTTCATGAAAGTAAAATATTCGGTTTTTGTGGCGCATCTCTATCTTATTTTGGAGGGATATGTAAACATTACCATAGCAACCAGAGTCAGAGAGCGTTAGGGCAGTGGTTAAGATGAGATGAGAGGAGTAGAGCTTGTGAGTTTTAGGTCTGGTTCACACAATTTAAGGATTGTCGGCCGAATTTCAACACACCACCACGTAACACACCACACACTGTAGGACGATGTAGGATTGTCGTAAAGGAAAAATCGAGGCAAAAAACTCCCAAAAAAGGCTTCAGCGGGAACACCAAATGCAGAAGCATTATCTGACACGTCTGCATCAGACGTGTCAGACAGCTGACACGTCTGACGGGCCCCTCCCACCCGGACCCCTCCCACCCCGGGCCGCAGCAAAATTGCCAAGTCTTGACCGGTCCACGGTAATAAAAAGGTTGGAGACCACTGGTTTACAAGACAAATTCAGTTTTTTTGGGAAGGTTTTTTTGGGGGAAAAGAAATCAAAAACACTCAACGACGTGGTGTGTAAACTGAAGTAGCACCAACCGCTCACCTTTCATCAAGGTAATGTGGAGTTGACAAGCTATGAGCTGCATGTCTGTTAATTAGCTGACTGCAGCTAGTTAGCCCCACTTATAACCCAGGTAATAGCAGCTTGTTAACCTCCCAGTGTGGCCATTTAAAAAGCATAAAGGGTAAAATACTGTATTCTAATTAACAGGAAACATTTACTTGACCTTCTGTAAATCATCTTGTTTCTCCCGCTCAAAAAGGCAAGTATTTTAGTGTCCCATTTCTGAAGAATAGCTAAGTTTGTTACGAGTAAATGTACATTTTACCAGAATAGAATATTATCACTCTTTGGGAAAAGGAAGCATAACAATTCGTATTTTAATTCTTTCTGCGACTGTGGAAGCTTTACTCTAGATCATAATTCTTTAAGACATCTTTGCCAGAATTGATTTCAACATTAATATCTAATGTTGGTTAATTTGCTCCAATTTTGAAAACTATGTGATACTATAACCTAAATCTTTATATTTCCCCTCAGAAAGACAAGCAAGAACCAAAATACGTTTCTGTACTGTACATGAAAATTTGCACACAGGACGCATAACTCTCTGAACACATTTGTTTTATAATTAAATCAGAATAAGTTCTACAATATCAGACTGCAAAAGTTATGTTTCACAATTCATTTGGCACATTTCTATCATGTTAAATTAACATTTATTAAGCAGCGATGAGAAGAGTTGAAATCAAAGAAAGGAGACTCAGACAGAGCAAACAGATTCAGCCAGCATCTAATATAAACCTTGCTTGAAGCCGTACATCTGTCAAACCACAGAGAAGAGAATTGGATCCTGCCCAAACTTCAACTTCTAACTTTTTAAAGTTGTTAGCTTATTCTTCCAATTTAACACGGTAGTTCATTTTTAACCTTTTAAAAGTAGATCTCACAGTATCATGTTGAGTTAAGTGATAGGAAAAGATTAATTTCCTTCTCAGTTTTAAGCCCTAAAGAAATTTGGCACAGCTTTCTTAGCACTGCCACTTCTTTTATTCACAACCCCAAGACTATCTTTGCCAAAAGGACACAGGAAGGACAACTTTGCTTTACGTCAAAGCAACATGGAGATATGTTTAAAAAGTGAAAGGTGAAAAGACATCTACATAAAGAAATTCATTGATGTTTTGTTTCTTAAAAGCTGTTGCGAAAGCTGAATTTGGACCACATTAAACAGGCAAACAAAACTTAAAACTTGGCAAACAAAACTTGAACTTGAACTTTGCTTAGGCTGAATTTGGACAGGATTAGCTAAATCCTATTAATGTTAAATTTCCCAAGATTGTACTGCACAAAATGGTGAAATATGTAAAGCTGTAGATAACTTTCTCATTTGAAATTTCGGGATTTTAAACAAACGTATAATTTTTTATATGTATATTCATACTCTTAAGAATTACTGAAGAGGCTATTTATTCACTTAAATTAAATGGTACATGCAGTAATAATGTTAAAAGGTTCTGATGTCTTCCAGCCAAACCTTGAGGGCAAAAGGTAATACCTGCTTGGACAACAGCTCTTTGCACAGTGTGTAGAGGGTGATGAACTTTCTGGCGAGAATCCGGGCATTTACAAAGCCTTCAGCCACCAACATGATCTCGCAGATGAGCTCAAAGTCTGGAACCACCATAGCACAAGGTCTGTGGACAAACACACAAAAAGGCTCTGTGCTTTAATTTTTGGTCTTTCAGCTCCTATTTCACCATTTAAACTATCCAGGATTGCATTAACGGCTTCAGTAACCGGGTAGGATAAACAATCTGATCTCATAGATGTTATCCATAGAGTGGGTGGACTTAGGATTGGTTTAGACTTGCCTGAAAAGAGCCTTGAGGTTCTCTGGAAGCTCCGTTCTCCCGGCGTAACCAGGATTCATTGTGATGAAGATCCCGACTGAAGGACAAAGATTCACCTCCTCTCCCATGAAGTTAAATCGTTGCTTCTTATAACGGATGGCATCTTGGATGCTTTTAACCTGCATGCACAGCCGATGCGAAGAGCAAAAAACAAAACATGCAATTTTTTCCATCTCTAAAAACGGTCTAATATCAGTCACATTTATTGTGAAAATGATGGTCTGAAGGGTGACCCTGTTCCGCCGTCTTACAATAGAAACTCAAATCTAAGCTGAGGTTGTTTCTGTGTAGGGTTTGCATGTAAACGTTAAAACTGTATCTGTGTGGGTTAAGTGCTTAGATTTCTTCTCACAGTCCAATTCAATGCATGACTGTCTAACTGGAGATTGTAGTTCCTTTTAAGTATTTTATGTCCTTGCATTTGATACATTGTAAGAATTATTTTTCCCCAACAAATACTATGTTGTGGGAGCTGACTTCTCCTTATGAGGTCCAAAGCCCAGGCTCATAAGACATAAAACATAAGATTTTTATTTGTCGTCATGTTTCTACAGCATGGCAAAATTAGAGAGGCACTCTCAGTGATAAATAGATAAATAAGTAGTCATAATCAGTCCTTGGGGTGCAACAAATGGGTGTGAGTGTGTATGAAGGGGGGCAGGATGGAAGGTGGACAGGTCGATTTCACAGTTCTTGAGAAAAAGCTTTTCCTAAACCGAATGCTTATTGTCTTTATGTATCTGTACCGTTTTCCAGACAGTAGAGGTACAAACAGTTTATGTTCTGGATGGGTTGGGTCAACACAACTGGCCTTCCTTTGCATTCAGCCAGCATATAGTAGGTCCAAGTTTGGCAATTTACTCCCCACAATCCACTGGCCATGTCCTTTTGTCCTGGACTGTGCAGTTGCCAGACGACACAGGCAGAGGATGCGCTCAATCACAGCTAGAGAACTACTTGAGCAAGTGAGCAGGGAGTCCAGCCCTTTTCAGTTTCCTGAGGAAAAAGAGTCTTTGTTGGGCCTTCCTCGTCAGAAAAGAGGTGTGAGAAGTGCTGTTTTTGGGTTATGGATTAAGTTTAAAACTAAAGAATGAATCTGGTTTAGGTTAGGTTAAGGCATGCACTGATAATAGTTAGCACCTTTAATACAAACTATTGTGCTAGAGAGACATACCAGATAATCTGCAACCAGTGATGGTTTTAATGAAAGAGGGGTACATTTCTAAATGGAATGGGTTCGAAAAGGATCATTGAGCAGAAGACATTGTAGACATGTCCACCGGCCAGACACTCCTACTACAGATTATAAAATAACAGTAGTGTATTTTTAGATGCGGGATACTGTTCGTCGCTGATGTATTTCCCTTCAGGATCCTTTCAGGTCCCCTAAAAGTTACTTTCAAGGAAATTTTGGGGGACTTACAGGGTACTTTAGGAGAAATGTTCCCGATACTTCTAGAATCCAAAATTGTCATACATTTTCTTAAGTATTTCTTACCAATGTGTCTCTAAATCTGTTACTAAAAGTAAAATAATACCCATCTGTTTTAGATGTACAGAGACTTACAAAAGTATCCAAAGACAGGCATTTTGTGTGATTACTTTTGCAAAGTGCTGCATGTGCTGATTATCCACTTCAGATAAGCTAGCCATCTTTAACGCCAAACCCTCAGTCAACTTAGATGACATTTCCAGACTGGTGTGTAGAAGAAGGGAACAGGAACCAAAACTGGTGCACAAAACACTGGGAAATTCATGTTAGGACCTGCTAGCAACATTTGCAGTGAATTCAATTTATGGAGCAACCCGTCTGACACTGCTGATTCATTATGGAAGCAACTCACACGTTGATTGAAATAAGATATTAATTAATACAGCAAAAACTACACTCAGTTCCCACTTATTAGCATCGCATTAATATTAGCATGTCCCACAGTCAGTCTGTTACAGCATGTCAAATTATTATGCGGCACAACCTTATTTTTTATACAGATAAATGTTCACTATTTTATCACAAATGTGAACGTCCTATCAAGCAGGGTTTACTGGATGGATGAGCTCCTGAGGCTCTCTGAGCGTCTAAATCATGACTAAATGAGTTATTAGGCTGAACTTTCTCTATATCTGCGCCTAAAACTGTGAATCCCTGCTTATGAATTTAACATGTGAGTGGTTAAAGAGCATAGCGAGTTGACAGCTGGAAAGAGAAGGAACATCTCTTCATGGATGAGTAGTCGACTACAGATCGTTCAGTCATACCAACACAACAGAGAGAGGGAGGGGGGATGCAAAAAACAAACAGTGCAGCTGTGGCACACACACATATACACCCCCACACACAAGCAAAACGTTTGTGCATTTATGTCAAATGACAGGACATAAACTCAACAGAGGTGAAAAAGATTTAAAAAAAAAAAAAATACACTTGCAAGAAGTTTAAGAAAACAAACTAAAAATGTTTGATCTTGTGGGGTTTGCTCTCTGATTTATCTAATCAAATGTAAACTGATCAGGAATGACTTCACGCCCGTCTGTCTGATAGTGTACTTGGTCCTCTTTTGCAAACCTAAGAACATCTTTGACTGATTTGTCTAAGTCTTACAGTCTCAAAAGACCTCTGAAGGCACACTGATATGTTTGGCATCAAGAGTATGGCAGGATTTCATGCAAGTCCTACAAGGTGTTAAGTAAAACCTCCATGGATTGAATTGGTTTCTACGGCACATCTTACAGATTGTCAGTTGGATTGTGATCAAGGTAATTTGCAAGAGAGGTCAACACCTCAGATCTCTAATTGTACTCGCGGAAGGTCACACTACCCTGCTGAAGAACATTCAGGTGAATGGCAGCACGAAGGTTTCCCGCCAGAATATTTCTCAGATCATATTGCATCCACTGGCTTGATAGTGCCTTCTTCCCATGGTGCATCCTGGAACAGTCAGTTCTTCGGGACGCACCCACCCATATGAATCACTCAATGTGAGAGTGATTCATCAGACTAAACTACCTACCTTAATTGCTCCACAGTTCAGTTCTGACACTTATTATTTGACCTATTATGCAAAAGACCTGTGCTATGTTGAATATGCTGCTTATTGAAGCAGCATTAACTTCTTCAGCAATTTAGGGTAGAATCGCTCATGTGTTGGATCTGATCACTTTAACCAGACTTTGCTCTCTATGAGCATTGATTACCATGTTGGTGACCTACCTCTGTTCTTTTGTTCAACTTCTTATTTAACATACTGACACCTGCTTTTTTATTGAAGTACTGCCTTGTGTCTTCTCCTAGGCTCCGCCTCCGCCCCTGAGATTGGGCACATCTTCCTGGGTCTCAATCCAATCAATTACTTGTGCACTATTTAATGACTGTGAAGCTGGACTTCAGGGCCACTTGACTGCCATACACCCCTGTTGTTGTACAGGCTTAATTGCCTTTGTTCTTGAACTGAATGATGCAACTTTGGTTGGACTGCTTTTGTACGGGAGAGTTGCCTTTTTGTTTAGACTGAGTTTTCTCCTGTTTATGTGCTTGTTAGGTAGGTTATGTTTGTAGGACTGTATTTTTTTCTTTTACTGGAGTTAGGCAAGTTTCTTTTATTTTTCTTTTAGGGTTGTTTTCTTTTATTATGTTGTCTTGAGCTCTCCCCGAAGCTATCGATCGGTCAGTGCAGAAAAGAACTTAAAAACGTGGCAGAAAATAAACACCTTAAATGCCAACCTGACTCCTCATTCACTGTCTAGATTTATGTTAGTCCCTTATGTCCCCTAGACCAAGCCAGGGGATGTAACGACGTTCCACAAGAGCTGCAGTTAGGAGATGCTCTGATTCAGTTGCCCAGACATTATAGTGTATCCTTTATAAGACTTGCCTATTTTCTTTTGACAGCAAAAGTTTTCTTGCTACCTAATATATCCCACCAACTAGGTGTTATGACCTAGTCGCATGTAAGATTTGTGTAAGTCACAATCGGCAGTCCAGGTTTGTGGAGATTGTTATAAGAGGCAGAACCTCTCCAATTTATCTTCATGAAGTCATGTCTGGCTGCCTTCTGTTTGCCTGTGTTGGTCCCACGTCGAAGCGGTCCCACCACCTGTTCTTGACGTCCCGAGCAGCAGTGGAGTTTGGCCCCGTGCAATATTCGCTGCCCCCCATTTTCAAGCGATGGACTAGGTGTGTGCTCGCCGAGGAGAAATGACTCTGCGTTGGCTCCACTGAGGAAGGCTGAGTGCCGGAACGGGCCGCCAGCTGTCACAGCGCGAATTTGATGCTCCTCTGTTCTCAAGGTCTGCTCTTCCACGTCTAAGCCAACGTGATTTATTATTTATTGCACCCTGCAACACCTATTCATTCTTCTGGCACTTTAAAATTCTCTAAGTACTGTGGACTTCCCCAGTTTACGGAGAAAGACCGCTTGACTTTCATCTCTGCTTAAGAGAGACGGAGAGAAGGGCAAAGAAGTGACTGTTGGGTCTGGCGGTGAATAACAATGCTTTAGGAAGCCATCTCCATTATCTGCACTATTATGATTGCAATCAACATTATCAACTGTACATGGTTTGCTATGACAGTGCTGCACATATTTACAGATAGGGTTGAAGGTAACTGCATGCTTGATTTGAAGACACCAGAGAACCTTATGAAGCCACGGGGACGATCTAATCGATGCATTGCAAGATAACAAAGAAGCTAACTTCTGCTGAAAAACACGAAATGTGGCTGGTTGCAAAAATCTCCAGAGGTCATACAGAAAATCCAGCACTCTGCCTGAGAGTCTTTATTTTACAAATATGTAGTGGCATTCCACGCTTCATTTAATGAAACCTTGTAATATTAGTTGTGTTGCACTATTTAAATTGTTCTTGCTCAATTTGGTTATCGAGTACAGCTGTTAGTTTGTGTATTTTGCCATTAAGCCCTGATTGCTTTGTAGAAATTTTGCTAAAATTGCTGATGTTGAAGGAATACAGTGTCTGGCAAAAGTCCTAACACTTGTTTCATCTTCTTGCCCCATTGCAGCTGCAAACATCAATGCTTTTATTGGATCTTTATTTAAAAACAAAAAAAAAACAGTGCAAAGCAGTGCTTGATTGTTGGATTAAAAGAAAGTAATGCAGAATGTTCTATATTTTTACAAATAAAAATCTGCACAATGTAGTTTCTACTTATATTCAGTCCTTCCAACCGGCCAAGTAAATGCTTTATAAAAGCTCCTTTTAAAAAGTATGAAGATAAGTAGGCATTTATCTTGCAGTTTTGCACATCTAAAGACTTACATTTCTAATCATTCATTTTACTGTCTGGGAATCGGTTTTAAGTTATGTAACAGATTAGATCTGGACTTTAACTAACCACTGCAACACATAAATATGGCTGCATGTTTAAGGTAAGATGAACCTCGACACGAAGGTGAGGTCCAACACAGCCTCTAAAAGGTTTTCTTCCAGGATTGTCCCATGTTTAGGAATGGTGTGTTCAGGGTGATTTGAAGAGTTAGTTCATTCCAGAAGTAGCAGGGCTTTTTATGCTGACCAAAAGAAAAACGATCTGTTTTGACCACAGCAAAGTCTTCCATGTTTGACTAAAAGACTTGCTAACTGGTTCTTCCACCTGAGCTGTGGCTCTCTGCAGCTCCTTCAAAGTTACTACACTTTGTTAGTGTACTTTTAAATTACTTACAAAGACCAGGTAACATTATTTTAAGAGTACTATATATATTACCTTAATCTTGGTGTAAATACTTTCAATATACTATGTAAGGTTGTGGACAAAGAACAAACCAGTTCATCCTAAACGGCAACAAAGTTGACCTTCTCAAGCTTCAGGGTTTAGTCTTCAGTTAAGTTCAGTTTGATGGGGCTTATTTAAAACCCAGCAAATGTGCTGCACGTTTTACCTCATGTAAAAGTAACCAAAGGTGAAACAAGGTAGGGTTGTTCTTACCTGGACTGCTACAACTGACAGCACCTCCACAGAGATCCTGTTAAACTCGTCAAAGCAGCCCCATGCCCCCGTCTGAGCCAGGCCTTTGTAGATGTTCCCACAGGACTGGTGGACAGACAGAGACACGAGTAAGATGGACGTGTCGAGTAGGCGAGTGAGCCACTTGGTGACTCAAAAGGCATATAAGACTTCTGAGAAAAGGCTGAAGAAAAAAATCTTTGTGAGCAGTCTGTTTTGATCTTGGTGGAATAATAAATGAGACTAACAGAAATATTATTGTTAAGTTTCAGAAATGCAGGTGGACACTGGACACAAGACTGCTTTAAACGAGTCCAAAACTTTACTCTTGACCTGCCTACTGGGTTACCTGGTTTCAAGAATTCTGTTTGTCCACTAGTCAAAGAAGTAGGAATACATTTCGCTTGGTATATTTTTCTTCTGCTAACCTAGGGGTATTTTCTTAAAATTTGTAGTTGTTTTGCTTGCTTGTTTTCATAGCAGCCATGGAGATAAATTGGGTAATTTCACTCAGCTTGGAACCCTCCAAAACACTTTTGGCCAGACCTTTGACTGATAAGACCTGTGGTGAAGTGGACAGAGGAACATTTATAATTCAGCCGAGGATGTGTAGCAAACCATCTACACAGCAGCGTGAAAAGAAGGCTGATCCATATAAAAAAATCACCTCACAATAATAAAACCAGACACTGAAAGCAAAAACGATAACTAAAACGTCTACCACTCACATTTTCTCTTGCCTCTGAATTCAACATGAGAGAAAGTGAACAACCCTTCAGAGACCACCTGGACTTAGAAGGAGCATGCAGCCGAGTCGACTGTAGGACTAATCTAACTGCTGTGTGTCTGTGCATAACTAAAAACGACAAACAGTGCGAGGTTCTGAGTCCAGCTTCTCATGTGGTCTTCCTGGAGTACATTAGCACTTCTCTCCACTGACAACCTGCTGTACAATGCGCAGCTTGGGGTGGGTGGTATGTGCCTCTGCACTGCTACGATACCCCCATCTGAGGGAGGTCGGAGCATATGCATCTTCCCTAGCCATTCAATCTGTGGTGGGTGTGCAATAAAACACATTAAAGACATAATAAAAGCCAAAGAAGGCTGGGGGTACATGAAGCTTTTTGCAAAGAAATTATAACATGGTGCAATTTAATAATACCTCCTAAGAAAGCAGCAACTGAACTGTAAAAAAGGATTTAGAAAAGGGTGTAAAGGTCAAAAGATAACTTTAATCACAAATATATAGCATTTCGCTGACAATGGTCAGGAAGCAAAACAACATGCAAAACACGTGCTAATATGAATGCATGTGCACAAGAAATGCAAATCCATGGCTTGTGTTTGCTCACCTTGTAGTCCATCTGCTCAGAGCAGTTGAACACGTACACCATGACGCCGAGGGCCCGTCCCAAATCTTTGGTCGTCTCAGTCTTCCCTGTGCCTGCAGGCCCAGCTGGTGCTCCGCTCATGGTCAGGTGGAGGGACTGAGTCAAAGTGATGTAGCATCTAAATTTAGAGGAGATGCATGCAAAGCCGTGACTGATAAGTGAATCATCCCAAACTCAGAGACATGCGTAGAAATGCCACTCATTCAGTTGAGATTTCTTTAGAAGTCTGGAAGTACTCACACCCTATGAACTTACATTTTGTACTGATGTTTCATGTGCTTGATCAACTTATAGAAGAGCGTAACGATTCAAAGGAAAAAAAACAAAACACATGGCTTCTCTACAAATAAAAATCTGAAAAGTGAGGCCTTAAATAAGACAATGATTGAAACACTCCAGAAATCTACCCTAAATGGAAGACTGGCAAGAAGAAAGCAGGTGTTGAAAGAAAGCTATTAGAAATCACATTTACAGTTTAGCACCAGCCCGGTAGACGACACAACAGATCTACAAATGGTGTTCTGAAAACAAAACTTAACTTTTCGAGAAGAGACACACAGAACTTCACCCTAGACAAAGCAACCCCATTTTGAAACATAGTAGTGGCGGCATGTTGTTGAGATGCTCTTCTTCCAGAGGGACAGGGGAGGTTGGTCAGGGCTGATCTAAAGGGAACTCCTTGATAGTTACTCTTTGATACACAATTGGTTTTTTTTTTTAGATATCTTAAACTGTAAAGGAATAGAAACAAGCACTGTGCCATTGGAGCATTGTGCCAGTAGGAGGCCCTTCCCACTTAATAAAAAAATTTGAAAAACACTTTTTCCTCTGCTTTTTGATTTGAAAGTGACTGAACTGAGGCAAAACTGGAACACATTCTTCATTTTGAAGGCATTAACAACATCGCTCTTTATACTCGCCAAATAATTCTTTCCAAGCTTTTATCCACACTCCCGTAGACTATTGGCTGAAAGTCCACATTGAATATTTCTGAATTTTGACTGTTACCCATTCATGAAGCATCAACTAACAACTTGGCAATAACAACCTGAGTTAGGAGCAGCTTCTTTCTCCATCTGGGCTTTGAGAGATCTGGTTGCGGAGATATTTAAGCCAAGTCGAATGTGTCGCATCTGTTATGCAGCTCACCCTCATGGGAGAGATGTCCTGGTACAGCGCATACATCAGAGCTACCTGGTCTAAGACCCGCTAGGACTCACTGCTCACTCAGAAACAGCTGATCGAAGCTTACAGAAGAACCCAGAGACAGACCGACGGCTCTCTGGGCTCTGCCTACAATTGATTGACAAGAAGGTGTTGAGTCATGTGTTTCACTTTGCCCATCTGCGCAGTCATACCAACACTCAAATAAGTCTCATCTGAAATCAGATGGTGTGTTCAACCAAGCAGCAGCAGCTTCCTCCTTTTTCAAATACTTAAAATATGGAACGTTGGCTAAACTAGCTCGGTGTCAAACGTATTAAGCAACATCTACCATAGAATGTCTCCTGTGCATTAACCATGGATTGAATCAGGACACCGCTATGCACTAGAATTTTATACCATGCTGGTATGTCTTTACCTACGTGGGTATCCCGTTTTCACATCTTTTGAGATGTGAAAGACAAGACTACCAAAGACCAATGGCACTGCCAAGATGACTCTCCTGTCACAACCCTGATAAACCACACTTTTAAAAGTCTGAATGTTCACCAAACTCAAGAAGTCTCTTACTCCATCACTTGGACAATTACAGATTCAGAAGTGTCTGTAATTCGGTAATGTTTGATATTTTAACAAAGAACAGGGATTTGGAAAGCTCAGTTTTTTGTTTTTTTTTTGGTTTGTAACCAATGAAACTCTCTGTGTAGTCGAGTTACCCCATAGTCATTACAGTTAACATTATGTGATACCAGTACCAGCTTGCAGCACTGAATATTTAATTAAAAAGCAGAAAATGATAAAAGAAAACTTTTTGAACGCTATTATCTATTGTTTATGTTTAAGGAAATGTATATTGGTGTTCACTGCTGAGTCATTAGATGAGGTTTTTAATACATCCACACCATGACAGGTTTTATCTTTTTCTTTTTTTTTTACATTTCTCTGTTTTTGTTTATTGTAAGTCAGGTTTGGTAAAACTGCATCTGGCACAAAAGGCTTGTTTGCAAAGTATACCATACACTGACAAGAGAAACCTTAATAATCATGTTCTCTATGTTTTGAATTATCAGTTGAATCCTGGAAACTGCAGAGCTTTGCAACAGGGACTGCCCTCTGTCTCACACACACCCCCACACACACACACATTGTGACACTCCCTTTGCTCTAAATCTAAAAAAACCCCCAAAAGATTAATTCTAACAGATGTGATTTTAAAGACTGTCTTTAAAACAGGAAAAAGTACAGAGTTAATGTTAAATAGTTTATTATAAACCGTGTCCATTTAATTGAGATGAGTGGACAGAAAAATATCCTGTTCAGATAAAACATTTTAAAGACAAAACAATACAAACAAACAAAATGTAGTTCTAATGTCTCAAGTGAAGGAATGAAAGAGAGATGATGTGGTCCATTTTGGTTTAATTAAGATTCTCTGTTCTACAACTTGGCAGAATTACTGTAAGTCTGCATTTTCAGTGATGCTAAGAGAGCGTCGCCAGGTCCAGGGCTGACACCGTCTCATAATCAGGTCTCACATCGTCTTTGGGTCAGCACAATCACTATTATATGACAGTAAAATCTGCTCCTGTGATTTTACTATCCCTTGATTAATACAACCACTGAATGCTTCACCCGCAGAATCTGTCAGAACTGAAAGCGAACAGTGTGTCCATTTACTCTCATTGAAAAGCAGCAGTGAGGTGACGGGGACAATAAGACCTTTATTGATCAGGCCAATAAACACAATGGTTTTCCTCTAATATCAATAGAGTCATGCTTTTACTAACCCCCTGTTAATGGATGATGTATGGGAGAGGGAAATATTGGAAAGCATAACAAGAGACAGGAGCTCAGAGAAGACAAATGATCCCATCTGTATACAGTGTATCATCCAGATACCAGTGCCAAGAGGCTTTATGGGCATCCATTGAAATCTGTCCAAAAACCTCACAATGAGTTGTCAGGATGGCTGGATGAGGATGTGCTGTACAGAGTAAGTGAAGCCAGATTGGATATGTGACAAAGAAACGTAACTAGGCTGTGACAAGGTGACTTGTTTTATTACAGTGCCTTTAAAAGTAACTGCGATAAATCAGTATTCTGGCTAGACTCATTCTTCTTTCATTCCTCTTTGTCACTCTGCGTGTATGAGCTGGAAATGGAAACATTTCAGACATTTTGAAAAATGATCAGGAGACAATGCAGCAAATATTGAGTGAAGGCTGACGTTATGCTAATAGAATTATGCTCCGTTAACGATTAGCTTAAATTATTTTTGCCCTAATTACTCTTTCAAAGAATAATACGTTGGCTACATCCCTCTTGTTGAAGCTAGGGAAAAACTGGAAGATTCTTCAGTACATAAATGAGCTTGGTTTAATATTTTATTGTATTTTAGTTTAAGCAAAAAACAGTCATAACAATGCTATAGTTTGATTTTTCCCCTCTCCCCAAAGTCTTCAATGCTTCTATTTGAGTTTTACAAAGTAGATATGTGTTTAAAAAACTACAAACTATAACAATTGTGCAATTCAGGTTTACAAATCATAAAAGCCAAAAAGCTGAGAACATTTCAAATTTCAATCAAAGTGACGTTGCACTGATTTCAAACGGAATTAGGTCCGTGAAACGTTTTCTTTTTTTCTTAGTGACTGCATGACAAAAGTTGCATTGCAATATCATCCACCAAAATCCTTCTTTATCCGTTTTCTCAAAGCAAGAACTAAAGGATTTGAACACCTTGCTTCCTTGTTCCTGGTACATTGTTGCAATAAAACCCAGCAGCAAATTGTGTAGTGCAGTGAGGGCATGCACCATATGGTGAAGTCCTGCTACTCGTCTGCTGAAGTGACCATCAAAGCCCATTGTTTCCGCTTTGTTCAGGCTTCAAAGGGACCACTGGTCAGCCAGGAAACAAATTCAAACGCTACTGTTTGCCAAAGATGTCCGGGAGACGGGTATTCATCTCTGTGTAGTGTCCTGGACCTCCTGCAGAAATGTGCGTGTGAACAAACAAGCTATTGGCTACATGCCCACTGTGACTTGTTCTGAGGGGTTTGGTGCATACAGATTTAACTTCAAGCATCTTTGCTTGGAGACGTTATCGGACTAGAAACTTAACATTTTCTGACAGCTGCCTATTTTAATGCCTGACAGAAATGTTGGCTGCATAGTTAAATGTTTAATAGACAAAAGTTTAACAAGACCTCGTGGGGCAAAATCTTGTTAATAAATACAAACATTTGAAGTAATCTGTTGGAATAAGTAATCTGTTGAGTCAGATGGTGCAGATGGTCAGCCATCTTTAGTTCAAAATCTAAATCACTAAAATTGATCAGAATAAAAATAAAAATACAGTGATTTCGAGAGGTCAAACCGATTTTTCGTATTTGTGGCATAAATTTGAAAACCAGGTAGTGAAAAACAAATTTGTTGCATTTATTTATTTTTCAAAATAATAAATAAAATATATGCTACTCAACAGGATATCAGTGTCAGTGTTAGTCTGGTCATTGCATTCCTACACAATAATCTCCCCTCAGTCCTCCGGCTGGGCTTTCTCCCATGGAGCTGGATTTTTCCTGTAGAATCTGTGAATGATGACGTCAATTTTTTACTCTATTTTAGAATTGTAGTCTGAATGTAGCTTAGCAATGGCAGAAGAGGAAGTGAACAAAGCCATTCAGTCCATGTTGGTCACGGTTCCACATGTTGAATTGACATTAACAGCTGCCTTGTTTGGCTCTGCTCTTCTGTCTTCACAATGGGGGATGTTTGTTTACAGTGCAGGCAATTTCCAGTAAGTGTCAACACATCAAACTGGCACATTACATATGTTACGGCCAAACATTAGCGATTGGGTACAATTTAAAACTTCAGCATAGTCCTTGCCTCCAGCAAGCAATTATTTCTCCACAGCCTAAATCAGGGGTGTCCAAAGTTGGTCCCCGAGGGCCGGCATCCGGCATGTTTTAGTTCTCTCCCTGGATCCAATGATGGCTCGTTAGAAGGCCTAAGTAGAACACTGACATGCTGAAAAGATTGTTACTACCACCAGGGAGAGAACTAAAGCATGCAGGATGCCGGCCCTCGAGGACCGACTTTGGACTCCCTTGACCTAGAGTCCAGACTCTCTGTACGAAGCAAAACGTAGAACAAGGGGCTTGTTTTTACCAGGCTATGTCAGTGTATGTGAACTGTCTGATCATCAAAAGATTGAACTTTTTTCAACAGTGAATCCATTTAAAGTTCAGAGCAAGGCTGAGATCTTCAGCTGTACTGCAATTCGAACACTTTTCTCATTGTCAACCGCAGTCAGAAACAGAGAAAAGAAACAAAACCATCGTGATTTGCCAAGGATGGGGGGTAGGGTTATACCTGTCTGTTAGAGGAGTTATGACCAGTCGTGGCGTGTTGCCCAGATATTCATACGAGTAGAGAAACTGGGCATCACAGATGTTGGCAAAGCAGTGCCTGTCCCTCTCGTCCCAGCGATGTCTCAGCTGAGAGAGCCACACAAAGGCCTGGGAATTCTCCACCTTCAAAGAGGAGACAAGAAGAAGAAAGTTTCCAGAAGCTGCCAACACTTGAGATGAGCCCAAAATAATCTGTGCATTTCCACCCTCTAATTATGCTAATGTCTTGTCTGAATATCTTGAATATATTACTTACTAGTAATAGCCTCTGAAGAAAGCGAGGCAGCTTACAGTAATGTGTGCTTGCCAGATTTATGCCCCAGGCTGTTCTCACCTTCTGACTGATCATCTTGGCCACCACATCTCTGGCGTGGACGTCGATGGTGCAGATGGTCATAACTTTCTGCCTGTCACCAGGTGTGAGCTGGCCAATCAGCATGGAGATGAGCATGTTGAGCTGGGATACCTGCTTCCTGTAGTACTCCTTCATGGAGTTGTCATAGCCTTCCTCGAGACGGGCAAAAGCCACGTTCACATCGGAAGTCCACCAGATCTGAGTGCAGGTCAGTGCAACCTGGATGGAGATTTTAAGACATTGGAGGAATCAGAGGAGAGGATATTAAGCAGATAAAGTCAGATTTATGTACATACATTTATCCACTAGGGTTCATACTGATTCCCAAAGAGGAAAAACAAACCAGTATTTCCATATTTCATGTGAAGAAATGCTTCTGAATTGGGATATAAAAAGCCAAAAGCTGTAATGTTTGGACTAAGATGTAAGGCAGGGGTTCACAAACTTTTCCATGCCAGGGATCTCCCCAAATAGCAGTTGCTTCTGGCTGTGGACCCTCATTGCAAATCCACAGACACCACAAAATATGTAAAGCAACATTGACTTCTGGTCTCTTTCCTCTCTCTTTTAAACTCCGTTTATTCACTTAGCATAAACACTTTTTGACGGTTCCTTCTGCATTTTCAATGTCAAACACTTTTCCATTTTGTAATTGCTACGCTAGTTTGATGGCCCCATTTTGAAAAAAAATGTGTAAGGTACTGTGGCATCAGCAAATGAATGCAGTGAATCTGTATTGTGGCTGCAGTCTGAGAAATAACAAATTTGGTGTTTATATGTTTATATAATTGGTGCAGAAGCCTCATACTTCCTTTGTGATCCCAAATGATGGGGTGTAAACGTTTTAAGAAAACTTACTTTTGACAAAAAACACAAAATCATATTCCATACTGAATCCTTGAGTGCAGAAACAAAAATGGTTCCCATTTTTCTTTCTTTGCAATATACCTTAACATTTTACACATTGGACAAAATAGCCTGTCCAATGTGTAAAACCTTACAGAGTTTCAGTATAATGTATAATTTTCAGGTAAAAACAAACATGAATCAGGCAATGTACTATTTATGCCCCGTATGGTTCCTGCATGCAAAATTACAAGAATAGTATCAAACACTTTTTGCATCTGTAAAGTTTTTCATTTTCTAAAGGACACTTTTGAATAGCTCTGTTGGGGTTTGGAAAAAGCTTTGGGGAATAATAGACTAAAGGGATCAAAACAACTTAATTGCATCTAAAAATAAATGTTATTGAGCCTAATGAGTTTATGGGAATTGGGGAATAGATTGTCTAAACAAAAACAATATTTTTAATTGCTGTTCTGCATGGGTTTAAATATTTAAGCAACCATAAAATGAAAACCACACCAAGTTTTTTAAGTGTATGCATCTAAATGCTTTATCACCAAAGCACAAAATAATTGCTATTGAAAAAGTCCTAATAGAGTACAGATGTCCTAAACACACCATATACTTATTTTGACTCATCACTTTAACTCAGCTGGAAGAAAAAAAAAAAGTCAGCAAAATTTATTAGCTGTGTTTGTAAATCATTCTTGAGATAAAGGAAAATCTACTCTGACATAAAAAGTGGTGAAGACTCGGGAGCAATGGTGTGATTTAGAAGTAATTTGGTGCATATGATGATATGTATGTTAATAAAAGCATTTTCAAGAAGCTGGAATGTCTACAGCTCCCCCTAGAGGGCATGAGTGGTTGCACCGTGGGTCACCTTGGGCAATCAAAGCAGTGATTAAAGGACACAGAAGGTTCAGCATAAATGCACTAGACATTATTACCGGCATCTGAAGGAGTTTGAGAGGTGTTACAATTTGGAGGAGGGCCTTAAAGATGTCACAGTGATCCAATGGTGGAAGTGGTTAACAACTAAGGTTGACACATATAATGTAAGGGCTCTACTCGCTCAAGACAGACAACAGCATAGGAAGATCAACTAATGTTTTATCCACATGAAATAAGTATTTGCAATTCAGACAGTTATTAGACTGTTTTCAACATGTTGTTCAGCAACGTTTCTCAATGGCTACCAGTTCAATGTGGTATCGTACGCTGCCAAAGGCCGCTAGATATGGAGTGGTGCCTTCATGGAGGCATGAACCGATGGCTGGCAGACACAGTGCCACTGATGATTATGAGATCCATGTAGGGCGGCACTGATGTAGAATGTAAAGTTAATCTTGCCAATGTTTTAAAGGCACAAAAATAAATCCAGGCTTCACAGCATGGGGTATGACTGCAGGACAGCACTGGTAATGAGTCGGGTGAACTCAACCAGTGACGTCCTGTGTCCATCTGTTTAAACCCTGCCTTATGTTGCAGGCAACCCAGTTCTCTTATGTTTGCCAAGTTAAGCTATGGGAAATCAGTTCATTCATCAAGTGTCACCCATAGTTGTTTTGCCAGATCTCAAAGGCCAGTTCCAACACCTGGGAGCTGACTTGTAAGTTGGGACTGTGTTTTGTGCCAGATAGCTGCTTGTATCCAAGCCAGAGGGAATGTCAGAGCCATGGAACCAGGACTTTACCCCTACTGTCTTGCTTACAATGTCCTTGTATACATCACTGTTAACTGCTGTCAGTTGTAGGGATGTACATTATTATAAAAACTTAACATTGTGATATAACTCTCAATAAAGTTATAACAATGTCACCTGTTGATGGTGCATATTGTCCTCACTTTTTCTTCAGAAAGTCCAAACCTCTCTCTCTAAGCTTCATTGCATTTTAATCTAATGCACCTGAAGTTTTATTGCCTTCCAAATGCTTTATCCAAGCAATTTTAGTGGTTGCAATGCTCCACACATCCATTAACAACTGCTGTGATCAGTATTATTTATTTGTTCATTTACTGAGCCCGTTCACCTGAGCTGGGTAGTCAAACAACCATTGCTCTCTGGGTTTGTCCTCATAAGCCGCCACTGCCTCGGTCATTTCATGGCGAACAGTTGAGCGCATGGTATCCAGGACCCGGTTCAACCATATTTCCACCTAAAATGAGACAGAAGAACAAACCGGTCCACAAATTCAAACATTAACACGTTTGTTAAATGAATAAAAGGAGACTGTCTTGTCACTGGCCCCTAATGAGGTCTTTTATAAGCGTTCAAGTGGACATAGGATCAGGCAGCTACTGTAGCATGTAATGGAAAATTAATGATGTTATGTGTTTTAATATGCAAAACCTCAGGGGCAAAGACAGAATCAGTTTCATTTGTCTGCTTTATTACATGCAGTGATATCAGTCTCTGATATCTGTATATTTCCTCTGTTCTATTCAGAGGAAATGGCAGGTAAGTGAATTTTCCCATCTATTATATTTATCCTTGACAGCTCTGGTGTCACAATCAGGGTAACGAATACAGACAATAAATGTCCCCAGCATTTAGATAAATACATAAGTTATGGCACCATAATTTCAATAGCATGAATAAAAGATAGCTGGACTATTTTACCTGTCCGGAGCAGTCGCAGGCCAGATTAAAAGGGACATACTCGTCTTCTTTGCTGTACATGCCCACGGCGGCCTGGGAAGGATTTCCCTCTTTATCTGCTTCAAACTGCATCTTAGCCATGTTGTCAAACAGCTTAGATAGATGCTTCTGGACCTGAGCAAACACACCGGCACAATAAACTCCGGCTTGATTTACACCCAACTCACACTCTGTTTATTTTTGCAGCCTCATGTATAAATGCATCGGTTCAGTGAATGTAAGGGAAGGGCACGGCCCGTATTCTGCTCCATGCCTGCTTAGTTTCTCTAAGAGAAAACTACGGCCACATTGTTAGCCTTTTTCTTTTTTTCCCTGTGAGGTGAGAATATATAACATAATGTCCAGATGTGGATGGTGGAAGTAATCTGCACACCTGTGAGCAACATTGCCCCTGTGTGGACACTGAATGCATTTACAAGTACCAGCAGGAGTTGATACAGAGTGCCATGCATGTTTTTAAAATGAAACTCCAAGAAGACATGAAAGCAGTTTTTTGTCTTTTTAAACAAGCAACCTGGTGAGGGTTGGTCCCATTAGACAGGATGTCCAATAAATCAGCAGAAGAAATGAAGTAGAATCTTGGAAAAGCAAGTCGCTTGGTGTCCAGATACTCTGCCAGAGCTTTTTCACACAGAGAGAGTCTGAAGATTAAAAAAAATTAACAGGTTCTCAGTCAATGTTTGTGTGTAAGGACTATAAATACCAACCGTGTATACACACTTTCAAATATTCCTTCGTCTCTCTCACCTGCTCTGAATGTCCTCCAGTTTACCAAACAGACCAGGCTTATTGGTGGCCTCCATCACATTAGGCGTCTGACGCACAGAGTTTGCCAGCTCTTTGAAATCAGCATCAATCCCTTCAAAGCGCCTGGAGTCCTGCAACGGATTTCACCAGAGAACAAGGCAAAAGGATTTCAGGCCCAAAAAAAAAAAACAAAAGACAAGGGAACCTTAAGAAGCAAACATCTGGGTTGAAACAATCTCTACACAGGTGGCAACTAAAAAGTTGTGTAATCTCAACTCCTAAACTAAGAAGAAAGACAAACTAATGAGGACTCTTGGATCATACTGTGATGGCAAAAGCTGCAGGCTAACGCACACAAGAGCTTAAAAAAGATGTAAAGAACCTTTCTTAAGTGTCCATACCCCAAGAACCTTTCACAGATTGTCACATTACAACCCCAGATTTAAATGTGTTTAGTCTTTTCAAAGGTTTTTAAACAGGTTAAGGACAAACACTTTTGCCAATTCTTTGCAAAATGGCTCAAACTCAGTCAGATTAGATAGAGAGCGTCTGAACTGCATCCTTCAGGACTTTTATCTTTCTCCTCTAATTCTAACACGTGAATTTGTTTCATTTAGGCTATTTAACCAACTTCTATTTCAGGTTGGTGTCTTGCTAATAGATGAGCTTCCATCCCAGAGACTCAAGTTGTATAGTCTCCAACAGGTTTACTCTGTATTTACCATCAGCTTTCTATCAACTGAATGTCATGATCGTGTGTCTAGAGGGAGAAGCAGTTTCTGTCACACAGGATTTTCCATGGAGGTCAAACTGTTTAGTTTTGCTCTTATCTGACCAAAGCAGCGTCCTCCACATTACAGCTGCGTCCTTGTTCCTTTATAAATGGCTTCCTTCTCTCCACTTTCAAATGACACTAATGAGTTCCAACACACTTCAGAAGCTTTCACATAACACCTGGACTTATACTGAGATCGACTTTGTTCACTAATTAGATTTCTTAATGCTTATGGTTGCACTGCATTGCATTTCGGGATATTAATGTAAACTGTGCCGAATAGAAATGCATTTCACTCTTTTTAGATTCTTTTTAATAAAATGTTGAAAACCCCAGTATTACTTATGTTGATTTGATAACTATACACTATTTTGCACTGGTTCATCACATTAAATCTTAAAGTACATTTTGCAGGGCACTATACAGAAATGTGTCAAAATAAAGTGTTTCTTTCCTTGCCACTTAAAATCCACAAACATGGAACTGAATAATGCATTCTCAGGTTTAAATTATTCATTTTGATTACGTTTGCAGCTTGTGAATCATTTTGCCAAGCACTGTAGCCAACACATACAGAGTTGCAGGTAACTCTCCACGTGTGTAGACATCTTCAGCGTCTCACCTCAGGCAGCTGAGAACGAATGTCCTCGGAGCCGATGAAGATGCTCTCCAGGTGGGTCCAGGTCCGCTGCACCTCAAACCAGATGGAGATTACGGAGTCTGCCACAGAAAGCTTGCTCTGCCACGTGGACACTTCATCCAGGAAGTGGGCTATGTACTTTGAAGACATGAGGTTCTGGAGTTGAACCTGGTTATCTTCCAAGGTTTCGATTAGCTCCTCGTCTGTGCGGAGCAGAGGTACCTGGGTCCTGTGGTGGGGCTCGTACTGGAAGCGCATTCCTGGACAATGCGGAAACATGCGGTAAGATCCGGAAAGGCCCAATATGGAACAGCATGGCTAAACTAAAGTAGCTGCTAATTCTACCTGTCCATGTGGAGTTGAGCTCGGACAGGACTTTCTCCATCCCCATTTCTTTAACAGCCTTGTCCACAATCTCTCTGACTTTCTCCTCAAAGCAGTGCAGGTTGAGCTGCAGCAGGTCAGCCAATGACGTTTCCTGCTCACAGCACAAACAGTCATGTTGGTGTGCCCCCAATATTCACGACAATTTATAAAAATGCTAATATATATATATATTTTTTTTTTACATTCGTCACATTTCAACCACAAACATATTTTAGTTGGAGTTCATGATACAGACTAAGACAAAATAGTGTAATTCCATGACTTAATACTTTGTTAATTCAACGATTACTTATACTATTATAAACTTTAAGTGTATTCAGGGTATGTGGTATGTGCGTGCACATGGCTATTTGTCACTGTGGCAGGATACACAGTGACACGGCGTATCCTGGACATAGGCAACGTCATTGGACAATGGATAGATGCAATACTTTATATGGTTTATTAAATAAAATCTCAATAACTTCATTGAAGTCTGTGGTTGAAAGATGAAAAAAAGTTAAAAAAGATGTGAATACTTTAGTAAGGCGTGGCATAATAACAGGCAATTATTATTAACAGGCAATGTATTATAATTATTATAATACAGAATGTTTATATAAAACAAAAATGCAAATGTATCACTCCTTAACGTCCATTATTTTGGTTAATTTTCACATGTTTTTCCATCATTTGCTTCTGTAGCAAATTTTTATTTTTGCTGTTTTCTGGTATCTGGGGGAAATAAAGAGACTCTCTTGTGTAGTCAGTGTCCCTAGTCGAAAGATTCAGAGTAATTTTAGCCTTCTGGGAAGTAAATCTGGTCATATTAACATAAAGGCAGATAATAGCGAGCTGTGGAAGAAGAGGCTGACAACCAGCTGATACCGAAGAACTGGAGCAGCTTGAGGTTCAAAGACTGCCAGGCCACACAGAGAAACCATTAATATCCAAAGATGATTAGCTTGAAGTGTTCAGAGTTCTATCTGAACAGAGTGATAACACCACTCTGCAGCTTGCTCTCATTATGCTAGACAACTGCTGACTTAACTTTGGAAAAATGCTGGCTACAGCAGGAACCTAAAGACTTATTTTATTGATTTACACTAAGCAGGGTTGTGTTCATCTCTTTAAAAACAGCATCAAGTTTAAAGATGTAGAATATATGCTTCTTCTTTGCTGGTTTTCTCACTGTAAAAGGAGGTATTTTTTATTATCACTGTCTGACATTAACCAATGTTAGGAATGCTCACATTATTTCTATTAGTTAAATACCAGAGGGTGCCATTTCCAGATGTCTAAAGGTGCAATTTTTATCTGTTCAGATAGTGATATGCAACTATAAGCACAATGGAGATGCCTAGGTATTATACTGATCAGGAAGAAAAGAAGTTCTGTGTTGGTGCAAAATATGAGTAAGAACCTAAAAAAAAGCAAAGAAATTCCTAAGATGCTGTGTTAAGGTGGTGAAATTGCATGTGCACAGTGAAATAAGTCCTGTACAAAGATCAGCTAAATGTCCACTCAGTAAGAATGAAGTCACCCTCTTAATTCAACATAAAAAGCCAGATTACAGCTACAAATGCACTCAAGTACACTTGGAGATATATTCAGGGGTTTGATGGAACTAACATTTAATAATTTGGCAAGAGTGACATTTAATGGAAAAAAATGAAAGGTTGCAAGCATGATGACATAATATCAAAACGTGGAAATAGTGAAGCAACATCTCCGGGCCTCAGTCTGCAACTAATTTATCTATACAAGACCCATTTATACCCAATTTTAAATGGCTTAAATTAAACAACGTCAATGTTTTGGAGCGACTATTATAAAGGTCTAAAATCATGCCCATAAAAAATATGCTTGCACAGCTAAAAATGTGAGTGGGAGTAAGGTGGCCTAAAGACCTGGTTAACATGAGCTACTTCTGTCAGGAGGAATGGACCAGAATCCCTGAAAACTATAATGTGAAAGTCATGGAAGGAAGTCCAAAAATGTTTGACAAACGTTATACAGTTAAAAAACAAAATCTCAATTTAAGTACTTTTGACTTAAAAAACCCCAACAAAAAACAAACTATATGCAATACTACTGTATGTCATTAATTATTTGTGCAAACAACAAATAATTTTGACAATCGTAAATGACCTAAAACAGAAAACATTTTCGTTTGACTTGATGTTAGAAAGTGACAAAAAAATATGGTTCAATTGATTTTTTTGTGCTTTCAATATAAAAATCTTGCTTGAACTACATAAATTATCAAATACAACAGGATGGAAACTTCAAATCAGAACCGCAAGTAGCTGTTTAAATGTTTAAATAAATCATAAACCTGGTCAATTGCGAAGTGAACGCCAGTAGCAGCCATCAGCTGATGCCAGTGTCTGGGTCGTATTGCAGGGCTTTGGAGCTCTGCTACTGCCCTTAGAGAGGTGAGGATGTTCTTCACCCTACTGTCCAGACATGTGAACGCCTCCCATGCTCTTACCTACAAAACACAGACAGTGATCCGTACAATAGTCTGTGACATTCAAGGGAAATTTAAGCAGCATGTTTAAAGCCAAGTTCTTGTGATGCTAAAACTCTCTCCTTGTGAAAGTGAGCTTCTCACCTCCTTATCCAGCCCTCGTATGTCTTTAGAGAAGCGCTTGCATTCGTGTTCCATGTCCTCCACATTGATCTCTCTCCAGGGAGTTGTCCTCCAAGCTGCCATGCTGGATTCTACTAATGTAATCATATCCCACAGCTCTTTCAACAGGCCCACCTCACGCCTGTGGGAAGATGCAAATAAGATGAACAAATCCAAGAAGCAAATGCAATCTCTTTAATGAGGGGTTGCAAGTTAAAAACTTGGCTTGTGGTGGAGGTACTCTCTTCATTCCACGTTCCTTCATCACCTGCATTGTCGGAGCTGTTTGTACTCGGAGACAGTGACCTCAAACAGACTCGCCGACTCCATCAGGGAGGCCATCGTCTTCTCATGTTCCCGGATCATCTGGTGAAACTTATTCATCATCTGGTACGGCTTCTGGCTGTCAAACCTGAGAGCCGCATCAGCACACGCGTACCAATCAAAACCCACACTATCACAGGCTCAGCATCAAGCAGGCAGTGTTTGGGTAATGACAGACTGTAGGACTGCCAAATTTGATTTGGCTGCAAGTATAATCATTCTGGAGTCTACAGCATTAACACCATACTGCAAAAATTACTAGTGACTTCCGTGACATTAATGGGGAAATAATCACCAGGTTATTAAGAGGCCAATTACACACATAACTAATCTGACAATTAAAAGATATGACAAAGAATATTTTCGTATGAACGAATTAGCATCATGTTAAGATTCAATTAGTGTTGTCAGATAAGCAAACTTTAAGATATCATTGTTGTGGTGTCAAGTGGGGAGGAGAGCTCAGGTGGCATTTTAATCTGTCCAATGTACTCATCCAAACTATGTAGCTTCGAAGGAAAAGTGAAACAAAAAATGCCGTTACAAGTAGGATTATCACAATAACAAATTTTGCCAGGCTATAAATTGTCCCAGAACGTATTGCGATAAACGATAATATTGTTGTTTTGAGACAATTTTCAAGTAATATAATAGTAATAATGGAAGAACAATGCAAGAATACATTCTTAAAGATCAAATTCTGATTAACATTAAAACATTGGAACTGGAAGACATTTGAAATATCCAAAATAAATAAACAAAACAACAGAAACAACAAGTAAAATGAATTGTGAAGTCTCTGTAGACAAAATTGTCTTTCCAAAGCAGCAGACTGAAGACCAGTTTTGATAGAACGAGAGAAAAAAGAAACAATAAATCAAGCAAATGAAAATTACTGAGTTTGTTTTAGTTTATCATGCAATTAATTGATTTATTGTTTATTATGACAGGCCTAGTTACAAGAGCATAACAATAACACCTTAAGTTTTCAGGAGCCAGTAAAAGTTTGTTGATGTCACAGTTTTAAAGGTTGTAATGTTGACTAATGTTTCTAACAGGTCAACTGTGGGTAAAAATAAACACTGGTGCATCATTCTTGGGATCTTCATTAAAAGACTTCACCACTTAAACATTTGACTGCATTAAATATTTCAATAACCACGTCCTAAATTTTTGTTATGGAAGAGGAGTGTAAACAACATGAATCATTGTCAATCCTCCGTTTCACCAATTTATACTTTCAGTTCATACTAATGCCATTTTGTGACTCTAGATAATTGCATGTTAACTTAAAAGAGCGGTTAACCTAAGTTCACAGTTTGCTTTAATTTGTTGGTTTCTAGCATAGATCGTCGCCCACAAATTTCAAATTATTGTGTTGTAGAAGTTAATTGTATTTATAAACAATGGTTTCAACTGTTGGTGACTGCAATGTTTCAAATAACTTATATTTAAAGATGTATGTATAATAAGTGTTTGTACTAGAATACAAATGTGTGCATAAAATTCTTATTTTAATGCAGACATTTGTATGCTGTTTACCTATAATCAAGCATCATGAACTTAATTTAAAGTGTTTCCTCTCAATTTCTGGATATTAGAGTTATTCTACCTGAAAGGCCCATTGCTGCGAAAGTGCTCCCTGAAGGCATGTTGGTCAACATCAAATGAAGCACATTTTCTACGTAGGCTGACCACCTCTATGGCCTGCAGCGGCGCCACCTGCTGTTTAACCAAGACTACCTGTTTTTTTAGATTGAGCCACTTTTCAGGCAACTCCTGCAGAAAAAAAGACAATCAGAAATTTGCAAAGAACAACAACACGACTGTAAGCAAAGAAAGCTGTGGTGATATTTCATGACTTGCTGGGAGGAAGAGATCAGAGATTAGCATTCAGAAAACGCAACAGAACCATTAGAGACAAGATTCTACCTCACCTGGAAAAAAATCAAAGCAAAGAGTCTTTGATAGAAAATCAAACGAAGGGAATGAATATCAGAATATCAGTTCTTACCGTTAAGTGTTTGTACACCACTTCTGGGAGATCCTGTTCATATATTTTCAGGACAGCAATGGTTTGTTGCAGAGGCTCAAACATGGTGTCTGTAGAGGTTTGTCTGTCTTTAACCGCCAACAAGTGACTCATGACCTCAACCAGACCTCTGTAGTCGCCCTCCTGCACCTGCTGGCTCAGGCCAGCCTCGGTTACACAGATGAACCTCTCTAGATCGAACAGACTGAAGCAGACATACACATTGTGTATTTAACAAAATACTAAAAGCTGTAGTTTATCACCAGGGCATCTGCAGATTTCAAATCTAAGTCAAATTTAATACTTTTAAAGACCCTTTTTTATTGGCCTTGGATTGAATTTAAGACCAAAAAACAATCAATCAAGGGAATGATGCTGCACTACAGCCAAGCATAGCAAAAACTGTGAAATTTCTGGGGTTTCCTCAGCTCTTGGTAGCAGCTTTGTGCTTCTTACACTGCATATGGCTCTCTAAAGCAGGGGTGTCCAAAGTCGGTCCTCAAGGGCCGGCATCCTGCATGTTTTAGTTCTCTCCTTGGTGGTACCAATAACCTTTTCAGCATGTCAATGTTCTTCTTAGGCCTTCTAACGAGCCATCATTGGATCCAGGTGCGTTAAACCTGGGAGAAAACTAAAACATGCAGGATGCCGGCCCTCGAGGGCCGACTTTGGGCACCACTGCTCTTAACCCCTACAGTGCTTAACATTTTACACAGAATGAATGTAGCATATTATGGGTTAAATAGTCCTACCAAGCCAAAACCTAAGACCTGGTGATTTAGATATTTATGGTCAACTTACTTTTCAAAATGAATTTAAGTCATTTTAAGGCCTTGAGAGGATCATTGGGGCCCCCTTCCCTCCAGCCCTGCGTGCTGCATGTCCCGAGGCCGAAACATCATCAGTGACCCCTCACACCCCCACCATGGACTGTTCTCCCTGCTGCCCTCTGGAAAGAGGTTCTGCAGCATCCGGTGCAGGTCCACCAGGTTCCGAAACAGCTTTTTCCCACTTGCCATCAGACTGCTGAACTCTTAACTGGACTGCACTTAAAATCTGGTCTCCACTTTATACCTTGCACATGTACAGAGCTAAATAACATCTATTTTACTGTCAGTCCTGCACTTTATATTTTATATTTAGATTTATATTCATATTTTATACTGTATTTTATTTTATTCTGGAGTAACCTCACAACATTGGAACCTCAAAACACTGTCCTGAGCCGTATGCAACGAAATTTCGTTCTGTATACACCCTGTGCATGCAAAATGACAATAAAGTCAGTCTAAGTCTAAGTCCTTAGCTTTGGATAAATTAATTAAGGCTTTTTAAGGATGCACGGACACCCTAGTTAGCTTAACTTTAGTTTATAGTTGGAGATGACTGAACCCTTTTTCACCAGGCCTGGCCAGGTCAAAATGATTTTTTTTCCTGACTGCTAGAGAAGAAAAACTTGTGCTGTGCCAACCCTACAGAACCACATTATGGATACAGAGGAATTTTTCCAAGAGAACAGTTTTCCAACAATCCAGAGACAAATTGATGGCGATCTGTGACTTTTCCAGCATGATGGAGCACCGTGTCACAGGCCAAATATGTTAAAGTGACTCAGAGATTGAACACAGATTTTGAAATGAATCTGTGGCCAGTTATTTCTCATGTGAAATAAAAAAAACAACACATTTCATACCTGTTGGTTACATGATCGATGAGGTGCTGTTTGAACATGAAGCTCCACTTTTTGATGACATTGAGCAGAGCACTCTTCAACCTCCTGCCATCCACCCTCATCCATCCATGGAAGACATGCACCGCCTCCAGGTGCTGGACCTCCTCATAAAGCTTCTCATAACTGCAGAATAGAGTCAACAGATTGCATTTAATTCGCAGTTAAATGCCAGAACCTGCAAATGCATATTGTTAAGACAGCACCTACACCTACCTGTCTATCTGTCCTCTAAAGCTGTCCAGAGTTGGTGTGCTCTCATAAATCCCACTATCACAGAAAACCTCTACATCGGGGCTTGCGGGATTTTGGCCATACTCGAGAAACTGACGCATGAACTCCTTCCTGTCGTCCATGTACAAGTAGCTGAAACGCTCCAGAGAGCTGCGGAAGTTACAGCACACGGTCATGGCGGCCTTCACACGCTCCATCAGGAGGTGTCGCGTGTCTGCCAGCTCAGTCATGCTTTCCATGTCAGCCTGACAGAAAAAGAGGAGTAGAAACCCAAGGGATGCATGTGTGTTTTTGTTAAGGCTGCATCAAACATGCGTTACCTGGTAGTGGGCAGAGGGGCTGTGCTGTGCGAGCCGCGGCACCAACGAGGACATTTTGAACACATCGTTGATGAGGTTCTCCACTATCTCAAACAAACTATCTGGAGCCCCCAGCTCCAGAGAGGGAGAGAAGACCATGTTAGGGGCCTGCAGATCCAGACGGGCCTCGAGCAGAGGGGCCATGACGGTTCTTTGATCTGTGGAGAGAGGAAAACATGGAGCATAAAAACAGTTTGAATAGTAATACTTAATTCACCACTGGTTTAAAATCCAACCGACTGTTAGATCATTTACAGATGCAAACAGTGTTGACTCCCATTTAAGATGTATAAAAACAAAAACCTTTTAAAAAAATAAAAAAATTATCTCGTAATGGAAGAACCTCACATCAATAGCTTGGTTTTCTTTTATCCTCTCTTCCTTAAAGTGTTTTTTTATACGATCCATGTCTTGGACTGCATCTAAATATTTTGCTTTTGTGTCTGATGAGCCATTTGTATCTTAATTTATTCCTATGTTAATCTGTTAAAAGACCAATTAAACACCCATAATCAGCTTACCAGAAGAGTGCATCAGATTTGAGCTTTTCAGTCAAAATTTTTAAACGCCTGGCATTCACTACTAAGATTCCCAGGACTTTTAGAATTGGAACAAGCCCGCAGTATCTCAGATTTTCCACCAAACTAAACAGAGACCATAAGGTGCTTTTTCATGTAAGGCATCTTTCTACTACAGAACATTTCCAGGGACTCTGAAAATATTTGGGAATAATATTAGTCATACTCTTTTTCCGCTGTGGTTACCATGGTAAAGACAAATTAACCCAGTGCAAAATATATCCCTGCTATGAACATAGTTTTCAATTAGATTTATTTTAAAGACTGTCTACTAGATAAAGAAAGTGACAGGAATTTATGTCAAAAAATGTCAGATTTAACTTTCGCAACAAGAAATTGCCTCTACTCTTGGTGGTTGATAATCTGGTTCCACAGTGAAAACCGTACACATGAAACAATCAAAGTAAATTTAAGATCCAGGAAAAAAATATTTTACATCTCAGAGTCAAATTTGAGATTTTTTTTTTACAGCTAATGTTTGGCCGGTTTGAAGAACAAACGAAATGGAGCGAAAGCCTCAAACTGCCAACTGGAGCTACACTAGATATGTTGTTTTTTTTTTTTACTTTAAGTTTAGTTTCTAAGGTGTAAATTATATACAACTTTTTCAGTACTCTTCAATGTTATGTAGTGTTGCAGCAAACAACTAAGTGCTGTCCTATTTGCAAAAATGTATCCCATAACACAGAAGGAATGCCACCTGCGATGCCAGTGATTTTGTTAAAAACAATTTCTCAAGATGGGTTTTTCCCCCACTGAATAAATGTACTAAGCCTTAATATTTTTTTTCAGAGTGACATTATGTGCAATAGCAGAAGCATTAATTTCAAGGCACTCCACACATCGTCAACAGGGCTGCCAACAAATTTGTCTGTATCCGTACATCGGAGACTTCTTGATTTTTAAGACTTTGAAGGCAAAGAGAGCACACAAGGGAGAGCTGGTTGGACACGGCAGCTATTTGTAAACACTCCTGCTCATCTTGAACCACATCTAAACTGGCTGACAAGACCCATGCCAGCAAGCATGTTCGCTAGTTTTCCGTGTCCATAATCCAGCCAATAAAGGCGGACAACCGACTGACATCAAAGCCCTTGAGGACATGTTGCAAAAGAGCTGTCCAAGTGAGTGCTGGCTGAGAGACGCTGCAGAATCAGAGTAATGAGCAGCTCTGAATTTTCTCCCATTAATATTAGAATTGGCTGCAGCGTTCTGCTGGCATCGAGACGAGAGTCGCAACAGCCTCTACATGACTGTGGCATTATTAATAATAAATACAGACTTTTTAGATCTACGGTTGAAGCAAGATGTTTACATATACCTTATAAAACAGAAACAGAGGCTGTCATAAATCTCTATCTGACTAAAGTCTACCTTGTTTTGGGTCAGTTATTATTACCGTTTCTTGCCTTCATTTTGCTAAATGCAAATGGTCTCAGTCGTTGTGTCCTTGAGCAAGATGCTTTCACCTGACCTCCCTGCTGGTGGTGGCCACAGGGCCAGGTGGCACCCTCTCACTGTGTGTGTATGAACGGTTGAATAACTGACTGTAGTGTATAGTGCTTTGGAGTCCTTGAACATGATGAAATGCTATATAGCTGTGGGCTATTTACCATTTGCTACATTCAAAGTCAAAAGTTTAAGAGAGTCAGTATCCACACAGAAATGTGTCTAGGGCTGATACATTGTCTGTAAAGACACTTCATAAGCTTAGTACCTGTTTACAGTTTCCACAAGTTATTTGGCATTTGGTCTTGATGACCATCGTCACTTTAGGTGAACTTTTTTTTCCCAAAACACCATTTCAACCAGTAAGTACACTGGTGGTGGTATCATTTTGTGTTGATGTTTTATTGCAGGAGGGACTGAGAACTTCACAAAATAGATAGCATTATCAGGAAGGGGAAAAAAATGGAAACATTAAAGGCATTATCTCAAGACATCAGCCAGGGATTTAAAGATTGGGCACCAAATAGGATTTTAGTACTGGACAATAACTCTAAACTTACAGCTAAGTCTTTCACAAAGTCACTTAAGGATGAAAAAGTCAATGTTTTGGTGCGACTGTAACCGAGTTGTCTTGTCAGTCTGTGGGAAAAGTTAAAAAGCTGTGAGTGTATGTGTGTCTACAAGATGGCCTATATGGCAGTTCTCTAAGTGGAAAGTGGAAAAATAAAAACCAGAAGAACCATTTTTAATCGGCTTCTGAAAAGAGTCAGGGATGTTTGACCCAAGTTATTCAGCACAAAGAGCAATTCTGTGAAATACCTTGAACTTTGAACAAAGTGGGGGAAAAATTCACACAATTATTCTAGCATTTAGCAAATATGAATAATTTTAGTAATCCTAACTGATCTAAAAAATTTTAAAAAGACAAGTTTTGTCTGATGTATTTATTGTCAGGCAGTGAGAAAAACAGGGCATGTGCCTCTAATAGTGTATAGACTTATCTGGCTTGAACTGCAGCTCTATTGTATTGTTCGCGGTTCATTACCCTACCAGTGTTCTCCAGGAAGAACTTGAGAGAGCACTCAATACAGCTGAAGAATCCATCTATAATCATGTCATCAATGTATTCCACATAGGCCTTCCACTCCTCCGAGGACGACTCGGCTCTGAACAGTGCCTGATTGCTCTAAGACATAAAAAGCAGGACAATCTCAGTAAATCATTTAGAAATTACATTAAAATGTAGTTCAAAGGGAATTCCAAATCCCTGCTCGAAAATGTCTTTTAAAATGATGAAACGTTAGTGAAACCTAAAGAGAATTGGAGATGTCTCAATCATCAGAAAAGTACCTCTAGCAGGAAGTGGATTTTCCCCCCAGAGGACTGCACTACATTGTGAAACCGCTCCACCCTTTCAGCGCGGTCCTCAAGGCAAAGCAGAGCATCCTTTCTGCCGTCTTTTCTGTCAAACATGGGGACTGCCCACGACTTCATGTACCTCTGCATCTCCTCCACATTCTCCTTGGTCTTTTGAAGTCTGCTCTCCAAGTCACAGACAGCGTCTCGGATGTCTTGGATATACTGCCACACACCTGAAAGACATGTGTGCATTTTACAATTTTAAGGGGTCCAAAATAAGTTTTATAAATTTTATGCATCACTTAATTAACGTGTGGGACTCGCAAAAAACAACAACAACATGCAATATCCTTGTACTCTCCCACATTTTGTGACATTACAACCAAAACCTTCCCATTTTTGTTGGGATTGTGTATGACAGACCAACACAGTGCAAAGAAAACAAATAACAAATAGTTTTCAAAGTTGTAATATCTGATAGAAATTAGAATTTTACACAGACATGAACAGTGGGCCGTGTATTTGTATTCACTATCCATATGAAGTCATGAAATTTGTAATTTAAATCTACCAACTATGGGGTGCCGTTTCAAAGTCACCCAGACAGAAACCGACAGTAGTAATTTGGGCTGTTTAGCGTGTCATGAGAGAGAAGAAGGGGTTTATTGTTTAAAGTTATATTTTTACCATGTTATTCATCGTTTAATAAACGTCACAATTCCAAACTAAATATTTACAGCTATAAACTAAAAGCTTAGTAAGGAAGCCAACTATTTAGCTCCAAATGAAACATTTAGCTTCAAACTAAATATATAAGTTGCAAACTAAACGTCTCATTGCAAGTTCAATGTGTAGGTCAGAACTAAAATATTTAGGTTTATGTTGCTAATTAACTTACCGATAAGCGGAAATGGACTACCAAAACAAAAGCTTGGCCCCGCGAACCTCTCTCTGGTGTGAAACTGTAGGTCCTGAAACCTTTTGAAGTGTCCCTTTTCCCACCACACATTTGATATTAACAGCGAAACTGTCTCGCTAACATGCAGATCCAAACTCTACGGACCTCTGCTAAAATTGGAGACAGGTGTGCTGAAGCAGACAGACGTCTTAAAGTTGCAGGACACCGACCTTTGTGGAGTGTACTTTGAGATTACTGCAAAAGTCCTGCTGGCAAGTCTCAATCTCTTCAACTGTTGCTCATGTCACTTCATTATCATCGAAGTGACAGTTGGAGCAGCAAGACCAAGCTTTTATTTTGATAGTCCACCTCGGCTTATTGGGAAGAATATTTAGCTATGACCTAAATACTTTATTTGGAACTAAATATTTTTTTTGTTTTGAGACAAATATTTAGTTTACAACCTAAATATTCTGCTTGCTAATTACATATTTTTTGCTTGGAACTGTGACATTTCTAAATGTATGAATGGAAAGACATCCAAAGCTTGGAAAGCATCCATTGTCAGTAAATGGAAAAAGTACAAATCTACCAAAATATGGCTATTTATCTGTACCTACACACCAGCCAAGGAGAGCCTTGCCTTACCAGCTTGCCACTCAATGTACATTACATATTGGGTTTTCCAACATTTCCACCCTTTGCCTTTGGAAATCATACAGCATATTGAGATACATGCACCTTGCTCAGCATGCAGCAGATATGTGTGTAGCTGCTGTGTGTTCCTGCAGAGAAACAGTAAGACGGTCCCCGCAGACAGCTGAGTGCACTGGCTTGTACCATAAACACTCCTCTTATTTCTGCCCTGTTCCGCCAGAAGTCCCAGAGTCGGAAAAACCAACAACATGTCCTGCTGCTGTGCGTCAATCAACCCTTATCAATGATTAAGCAGCTCCTTTATTTTTATTTTATAAGCAAAGTCTTTCAGTTCGTGCTAGATTCTCAAGCAAGCTGCTGTGCCCTCGAACTGACAAGGATGGAGGCAAACGGGAGAGAACAGAGGGGCAGGAGTCGTTTTCTAACAACTCTTGGTGTCCTTACGTCCATTTTTTGTCTGTATTCTCAATTCTAATATATCACAGTAAATGCATAGAACATTTTAAAGAAGAAAGTGACAGCAAAAAGTCCAATATGATTCCTGAAAAAAATCAACTCCGGAGGTAAGAAAAGAAAAAAAAAATCCCATTTTCCTGCTTCATCGTTAGGACAGGAAGATACAAGCTGAAGTTAGGATTTCCTCAACTGCTTAGCAACCGACATTGGAGCCACCAGTTAACAATAAATCTTTGTACTGTCATGGTGGCCAACATAGCAACTCTATTGAATCAGCAACACACGACATCAGAAAGAAAAAAAAAAGCATACTAGAAACCGTTATCCAACAGGTTATTGCCATTATTTTTCTGGATTACATGCAGTGTTTCCTTTAGAAAAGAGGTTGTCAAGCTAAACGCATGGATATCAGAGGGTTAGCTATAACAAAAGGTTTGTTTAAATAAAATAATCTTCTCTAACTGACTATGAATTTGCTCTGGCTTAATTGTACGTGCAAATTCAACTGAGAACAAAAATAAATACTTGCATCACTTGTACCATCGTTGCCAAATCTCCATTAGGAAGACATTCCAGAAACAAACATTGAGACTTTTCAAGTTTGACTTTCCATACTTTGCTCAAAGCCTCCCAGTGAAAGTCTATTCAGGGAGGTTTGATTGGACGGCAATCCCTGGAGTTAGGAGGAGCAAGTCCTGCGTTTAGCTTTGGGTAACTCAGAGGCCTATTGTTTTCCAGATGACGAGGCTCTGCTGGTGTCTACCTCTACGACTTTCCACTTGAAAAGGAGCAGTTTGTAGCCAAGTGTAAAGTGGTTGAGAGAGCCCTCAAGTCTAAGTCAAAACAGCAGAAAGCCTCAGATATGAACGTTTGTGCTTTCAGCTTGACAGCTTGTATGTCTGAGCACTGAAGAGGCCGTCGCCACTTCTCAAATCTTTTGTGTGACAGCATTTAGAGTACATGGTTTGGGGGGGGAAGAACAAAGTAAAAGAGAAGAAACCATGACAGACAAGACAGAGATGAAAGCACCACTGTGAGTACACCGTGATCGGATAACCTTTAGCTGCCAAATACACCGCAGTTAGCTTCTGCTGGAGCACTTCCTGTCAAAAAACCCCCAGAAAAACACAATCCCAAAATCTTAGATGGCTAGACTGATCCGACCTCGACAAGACAATTCCACACCGAACGGCGTCTTTGAAACACAAAGATTAGTTGAAGATTTACAAAACCTTGCCTACTATTTGTGGAAACAGAAAAGGGCATTGTCAAAAGTTTTTGGCATGAGAACCGCTTTAAACTTAGACGAGCACAAAAACAGCAATATAGGGACTAGTCGAATCATGACTGTTGTCACTGATTCCATGAAGCAGTTTCTGATTTAAGAAGCTATTTGTAAGAATAACAACAAACAAAATGTGATTCTTAGTTTTCCTAAAAATTTGCTCCACGCCTTCCTGGTGAAATTAGTGTAATCTAACATTTGGACTTGTGAGCTGGCTGTATGGCTACACCCCAACGGGTGGCATCAAAAGCAACAAAACATTGTGTAAATAAATTGCAAATTATGTTAGCGCCACCATCAATAATGGACTGACTCCTCCATGAAACAACAACTCTCTTTGAGGACGGGAGCTTTGTGTTTTTTAGTTGTTGTTTTTCCTATTAATTATTTATCTGGCCAAGTCTGTAAATTATTCAGCACGACACTCATTTTGAAGATATTTCGTTTTGCAATTGTAATGAAACTTTTAAATGCTGCGAGGACAGCAAGCGAAAGGAGTCTGCATGTTTGTGTCGTATTTGTCATTTGTGTTACGGGGCGTAGGCAGAGCAGGAAAAAAAAAACAAAACATTGGCACGACTGAATACCGCTGCACCGAGCGCGACGGTAAAAAAAAAAAAAAAACACGCCGTTTAGAGGCGTCGCTGCTGTACGTGTTACTTTATCAGCTGACCTCTGCTGTTCCAGTTCAGGCTCTCCTCTGCCTCTCCCAGCCGAGCATCAATGTCTCTGAGCTGACCCTGAATCAGAGGACGCTCCACGTCCAGCACAGACAGCATCACCTGCGTTCAAGGAAAAGGGAAGGGAAGAAAAATAAGTAAATACATGTAAATCTGTCATGGAATATTAATGTACATGCCAACATGCTACTCAGAATGCCTAATGGGGTGTTCGCTTTTCCAAACTCACAATTTCAGCCTCGTTTGCCTGTTTCTCTGGCGTTACAAGTCGATTGGACCAAAATAGCTGGAAACTGTGCGTTGCTGTACGTTCGCATTGCAAACGGGCTTAATTGGGGGAATGTATGATGAATGCGGCTAAGGATAATAGGAGCCGTTTGCTGTGCTGCTGCGTTAATTACGTAAGTGATTTCTTGCATATTGTTCTATTATTCATTATTGACACTGCAATGCCCCTCTGTTTAGTTCCCATTAAGGCCGACAATGGGAAAAGTGTCTTGGGTAAAGACATGCGTATTATACGTACAAATTCATTTTTCAAATGGGCAAACAAAAACAAACAAACAAAAAATAACTATGCTAATCTCTGTAAAATTCAGGAATTAAATTTACATAAGTCACCATGGCTCTCGGTAGATAATTTATCACAGAGTAGCTGGTTTACATCATGATTTATGTTTCACATGAATGTACATCCATCTTTCACTGAGAACATCTTAGAAAGGTGGACCTGGTCAAGTATTTTATTTTTTTTTTCGAATGTAATGAATGATGGGGCCAATCTGATCCAGGATCAGTCTGATAGTGGCGTCGCTCATTTTAATGACTCTTTCCTTCTTTTCCAATTATTATAATTTATGTGAGGCTTAGTAAAATCTTAACCTATAACACAGGCCTTGGAAACTATTACTGCTGTCTAAATACATTACTGCTATGCACTAGTGCGAATGCACGGCACTGGAAATATGATGCTTCATCCGAGCAGTCCGTCATGATTACAATCTTGATATAAAGTGGACCCCAACCTATCCACAGTTTATTATTTGTGGATTTACTAATTCACAGACTTTTCTGTGGAACGTAATTCCAAAATATCCTCAGATTCACAGATTTGAGAGTATCTTCTTTGACACGCCACTGGCTGGTGTTTGCAAAGAAGTTAATCCAGGACTTTCCTGTACTGTACCTCCAAGAGTGAATGTAAGGAAAACTGTAAATGTCTACTTCTACTGTAGTGCTAAGCTAGTTTAAAATGTGGGCACTGAGCCTATTAAGTAGGCCTGGCACAATAACAAGTTTTGCTGGACGATAAACTGTCCCAGCAGTTATTGCGATAAACGATAATATTGTTATTTTGAGACCGTTTTCGAGTAATGTAATAGTAATAATGGCATTCTCAAGGATTGATAAACTTTAAATTCTATTGAACATTTAAACACTGGAACTGGAAGACATTTGAAATATCCAAAATAAATAAAGAAGACAACAGAAACAACGAATAAAATGAATTATGAAGTCTTTGTAAGCGAAAGTATCTTTCATAAAAAGGGACCAGATTGGAGACTTTTGTCATAAAATTTTTGGTGAAAAGAAAGAGAGACGAGAAAAACGATAAATCAAGGAAATGAAAATTATTTCTTATAATTTATCATGCGAATAACTGATTTATTGTTTATTGCGCAAGGCGTAATATTAAGGTGTATTTGGTGCTACAGCATAAGCGTTTTCAGAGGGGGTTTCTGAGTAATTGTGGACGACTGTGAGTTGCAACACTTGGTTCACATGCGGCACGACATGGAGCTACAACAAAACAACAGGAACTGGATCGCAGAAGGTGTGTTTAATCAGTCTACCACACATTCTTTGGAAGTGTTTGGCATTCTGTGGTAAACTTGGGCATAAAATAGGATTATTTGTGACTTAGAAACATGGGAGATTGCTGCTTAAACTGCAAATGCTAATTTTGCTAACAATTAGCATAAAAACCATTACAAGTGTCAAATGTGTTCAATGTTTTCAACTTGGCTTCACTACTGTATCAGAGCTACTTCTTTCAATGTCTCATGTATACTTAGTGTGAAGCTGCCGCTCCTCTTTAAAAATTAATGACCATAAATAGTGAAACGGCGGGTTTAACTACCCTGTCACCATGTTTTTGATGGACCTGGTGGCTTTTCAGACGTTTTATCAGCGTTTGACACCCGCAAGCCACAGAGTTGACAGCGGCAGCATCTTTAGATGATAACTCTGCTTTAAACTCGACGATGTCACCCTCTTCCCTCCACCTCCAACTCTTTATTTCTCTGTATCTCAGCTTCAGCAGCTACTATATAAGGAGTTCTTCAAACTGTGGATTTCGGTACGCTGGAAAAGGAAAACGAGCGACAGATTCCTGCAAACATTTAAGATGGGGTTTTGTTTTGTTTTTTTGCTGTTCGTTTCTGTTGCAGCTCTCTCGGAGCAAGGCCGTAGCCGTCTCGGGTTAGCAAGTGCAGCCTCCTCACAAACTCGGTAATCTGAGAATCGTTCACTCTAATCCTTCCTGACCTTGTTGTATCGGACTGCAGCGAGCTCCAGGTTGGCCACGTACTGCCACAGATGCTCCCTGGCCGCGTAGAGCTGAATGGCAGCCTCCGGTATGGCCTCAGTTGGTCGACGCATCAAGTACTTCACTTCTCTGAGCACGGCTGCCAGCTAGGAAGAAGCAAAAAGAGTCCAAAACAGTCGAGGTTGATGCCCAGCAACAAACGCTTTGGCCCAGTCCTTGACAAGAAGCGGTGTAACTGAGTCGGATCTCTAGGCTGCTTCTTCGCACATGTCTTCAGCTCTGCTCACCAATTATCTGACTGAGATCAGGTCTTTTTGACAGTCATCCTAAAACATTGCTTTCCCTTATGCCACTATGTAGCTAATTTGGTGGTGTGATTAAATTCTCTGTCCGTTTGGAGGGCCCACTTATGCCCAAGCATTTACTTCCTAGTTGATATCTTGAAATGTAGATCAAACACATGCACAACAGGGACCTGCCAACCCTATTACTCTGCTGGAATGCTGTTCTCAGGTCTGCTTTTTTTCTCCAAAAGCAATGAGGATCATAATGGACAAATGATTGTGTCCCTGATTGGACTTGGACTCCATGAGTTGGGTTGTATTCTCTGTTTGGAGCAGTGGCTTCTTTCCGGCTGAGTGGCTTTTCAGCACGTCAGTAAAGGACAAATTTTGAAAGTAGATCATGACCCAGTCTTACTAAATGACTGAATGCTTGTTTTCATACATGCAGAGGAGCTCGCACTTCCGGGCTTCTTAAAATTATAATCAAAGCTGAACCACAATTTGGCCTTTTTCCAGATTTGTCTGTGATGTTTGGGGTGTTGCCTAACAAAAAATTATCCACAGGCTATATAAATTCACAGCTCAGTCAGAAATTAAAAAAAAAAAACTGACACAGCCAGGGGAGGGTCTTATCGGTAAGAATCATGCTCGTGTACACGCTGCTCAAACTCTCCCCCCTACCTCTGGAGGGAAGAGTTTGTTAACAACTCTTTCCTGTAACAGTACGTTGTGTTAGAAAAATCCAGCAACGAGTACACCACGTTGATTGGCAGCGCCAAGACCCTCCTCCTGGCTCTGATTGGTTGTTTTTGACCAGGAGTGGTACATTAATTTTGCTTTAACAAAATGTACATACTCCAGCTTTAAGGAAACTAATCAAATAATCTCCAGAAAACGTCTCTAAATATTTTGGGATTTTTTGGAAAGTGAAAAATATTTTTGTTATCCTTATTGACCTAAAGCAGTAAAGGGTTTATGTTTATGTCAGCCTGTGGGGAAAATAAGGTTATGCAACTCTTTCTACAGTTAATGTAAATGCCTGTTTATTGTATTGCCAACAGAATTGGAACATACACTAGAATACTTCAGGAATTAGGAATAATTCTTGCTTCTTTCCCTTAAATAACAGCAGTGAGATCACACCATCCATGTTTATTTTGCATGTTTGTGTAAATTCTGTGAAACCTTCTCTACTTCTGCTCAAGGTCATGCCATAAATAAGGACGTCATCGCGGCCCGAGCTCATTCTCAATGGCGTGTGAGGTAAATATAAAAACCTGCGGGTTGAAATTGACAGAGATCAGACGAGTGTCCAAGTCTCGGCTGATTAATGGCAAGCTGAGGTTGTGCTGCGAGCTCTCGCCCACGGCCTCCGTCCACGTCGCATACAAGCCGGCCGAGTATCTGGAACAGCAAACACAGAGGGGACAAGCTGCGATCACTATCGGGCAGGAGTTCCTCTAAACACAAAAAACAACAGCAACACAAACCAATCTGCAACGTTAGCATCCACAATGCTTCACATTCCCGCTTAAAGAGCTGGGCTTTTATTCCGTAGTGGTAGATGAATACGCGGGCCCCCGTGGAAATTAGCATAAGCAACAAAACAAGCAGCTAAAAGGCGTATGATTGAGGCATTTTGTCAACCCTCGGAGGTTGTAAACAGAACGATAGGCGTGATCCGCCTGTCCGCGTCTGGCAAACAATAAAGGGCAGAGGGAGCGGAGTGAAGGAGTGTGAAGTGTGTGGAGTGTGGGGTGTAATATGGGGATAAACGCTGATTCAGCTGAGCGGGGTTGTCAAGATGTCAGGGTTCTGTACGTCTATATCAATCTGTAAATAGCCACATTTATGATGAGGACTTGGGCGCGCGCCGCGTGCTCCTTATTGAATCTCTGCTGTGAGCTTCATTTCCTGATAGTGGCACCGCAGACACAGAGGCAATCAAATGCCTCGGTCACGGCCATAAATCACGCCACATTTTGTCTGCGGGGATAAATGAGTGAGGATGCCAGTCCTGCTGCTAAATGGAATATGTATAATAATAGTGGCATTCGTCGGAGGCAGCTGAGACGATTATTACCGAGGAAGAAGGGCTCTAATTTCTGACGGGAGTAAATTGTGGGCAAAGAACTAGTCGTGTTCATCATCCCATTACACCGTTCTGGGGGACACGGAGGGAAGGAGTAATTGTAAGCTTGCGAAGCGCCAAAGAAGCACCTTCGATCTGGGGGTGTAGAAGCACAAGGATTTATATCACACACTACATTTTGAGAATGAGTAAATCATTACTCCCCCCAAAGATTCTAAGTTTAGCTGAAAACTCTTTGGATTTTCTTTAAAATTATAGTTTTGAGCAGGGCAGTCAACCTTTTTTTTTTTTTAAATCTGGTTCAGTTTCTTTATTATTTATTTTACATTGGTTGTTCTACTTCTTATTGCACTGACTGAACAAATTACAGTTGTGTTGCTTTCACATGTTTGAACACAATTGTGAAGCTATTGGTGTATTTATATTTTATGATATCTCTGCACAGGTGCAGAGATATCACATAAATTAGTAATTCAGTATCTTTATGCCAGTAAGGATTTGGTTTTTTCTTTGTGTTCATTTAGGTTTCTGTGTACCGTTTCTGTGTTGTCCCGGCTACAACTTGATTAGTTACAATTCAGCACTGCTTTTCTGTGTCCGTACTAAACCTCAGATATCGGGTTCAGTAGTGAAGAAAGTGGATCGGCGCTTCCCCTAGTTGCAGTATTTTATTTATTTATTTATTTTGTCAATTAAGTTTTGTAAACATCTTAGACCTATAAGAATATTCATAACTTAAGGGCATATCAGAGATGAAATACATTTCCCTGATTTCATCTGGGTATTTTCCACATCATAAATGAAACTTCAAAAACGTTTGATTTTTAGTAAAGCGGTACTGCATCGTTGTTTGGGTCAGACCACACTATGCTATTTGTGCAATAAACTACATATATGAAGCATCTGTTAGAACATACCAAAAACAAAAGGTTTTTATTTTGGATTACAAATGCAATTTAGTGAATTTAACTTCAAGAAAAATTTCACATAATATCAATTCTCTGTATCATTCCTGACCTGTACTTTTGAATAAATGTGGGTAAAGTCTGATACTTTTCCTTCCTGTTCAGCAGCACAGTGCATGAGAAATGCTTAGCAAAGGGATTTTTGAAGCAGATTTAAATCAAGGACAACAAGCACACACATTTGTGCACTTTTGTAAAAAAACAAAAACATTACTTTTGGTAAACTGAGGACGGGCAGATTGCCTTAAAATTTTACAAGCAAAAAGTTGTGCATGAATGAATTCAGCTTTCTGTTATCTAATCTGTATTCATAATCTACTTTTAGAATAAGCATTAAAATACAGTGCATCTTTGGTTGCACAGGGAAGCTGTTAATGGCTAGTTACCTACTAATAGCCTTTTGGGAGCAACTAAAGCCTAAATTTAAGAGTCAAATGGCTCTAGGAATAATTGGCTTTTCGAACCAATCGTTCTTTTTAAAAAAAAAAAAAAAAACTTAAGTAAGCTGATAAATCCAGGTAGTTTATAATGTAGATGCTGAAGAGAAAAAAAAAAGTTTCCCTAATGTTGGTTAAAAACTCAAAATATAATAGGGGATATTTTGTAAGAAATTAAAGGCAAAGAAGTACAATGTCAAAAAGATCGCGTCTTCTGTTTCTGCAACAAAATGGGAATAAATTGCACATTAGTGATGACATATACTTTATGCGAACAATTTAAGAAGACAATGAAGAAAAAACATCAACTGACCTTTTTTTTAAAAATACTTCTTATCACATGAGGCACAATAGCAGTGACTCCATAACTAATGAGTCGATTCTCTTATCTATAATGATCAAGTCACTGGGTGAGCATATAAAATCCTAAAAACCTCTTGCTGTAAGAACGATTATTTTAGTAATCAATTATTCTTCGTATTATTCTAATTGATCTGATTTTTTTTTTTTTAAAAGTGTTCTACACACTTTTTATTTAACCACATAAGCCTTTTTTTTAATAACTGACTAATATTAGAAATACATTAAAAGATACAAACAATTCAATTCCTTTTGTAAGCAAGAAAAATACATAGCATTCATTTGAATGCTTTAACTAGACCACTTGAGGAGTTTAGGGTAAAATATACTTACAGACAAACGTGTTTGTATCTTAAATGAGAAATGTATGTTTATTTTTGTAGAGTTTCGGCTTAATTGCTGCTCTGAATATGTTGTCCTCTCAACAAACTCCATTTTTGAGGTCACCAGTTACCGATTAATCAATTACTAAATGACTGACGACTAATTTAATAAGATTCATCACCATTCATCCGATTAATCGTTTCAGCCCTAAGTAAACCTGAATAAATTTACATTAAACCCTAATAATAATAGTACAAAAAAAAACCTGAATTGAGGTCAATACCTACTCTCCAAGAACATACAGACTTGCTCTCTATTCTAGTAAGAACAAGAACAATGTGCTTTCTAGCCAGAGTCTGTCCTACTTGACAAGAACTCAAGTGCAGAATTCATTAGAAGTCTTCGTAAGCCTCTGCTACTGCAGCACAGACACTTCAAAAAACAAAAAAAGAAAGTTCTGCTCAGAATATGCATTAAGAACAAGGAGCAAGAAGCCACAAACCAGGGCTGGATGATTTTATTTTGTTCTTGCAGCCAATGGGAGAAGACATTTCTCTGTTCTTCTGAAGTATATGTTGATGTGTTCTGCTACAATGCAAGCTCTATACGGGAAAAAAAGATGTTCCAGTTACGGTAACCAGTTCTCATTTACAACTACAGTATGTGTGGGTTCATTTTGGCCTTGCTAACAGGTTCTGCTCTGCATGCATTAATCTGCATCTAAAAGGAGAGATGGTCTAAAACACCAGTCTCTGTTGGCACACGGCTAATTTAAACGAATGGGTAAATAACATGCTTTCTGCAGGAACTGATGGCATGCTGGGGAGGTAACGCAGCCGTTACATTCTGCTGCCCTGGAGCAGAAACATACGTCTGAAATGTGCAGGACAGTGGGCCATCATCATCATCATCATCATCATCATCATCATCACTACTACCGAACGTCATTGTTCACTGAAGAGCTTTTAAACAAATGTTTAATGAAAAGTTTAAATGGAGTTTTATAAACCAAAAAAAAACTATTCATCAAGATTTAATTATCGCAGGTCCTTCCTCCCAGCAGCTGTTATGTTCTCAATAAGTGTTTACGTAGCTGCTGTTTTTCCATTTTTGGTAAATAATTTGTTATTATCGGTTATTAAGACCTCTGCCAAACTTATATTCAGTAAACTAAGAAGTTTGTATCTGATAGGAAACGAGGCATGACACTCTCAGAAAATAACACCTGACAGAAAGTGTGTCATTTATACTAATATCTAAACATTTCCAAACGGTTCTCGAAAACACACAGCAGTCAAATCCTTACAGTTGCTGACTAGGTTTTTGCATGTTTCAGCTGCTATTCCAAGGACTTATCTTTGGCTACGAGATGCAATTCCACGATTGGACGGTTATATCTATTTTTGACTTTCTCCACAGATTCTCTGTCGGTTTCCGTTCAGGACTCCAAAACTCCAATACTGCTTCCGGTCAGAAAAACGAAATAAACGAGTGCTTTAAAACCTAAATCTATTAGGAGTATGAATAACTTCAGGCTGAACCGCAACCTCATAGCAAAGAATGTATAAAAATAACTTCTCGCACAAAAGAAGATGCATCAAAAAAGTGTTTCCATGAGGAATATTCCAGTCAGGGAGCTTATGAAGAAAACATAAAGGCTTGCTCAACTTTTAAATAGTTTTTAATCTCTTATCATGGCTGCCAATAAGACACTTCTGGGCGATTTTTATCAGTTCGGAGAGCAAAACAGAACATTGGACTTCACCCTGCGCCTGTTTGGAAATGCAAAAGATAAAGAAACCATTCCGTGTTGCAGCTAACGTTAAATTAGTTTTGATTCTAATATGATATTTAACTAACCCAGCGAAAGCAGCAAAAAGGCTAAATATATTCATAGAATGTGTTGAAATATTCCCTCAGATGTTTACTAACACAGAACATGTCATACTAAATGAACACTCTTCTTTTTTTTTCAGTGACCACAAGAAGGTTTATTTATGTGTGTGTGTGTTTGTGTATGTGTTGTATGAGTCCATTGCTCACTTGGCATCAGTGAGCAGCGACAGTGCATATGGGATTATGGGAGTCCTGCGGAATGATCTGCAGAGCAGCACCGAAGTAATGAGAACATAAATCACGGCCAGAACTGCATGCCGACACGCTGATCCACAAGAGACCGCTTCATGAATGCTAGGCAGTAAACTAACAAAATTACAAATGCTCACTTTACAAGAAAAGAAAGAAAAAAAAAATACAGCATCATGGGGGGGGGAAGAAAAATGTCATTAACGGTTATTATTTAACAAATGCGCTTCCTGTTTTAAGCTTTTATTTCTGCTGCTAACTTACAGTGCAAGTAAAGCAAAGTCTTCCTGCTCGCCCTCTCTGTCCTGTTGTTTTATTCAGTGGCACATACATGATGACACACACTGTAAGATGAGTTAATCCCCACACACACACGCACCCACACACCTGTCCAGCAGTTGCGTCATCTCCTCATAGTTCTGGATAACCCTGGCTCCTTCCGCAGACTCCAAGCCCCTGATGAAAGTTTACAATAAAGTTCATCTCGATTTATTACAGCATTTTTTTTTAAAGAGGCTTTTAAAAGCAGTGACTTCATTCTGAGACCCTCAGAAAAGAGGGAAGACATCAAGTTTGATTTGATTTTTTTGTTTGTTTTATTCATCTATGCTGAAAACACGAGGAGCAGCTCACGAGGGGAAGAAGTGCCTCAGTTTGGAGAAGGGGACCCGGATGCGCTGTTGTAGCTCGTGAGCCCATCTCAACCCGCCAGCGACCTCTGGCATGTTCTTATTGGTTGGTGCTGAGCCTGAGGAGGACAAACATTGCACAGAATTACACAGATATGGAGTTTTCGTGCAATATGTAGCTAATAAATATTAGCTAAAAATGTCCTGGTCTTCAAAATGTTGCTTAATGTTCTTCTAAGCTGTGATATCCTTCTGGTGTGTCTGTGTAAATATGTTAAATAAGTTCTAGACAGATTTTTTGGTAGCTCTAACCCTTAATCTGATGATTGGTTCTAACATATAAAGCAGAAAAAAAATGGTCATGGTTTCAGTAAAATAATAAAAATGGTTTTAGTAAAATATATCGCCCGCCGGTCCGAGGAAAGGGTGCCTGTCAGGTTGAGTGACATCTAACAGTGGCAGAAAATCTTCCATGTAAAAGCAACCAAAACTCCAGATGAAGAAATCTGTTTCAAATTTGTATTTTTGTCAAGTTTCTACACAGTCCAACTTTCATTTAACAGTACCTGACTGACTAAACTTTCTTTCTCAGATTACGAGAGGCGCCGTCTTCCTCGTTAGACGGCACAACTGTTCTCTTGGGAAGCAAGCGGAACAAGCTGAACGTGGCGAATGAGAATTATTTCTACGCAGTCAAGCACTCCAGTCACATAGCACGATGCAAGGGAGGCTTCGAAATGTGATGTGACAACGGGGGTGTGCTGCGTTTAGGACTTGTGAAGTCAGCAAGTTTCCAATGATTGTGTTCTTCTAAATTAATAAGTTTTGATATCAAGACTATTCAAAGTTTCACAAATTTCAGGGTGTCCTTGAAGCGTTCTAATGGACCTCACTGTTCACTGAGCACAAAATTATTTCCTTAACTATTATTCAGCTTTTTTCCCCTTACTTTCTGACGGAGGCTTGTAAGGAAGTTGCATCAAAGACGCCCTTCCTATTCAGACATAAAAAACCAGCTCACCAAAACACACAAATTGCTCCGAAGCATAAAGTAAGGCTTTGAATCTTTTCCTAAGCCTCATCTCATAAACTGAGCTAATATTATTGCAGATATCGCTTTGAATCTCACCCAGCTCCTTTACAGCTTTCATCTGTTTGTTGTAAAGGTGTTTACAGGAGTCTAGCTCTTTGTCAAACATGGACAAAAGGAGGGGATATTTTCCCACGGCATCAACGGCGATCAGCGGACGCTCTATCAGGCCGCCAAACATTTCTAGGACCTGAAAACATCAGAGAAATTAAAAAGGAAAAAGAAGAGAGATTGAAATCTTTACATAGGCCTGAGCCCACGGATTTGTTCATGTAAGGAATGGCGTTTGTGCTACTGGACCTTAAAGGTGTGCTCCAGTCCTGAGGCATCATCAAAAGCCTGACAGAAGATTGCCCCTAGGCGGCGGTCTGTGTCATCCGCCTTCAGCTTAAAGGCCCTCACATCTCCTTCGAATTCCTGCAAGGCAAGCTGCTCAGCGGGAACGGTGGCCACACAGCATGACACCGCGGGGCCGATGTAACCCAAAGCCAGCATAGCATATTGCTTTTTACATCTCACCGACTCCCAGAGTTATTCAGCTAAAACTGACTGCTCCTTACAAGCAAAATAAATTGCCTTGTCCCGATGTGAGGAGAAGAAAATCTGCAACTTACTTGGCATTTAAAATAGAGGGGGTGGGGTGGGGTGGAGGGCAAGGGGTTTGGCAGGAACACGACTTGTTCCGCAAAAAGCCGAGTGACCAGGCAGCTGTGGCGGCAAGTTATTCTGGAGAAGCTTCACTGTTCTCAAATAAATAAGTTGACCATAGAGTTGCTACGGATACACAACCCTCTAATTTTCCAGCGGGCATCGAAAGAGCACCACAATCCACAGCTGTGATACATACCATGTTGGTGCCGTCCAAGCAGTCATACGGCTTCTCTGTGAAGACCCTGTAGGAGTCCAGGAACTCTTGATAGAGCGACTGGATCTGAAGGCTAAGAGCTCTTCCTCGGACGCCTCCAATCTCCAGTTTCTCGAGCTTCATCAGGTCCAAATACGTTGACAGGATGTCCTGTGATGAAGCAACACAGGGAAGCACATCACAATCAAACATCAACATCAGGATCTCATTCGTCAAATAAGTTCCAGAAATAAGGTTTTGCTGCTTTTTCATCTTTGAATGCCCTGCTGTGTTTACCTTTATATTTTCCAGTGTGCTGATAAATTGATCCAAACTCGAGAAAACCAGCGTTGGGGAAAAATCCCAAGGTCTAACCATGATCCCATTCTTCTGGTACTTCCTCAGGTTGGCCCTGTGGTCCTCATAGGTGCTCCTGAAAAGCCGCAGGACCTCCAGGCTCGTCTGGACCCTCAGAAGACTCTCGGCGGGTTCTCCTGTCAGGACCTCCTCTGGAACTAGATACACCCTAGCCTGATTGTTGGAGATCAATAACATGTTAGCTTGGCTTTGTTAGGCTTGCGATCCACAGTACATTTGCTGTAGTAACAGCTGGATGGGCTGAAGTAGTGTGATTATGTCTACTCGCTGATAATGTCCTGTAAAGAGTTGGACACTCCTGTTCTAAACCAAAACTGGAACACGGTTAGATTGTGGTTAGCGTCATTACCAGATGAAAGTTTTTATCCCCCTCATTATTCATGGTTGATGGAAACCCTACCTGCTGTTTTTATCAGATGTGAAAAACTCTGAGTTTCTTCAAAATGTACCAGGTCATGTTACTCAACATACTTGTGATTCTCCACATGCTATTGAGTACTTTGTATCTTACTTTAGCTAATTATTAGCATCAGAACGCTGAGTTCCAACCGATGGGCACACTTTGGCAGGCCCCGTTTAAATTTCCGCTGAAATTTTCTAGTTTTAAGTGCTCTCTTAATTTAATTACTTAATTAACTGAGCAACTGAATTACTGTTGTGGTCATTTTGGACCACAACGTAGTTCGATGTGAACTATGTATGCACACGATGTTCTAGCTGTGACTGTGAATAATCTCACACAGCTTAAGGCAGCCGGCGGCTCCAACTGCCACACAAGGTGCTATTTTTTTCTTTTCCCCCACTTAAGCACCTGCCACCCAAAATGTTTGTGCACGTTACTGATCGTCAAACAACATGAGGCTCGACATCAACAATCATGGAGGTTTCATAATGTTTTTTTTTAGATTTAGAAATGAAACCACATTTTCCGAGAGGACTGCCTAAGATTAAGCGCAATCTGAAAGCGTTCAAATCCGTTGACCCAATCGTTGAGTTTAGACGAGTTGATCCCACAAGCAACCAAAATGCTTCTTCGTGTAAATACTCTGTCAGCAGCGAGACTGAGCTCAGAACCTCCTGCGACGACAAACTCCGGGTGACTTTGGCATTTGGAGAGCAGAGGGTTGAAACAAATCTTCAGCTGTTTGAGCCGTGCAGTCTCATGGCAGACTGTGGAAACCTTCTGCTCTATCAGTTGAAAAGGATAACAGATCTAAGATGAAATGCTCACATCTAACGGCAGAGTTTTCTGCAAAGAAAGCAGGAAAAGTGTTTATGTTTTTTTTCCCCCTCCCCCTCCCCCCTCCGAGTCTCCTGCAGCAATGCCACAACTGATACAACTTTGACGGAAAACAAATGTGCTGGTTTGCGAAAGTCTTTGCACATTTTCACATATTTTCTTCCTGCTCAGAAGCACAGTTCAGTGTATTTTATTGGGTGTTTATGTGAAAGTCTTACAGTCACAAGTATTGAGTAATAATCATAGTAAAATGATACATGATGTCCATTTTACAGTAAACTCAAGTCTAAACTTTTTCCAGGTCTTTACTACAATAAGTCTATACTTGGATATAAAACATTTTGTTTTATATCTATAAGCTTTGAGATGCTTATAACTACGTTTTTAATAGTTCAAATATCAAATATACCTTAACATGCATAAACAGTGGAAATTGTCTTACAACTAAAGGCTAACATCCACAGTTTTCCTTATCTCCCCCTTTTTGCTCCAGCCAATCACTGCCGAGGAAAATAAATGGCACTCCTGGATTGGCTGCTTTTCAAACACCAGCCAGTAGCGTATCAAGTAGCATTGCACAAAAGCTTCCCAAGCTGCATTTTAAAAAACATATAAATATATATCTGAAATAAAATTGCTGCAAAAAAAATTCATGAACAGGTGAGTTTTCCATGAATAATTTGGAGGCACTCCTGACACAAAAATAAACCAACAGATGAAAGCTGTAAAGCAAAAACTCAAAATGTGATCTCATCCGACCTTATTTTCCATAATGTTTGCCGTTGGCCATAGATTTGCCTCAGTCGAACTTAAAATAAGATTCCCCCCGAAGCCCAAATTTGTGGACTACACGGCTAACAGTTGTCCTGTCGACGGGTTTATCCCACCTAAGTCGAGGATCTCTGCACGATTTCGCCCCGCTCTGTGTTTTTCTAGATAAAATCCCACTAAAACACTTTGGGCTTTAAGTTTAGAAAGTGTGGAAAACTTCCAAGGGTGTGAATAATTTTGCCTGGCACTGCATACGTCTCTCCCCGGCTGATTTGTTACTTTTCATCGTATTTTTCTTAAAATTATTGTTATTATTTTTATTGTGATCATAAGGCTGTGTTGTTCAGTAGAGCTCCATGTCAAAACTTAGATGTAATGCATATATCAGTTCACTTTATATTCTGCTCATGGGGTAAACATAGCCTCCGGGATGAATAATGCAAATACTCCAAACTGACATAATAAACAGGGAGTTTTTTTAGTTTTTTTTTTAACACATCGGAACACCAGCTGTTTTCTAAACTCAAACCTCTGTGTTATTTTCCACAGGAGATAAATCAACCTGCAGCTCAGTTCTGCCCTGGGTCTGCTGAGCTTTTTTACCCCCACTCCCACCCCCGTCTTGCCCTGGTGACTGACAGGACCTTCCTCTGACACGATTTCTGAAGCTGTTATTATTTGGAGAAACAACAAAAAAAAAAAAACAACAACAACAACAACAAAAAACAAAGAACAAAAACCTTAGAATGCACTTCCTATGGAACAGTGGAAGGTCTCACGATGAAGAAGAAGCAAGAAAAAAAATTGCCCCGAATCATATTACGTTTTCAAAGAGAAGCACAAAACTTTACCCAGAATCCTGTGTTGTAAAAATAAATAAATAAATCAACAACGAGAGAATCTGAGCCAACCTGCTGTATGAGGAGGTTACATGTCTCCTGCAGCAGGACGATGAGGCGTCCTGGTGTGTTGTAGTGTCTGGAGTTGGCCCACACCAGGCACACCGTGTGCATGAAAGCTTTAATTTGACCTTTGACACCAGGGAGCTCCGTGTTTTCCAGTTCCTCAAACAGACGCCGCAGGGGCATCAGGTAGATGCAAATGTCCTGGGCTTCCTCCAAAGCTGCCAAGTGATAATAATGCGTTCGTTTTACTTGTTGCTTGTGAAATAAATAAATAAACTTCTCCTCATAAACAAAGCAGCGGTTTCACCTGCAAGCACGTCTCGCTGCATGTTAACAAAAGCAGGATAATAGCTGCTCTCCACAGCCTCCATCAACGCCTCCATCTTTTTCACTTTGCAGGAGTTCAGCTGAGAGTGGATGTACTCCAAATCTGCATATCTTACAGGGGGAGAAAAAAAAAATATCCCAAAACGTTTCAGTCAAATCTTCACAAATACCCAGAATCACTCTGGGATTCTGGGTATTTGAATCCCAGAATCCCACAGATTACTGAGATTGTCTGCAGGGTAGCCCCATAAGTACTTTGAATTTTAGGACAATCACTTACGTACTTTGAAAGTCATGTTCTCGAATTTTCTTCAGTTGAAGTTTGACAGGCAACCACAGAACGACTCAAAGAACAAACTATTTCTTTATATCTGTCACATACAATCCCAATAAATAAATCTTAAAGCATTCAGCAACCATGCATCACAAATCTGGAGGAAACTTCCAGAAAACAGAAAGAATAGCTGAAACATTGAGTGCCTTTACATCTAGACTAAAAACACACCTGTTTAGAGTTGCTTTTCAAAAAATTAACTGGCACTTGTCGAAAGGTTTCAGTTGTTGACTGAGCGTTCTATGACTTTGTATTCTTGTGTTACGATGACGTAAAGCACTTTGAAATGCCTTGTTGCTGAAATGTGCTACACAAATACATTTTGATTGATTGACTGATAGTTTGTCGTTGTAACATGTAACATTTTTAGTATTTTTGCCAAGCCCTGGTGCATATGGAATATTTTTTGTCATGATTAACATGAACCTTCAGTTTGCTTAGCCTGCTGAAATGGAGAAATCAAGCAAAAAAACACTATAGCAACATGATTCTATCTCTGTATTTCAAAGGGGACATTGATGAATTGATAGATTAATTATTGAATGACAGTGAAAAAGAATCCTTTGAAGCATCAGAACAAAACTAAGTTCTCTTTGTGATCCGACAGAAAGCAGATGGAACGTCTAACTATTATATATCTGCTGGAATGTCCTTTTTTTATTACCAGGTATCTCATCCAGTCATGCAACATTTAGCTGCAGTTCATTGCTGCAAGATCTAATACCTGAGGAGCAGTTTGCTGTAATTTAGCAATAATTCTGCTATGGAAGCAGATTTCCTACAATAGGAGAAACGAACGGAGCACTGGGCCAAAAATTTCCATTTTTCACTCCACTGCACAGATGTTCTGAAACCTGATAATTCAGCAGCAACAGCAAGAGCCGATGAAATAATTCGGCATCGAACCTGCGAGGACGGGCTACGACAGCCAAAGGTAGTGCTTACCAGAAAGCAGCCGGTGGCTACAGTGGCTCTGCAGAGCATGGAGGTGCTGACCTGTTGTTCATGAAAAGCAGCTCGGCGTCGGGCGTAGGGTGCTTTCTTCCCAGCACGGCCTCGGAGGAGTCTTTCTTGAGGACAGTGCGGATCTGATGGCTCCACTCGATCACCGCGGACTCCAAAGAGTGGATGATGCTCCTGTCCGCTGTCGCCTCGCTAACGTGTAATACGGGGAAACATGAAGGACGAACAATGGCTTGATATGATGCTGAAAGTCGGCGCTCATTTCTTACCTTTGGTCTGCCTCCAGGGCAATTTGTTCCACTTTCTCGAAGCCCGCTGGGAGAGGAAGCAGCGTCTTGCCTTGGACTTGGCCAGACAAGACCAGCACGCCGGTTTTGAGAGAGTGGACATGGTGCTTAATGTCCTGAGACACAACGTGGGGCCATTTAATGTGGTTCTTCATGTTGGAGAGCAGTGGAGCTACAACCTAAACAGATGTTAGGAAAAATAAGTTTTTGAGGGCAAGAGATTGATTTTGTGAAGCCATTACAAATACTGACAACTGTGTTCATGTAAAAAAGGCATCAAACAGGGTTCGACTTTCTATCATGTAATAATGTAATTCCCTCATTAAAAACATACATGGAGTGTTGCTTTGATTCTTTCCCGCATGTTTGAGAAATCCTTTAATCTCCCACGGCAACCACTCCATTTGCAAAAACATCAATTTTCATAAAGCTCTGAACTACTAATCAGTCCGATGCGCGCAAGACCAGCGTAATAAGAAGCATTGTTGTGATGACTTCCTGAAGGCGGAGTCTCAGAAAGAGCAGGAGCTTCTTAAAGAGACAGAGGCGCAATTTCAAGGCAGAGTCAAATGTCTTTTTAAGTCATTTAAAATTTAACATGTGACTTTCAAACGACTTAAAAAACCTTATTTTTCAGGAGAGTATTCTAGAAATTGTGCATTTTCATAACTGGAGGCAACATAGTTACTTGATTGTATCATTAAATAACTGGAAAATACATACCACCGCCCCTTTAATTATGACCATCCGACCAAGTAGAGGTGAAGAGCTTAAACTGTTTGAAATAAAGGCAACTTTAACAGTACAGAAAAACTCATGACTTTGACTAGGCCATTCTGAAAAGGCTTAAAAGAACAATACTCCAGTGCACAAACTTGCATACTGGTGCATCTCAATAAATCTGAACATTATGAAAAAGTTCATTTATTTCAGTAACTTGACTTGCTGACTTAAGTGAAGCACGATACATAAATTAATGACACGCAGACGGATGTTTTCAAGCCCTTCGTATTGTTAAATACAACAATTTTCTGCTCAATGCTGACAGAAAACAACATTTAGTGTTAAACCTGCTTGAAGGTTGTTATTTTCAGTGTGACTGATGAACCCCATTGTACTGCACTCTCTCAATAATAAGATCTGATGGTGTGCTGCATACAGAATTCAACTTTCTGTGCATTTTTCAACACTTTTAAGTATTTTACATTCAGATGTTCCTGCTTTTCCAGAGCAGTCTAATAATGTGCCTCTACTTTAAGTGAAACAAATCCCCCTGCTTTCTAATTGCCTTGGTGTAAAGCTGATAAATCTTGAGTAAATATACCTGAGAATCATCTATCTGTGTAATGGCACACCTTCGTAATCAGAGATCCAGCCTCAAAGTGAATGAGCAGAAGTTCATCTGCTTATCCTGAGCCTCATGTAATCATTACTACATTCTGCTCTGCTGCTCACTTACCTCCCCAACTAGAGCAGAAAACTGGTCCAGTGGAGCGGAAGACAGGTCTCCGTAGACCAATCTGTCTTTGATGGACTCTGGACTCAGCGCGGCTTTGTCTCTTTTCATAAAGTACACTGCTTTGTTTTTACGACTGCCGGCGAACGAGGTTGCGGGCTCCAGCAGTCCGGCTGCGCTCACGGACACCATCAGAGTCCTCTGCTCGGCCGTGTCCAGGAAGTCCAGCAGCACCTGCCTGTTGTCCTCGTCGGACACGCAATTTTCCCATCTGTCCGGCCTCACTTTGAGAGTTCTCAGCACGCAGTCGGCTATGAAATCCAGTCTTTTGTCCTCGGCGTCGAGAGACTCCTCCATGTCGGCGGGTTTCCCACTGCTGTCCCCCAGGGTGGGCCCCGGTGAGTGTTTTGAACTGATTTGTGTCTCTGCCTCCATGGCAACGATGTGTTTGCATTAATCGGGCCGTTGCTTAGGGGACACTTCTGACCCCAGACCTGACCCCGGGACAAGGACATCCGTCCTGCTGACAGGAATCTTGAATGGCAGCTATTGTTTTCTGTCGGGCCTTTGTGGGGAGTGAGAAGGAAAGTTGCAATCACCTTGTGGCCCTCTGAAGAAGAACACTTAAGGTGATAAAGGGTCTTTATGTAAACACAGGGATACTGTGAGAAGTGAGGAGAAGTTTAAGCCCCTCGTGTTTCACATACAGTAAGAACTGTTAAAAACTATCTCACAACATCCCGAAATGTTTAGGGATGAATACAAATGTTTCCGAATAATCTTTAAAGGTTTAGCATATCTACAGACGTCTTTGGCATCTCTTCTTTTTTAAGTCTCGCCACAGATTGTCAATTGGATTCATGTCTGGGCTTTGGCTAGGCCATTGTAAATAGATGAATGTGACTTCATGTATTACAGGAAATTTCTAAAAATCTCTTGAAAGTTGAGAAACATGTCAAGATTGCCGTTCATCAGTTTCATTCTGCTTCAAGAAGGTTGAGCAGGTTTATTTTTATGTTGCTGTTTTATAAACATTCTAGTGACTTCATGTACTTTAACTAAGACTTAATAGTGCACAAAATGCGCAAATAAAATAAGAAAAAAAATACAAGCTAATTGTTCTCATTGGTTTTATTCGTTTTACTTAATTTGTTTTGTTAAAAGCTACAACAGACCATGACTTTTTAAATTAGTAGACAGGAAACAGGCAAAACATTTACCTGAGTGCTTACTTTTGAGACCACAAAATAAGAAAAATAATAAGTCAGTGCATACTTTTAAGAATACTGGAGACAAATGCGATGGGCTCTGATGGGTAAAATATGATTTTTATTTATTTTTTGTTCCTTTATAGATTACAGATATTTCCATTAGGGATAAAGTCTGCACACTTCTTGGAGATGTTTAATAAGCAACATTTTGTAGTAGAATCACATCCAGCACATATTAGCATCTAAAGTGGAAATGTTTTGGAGGGGTTTTATTTATTTTGTAAAAAAAAAAAAAAAAAAAAGAGTAAAAAAAAAAGGAGCAAGGAGAGATTTTTAAATCTGCCTTCTTTTAAAAGCAAGAGCCATAATGGCATAAATTAAAGCTTTTGCTCTTTTATTCAATTATTCTTTGAATCTATAACACACTGACTTCTGAGAGTTTTCTATAAATAAACATTATTTGTTTTGAACCAATGTATTGATTCGCTATCTATAAGTATTCTACCACTACATTCTCTGTCATTGGAAAATGGTGTAAGATCAAAAAATGTTTTCTGAGATTATGTGTAGTCTACGTGTTGTCCACTAGATGGCAACACTGCTCTGTTCTTCACGGAGCATTCGGCCGTCTCGTTCAACAAGATGAAAGCTCGTATAACTCCAAGGCTTAGATTGAATTATAAAACGCTTTTAGACAACAACAAAGCTATCTCAGCTTGTGACAAGAAGTTGAAATATAAAGTTAAAGAGAAACCGTGTGAGTCCTGGAAGCGCTCGGTCTGTGTGGTCCTTTTCTTCTCCGGATGAGGATCAAACCACAAACACTGAGCACTGAAACATTACGCAGCTGTTTGATTTCAATTTGTGGCACCAAACAAAACAAAGCAAAACAAAAAAGAAAAAGGAGTTTGTTCTCTGTTTAGTATTCTGTCGCTAGATTGGGTAGGATTATCAGCAAAAATGGCATCAAACAACTGGCTCTGTTCCCTTTTGTCTCATGGAGATCCAAATGATAGAGGGGCACCGCCAAGAAGAATGTGTGTGTGGGTGTGTGTAAGTGGAGGTCGTTCAGAACGTCCAGCAGCAACTACTGAGGAGGTTCGGTTTCTCGGAAAATCTTTGAAGATTAAGATGACAGAGCGAAGAGAACCATCACAGCCAGACTTTCCATTTCAGAATCAAAAGAGTTTGTCTGGTCGCTGATATGACGGACCTTCTTCCAGCTGGGTGGCTGGATGCGGGAACACATAAACCAGTAATGTTTGCTTAGCCACAATCTTTAGCTCAACTCGGACAATTGAGGTGACTGCTTCATAAATGGCGGCGAGGACGAACTCGGACGATGTTGTTCAAGCGCAGTTTGATGTTGGGGATCAAAGTAACATCTTGTTGAATAATAACAAAGATGTAGTCAAAGTTAGTTGGAGACCCGAGTGAAGTTGGTGTCAAACGCAAAAATGTTCCTTTGTGCTGCCATCATTATTAAGATGTTAAATAAAAAAAGTTTTCAGAGGTCATAGAAGGTCAACCAGCCCATCCCACACTTATGAAGTCAAACAAATTTGGTGTCGATCAACGTTTGTGCTGCTAAATTTCTCTTTTTGTGCTGCCTTTGTTTTCAAGACATTAATGAGAGTTTAAAAGGTCAAAAGTTCAACTGTCCTCCTCCCCCAACTTTACCCAAAGCAAACAAATTAGTGTTAATTATTTTAATTTTTGCCACATACTGATGTTTCACCAACGCTTTCATGGGTACATAGAGGACTGGATCCAAGTAAAAATGCCTTTACATTTTGCTCTTAAAGGGGAAGTGTGACATAAATTATCTGTATAAATTCTACACAGTCATGATGACTCAACGCCTCACTTAGGAGATTTTTCTCCTAAATCTCATCCATATCTCAGTTATGTGATAAAACAAAGTTTGTGGCTGAAATAAAAATATATATCCTCCTCCTTAATTGAAGTTGCTAACTTTGTCTGGTGTCTTTTATCGTAAAACCCTTGTATAAGAAATTCTGTATTAGCTACTTGAGTTCTCTACAGACCGTTTGCTCATGTTTAGTGAGCCAGCAGTTCACACGTTCACCAGAAGAGGTCAGCAAATGTCCAAAAATAATTCCATTAAGCGGTTTGAACTGAGGATGCACCTCCATCACAATACTGAGTATATTTGGTAACATCACTTTACATATACATTGATTATTGACAATTATCTAAATTCCAAATTTATTAAGAATTTTAAGTTTAATCTAAATTGAAAGGAATTCAAATTAAATTCCTTTAATCTAAATTAAAGTTAAATTTAATCTAAATTCAAAGGATGTTCAGGGATTTCTTCAATAAACGCGAGTTGAAGTTGAAGTATGATTCCTGAAAGAATCCTGTTTCATCAAATTGTTGTCTTAGATGTTTCAAGAGTAAATCCAGACTAAATAAAAGTTATTTTGCATCATGTTAGCTTCATTTCATTGCGGTTATTCAACTGGGACAGTATGCAAAGATGACCATTTACTTCTCTCATCAACCAACACAGTTTTCTGGTCGCCTTATTGCTTTCAGATGTGTATCAGCATTGGTACAAGGAAAAAAAACAACCCCCCAAAAAACCAAAAGGCAGTTGGATAAAAATCAGGAGAAATAACAGTGTTGGTATTCATTCTAATCTTCCCACTGAACCGTCCTCATTCCTCCAAAGTAAAACTAGACTGAGCTCGCTGTCTGGAACGTGATCAAGTATTAGAAGAGAAAACAGGCAGAAAAGTGTGGCTCACTTATGTACCGCCACGCATGTCAGCTGACTCATACAATATCAACAGCGTGGGACTCTGCAGACATTCCAGCATAGCTCTCTGAGCGACTTGTTCTTGATCTGCGTCCAAGATGTCTGCTTCTGACTCCAGACACACCTGGTGAAGAAACCTTGTTTGACTTTCCTTCTTTTTTTTGTTAAATTCTCAGGAAAAGTCTTGATAGTCAACATGTAATACCACGTGTTGACAGTCCAAAACGGACACATAAAAAGCAGCTGGTAAATTTAAACCAGTCGTGGGAGTGTTTTGGTTTCCTTTAACCAAAATATAGATCTTTAATGTAGATCCTCCTTATAAGTTATGTGGTTAAAAACAAACAAAGAAGGTCAGTTTGACGTACATTTTGATGGTGTATCTTTGAGGAATGAACTAAAGGAGCACTGGTAACACTCATTCAAACTGAACCATGCTAAAAGACTCAGGAAATTTTTCTTTTCTTTTTTTATCTTGGTGAGTAATATAAAAATGTAGTCAGAGGAAGCAGAAAAATCTAAGAAGCAGAGTGGTGGAGATGTCATGTATGAGATCAGAGTGTGTTGTACGTCTTATTCGACTAGTTAGTGCTTCATGTTACAGAGTTTATGTAACTATTTTTTTTACCATTTGAAAAGTGACTGGGTTAAAGTTGCTATTAAAGTTTTACAAACATCTGAAAATGTCCCCCAAACAAATCCTAAGTATTGAACTTGGAATGGAAGATATTTAATATTCAGCAATAACAGACAATTCAATAAGGAATAGCAAAAACAAAGACTCTAAAGGTTTGGTATTATGTTTTTTTCCAGGCACATAGTGCCATTTTAAAGCACAATCAAGTAACTATGTTAACTTTAGTTGCTATAAATATGTTATGTCCAATATACCATAAAAGAAATGTGACTACAACTCCAAACCCTGAAATAGGACTCTGTCTCTTTAAGACGCTCCTGCTCTTTCCGATACTCTGCCTTCAGCACATCTCAACAATGCAACTCGATTATGCTGTTTATAACAGTCTTTTAAGGTGTGTTGGATTAAAAAGTAGTCCGTATGAGAAGCTCATACTTCCCAGTTCCACCAGGTGTTTGCTAATTGCTGCTGCTGCTAGTCTGGAGGAGCTGAGTGAGGGAGAGATGCTCAGTGAGGCGGCAGCTCGGCTGGAGACTGCAGCTCCAAGATGAAGTTTTGGGTAAATGGATGCTGCTTTGGATGATTGAGCGTTGAAGCACCTCTGAATGGTTGCCACCTGAGATTCAATGATTTCTCAATCATGCATGAAAGAATCAAAGCAAAACTCCAGGTATGTTTTTGATGGTGGAATGACATTATAACATGACATAAAGCTCAAAAAAGTAAATTTTACATAACAGTGCCCCCTTTAAAAAGTAAACCCTTGCAAAACAAATGTTAGAAAAACAATTCCTAACCTCTAACCTTAGTCTACACACTTGGATTTATCTGCCGTCTCTATTTATACTGGTTTAGCTTGTAGGTCAGAAATTAAAGTAGAACCAACACAGTCCTGCCAGGGCCTTTTTCTGGCCTTGTAATTAGCTTATCATCCTGGTAATGAAGTTTGTACTCCAGACAACGACGCTTCTTGCCCAAAACAGTTATTGTAGCAAAAACACTGCGTCAGAAAGAACAAGATCAGCAAACCAGCTTCAAACGCGCTTACTGATAATGTACACAATCAATAAACACAGCCTAGCTAGTTCAGAGGACCACGCTAACATAACCCAAAGGGTTCACTGTAATAAGAACAGCTTTGTTCCCTCAGAGTTATTAGTGGTTACTGGATGCAGTTCTCTCAATCTTGTTGCCCTTGAGCAAGTAGTGGTTTAATGATTAAAAAACACTTTGCCTATTTAGGCCCATTTGTTAATGAGCTTCATTGCAAATATGCAAATGTTTTTATTTTTGTTATTTTGAGTGCTGAGAGGATAAATATTTAAAAGCTAGGGGAATTTTTCTCACACTCCAAATGTTATCGTATGGTACAGTTTGCAGGAGTGACATGGATATATTCCAGTAAACACATACAGTACACGACCTTGTCAACAAAGCAATAAAAACGTATCCAAAAGCAATACATGGGGAAAAAAAAACCTAATGCTGCTTCTTTTACTTAGTAGTTTAAAAAAAAGAGAAGAAAATGATACAAAGCTTCCCTATAATGTAGGAAAGGATTGGGAAGGATTCATTAGCTTTATCTAAGCTATCAATCAACAATGGTTGCTTTGATAACGAGATGTCTGATTTGCTGATCTGTCTCATCCAATACTGCTTTGCTTTCCACGCGTTATTATTACAACCACACCATAATTCTGACAAAGAAATGTGGGACATGCTGGGAACTGAGGAAAAATAACATTTGTCAAGTGGGACAATCAGAAAACCCTCATGTAGGTTTTACCCAATTTCCGTGTTAAACTTTAGACAAAGTTTAGCATATACCCTCAGTATATTTGGTTCTCCATGAACATGTAGGTGGCAGGAAGTTATTAAGACTAAAAGTTACCACAGGAGGGTGCTGCAACATAACCCAGCGACAGCTCCTTTCAGTACCTACCTGTCCCTCCAAAACCTCCTCACATGTCTGCAAAATAAAACCCTAACCCCTCGTCAGTGACCTCATGCTGCGCACATGGCCATGAAGTGCCAAGCTAAACTTTTAAAAGTGATGGCAAGACACTCACAACCGGGGGACTATTTGACATCACGGGACGCTTGATTGACTGGCCATCGAACACCAAAAGTCACAACGAGGACCACATCTGTTACAGTTACAAAGTCGGCCTTCTATCACCTGAAGAACATTTCCAGGATTAAAGGACTAATGTCTCAGCCAGATCTAGAGAAACTCATCCAGGCGTTCATCTTCAGTCGTATTGATTATTGCAACAGCGTCTAAACAGGTCTGTCCAACAAATCAATCAAACAGCTGCAGCTGATCCAGAACGCTGCTGCTCGCGTTCTCACTAAAACCAGGAAGATAGACATAACACCAGTTTTAAAGTCCCTCCACTGGCTCCCTGTAGCTCAAAGAATAGACTTTAAAATATTGTTGTTAGTTTACAAACCACTGAATGGCTTAGCACCACAATACATTAAAGATCTGCTTTTATTGTATCAACCTTCCAGAACCTCTCAGGTCTTCCGGTTCTGGTTCTGCTCTGCATCCCCAGAACCAGAACCAAACGAGGAGAAGCAGCTTTCAGCATCTATGCACCACAAATTTGGAACAAACTTCCAGAAAACTATAAAACTGCTGAAACACTGACTTCCTTTAAATCTCAACTAAAAACCCACCTGTTTAGAATTGTATTTGACATGTAATCAATTACAAATTTATTGATGGAACTTGACTTAATGCTGTGTTTTGATTATTGATTCTATGTTGCATTGTGTTTCTGTGTTTGTAATGATGTAAAGCACTTTGAAATGCCTTGCTGCTGAAATGTGCTATACAAATAAAATTTGATTGATTGATTGATTGATCTGGACCTTTTTTGGATCCGCTTTCCCTCTTCACGCGACTCGCAGACGCAAGCGCGCGTCTCAGGTTTATTCGAGCCGTGACGCAGGATGGCTTTTAGGGCTCCGCTTCCAAAGAATTCCTGCTAAAACCGGCTAACTAAGAAATGTGATGCAAGGCCCGCTTCCCGAGGATATGCCACGATTCATAAAGGCAGGCATCTGTTTGAATAAAAGCCCGGTCTCTGGTGAGCAGGCCAGTTGCTGCTCAGATCGCTCACGCTGCCAAGCCCGTCCGATGTTCTTAATGATCACAACCCGACGCTGGCAGGGCCGAACGCAGCACCTGACACCTGATTCTGTTTGTGCATGAATGTGTTTGAGGAATCTGTTGAATATCTCAGCGTCTTGGGAATGCTGGTAATCCCAGCCTCTTCGAAACGGCGCTTTTCCTCCTCGGCCTGGACGGAGCTTGATTCATTTGCTCGCTCCATATCAAAAGCAGTAGCATTAATCATACTTGACGCGGACTCACCGAAAGGGAATTTATCCGTTCAAGCGAGATCTGAGGAAGAGCTATTCATATCCCTGAATGTTTTGCTCATAATTTGGCAATACTCTCCGGTATTTATCAGTGATGAGGCAATGATGCCGTTTTTGAAAGCGCCATCAACTTCACTGACATTATATTATTGTAGCTCTCAAAGCACAAGTGGCTCTCTCAATCTCTCTCTCTCTCTCTCTCTGCATTGTCTTCGTCTTGGAAGACGGCGCAGCGAACTAGTTTCTGTTGAGAAGGCGTGCAACCCGGAGGCACGTCAAGTTATTTTTGGAACCAGAGAGATGTGTGACACGTTAAGCGACGAGAGGGCAAAAGCGAAGGCCAGCGAGAGTATGAGAAAGCTGATAACGAGCTGAGAGGAAGCCTGCGCTGTTTATCTGGGCTCTCTGCACTGCTGCAACACCATGTGGCCACTGAGTTATGAGGCCGAAACAAACAGCTCAAAACAACTCGGATTATTTAGTTCCTCCAAATGGAAGGAGGTGAGAGGTTTTGAGGTCGACGGCAGGCGGCGGGCAGTGTAGTGCCCCCGGCCCCAGTGAAGTCTAGCCTCTGGGACATGTGGAGGTTTGTGTAAATGAGCACGGATGGCTTTTCTAAAGAGCTGCAGGCCATGACAGAAGGGGTAATTTTCATATTTTTTACGATTTGGTTAGGGGCCAAAAGCAACACGATAGAGGCTCGCTCTCTCTGAAACAGGATATTGGGTCAGTAATGTCTGTCGGGGACCCGGCAGAAAGAAATGGAAGGCTTGTTTTCACACATACTGAAGGGCCAAGAGACATCTTGTAAGACATTTATTTTGAATGTGAAAGCTAGCAAAACATTGACGAGATCGAGTGCAAATGGACGCAGGTGTCAATTACGTGTACGGTCGCAGATGAAATTGTTCAATCCCAAGCCAGCGAATGACGTGTTGCTGGCAAAATACAAAAACTGTTTCAAAAGAACAAAACAAAAAAAAGAAACACTGAGCACACTTTTGCAAACCAAGTGAGGAGTTATAAAGACACATGATGCAACCAATCAAAAACTTCATTCAGATACTTTTAAGTGTGCTTGAGATTGAACACCTCAAGTACCTGGACTGTTACATGTTGGAAATATGGCAAAAGAATCGTCCAAGAAATTCAAATAAGAGATATTTATGTCAGAAAAGAAAAATGGGACAAAAACATAGCAAAAGCCTGTGAAATCCAGCTGGAGGATTAGTTAACCATTGAACAGTAGCTATGGAACCTGGTGGCAGAAACAGGAAGCTATCATTAATCTAGTGAAAATGTAATTTTACATCATCCATATTTTCTGAGCATTTCTTACAGCAGATCTTACAAAAGTAATCATAAAAAGGGGAGGGGAAAAAATGAATCTGGGGGAAGAGAATTTGGCCTCAGAATGCCATACTGGAAGCAGTTCTTTACTCCATGTATCTCTCACCGTCGTGCTCCACTTTGGGGAAATTGGATTCCATTCAATTGTTATGCTGAGGACTGTCAAGTCTACATTCCCGTGAAAAAAATAAAAACATGATGCTCACTCCGTTCATCCTTTGTAACAATGCCTAAATGAAATCAAGTCAAATCTGTAGTAAAAACAAGCTTTTTTTCCCCAGCTGTTGCAAATTGCTAAAATCAAGACCATTTTGTCTTCTTTCAGTCTTTCATTTCTTTTAAAAGTCTCAACGGGCCCAAAGTCTCTTCGTTTCTACGTTTCTTCCAGAGACGAGGCTGAAGCCAAGAGGTTATCAGGTTTTTGTTTTAGCTGCCCTTAAGTTATAAGTTGTGTTTTATTTATCTCATTTTGTTTTTCTTTACTTTATTTAGCTGTTCTCTTAATGTATAGCACTTGCCCAACCATCTGTTGTTTTTAAAATGTGCTTTACATTTAAATTAGATTAGACTGGAATAGGAAGAATCTCAGTGAAAGATGCCAAATGGGAAGGATACCTTGGGTGAAAAGGGAAAACGGGGATGCCATGAGGTCAGGCACCGGATAAATTCATCGAAAACATAAATTTCAAGCATTGCATTCGAGGAGACGAGAATAGCAGCGTAGGTACGCTGGGTAGCCGAGTGGCTCCAAGCTGAGAAGCCCTCGGTGTTTAGCAGGACTTTGTGCGAGGCTAAAAACGTAATGCTCAACTTGATCACATACTTTTTGAAATGGTTATTCTGCAATTCTTTTCTAATCTTTTATTTAATAAGCGGTTTTCCTGTTATTTGTCTTTCATTAAATTGCACAAAATTACACTCAAGAACAACAGTCAAATAATGTAATAGCCTCAATTTCAGCTCCCTGTTGGGCTTAGCCTTCTGTTGACGCCTTACCTGGGCTTCACAAACGTGTCCTGTAACAACGTTCACTCTCGTTGCTGGGCTCGACCCGGTAGGGTTCACAGAAGTCTTTATAATTGCTGTGTAATCAAATCCAATTGGGAACCTATTAGGACTCGCAGTGTAACCTGTAAGACCGGCATCCACAATGTTTCTAGATGTTACCGTTTCATAAATATTTTGTCTTCGATAATAAGCATGCTCAGACAGTAATTAGTGAAAGTTCAAAACCGGGGTTGTAAAGTGCCTCACATGAAATAAAAAAAAAAAACGGCATCAAAAACAATCGAGTAAAAAAATACAACCCAGATTAAATCAGTACAGCAAATTACTGCAATCCGAAAAAGAGCAGCGTCTATATTGTAATTTAAAGGATTCAAAACAGTTTGACATCCTGGTGTCCAAAAAAAAAAAGGTGTTGTAATTATCTGGGGCCCAGGAAAACAAAAAGCACAGTGAACTTGAGATTTCATTCTGCAGCAAGGAGCAAGTGGAGGCCCTTGGAAGTCAGAGAGGACACGGTGAAGTGATAATATTACTGACATACGTTTATGGTTTTCTGCATGGGACACAAAGGTTTTAACAAAATTTCATAGGTGAAAGTTACTGTATTGAACATCAAACATGTCGATTTACCGTACATAGAGACTAATTGCAAAGTCATTTGTCAAATTTAAGATGATAATCACACAGGACTCCAAAGTTCCTAGCCGATTATTTGATGGGACTACTAAAGTCTCAAAGAAAAGGAGAATGTTTATTTAGAACAAAAAAAAACTAAATATCTGTTTCACTATGAGTGAACAAGAATGAGGTTACTAAACTTAGGCATTCAGTTTTTTAAAACAATGTCTGTGAGTCACCTAGTTTCATGGATTATCGGTTAAGGTAAATCTGGGTATCGTCAGCAAACAGCGGATTGGAGACTGCTCCAAAACCAGGAAGTAGACCGTAGCGCAGGGTATTCTGGGTAAATACAACCAAAAGCTTGTGGTCTTTTATCACAGACAAAAGAAAAACCCTACAACCTCTGCAATCTGACGCTACTCCATTTCTGTTTACATTTTGTAAAGATGCAAGTTGCACTCATCTCTTCTTCTAAGGCTTTCCTGTTGTTTCCTTCGTTAGTTCTTGGTGCATCGCCCCCACAGGCGAGGGGGCCGAACGTCTTTCAATGGTTTGGATGGTCTGACACAGTGCAGTTTGAAAGCGAACCGCACCAGTTGAAAATGTAACAAATGTTGCCATTTTGGTCCCCAGTGGCACGGTGTCTACCGGACTATCAACTGTGACAACAACATAACCGGGCCAATCAGGGTTGGCTACAGGACACAAGAATGTCATTAATGACCATTTGTACACCTGACAAGGTAAGTCTTTTTCGTTTAAATTATCCAATTTTTAACAGTGAAAATCATATTTTCTGCTACATCAAAGTGTTTCCAGAAGAATTATAAAGCAGCAGAGACACAAAGTCTCCACTGGTGCCTCTTGAAGGCATATATGCGGCGTAAATCAAACACTCTATGCACAGAGTGAGTCTGAAGGTCTCAAAAGAGCTTGGGTTTGTCTTTATGCCATATAGCGGCCACAAATCAGCTCTCGGGCCACCAACGGATACAGTAGTAAGTTTTTGTAACGAGCCAACAGAAAAGCTCTACTGTTGATGAAAAGACGTGACGTGACATTAAAAGAGATCGTCTGGCATGGCTGGTGAGTGTCCTTTACCTCACAGATTCCAGTGATAGAGCTAAAGTAAATTTGGGCCTTGTTGTATATGCCTTACAGAAGTATACTGTTTATTTAACATCCCCAGCATGCTGAGTTATGACTGGTAATGATTACTCAAATGCCCAGTGTTTGGGCTATTGTACCAGGAGTCCCTCCAAACAGACGCACCGGTGTTTATTTGAGTTTTCCATTTTATATTGCCACATGTCATTAGGCTGTTTAGAGTTTACCCCGAGTGATGGATCATTTCCTTCGCTCCTCTTCACTTACTTTAAAACCTACACTTGTCCTAAAGGCGCACAATGCGTGTTTGTGAGCGGAGGTAGCGGCATCCAGGGCGTACGACAGATGTTTTGTTTCATCACGCCAAACGCGTATTAGCCTCTAAAATAAACAAGGGCTGAACTTAAAGACACCTCTTCTGCTGAATTTCAGTCCTTCGGCGTACGAAACGTTCACTTATTTGTTATAATTTGCTCACCGCGCTGAAGTTTGAGTGGCGGATAGTCGTCACTAGAGGTTTTTGTTCTTTGAAGATATTTGATGTTCCACAGAACTTAATGATCCTGTGATGAGAGATTCCAGATACCCATCTAGAGGAAAAGACATGGCCAACTGTAACTAGCAGTTATTATTTTTCTTATTATCTTAAATTGAAGAACAAAAATATGGTTATTCCTGTCAAAAATTGAAGAAAATATTTCCCCTAGAGGGGTCAAACTTTTATTTTGAGGTAGTTATGAGACATCTGTCCTTATACTCCACAGCTACAGTCCTATGAAAAGGCTGTTTGTTCTCTTATGGACTATGTTTGCTCCCCTTTACACACAAAAGAGCACAACTTTTTTTTAAAGTGGATGTCAGTAGCTAATTGAAAATCTAAAATAACTTAGTAAAATTGAACTGGTCAATTCTTGGATTTGTAAGAACAGTTTTTGAGCTTCATGGAAACCATGAATCTCTTTGTGAAACACAAACAAACAGAATTTTATGTTTTTCACTTTCCCGCCGTAAAGATCTCCTTGGACTAAGAGAAGCACAAGTTTGAACGTTCGAATCGTTAATAAACGCTCAAACTTTGGGGTGACATTTCCGACCAGAGGCTCTATAAAACACTGTGGTTTGTGAAACCTTCATCATTCCTGAATGTGGAACCGAATCTTGCAGTTTTCCAAAAAAAAAAAAAAGGTCAGATATCTGTTGTTGTCATGACCCCAAACTTGCATACTGTCACCTCAGTTGCAAATTTCTTTTAATCGGAGAATTTTGTTTTTATATTTCTACATTCGTGTGAATCTGCATATTAAAATTGTCACTTTGCTGCCTGAATTCTACCCCTGAGGGCCAATAAAGGTCATTTTATTCTAGTTCTCTTATATTCTACATCGCTCCCCTTAAAAAAAAGTAGTGATCAATAAGCCTAAACATTGCCAAAAGGTTTACCTTGGCATAATTTTGGAAAATAAATGTAAAATAACACTCTTTCTGTGGTTAGAATAGTGAGTTCTAACATAATCCTGCACATAGTAATCATACATTTTCTGTATCATTATCATGCAGTGCATCAATATTAATTTATACAAACTACCATATATTTGGCTCTAAATGAAACGCAACTTTAACTACCTGCTGGCTGAAATGTCGGGAGCTCTGCCGTGTTTCTCCTCACTTCAGAAACTACAAAGCGAGGGGGAGAATGAAATCATAAATTAGCGTCTACGCCCTGGCTGGCTGTCCCGAGGTTTCATCCCAGATTTAAAAGCAAACAGCGGCGTGTTTATGTTGGCCTGCGAGCGCACGATGCATCAAACTTCATTTGATGCATTAAAGGCACCTCTGGATGTCGTTTGCGCATGCAGGTGAACGCTCGGTAGATGAAATCCTACTTTCTCTCCGTTTGATGTCAGCACTTGAAAGGCAAAAATTAATCTCGCTCCGAGATAGGAGTGAGGGGTTGCGGGTTTGTAGGCGCATTTTATTTCTTTTCTTTCTTTTTATGTTTTTTGGATATTGCGTCGGAAAACCGGCAATAACGGCCTGATAGCATGTAAATGAATTCATACCATCTTGGCCTTTGATTTCCCTGGAGGCTCTGAATTCGTTCAAAATGTTCACGCTCATATTAGGCTCTTTTTAAGACTGAAAAATTACTTGGACTATATCCTTTTAATTCTCAGCAAAAACATGATTCAATTTAATTGTAATTTACTAATCTGTCGTAGATTTCAGATTTCTGGAACTAATGATCTTCTTGTGAGTAATCTTTTGGCGGAGGGGGCTGATAGATAACCCGGCCGAGATCCTTTCTCCACGCGCGCCTTTGAGCTGTTCAAGGCCTCAGACTCTCGTCGTGGGAAATGAACGCCTCCTCCAGTTCACGCGCGGATCCAGCCGTGAGTTGTGATGAAACCCGCTTAGAAAGCTGTCTACACGCCACTTACATCATGAAATATCCATGTCATTTGCAGAATGTGTGTTGTTCTGATGATTAAATTATTATTTTTTTTTTGTTTAAAAATCCATCCTTTGTTTTTCCTCAAACCACATGCAGGATACTCTGAACCACATCCGTCCTGATAGGAAACATGCACAAAAAAATTGTTTTAATCCAGGCTTTTAAAGGAATGCTACAAGCAGAAACATGAAATTGATGGATTATTTAAATACAATCGTTCGGCACCGGCGATGGCTTTGTCACTTCCTTTTAAGATTCAGTTGTGTAGCGATATTCCTCTGTGGTTCACCCCAAACACTTTTCATTTTCCTTTCCTGAACGCTGTTCCAGACTTCTCTCTCAGGTCTTCAGGTTCTGGTTCTGCTCTGCATCCCCAGAGAACAGAACCAAACATGGAGAAGCAGCATTCAGCTTCTACGCACCACAAATTTGGAACGAGCGTTCAGAAAACTGCAAAGATGCTGAAACGCAGAGTTCCTCGAAATGAAGACTGGAAACCCACCTGTGTAGACTTACTTTTGTTTAGCAGCAAGTGAAACATCGATCAACAGGCTTTATGTGTATTTGGTGTTTGACCAAATCTAATGTTCATCACTTGTTTCATAATCGATGACTGTATGGCGTTTTAATAAAAACATAAAGCATTTTGACCTGCGTTGCTGCTGAAATGTGCTGTATAAATAAAATTGACCTGATTAAACTTGACTCGACAGCATTGTCAATGTTCGTTGAGCTTCACAAGAAACGGCGCCCCCTTCTGACCCTGTGTGACATGGAGAACCGGCTTATATCACACACCTTCAGACATGGTTTTGATTCGGAAAGTTGGAAATCTCTTGCAACCCCTGATCTTAACTAGTTAAGCTAAAAGGGTAGGTCTTTTACTAATAACAATAAAAATATCATTAATAATATATATTTTTTCTATCTAACAGATCTAGCAAAGACAGATCTTTGCAAATTCGGTTTAGATAATCTAGGGCAGACTCTTACGAACCAAAATTTGTGCAATTTCACACATTTACGTTTCTAATGGCAACAGAGAAAAGCATTGCGAACTAGTAGATTCCATCTGATAAATAGCGTTTATGTACAAATTTTGTTTAGCAGCTCATTTCTTGTAAATTCTTATAAATAACAACATACGTCTGGATTAGTTGAATGGAATGATCTCTTCTCTTTCTTATTTTGAAAAGCAGCTGAGAGGTTTCTCATTGGCCTCCATGTATGCCAATGTTTTGTCTTGGTTGTTTAAAGTCGAATGAAACTATAATCAACACACAAAAAAAAGTAAAGTATACTGTTCAAAATGCTTGATTGTACATCATGTTAGAGCTGCTTAGGGCGCCAGCAGGGATTTTCAGCGAAAACTGGACCTGTTTTTTTGGAGCTGACATTCCTCCCCCAATGAATGAATATTCTAAAATTAAAAGTTGATGAATTACATTTTACGGTTCACGCGATTACAGTTTCGACAGAGTAGAGTTGTAGCTGTTTACGGAGCAGCCCTCGTAGACTGAAATTATACGGTGATTTTACAGATCAAAGAAAAGAAATAAGAGCGCTTGGAATGGCAGAAGAACTCAGCAAGGAAGAACTCTGAATTTTTAACCTAGCATTGCACAGACGAGACGAATGCAAAAGCAAAGATAGGCTGACAATATCTATAACTTTACCACCACTATGACTGAGCACCCCATATTAAACCTTTAAATATGTCAAATTTGCAAAAATATATTTTTGTTTGAATCTTACATTGGTCTAACAAAGTCCTTAACTTGAAAACATGCTTCCAAACAATATTTCCTTCATTTTAAGTGAATGAATGTAGTCCAGCAGTCGGCGTAGCGTCACCTTACAAATGCTGAAATCTGCACTGGATGTTTTAAAAGGAAAGGTATGTTTGCTGTCATTCACATAACCCCTAAAACATGGAACAATCCCTGCTGAAGATACTAAAACACTCCGAGGAGGGCGTCTGGCATGTGCGTCTAGTTAGTGGCTTTGGGTCGAGTTTATGGAAAGCAGCGCGGTCCGGTCAGTGCAACACAGGGGTCCAAATCCACATGGTTGGAATAAAATTCAGATTTATGACAAACTTTAGTCTCATTTACATAGTTTTGGCCATCATTTCCATCAGCTATTACAGATCTGTGCTCATGAAAGCAACCGCTGAGATGTGGGAATGCAGTGGTATACGGTCCTAAATTCTTTCGGGGCAAAACACCAAGCGGTCCCACGGACCATATTCATTTAAACAAATAATCCGAACCACTTAATTCGACCTTAATGCTCACTGTGTGCCCACAAACAGCCATGGTAAGCAGCAGAGTTCAAAGCTGAACCTGGAAAGCACTCTCTAAGCGGTGAATGATATTTACAACACACCATTAGAGGCATAATTTAACAGTTGGCAGAATAGGTGAAATATACTATTAAACAATGAATACTTTGGGGAATTTTCAGTCTGGCCCTCGTTTGTATTTCAGCTGCTGTTCATTTTTGATGGAAATCCAAGAACATTGCTAGGAGTAAAACAGTCTTATGCTTTATAAAGAAAAACAGGGAAGGAGTTTGTAATCGATGAGCAAAGAGAGGTAAAATAGTTTTGAATGGAATGCAAGTTGTTTTAGTGAATCAATATGAGAGCTATTTTGTGTTTGCTTGGTTTTTAAAGTGAAAACATGTCTGGGCTGGGCTGTTGTCAGATCTATCTGTACCCGACTCCTTCCAAGTGTCTACCAGCAGTCAAATACGTGATCGTTTTTTACCCCAGCATCGTCTCCCAGTGAAAAGTTCAGCTCCTTCTGCCGTTAGCTAATATTTAACCTTCATCAAGCTCTTCGTCTGCCACTGATTTTCTTTGTCGTTTTGCATAATCTATTCAAAGGCATAAGGGATTGTCCCATGAATATTGTCACTAGTTGCCATCAAACTCATTTTCATTTTGGGACAAATCAAAATCATCAGTGCTCTTAAAGGGCCGGTTGTGCCATAATGTATTGATAAAACCTGTTCACAAGCTGTTAAAATAGCAATGAATTCCATCCATCCATCCATCCATCCATTTTCTGTTCACCCTTGTCCCTAATGGGGTCGGGAGGGTTGCTGGTGCCCATCTCCAGCTACGTTCCGGGCGAGAGGCGGGGTACACCCTGGACAGGTCGCCAGTCTGTCGCAGGGCATAGCAATGAATTCTTTAAATTAAATATTATTAAACATCTTTTCAGTCCCTCCAAGACTTTGTGATTCTTTTTGTGATTTTTTTGCAATAAAAATCAAAGCGTTTGTGTTACTAATTTGGAAATATTTGCGCTTATTTATGGCGGTAAATGCGACTTTTTATTACATTCAGAGTTTGGCCCACGGGGTTCGAGTTTGACAAGTGATACAGGCCAAACGGGCAACTGTGGCATTAGATAGCACTATATTAAAACAATTGAAATGTTTTCATCTGGGACCAGAGCAAGTTTTACATTGCTTTTACGCTTTTGGCATCCTGGTGAACCTAGTAGATTCCCCCTGCTTACTGATAAGAACAGGAAGCTCAAACTCTGCATGTGGAGTTAGGTGCAAATTACTCTGTGACTTGTATGTGGAGGTTGGGGGCTCGTCCAGAGTATCATTCAATGTACAGCCACTGCCACTCTTGCCAGCAGAGGGCACACTTTTTAAGTAGGCACGCGCAGACATTGGGGGATCTGGAGCCCATTTTATCAGCCTGTTGATGAGAATCAGAGCACACCTTGTGCAGTTTACCTCACCTAGCTAACAGAGGCACACAGAGGCAAACAAGCTGGCATAGCCACAGTAAAATCCTGTTTCATTGGGCTTGCTTATGCAGCAACACTCAAAACAGCATGATGAGGTGCTCTGTCTTCCATTAATGTCTTGTTTTAGTAGCCCGTTTCTTATTAGCATATGCCGGTTCTCCCAACATCTGATGCAAATCTTGTTCAACAGGGCAGCGTTTGAGCTGGCATGATTGCATGCGTGTCAAAGGAGCAAGATGTACAAAGATTCCTGGTTTAAAACCCAAAATTGCCTGGTTGACGACGTAGAGAGGCAAAGAGTGGATGGATGTCAATGAGCAAGAGGACAATGCAACTAACAGGAACATCTAACAAGCTGGAAGTTCCTCAGTCAAAACCAGAGGCACTGCCAAAGGTACCAAAACAGAGAACAGTCGAATGTCCTGCACTCTTGTTTTTTTGTTAGCTTAATATCTATCTTATGGTCTGAGACAGACGGTATATGATTTATTGTACAAAACTTTGTTTTCCCTTTACTCATTTTTGACCTTACTTTGTCTTTCCTGGTTAACAGTCACATTTGCTGTTTTGCTTTCCTTGTACCATACAGTTATGTACAACATTTCTGTTAACATCTTATTTTGCTTGTGGAAAAATGAAAAGTATCCCTCCCGTCTTTGGTTTGTCTACTAACGTCAACTGACCTTGTCAAGTCAAATCAAGTCATTGGAAATCGGAGGAGAAAAAAAACAAAACATTCTGCGTTAAAAAAAAAAAAATCAGCATGAGTTGTTTTCCAAATAACCCGAAGCAATTGTGGAAAAGTCCAACAGAACCTCGTCTGGTTAAAATAGAAGTACCTGGACGTGATTATCCGAGTATGCTTGGAGAAGAAGGAGGTGAAGAATTTCATCAGATGAGCAGCTCCGAAGCTGTTAAGCGCGGGGATGAGTTCAATATTGCTATTGGCTTGTTCTGCAGCCTCCGAGACAGGGAACATTTTAACTCGCCGCGGTGAAAACAGATTTGAATAAACACTGAAGCAGCTGAAGATTATGGGAGTTTGGCTTCTACAACGAGATAATGATCCGTAACATACCTCAGTGCACTACCTACCACGCTGCAGGTCTTACAATGGTGATCAACAATCGGTGGATAGGGGCAAAAAAAAAGAAAAAAGAAGAAGCTTAATGGAAATTACCAGAGGTGCATTTTGACCTTCAACAACTGTACAGCTGTGATAAAAACAAAAGTTTAATTTAATATTCAATTTATCTAGAAACTATCCAGTGATGTCAACACCCCACCTAGGGAGTCTGATGCAGCCAAATGAAAAACAAATAAATACCATAGTAGAAGAACGGAGGTAAAAGGGGCAGTATTATGTGTTTTCCAGCCACACAGCATCATTTCATAGCCCAATCAAGGAGCTATGTTCAGTTGTTATAAAAATGCTACATATATTAAAATTTAACTTTAAAAGAAATTTGACTTTGTAATTTAACGCCTTGAAATTGGGCTTCTGTGTCTTTAAGAAACTCCTCCTCTGACACTCTGCCTTCAGGAAGTCGTCACATCATCACTTTTAAGCTGTTAACAATGGTTGTTGTTAAAGTGTTAATAGATTATTATTCCAATAAACCTGGAATTTAAATTAACCACGGATAACAATTAAAAGTGATTCTAATTATAGTTTTTAAAAAAAAACATAAATCCTAAATGTAAACTGTGAACATGTTTGATGTATGGTAATAATGATTGAATAACAAACATCACATGTATGTCTGCTGATGACAAGAAAACAGCTGTGTACAGACGGTGTCAGCAAAGCCTCAAATCCTTAAAAAAAAGGGGTTCGACTTAAAAACATTAATCACAGATCTTAAATTTTATCTTGACAGGACTTTTTTTATCATGCAAAACGTTGAGTCGCCTGCAGACGTTTTCACAGCGTTTTGTGACTCCCTTGAAGTTGTTGAGACTACTGGTAACTAGCTGCTAACGTACCTTGGCTAGCTAGGGTGTGTCAGCAGCTATCTAGCTAGGTTTGTGGTTTCTATAATGGGCGATGTGCTCAACACATGTGGAGTGACACACAACAGCGACAGGTGAAAGCAGTCATCACGTGGGGTGAAACCGGCGACAGGGTAAAAAGTTTGGCATTTTTCAACTTTCTTGTGTCTCTACACCAGTTAAAACGGCAGCTGAAGCTGTACGTTATCCACGTTTTACTGGTTTTTAAGCAAAATCTGTCCAATTCGTTTACATTCTCCGAGAAACTTTTTACTACTTCACAGTGAAAAATCACACTGACAGAACGCTTTTCCACACTTTTTTCTATCCAGTTGTAGATGTGCTATTCTATTCACACACACCAAATTTGTCCATGCTGGATGTGAACTAATTCTCTTGGCCACACATTGGCGCTCGGATAAAACTCTCATTTAATTTCGAAGAGCGCAGAGCTCGGTGAAGGTGCATGTCATCATCTCTCGGTTTCCCTCCGACCCTTACATCAGCCGGCAGCTCATAAGGTGGACCTGATGTTCTGTGATTATTCACAACAGGAACATTTGTCAAAATGCAAATAAAGCTATACGAGCGAAAGCCTTTGAGGAAAACCAGAACCCCTCTGCCCCTTCCCTCCCCCCTTCTTTACCTCCCTGCCTGAACCAGCCGGCACAAACTCCGGCATGTTTCCAGTTTGTGAGAAGCAGAGTAATATATACGCCGAAGTTGAACGACCGCACTTGTTTCGCCTCGGCGCTCTGTGCCTGGCCCGGTTAAATGGGGCGATAGTTACGATTACGGCTGGATGACAGCAGGCCCTCTGCTCTGCCTCCGCGTCTGCCGCGCTCACTCGGAGCGCTGCAAGCTGAGGTAATGCCTGGGTCCCGGGCCAGAAACCCACACTCAGAACAGGGATACGAAATCACATCTAAATTTAGAGGATTGTTAAGTGGACTCTGAAACAATTCCATCAATCAAGCGGGGGGCCGACTTCTCCCTCTCGTGTTCTGCAAAAAGAGGATTTTCTGCATTTTACGGCCATGCATCATGGCTTACGTCACGGAGCTCTTCGGTGTCAAACTGTAGAGGCCTGTTTTGGACGTCAGGCTTGGCGTGTGTTCTTTTCTCTCTCTCTTCACCCAGGACGTGACCAACAGCTGAACCCCGCTCCGGCGAGGGATAGGCCGCCGTCCTTCGGAAGAGAGCTCAGCGTTGCTCATCCTCTCAATGTTTTGATACCTCGGCCCTGATCTGAGGTGAACGACGCGAGCTCCTGGTAAATACCTGGCCGACTGTAAAATATTACCCCTTCTCTCAGAGGGTATCACATGAGCCAGCCTCGGGGCGTCGCTGAAAGCTCTTAATGCTTTCCATCCCGCTCCAGTGCCACTTTTCCCAGGAGCCAGACTGTCCGTCAAACTGCGGAGAAAAACAGCCGAGCTAGAGGAAACTTGGCTGCGCCGCGGATGCGACGTCCACGATAGTCTCGAGTCGTATGTCCAAAGCCAGGTAGTTAGAACAAACGGGGGGTGTTTTCGCCTGCGGTAGGAAATCAAGATCTGTTTTCCAGCGACGTTATCGCAAATTGACAGATGTTTTGTTCATTATTATCCAGTTTTAGCCAGGATTCTGCTGTCTTACGCCAGATTCGTGTTAGCATTCATTCAGCCTCGTGACTTCAAAATGCTAACACACACAAACACCATGCGATATTATACGACTTTGGAAAGGAAACATTAAAACCTCAAAAACGTTTGGAGCTTTTTTCAAAGAAGGAAGTACTGGACACAATGTATCCATGCATCAACCTTTTAGATTTAACTCTCTTAGTCCACCTGATATCCACAGATGGATTCATAAAGCTTCCTCAAACATGAGTCCACATAAAAAGTTATGGTGCCGCTCCATGCCTATCGAAATGTAGAAGGGGAGTTTTTTTTTTTCTAACATCATCTGTATCGAATTTACAGGCTCATAATAAATCATTGTTGTCATAATTTGTTTCGGAGCTGAACATCTTGTCTGTCAGATGAAAACATGAACTATTTAAAGAGCTTTTGGCATAAGCAAGATCTATATCAGGACTTCCTTCCTGATTAAAAAACAAAAGTTAGGTCATTTATTTTATCCTTTATTATGATCTGTATACGACCATAAAGGTTTTGGAAAAAACGAACTGGGACGGACTCTCAAGTCAGAATTCAGAGTGGGAACGCTGAAGGTTTCTCAAAATCTGATGTGGATATGGAAGATGGAAACTGCAGGAATGAACTTTTCTTTTAGGGTTTGTGTCCATTTGAACAGCAGTGAAGACGGTACGAAGTAGAAAAGGAAAAAGAACATCTGATTTTCAGAGTTATGGCCCTGAATGCTTAAAAAATTTAGTTTTCTTGAACATCTGTTGAAGTGCATGAACATGAACAATATCTAACAAATATGAGATCAGAATTACCTCTAGAGCGATGAGGGCTATAACAGAAGCTTTGGAAACTTTACAACTTTACTCTATGTAAAGTTGATCTAACATTCTGGTTAAACTAGTGATAAGAACTTTTTAACAGCATTCTATTACCTTCAGCTAATCATTTCACCAAGTTGTTCCTCCATTTCATGCTCAAATTTCAACAAACCCTTTTGTACTCAACCATTGCATTTCATAGTAGTTCTTTAACCCTTTATGACCTAACTTTCAAATGTCCGCCTGGATATTTTTGCTTATTTTAATTGTACGCAGTTCCTTAAATGTCCTGTGAGTAAATATATTTGCCCATTTATCCATAAGAAGTGGAACTTTAAATATCAAGGAAGTTATTTTCACAATTTACCGTCTATTAAAAGAGTCGCCCCTCAGATTAATCTCACTCCCTGCTATGGCGGAGATGAAATTACCGTAATAACCCGATATTGGCTGGAAAGTGAAACGTCTCCCCTTTCAGAAACCGTTGGAATTTTTCAGACAGCACAAAGTGTGGCGGGATTACGGTTCTGCAAATTTGGCTGGAAGCCGTTCGGTCTGGATGGGTTAAATCATCAACTGACATGTTTGAATCAAACCTTTGTCCGGTCTCTTTCGGGTAAAATTTTACGAAAGGACAGAAGACTGAAATGAAGAGTCATTAGCAATTTATTTTTTTTTATTTATTTTTTCTGCTTCTACAATAATGATAATCTGATTGCATGACTGCTATTAATAAGAACCTTTTGGCCTTTTAAAAGCAAGCCTGAACTGAGAATAAGAATTTTAATTTTACAGGAAACTGTGCTAGCACTTTAGCTTCTTTTCTCTTTGTACCAGTTTATATTCAGGTAATGAAGTTTTAATTTAAAAATTAAGTCAGACAGCAACATACAATATAGATATTGAGCTATGCCAACATATAGCTTCATATGCAGCAACATCCATCCATCCATCTTCTAACACCCTTGTCCCTAATGGGATCAGGAGGGGTTCTCGTGCCCATCTCCAGCTAATGTTGCAGGCGAGAGGCGGGGTCACCTGGACAGGTCGCCAGTCTGTCACAGGGCAACACAGAAAAAGACCGGACAAACAACCATGCACACACACACTCACACCTACGGAGAATTCAGAAAGACCAATCAACCTGACAGTCGTGTTTTTGGACTGTAGGAGGAAGCCGGAGAACCCAGAGAGAACCCACACATGCACAGGGAGAACATGCAAAATCTGTGCAGAAAGACCCCGGGCCTGGAATCGAAACCAGGAACCTTCTTGCTGCAAGGCAACAGTGCTGCCAATTGTGCCACTGTGCAGCCCTGCAGCAACATTTGATTCACCATTTCCTCCTCTATACTGTGGTTGACTGAGTCCTCACAAATTGTACTGTAAAATAGTTTCAGGTTCTTACTTTTAAACTGGCATTCCATAAGCTGAAGCTTCTGACTCTTGTCTGTCACAATAAATCAATTTATCATATGACAACTTAAAACAAATTCAATCATTTTAATTTGCATAATTTATAGTTTTTCTCTTTCTCCCAAAAACTGGATGATAAAAGTCTTCAGTTTGGTGCTTTGGTCTAATGTAGCCCCCCACCCTTTTTTTTGAAGGACAATTTTGTTGAAAAAGACTTCACAATTCATCTGATTTGTTTTTTTCTGTTGTTTTGGATATTTAAAATGTCTTCCAGTTCAGTTAAATGTTCACTAAAGTTTTAAGTTTATTCGTCTTTGAGAATGTGCTTTTGCATCGTTGTGCCTTTACCGTTATATTGCTTGAAAATTGTCTCAAAGCAACAATATTAACGTTTATCGCAATAACTTTTGGGACAATTTATCGTCCAGTGAAATTTGTTATTGTGACAGGCCTACTTATTTCACACTTAAAGGTTCTTGGGCTTCGCTACCAAAAGCTTAAGGAAACAGTGATGAGTGACCTTAAAATGTCTATTAATTACCTGAACTAACCTCAGAAGTCAGAAATATCTTGCACAAGATCAGTGCTTGGTTGTAGTCATGTCTTGCGGAAAATAATGCGATATATTTTCACAATGTGAAACAGACCGCTGTTTTTGACACAAAATAAAAGTTACACAGAGGACACACAAGAAGGGACCGATGGTTTAATTCTTTACAACATCCCATTGCTATTTTGTAGTAAACCGTTTATTACCCATGAATTTAAACAATGGTATCATTCTATTTTTTTTTTTATTGTAGTCAAGAATATTTCATAAATTGTGGTGATAAATTGTCACAAAAATGCTCAAAACCACATGGGTTTCGGCTCAGTCATGAAATTTTATCTAAGCGCTTATTACACCCTATTCCAATTTATTTCAGTTCTGATCTTGCTTGGTCCAGCTGACTCGTAAAATATGGCAGACTACAACCTCAGATCCCACCGAGTCGACCTACAAGTGACCTCCTGCTGGAGTTTAACGCTTTCGCTTGTCAGCAGGTATTAAAAGTATGGATAATTAGTTTAAATGATGGGTTGTTAAAGTGGGTACAAAATGTCCGTGTGGTAGGTACAACTTGAAAGATATAAAACAGCAAAAAGGACAAAATCCCAAGCTCTACCTTTTGTTCCCAATGAAGTTATTTCAACTTTTTAATGCTGTTTTAGTTGCATGGCAGAAATCTACTGACTGAGGGAAGTAGAAAATGAAAATAGCCCAGTTTGAAGGTATTTAAATTAACATTAGATGACATAAGATCATCGATTTGCTTTTTTTTGGGGTTTTTTTCCCCATATATTTTACACAATAAAAAGTAAAAACTGAAAAAAAAAAATTAAAGACGAATACTTACGCCAGTAACAATAGCAATTTTGGCTTTTGAGACACCGATCCAATACACAACATACCTATCAGTTCATTTCTGCACGGTTCATTTAAGCTGATTTATATTCGTAGTTTAATCCGCATCGCTGTCACGCAAAATCTCTTTTCGGTTCTTCTGATGTATTGTTTTTCAAAATGTCCTTGTAAATTAGAACCGCTCTCTGAGTCACAAAACATTTTTTGAATATTGTGTGGAAGTTGACGTTTTCTTGTTCTGAATATGAATTGTACAGTTTTGAAATTTACAAGGTCGCAGAGTTTCTGTACACAAAAGAAATACAAAAGCGTCAATTTCTACTGCGGCTAGTATAACATTTATTATTCTGGTTGTAATAAAATCAATTTGAATTTAATATTTGTGATTAAGGTAAAAAAAAAAAAAAAAAAGTTAAGTAAGTTTAGTTTTCAGATAAACTGGCCTGGCATATCATAAAACAGACTGAGAATTTGAGGATTTTCAACACTTTGTTCCCATCACAGTTTTTATACGAGTAGCCATGTGAAATGGTTACTGTTGGTGTTATACATTATGGTGTATGGTGAATTATTTCAGATTAATAATTACCAAAAATGTCAACACACAAAAGTGATTTAATAAAACAAAAACAAAACAAGAGTTGAATATTTATACTAAAAAGGAGAATGGAGCTCCAACTTTAAAAAATCGAGAAATGAGTTGATATGTTACATGAAATTGAAATAAGTCTGTCAAACTTAATTTATTAAGGTTTGCTTAGCATGACAACTTAATACACTTAATATATTTACTTGGATGAACTTCATTCGATCAACTCAGGTTTCCTTCTTTCAGTGCATCACAGATTTTTCTACTTTTTCCAAGTTGCAGCAGGAACAGTTGGCAATCAAACCAGAAAAAAAAAAAAAGGAAGGAGTGGTCGAATCGGAGTGACAGACCTGTTTTAGCCACTGGAACCCATCACTGCAGTTTACTTTTCGCTAAAATTTATTTTTATTTTTTTTAAATCACTCCCATCCAATGACCTCATTGTCCCAGTAGGAGCGACAGATAAGCGAGTGAAGGCAACAACCGCACCAGTGATTATAAATAGCTGGAAAGGCCGTTTCAGAACCTCTGGGAGGAGAGAACGTGTTGTCTTACACACACAAACATTTGCACGCACACACTTGTGAGAGCACATGTGGAGGCTCAGTAGCAGCGGCAGCAGCCGGGCCGGGCCGGGCGAGGACAGCCCCTACGCTGGATCCGGATAACCTGCCTCTGTGTCCGGCCGTCAGCAACAAGTCAGTGTGAGTTATGCAACGCGTTTTCTCTGATCTCTTCCCTCCACCGTCAGGTGCAAACTGCGGCTAATTTGTACAAGAATTTCCATGCTCAGAAGTATTTGGCTGCTTTTTATTTTTTATTCTTAACTCAGAACCCTTCAGAAAGTGAAGCAATCTGGAAAAACAGAGCCGGGCGCATAAATAACAGAGGAGTAATATTGTGCTATGTCACTCATAAATTAATCTATTGCCGTCCTCCGGCCGACTCGTCCGGTTTTGATTTCTTGTAACGGTTTTTGTGCCGTTCCTCCTCCTCCTACCGAGGTGATCAAAGTGTAGAAGGAAAGGTTAAGGATATTTCACTAAAAGGTATGTGTGTGTTTTCAGGCTGGCTTCAAAGGCATGCACCATTAAGATTCATAACTGCAAGCTTTTGGCAAGAGGATGATAATAGTCAGAGCTGACATTTGGGGCGATAATGCAAACGTGATATCCAATGCATAAAGACAGATAATAGTCTATTTTTGTAGGGAGAATGTAAGTGATAAGTGATTGCAGAAGACAGGAATTGCAAGTGGGGGGAAAAAAATGAAGCATTCCCGTTTTAACCGTTTGATTATTTCAAATTTGTCAGTGGAAATAAAAGTGACAACGGGTGTAAGTTTAACCAAGGAAAATGATCCTCTTTCAGAAGCCAAGTCATTGTGGTACTATACTAAAACAACAACTGGACTGACTTTTGTTTTGTTCCAAATGGGTTTGTGAGAAGTAATTATGAGCAGTCAGTATCTTCCTTGATGTAAAACACCATCAGTGTGCCCTCAATCTGGACACTTGCAAAGCTTTCCTGACTGAAGCTAAGCTAACACTAAGTAGCTTCTTGTTTCATCTATAAATGAAAATAAATTTCAAAATAGAATCGAATAGAATAGATATGTCCCATCAAAATGTCCTAACTGGGAATTTTTCACCCACTGAGTAGACACATGACACTGGCCCTTACTATCTGGTTTTGAAACAATAAAATAATAATAATAAGAAGAAGAAGAAGAAGAAGAAAAATATTTGCTGCTATTGCATTGTCATTGTGTGACAATACAATTCTATTCTATTCTATTCTAATAAAACACACAATTTCCCTCTATGTGACGACAACGGCATCCTCTGCAGCTCATGGCTACCACTCAATATTGTCATATTTAATAACATGTATTAATAACACTAAAACACAACCTGATTTATATATATACAAAAAAACCCCAGATCAAACGAGCTTGACCTCCTGACCTTAAAAAAGAAAATTTTAGGATCTGTAATTTCAACATTTGTCAAATTCTTTGCCCAGCACAGGGACGCTCCCAAAAAATATTCATAAGCATCATCAGACCAGGCAAGTAAGTAAAAATTTCAGGGTAATTAAGAAATTATTATTTTTTTGTTATGTATTTTTACATTTATTCCTTTAGTTTCACATTTATGTCTTGATTGATGTATTCTGTATGCCTTTGTATGAACTGAACATGACTCTCTGGAGTGTTTTTTTTTACAGGGGGTGGCCATTTCTCCCACCCCACTTATCTCTTACCGCCTGTTTTCGGGGCACCGCTTACCCAGCAGCCTACTGGCATGAGTTAGCTGCTCGTTAAAAAGTAGCACAAATAAGCACCTTGAATTTAACAAACAGTTCCCTGAATTCCTGATTGAGGAAGTGCCGTGAGCCGTGAAGTGTCCCTCAAGTCTCGTATAAACTCAGCAACAAAACGCAGTTTAAATAACAGGTCAGGTTATGCAAGCTGAAGCAACCTCTTTAAGCTTGTGAGGAAAATACTGCCATTATATAAAAATATCTCCTCCAAAATGTCACATTGGCTTAAATCTTGTTTTTAGGAGACGTTGCTCTTTTTTTTTTTTTTTTTTTACTTTTGTGTGAATCTGCATGCGTCCATTTTCCCTGCCACTTTGCTGCTGGTTTATGGACAATAAATCTAAGATGCAAACATCACACTATGGTTGCATTTTGCATTTAAGTGGAAGTTTTCAGTGATTAACAACCACAGGCTGTGGCAGCCTGTGGTCTGTAACAGCGACGGCTGCAGTGCAAATAAGAATGTCTTAAATGCATCTGGACAGTAACAAGTAAATAAACATGCCTGCAGTGTAAGCTGTGCCTAGTTTTTACAAAATAGATTTGTTTCCCCATTATTTTGAGTTTCTTACAGAACATTCCTATGTGAAGCAAATTACCATATTTTCCGGACTATAGAGTGCACCTCACTATAAGCCGCATCTACAAAGTTTTTTTTTAAAAACTGGAAACGTACATACTGTATATAAGCCGCACCGGGCTATAAGCCGCTGATTTCTCCACCGCTCTCGGTTTTCCACAAGGACGTAGCAGAGGGTTGCGTCCTTAATAAATCTGCTATAAAGGACGCAGCCCTCCATCTCCAACGCCGAACCATGGATTCGTTCACGCCGAGAATATGTGCAGCGGCTATCGATCTGTACTGCCACTCCAGTCCTGCAACTTTTAGATGTGCCTCTGCTGCACCACACCTGAATAGAATAATTAGGTCATTAAGGCTCTGGAGAACTGATCTACACAAGGAGGAGGTGATTAAGTCATTTCATTCCAGTGTTTTGTACCTGTGGCACATCTAAAAACTGCAGGACAGCGGCCCTCTAGGACTGGAGTTTGACACCTGTGTTCTAAATGAAAATTAGCGCTTTCTTCTTCGATTTTCAATTTTGACTTCTAGTGATTCACTTCCTACTAGGGAGCCCCCTGGTGGTTGAAGAAAAATCCACAGAAAAGCCACACCGAGTTACAAGCCGCATGGTTCAAAGCGTGGGAAAAAAGTAGCGGCTTATAGTCCGAAAAATACGGTAAATCCGTTTTTGACTTGCCTTACATTTCCATCAAATGGTAACATGGGTCTCTAGCACATTTCCTGTTCAACATTACATTCTGAGGAATTTTTTATTGTACTCATGACCATTAATGTTTATCATAAAGGCCCAACTACAATGTGAGAGAAGCTTAATTATGCCTGACTCACCATGCTATACAGTCTATTGTGACTTAATTCAGAAATAATCTGATAAACCAAAACAAAATAAACAATATTGCTTTTATCCGTCGATTACACATTGAACCATTTCACTTTAGGTCACTCAGTATGTCCTTTGGCAAACTGTGACTTCTTTGATCCATGTTTTGTTCAGCACTGGATCATTGGCTTCAGATAATTGTCTTCTAATTGTTACAGTATTCATTCACAGGTTACAGTATTCATATTTTTAGGCATTTTGGCTACTTTTCAATTCCTTTTACGATTCGTTTTCTGTTTTCTACTCGTCATCTGGTTTTGGTTTCAGCCTAAAGCGCGTGAGATCATTTTACCTCCTCGTCATTTTTAGTCATTTCTTGATGTGTTTTTTCCTCTCCGGTCAACGTTTCGATCAAAGCAGGTTTGTGTGTGAGCTTTGTTTGAAATGACTCGTTTCACTTTAATTTTCAGAAAGAACTACGTCAGCGTTCAGAACATTTTCTGACGTCATTCTCAAATAAGAGCCCAAGAATAAGAAAAATAAATTACCTGGCTGATTGAATACTGCTGTAATTCTCAATTTTAAGTAATATAATTACACTAAATAAGGAAGGTTTATGTATTCCGGCTTCAATAGTTTCTATGCTAAAAACTGTGACTGGACTGTATGATGAGGCTGAATTCCTATAATTAAAATCACAACTTTAAATCGATAACAGACAATAAATTCGGTATCGGAGTAAAACAGATTTTAAAAGTTTCTTTCTGTTGATATATAAATTTAAAAAAAAAAATAAATACCAGTTTTATTAAACCAGCTCCAAATTTTAGCTTTGTTCAAACCCAAATTTCCACACTGATAAGGAAGAACAGTTCTCTTTCAGGGAGGAAAAAAAAAGAAAAATCTCATAATTTATAAAAGACGGATAAGGAATTTCAATTACATAGTGGACAGAGAGATTTTGCCTAAGAACATGCACTGTAGATGTGCATAAACCCCAAATTGGATTAGAAATTGCTGGCCAGGTGAGGTAATGCTGTCTAAATGTAAAAATAGACCTTTAGATGTAAAAACCTAAATCAAATTTAGCTGCCAAAATGAAAGCTGATCTGCCGAGGCAAAACGGCTCAAATGTGAGGATTTTTGTCTGAAATGTCGTCAACAGATTTGCCAGAAACGATTCTTTTTAAGTCTGAGCTCCGTCACGAAGCGAGTCCATGTAGACGTCTTGGCATTGGGGAACCTCAGAGGGCCAGGTCTGGGGGGCCCCGGTCGGCTCAGGAACCAGGAGAAGGTTGTTTATAGAAGCGGAGACGTTCAGGAGGAACGTATCTCCAGGGCTGATCCCAGGAGCCGCGCCTAATTAGAAACAACTGGTCGAAATTCACTTCAATGGCTCTCTGCAGATCTCTCTTTTTATGTTGCTTGGCTGCTTCTGAGCGTTCATCAGCTGCACCTCCAGGCTCATCTCCATCTCATAAGACTCCCCTGGCTGCCTGATGTTTGTGGATTTCATGAAGGGTAAAAAGAAACTTTGGGCCTGCCACTTAACTCCCCTGGGTTATCTCTTCTCTCTCACACACACATACAGTTCAAATAGATATTTACTTACTACAAAAAATGTTTTTTCTTCTTTATATCAATAAGGAGTCTTTTTTTTATTACTTTCTTCAGATTAAAAAGCTTACATACACTAAAGGTCTCTACTTTTAAGCAATCTGAGAACGCCCGCTTCATGACGTCAGGGTTTTACAAGGTTCTGATTGCTTAACTCGAAAACTTTGAGCACATTTGAGACACGTCGTGGATGTATTATCCAAAGGCAAACCCTGAAAGACACTGGTCTAACTTCCTCAAGCGGAGATGTTAAAGGATGCTTTCACATCTATTAGTTTGTTCGACTCGCTTCGATTGGGGACTTAAATTGAAACGTTTGTCCCATTTGTCCCAGGCTACCACTAGGAATGATAGCCTGGTAAAAAGCAGCCGCTTTGCTTCATACAGAGGGTCTGGACTCTACTGAGAAACCATTTCTTTCTTCCTGAAAGAGTGGACGTTATTGAAATTTCAAACTTTACCCAATCGTTAACTTATCCAATGCACCAGTTCGAGGCTATGAAGCTTACTGGAAATTGCCTGAGCTGTAAACAACCATCCTCCACTGCTAATAGAAAGGTGCAGAGCCAATCAACATGGCCGTTAATGTTAACTCATTATTTGGAAGCGTGGCCAACATGGACCGAATGACTTCAGTCACTTCCTAAAACTACGTTTACACCACAATTCTAAAACTGCGCAGAAAATCTATGTAATTGTTCACGACTTCTTCTGTTCGCCGATTGGTCCGGTTGAAATTCCACAAGAGAAATCCACTTCCATGGGAGAAAGCTCAGACCGAGCAGTGAAGACGCATGAGAATTGAGCGAAATTGCATTGTAAGGCAATGGCAAGGAACATCATGTGGAAATATTGAAGCAACATCTCAAGACATCCCACAAATCGGTCTTCTGTTTGCACAATGAGCCTAAAGGAACCAACAAATTAGTTGCAAACTGGTTTAACAACAAAGTCAATCTTCTGGATTAAGATTGTCTTGAAACCTCAGTAACAGTCATGTCATGATCAATGGGCCAAAATCCCAGAAGATTATTGTGAAAAACACATGAAAGAATATTCAGAAAGTTTAACCCGAGTTACACAATTTAAAGCCAAGTCTGCCAAATACTATAGAAATGCATGTACATTTCTTACTTTAATGAAAGCTACAAACAAGTATCAGGATTCTTTCTCTCTAATAATGGAAATTATTTTGGTAACGATAACCAACTGGAACCGAATACTCAGATTTTATGTCGGGCAGTGAGAATAAATGCTTGCCTTCTGTTACGCCGTATGTAAACATCTGGCCTCAGCTGCGTTTGCACACACACACACACACACACAGGTCACGTCTTGAATCAGCAGGCTGCAATCACACATGTCAGGTCCAATCTGTTTCCAATCGGCTCTGGAACTTTTATGTGTTTAGACCTCGCCCTGTTGCCTCTGAGAAACATTACGTCATGAGCCTTTGTTTTACTGTAGCCGCACTGTAGGTGCTTCGTGCCGCTTTAATCTCTCACTCCGCTGCCATTTGGAGCGCTCACCGAATGAGCTCACGCTAAAACAGGAAGGAGTGTCGGCGACGAGCTGTTTGGGTCCAGCTCCGGCGTTTCTGAACGACGTTTTCTGTCTGTCACGGTGCGATGTCTGCACGGTGATTTGCACGTTTGGCAGCATCGCTTCTTGGCACGAGCGCACCCCAGACGTGAACCCCTCCGAGTTTTCAGGTCGGCCTTATCCTGTCATCAGACCATCTGAACACGAAGTTTCTCATTCGACTGGCATCCGAATGTTCCCTTTTAAATGAGCACTGGCAGCGGGCGAGCTCTCATATTTGAACCAGGTGACGGAGTTTCATAGCAAAACAGTATTACTCATAATCTAGACTAAATAATCACAGATTCCACTTATCTTTGCAATTTTTTTTCTTTTTTTTTTACACTGTACATGATTTTCTAGCTTAAAAAAAAAACGGCTTTGTTTTTTTGCTGGAAAGCTTATTATTGGGGCGATATCTGATAGGAGAAATGTTGATGTAGAATTTGAGCGAGGTCTGCGGTATAATTTAGTCAGAGATGTAGTGAGATTATGAGGGCTGACACTGTTTATGGTACATATGCAGAGGATAACGGTGGAAGACCTGAGCGGAGCTTAAACCTCGGATGAGGCGCTTATCCTATTATTAAAATGAAACAAATCAAGGAGAAGACGAAAATAAACCATCAATGGTCACTGCAGAACTAATCTGATGATGTAACTGTAATCCCTGGATTTAAAAAAAAAAAAAATCATTTTCCAAAACATTCCTTCTGCTCCGAGAAGAGATGGAAGCCATGTTGAATGAATCTTGCAAAAGAAATCTATGCTCACCCTTTTCCTCAAGTTGCAACCACAACATATAAAAGTGACAGAATCTGAATAATTAATATCAATAAAAAGCTGTTAAGGTGGGGGAGTTGATTTGATTTTAGCCCCTTTACTCGTACCACAAACTAAAATCTAGCGGAGAAGTCAAATACTTCTACCAATTTATTTATAAAGGAACGTCGCACAAAGACTCCTTAATCCATCGCTTAAAAATAAAAATGATGCTTCGTCACGACGACAATGAACTATTCGATAGAGTATGCACACCCCAAAATATGACCTTTTGGTTTGCATTGTTATTTTTGCTGTTTGAACTAGCCTTTTTTTCCCCCAATGATGGTTTCATAAAACCTCCAAATCTGTGAAAATAACTGGAAAAAATTATTTAATGCAGTTATATATAGTGTAATCTGGTAACTAATTACACTTTTAATGCAAAGTTGTACTAAAAGTTGCATTAAAAGTCAATTAAGTGTCAACTTTGCTTCAAAGGGGATGAAAACACTGTAATGCACTGCACGTTTATTTATTTGATTTTTTTACGGGATGCATATGTTAACCGGATTTATGTGTGAAAAGATTGCAGAAACAGACCTGATATGAATACTGACATGATGGCGGTCGCAGAGCAAACAAATTCAATTTCTGGCACGTTTGGATACAAGCAGCTGATTAACATTAGAGCTAAACAGAAGGTCCAGCTGCGTTACACATGTAGCGGTTCTGCACAGAAGACAAAGAAGATAAATTGGAACAGCAGTTTAAGCAATTTGGTGCTTATGTTAGATGAATCTGCGCAGTGAAAATAAAGCGACAGAGGCACCGTCCGCCATATTCTCCTAAAGAGCAAATTTATTTTGGCTTCTTAAACAAGAAGCAGAGGTAAATGTAAAACGGATCAGCTAAAAGTTGCACTGATGAGTGTGTGGTTGTGAAATTATCTTTGTGTGTAACAGCACTAAATACAAAGAATATTTCAGTTTTCTTTGTAATTCTGGAGAGATCTCCAGGTGAAAGGCAAAAGGAATACTTAATTCTCCATAAAACGCAGGTTGATTAATAACATTTAGGAAAGCTTTTTTTCCGGCTTTGACTGAAGCTTAGAAAATGTTTTTAAGTGCTTTTGGGGCAACGGGACCATCTTGGAGCCAGATAGTTATTAAAATCTCAATATAAGGTCTAATTCAAGGACGTGCAACCTGGGCTCATTACATAAACTCATAATAACTTATTAAAATATCAACTAGAGCATTTCTAGTTTTAGGAGTTTTATTATAATCTCTACATAAAATGTCTTTGAAAGTTTAAATAGTGGTGCAAGCTTTTTTGTTGTTCCCCATCATTTTGTTTTATTACATTGCTAGCCATGTGTGGTTATTTTTTTTAATATACAACAAGTTTAACAACTCCTAAAAAAAAAAAGGTTTTTTTTTTTCTTTATTCCACAAGCTCAAGTTTGAAATGAATTTCTGGCTCTTTGATTTAACCATAAAACAAACACAAAACAATAAATCGGCTTTGTTCCCGGGTCCACGAGCTTTCTTCTTGTTGAGTTTCGTTCTTAAGGGCAGACGTCCAAAAATGGCTCCTTTGGGATTTAAGGGCTGCCAACTAATCACTCATCAAACCTCGGCGGAAATATTTTACCGATCACAGATCTTAAAAACGAAGCTGTTCTGATCCAGGGGTGTTTGGTATGTTTCTGTATTTTTGATTATTGTTTTGTTGTTCCTCGTTTATGTTCAATTGGTCTTGCCATATTCAGCTTGTTTGTCTGAGTTCATTATTGTTGTTAAAGTGCCGCCATATTGGTTCATTTAGTTTAATTTCTTAGTTTCTTGTGTTCTACTCTTTGTGCGCTAGATCCGTTCCCTCTGGTTTAATTTTGATTTGATTGGTTCTTTGCCGTTTTCCACCCTCGGCTCAACATTTCGGCTCCTGGTTTGTCGTTCTTCATTGCTGGGTTCTTCTGCTTCTGTTTCTTTCCTTTGCTTGTAAACCAACCAGCTGTGGCTAAAGGTGACGACAGGAACGGATCTTTAAGGAGAAAAACCAACAGTGTGATCATTTACAGTTCATCAACTGTAAATATCACGCATAAAGGGAAATGGAAAAATAAAGAAAATTCAACATTTTGTGCTCCACATTCCCCTTGAACCAAGATTTACCTTAAAACTCAACCAGTCTGCTTCAGGCCAGCGAGGGCTCACCAGAACCACGTCCGGTTATGAAAGCTCACTGCCTCTCAGATGAAATGCTGCAGAAGGGAAGAAGCTTTCTCGGACCACAGACCTAAATCCAACGACCAGCTTCCCCCCGCCAAAGAATGCTCTTGGCCTTCACCACTGACAGACTGGGAGCGCGACGGTTTGCTGGGATGACTGGAGAGATCCCAGCTGTCCCTCCCTTCACTGCCCCCCCTTGCCCGTCTCCCCCATTTTTTTTTTCCTACACGGGGAAAAGAATGAAAAACAAAACAACACATTCTCTCCTCTCCTCCCTGTCCGACTCGCTAGCGCGCGCTCCCCCCGGAGACGCTGGACCGCCGGCGTCCAACAGAAACACCGAGCAGAAATAGAGCTGCTATTTCAGTCTGAACTGGGTGTTATTTTTAGAAAAAAGTGACATGTAATGCTGAATTACAACATCATAAGGTCACTCAATACACCCCCCCTTTTTTTTTTCTGCAGACCTCTTGCCTCCAAATCCATGACTCACTGCAAAGTATGCGGTGACGTTACCCCGAACTATACAATCCCAGGTCCTGATCAGAAAAAGGAAAAAAAAAAGAATTGATATTTAACCTCAGCGAGTTGATTCAATCAAAACCGGGCTAACTCGTGCTACTCGCTGTGATCTGGTTTCACTGAGCAATACTTTGATGCTTTCATCATGCAGGTAAAGAGCCGGCTGCGCGCACTGGCTCGCTCTCCGTTCGCCTATTATGGGCCACCGCCGTCAGGTCCTCGTTGCGTTTGACAGCTCGTCATAACGTTTGTTTACAGCACGTCAATGAAACACAACGCAAACCTGTAATAGGATAACGCTGCTGTTGGTATGCCAGGCTGAAGGCATAATGAATAATGCAAAAAGGCGAAGGGGAGGGGGAAAAAAAATAAATAAAAAAACGCAGATGCTTTCAATTTCCAACTCACTTTAGTGTTTCTTCCAAGCAGTGATGTAGTTCAGAATGAAAAGATAGGTAATCTGTAGTCTGGCTCTGCTAATCGACAACAGAAACAACAAGACCACCAAGGATCATTACTGCCATGTCTTTTTTTTTTGTTCTTTTTTCCTCCACAGGAAGATTTTATTTAAGTGAGATATCCTTTAGATTGAGGCTTACACAAAAGTTTCGACAGGAAATCAGAAATCTGTACAACTAAGTGGGAGAACAGCAAATCGAGGGATGTGAAATACAATAGCCTGTTGGGTAATAGGCTAACGCAAACGGGTCGAGATATTACAGTCAAAACAATAAAAAAGTCACTGAAATGTGGGGGGGTAAAAGTAACAAACCTCCCCCATTCTCCGATCTCCCTTCACCAGCCCGTTTGGAAGTTGCGCTGGTTTCTTCGTCACCCATATTTGGCTCTCATTTGGTCCGTTGGTGACGAAACCGGAACATGGAACATTTTCTTAGACACTTTAACAACAAGGCTTTAAGAGAACCACGACCGCATTTCTGCTCTCTGGGTGAATGATTTAAAATTCTCCTGGGACAATTACTTAGAGACTTTCTGCTGTATTTACACTCACAGATACTTTTTGCACATCTGTCTAAAACTTTGTCCGTTCTTCTTTGCAAAATAGACGAATCTCAGTTGGATTGGACAGGAAGCAACAACGAGCAGCACATTTTAAATCTTGCCCCAGATTTTCCATTACATTCAGATCTGGACTTTGGCTGGATTGTCTTAGTCTATGTGCTTTGATAAGGATGTTTAGGATAGATGTCTTGCCGTAACATGAAACTACATGAAACAAATCTCACAGCATGATACCGCCGCCACTCTGCTTCAGAGTGGGCATGCTGTCCAAAGTGCATTGGTAGATTTCTTACTACATGTCAAAGTTGCTGTGAATGTTCCACTTTGGTCGGTTCTGACATTCTAACCAAACCTCGTCAAAAAACAAATAAACCCTTCTTTCTATTAAATCACTGATTTTGCTGTGACTTTTAAGACGGTCATAATTATGACTCAAACTATTATGACTCTGACAGTAGTTGAGAGTGATAAACTATCCGTTTTCCAGCCAACCCACGGGTCAGATAGTAAACGTTTAAATGACAAATGACCACAAAGTTAATTTAAGGGCAACTTGGCTCATTCAAAGAAGGGGAGAGAAATAAAATCAGACAATGTTTCAGTGAAGTTGTAGCCCTTTGTTCCCCCTTGGATGTGGGCGAGGAGTTAAATGTCATTCTGAAGGGCCTCTAAGCTTATCTAAGACGCAGTAGGGCTTACAGGAGTCCAGTAGTCAGAGTGCAAACAGAGCTGTAGGGAGTAATAATGTACAAAACATACAATGGTGGGAAATATGCAACACTTGTTTATGTAGTCTACATTTGCACATTAAATCCAAATGGCACTATAAACATTAATTTAATCAGCCTCACGATAAGAGTAGTGGTATTACACCAGCGGCCGGAGCCTCCCACTTATCCTACACCTCTCATGTCTCTTCACAATGCCAGACTAGAGTCAAGCTCAACAGGGTCTCCTTTCCCCGCAAAAAAAGTCCGTTAATTTTGTTGTTGCCAGAATTTCAGATGACTGTTTCATGTTGGAATATTTGTTTTTTTAATTGGCTGGAACTGATTATAGATCAGAACTCAAATGCCATGTCTAACAAGAGGCATTAGCAATACAAACATGTTTTTGTGTCTCTCTGGCTTAGTTTGTAGTCTTGCTCTGTTAATTCAAAGAAAATGACCAAATATTTGTATTTGGAGTCCTTCTTGCAGCAAAACTCCTGCGCTGTATAATGCTGCAACTCCCATATTTCCAAGTAGGGTTGGTGTTCTCAGACTGGAAAGCCTCCCCAGTTTTCCTTTGTGATGTCGCTTTTGGAATAAAGGCTTCCTCATTTTGTGAGTGGCTTTACAGTTATGACTGGTCTTGATGCGAATGATGATGCTCTAGGCCACATTTCAGCCACCCTGAACAACGGTGCTAGGGTTGATTTTGTACCAAAAACAAGTTCATTTCTGAGGCAAGGAACCTGTTACCTCCAGGAGCGGCATAATGGCTGGACATTCCCATTGTGTTTATATTTGCATGCATCAGATGGACATGTGATCTTCAGGCAGATTCCAATCATGGCCACACAAGAAGCAACTTGTTTGAAGCGTTGCTTCACAGAATTAAATGTCTTAGAAACACAAGACAAATAACCATGCATACACACACCTAAGGGCAATTCAAATTACCTGATATAACCTAATATGCATGTTTATTTGTTTCTTTAGGTGGGGAGCGATCTACGTACCTGGAGCATACTCACACTTTGCACAGAAAGGCTTCAAGCTCCCAGTAAGTCATTATCAGCAATTTGCTAGATGTGCAGTTATTGCCACTGGCAGTGATGATTGCAGCAGGAAGGAACCGGCTGTCAGATCTGCATTATGCAAACCAGCGTGGTGGCAGCAGGCTGTGTGAATTTTGCATCCTTTCCAGTAGTTGGAAGCGAACGCGAGGACGCTCGGTGTTCCCCCCCTCCACTGCCACATGGGTAATTATCGTGCAGGAAATTGGACGTGAAATCTTCGCGTAATCATGGATCTAAAGTGTAGATGGAGCCGACAGCAGTGAAGCAAATTGCAGCAAGTGATTCCAATTACTGTTTATGGAACACAGCTGTCTTGAGCTGCGTGTGTCGGTGAGTGGAACTCCGAGGCTGGCGTTAAAGTTTTAAAGCCCTGCGAAACACCAGAGCTGCATTTGAGTGTTTCCTTCACGCTCGAAGTGACGAGTCAAGATGTGTTCTAGAAAGCTGTTGCTGTGTCTCGCTTTTTGGCAGAAGTTGGAGGCTTTGTATGCTGAGGTCAGAGAATTGGACGTTGGTTGTCAGTGGTTAATTCACTTTCCCTTTGCGCTGCGACGTCATGGCGAAACGATAACTCACCTCTACGGGTTTACACAAAAACAAGCTTAAGGTTTGCCTTCAGTCGTGCACAAACCCCGTTTATCTGTGTTTATTTACGCACACCGAGTCGATTCATCCGCGTTACGGCCAGCAGTCATGTACTGGATAAGCTTTCGTCTCAAAACATTTGGATTTAATTATCATGGGGATATGATATCCAAACAATCTGCTTTCTCCCATTAATAACATGATTGCGCCGTCGTAGGGCAAGCTGAAGCCATTTCTTTTTCTTTTCATTTTTCATGTAGTTTCACGGATTTGGGCCTTGCGCGCTTACTATTATGGGCATTGGGCAAAACCCAGTTTAGGGTAATGACACAGTTTATTTTCCAGAGTTTTAAAGGGATCTTGGCGAGGAAGCGTCCTGCTTCCACAGCCTGCAGGATTACAGCTAAAAAACACAAATAAGGCCCGTATGACTTTCCCACATATCAAGTATCGTCTGCTGTTTTGCTGCTATGCATTGCAGCATGGTCGAAATGATTAAAAGGAAACTGGACGGAGCTCATTGTGTCACTGATAGCTGTAATCCTGCACATTGAGGAAACGTAGGACCACAGCGGGGTGTCGCTCCACTGATAAGCAACAGAGAGGCAGATCTGCTATTAATAAAGACGACTGCAGCTGGTTTTGGGGTATGCTTGGAGAAGCGTTTCTCTCAATTATGATTCTTACCTTGCTTGACTTTGTCTCTACCGGTGTTGCACATCTTTATACCGGCTTCGTTTTTTGGCCCGTTCGTTGCAAAAATAGCTTAAATTGGTCCAATCGGTTGAAGAGTGTCTGTGAGCATCAGTTTCTAAGTCTTACCACAGCTTTTATATTAGATTGACTAGAAAAAGTGTAAAAGTGTAACACACTATGATCTATTTTATGGCTGTATGTTTAGGATTATGGTTGTTCTGGAAGGTAAACCACTAGAGTCTCATCCTGTCAACTCATCAGCTGTGACCTCCTTCCCTTTTCCTGCTAAAGAAAAGTATTCCCCATGGCATGACGCTGTGGTAATGGTGTTTAGTTCAGCACTACAACTTGCAAGTAAATCTAAAGTTCAGTTTTAGGCTCATCTTTTGATGTATTTGGCTTGAAACTGACTTTTTATGGCTTTCTTTGTACCATTGATGTTACAAGTCATCCATACAGACCAGATTTGGATTTGCCCACCTGAGTTGTGGATCTCTTCAGCTCCTCCAAAGTTATAACGGGCCTCTTGGCTGCTTCTCTGATTTTTGTTTTTGTGATTAATGCTCTCCTTGCCCTGCCTGTCGGTTTGAATGCTTATTGATGCAGATTTTTCTCTGATGTTCTACAGCAAAATCTAACTAAGCCATATTTCTTCTTACAGTAAATCATATCGGTAGTCTCTATGGTCTCATTAGATGACTTCTGAGGGTTTAACTGGACTTCCTTTAGTGGTATCAGACTAAACGGGTGTTGAAATCGAAACACATGTCCCATTTCGTTTAGACTATTTGCTACATTTTCAAAATCATGTATAATTTTCCCTCCTTTTTACAAAAATGCCAACACTATGGGTCCAACTTTTACCTACATCGAGTCCATTAGTGCTGATGTCTACTTCTATTGTTCCAATCAAAGCATGCAAGCTCAACTGTGTTTCATTCTGCTTAGACTGAACTATACAAATCATACAAATTATGGAACAACTTGCCTTTGCAGGTCAGGGAGGCCCCTTCACTGTCCACTTTTAAAGCTCATCTTAAAACTCATCTATTTTATTTGGCTTTCAACTCTAGCGGGATCTAGTTTTAAATTGTATGTTTTTGTTTTTAAACTGTAAGTTTTTATTTTATGCTTTTTTATTGTTATGTTGTGTTTTGATGTACAGCACTTTGTATCAGCTGTGGTTGTTTTAAAGTGCTTTATAAATAAAGTTGGTATGGTATGGTATGGTATACAAAAGTGAGCTTGACTGTCTCTTTTCTGATTTCCATGCGATTCAGTGCCAAATACGTTTGTTTTTTCATCTCTCCATCATTTTGTTCTTAAGAAGCTCTGCTCTGCTATGCTTTTGTCACACAAACAGTCTCTCTGTTCAAGCTTTGCTGACAATTTACAACCAGTACTGTTACGTTTGCGTGTTGTACTTCTGGTAAATAAGTCTGTTTTGGTTTATTTCATTTGATTTTTTTACCCCCCAAATCTGCAGTGGAAAAAGCTAAGATAAAAGCATCGCCTTGTCGAGTTTCACTAGCAGGCGGATGATTCACAACACAGATGATTCACAAATCATTGAAAAAGACTTGGATGTACTGTCACTATTCAGGGCATAAGCTGAGTGCTGTGCTCATATTACAAAGACTTCATTTGATTGGCGTCTATTTATTTCGTTGGTCATCTTAACCTGCTCGCTAGCCTAACATCAGCATCTTTATTTATTGTGCCGTTTATTCTCACATCGATCTTTACCTCATACAATGTAACGTAATTGCTGAGTCATATTTTGAATGGCCGCTCTAACATTTGGTTTCTGTTTGCTGAAAAGGCCCAGAGGAGTGTCTTGTTATCTCGCACTAACAAAGCTCTCTGGTTTCTCCTATTCTCTTAACACCGGCGTGTGCCGATGCTTCCTCTCTGCTTTTGCCTGACAGCAGCCTGTTCAGCGTTCTGTGTCACAGATAAGCGCATGCCGTGCACCGGGGCACGGCATGCAAACGGCATGCATTGCCGCATGCAAACGCGGCAATGACACATTGTAGCTTTGTGGACGGTCTTGTCAAAACGCAGACTGATTGCTCCACAAAGGCACACAATGTAAAACTGACTATTCATACAAGAAATTTGAAAAGAAAAACAATTAAAGCAATGCGAAGTCTATAAATATCAGTTATCCCCTAATTTAGTTTTGCTTCCAAAAAGCTAGATATATTGCTAGTTTGTCTAGACTTTTTTTGTCAACCCCATCATGCATGGATTATGATCCTTTATGTCAGGATTTTTTTCCAAAGTGTTTTTGATTTTCATAAGGTGGGGGGAAAAAAACATTTGTAAAAAAAATCTTTAGGTGATCAATTGTAATTTTCTCCAAATACAACCTTGTTATTTGGAAAATACATCAGTGGTATTGTTCTTTAGGAGTTATTTTATGCCACAATGTATATATATATATTTTTTTTTTACCTGCCAGAGTCGTCTACAGCAGAAGGAGGGACTGGATTGGTCGGCATGCTTTTTCGTCTTGGATTTAACAAAAATGTTCTTGCACTTGCAGTGGATGGCCAGTAGTTGGCAGTATATTGTATGACACACAATATACTGCCATGTGTGCATTTATAATATTAAAAATCCACAAGAAACACAAAAAAAGGCCTTTAGAAAGCTGTCCACGGCAGTGGCTGCTCTGCATGAAAGGGTTAAGGACTTCTAAAGTATTTTTTAAGTGCTACTACACCAAGCTTTTTTATCAGCATGTATGTATTTTTGTTAATTCACGTTGACTTATGATTATTTTGCAAGCATGAAAGGCTCTCAACTTAGCAAATTATTACTTTATTACATTTCTAGATGCTTGTTTTACTATCACACAACATTAAATTGGTGCACAACAGTAAAGTGGGACGTATCCCAACGAGGTGATTACAAATGAACTGAGTAGAATAAGCTCAACAAATCAACTCATGTTGCAACCAGAAACGTCTGTCTATTTTTCTCTTTTGTTTTTATGATTTTTCGTGATAGACCAACACAAAGCAGAGTGTAATTGCGAATTAGAGGGAAAATGAAGCATACGTAAAAATAAACACCAACTTGAAAAATCACTTAATTAGGGCAGAGTCCACCTGTAGGTAATTTAATCGCAGAACAAATTTTATGTCGAGGTTTCAGAGAACATTAGAGAGCAAACTGCAGCATGGAAACCGAGCAACACAGCAGGACAGATCAGGGAGAAACGTTTGTGGAGAAGTTTAAGGCAAAGTTTGGCTTAAAGCAACAACCCAAGCACTCACTTAAACCTAGTTAAGACAGCATTAACAATATATTTCCTATTATTTATTTAATTCATTTAGCTATATTATAACTGACTAAGGACAATGATCCTTCTCAACCGATTATGCTAGATTTAGAGTAATAATAAAAACCAAGGCAAAGAAACAAATCATTTTTCTCTTGCAGAGGATTTATGTTATGTACAGCAAGGCATGATAGGTCTACCGTTCATTTGCTGTAAACAATATCATTAAGGCATCATTCCAAACAAAACTCAAATATTTATTTTGAAATTCCTGGCTGATTTCCTGCCAGGCAATTCAAATCATACAAATTCTGTCCCTTTTTGGGTTTTTTTCTTTTTGCTTTCCATACATCTAGCACACAACCCCAACTGGTCACAAAGATCCCTGCCAACCTCTTCCACATCCACAGCAGCTAATCTTACATTGCTTCGGTGTGGACTGCTTTTGATTGTGTCTCTAACTTCTAACCTTCTGTTGTGTCACTCAATAAAAAGCGATAAAGCCTTGGGTCTAAGAAGGGAGATCAGAAATCACCAAATTGTTTTCTACATAAAACAGAAATATGAACAGTGACAATTCAGCAGCATTGCTTTATAGCCAGCCCACAAATAATCATCAGCATAATTAGGTAAACATTAGGTTTGCTTGTAACTTAACAGACTTAAGCCCAATTTTCCAAACAACGTACACAGAAAACTAAAGAATTAAACAATCTTGCTGTGACTTTGCAGCACAAATGGCTTTCCACAGAGGTAATTGGGCTTCAGCGAGTTCCCCGCTCTCCGTTTCTCCTCTCGGTGACAGGATGCCACACGTACTGGCTGGCATGTCTAACGCGTTCGTGCATTATTAGTTCTCACATGGGTCCAATTAGACTTCCAGCTGAGCGAGTTGGCACACACACCCTGCATCATTTGTGCTGCTGAGATGCAACATATGGGCCTATTATGATGTCTAATTACATTCTAAGACAAAGGTAATTACAATAATAAATAATGTGTTTAGATTAGTCAGAAATAAGTCCAGATGCGGAACATGTGTTTTGATCTCTCAGCTCTCCCTCCTCTTGCTTTGCATGGTTTTCTAAGACTTGCTGTTGTCAAGCTTCGTCATTATCTTTCATGTAAATGTTGGAGTTGGAGAGGACTCACACACACACACGCACACAGAGCCACGTCTCTCTTCCTTCTTCCATACATATTGTAAATTCAAAGCCCAATGAAAATGCATTGTCCAATGTAAAGCAGGCAGTAGCTGGCAGAATGAAACAGTAGCGGCATTGTGCAGTTTATTAGCTAAAAAGGTTGTTAAGCGAGATGAGACTCTTATTGACTCAGAACCTTATCAAGGAACTTCAGCTTTACATGACGCAATATGCTGAGTGCTTTCATGAGAAAATGTTTCTACCCTAGTTATGTTAAAGACATGAAAATAAAAGGAAGAAAACTGAAGAATCTTCAATTCAATTAAATGGACAATAAACTCAGCAAAAATGATGATCCTCCTGCCATCTTAAGAAGCCGATGAAGCCATGTGTAGTTTTACTAATATTTAAAAACAAGCACAAAATGTTTCAGGATAGGCTTCTGTTATTCCAAATTAGCTCAGTAAGTGTGGCTAGCATTACTAAAACTGTAGTCCTTGTGCATATTTCCCAAAGAATGTAAATCCTCCTCTTAGCCCTATTTCCAAAAAGGCTGCCAACATTTTCAACTTCAGTTTTTCCGTGAGACAAAGATGCAGTTTAGAAGCTGAAAAAGATAAAACACTATTGTCCGTTATCTCCTGAAGGTTTCGTCTTCTCGCTATCGCATCACCTAACATGTCTTAGATTTGGTATAAAACTGCTTACATCTCAGAGCCTCCTTTGACTTAATTTTTCACTCACCTCACTGATATCGAACATAAATAACCTCTCTGAGTAACAGTATCCACACTAAAGAGTGTTGTTGTCACCGCGTTTCTAACCAGCTGATGATGATGATAATTTATTTCAGACAGACATATCACCAACAAACATAATAATAATACTTTCACGTTTCTAAGTGTAAATACAATACCTATCAAATGTACATACTCAAATACTGTACATGTAAATACACCACTTATTCGGTGACTGTAAGTCTGAAAAGGAGTATGATGAAGTTTAACTTATATAATCATAACCCTTTTCCATTCATTAATTCATAGCATATGCAGTCTTCCTATTTCTACGTAGTATCCTTTCCATAACAATAAAACAGTAATAACTATAATACGTTTTCCTGAACCAAATGAAAGTAATACATACACCCATATATATATATATATATACATACGCATCTACCTGCATATATACATACATAATATTTGCCTATTTACACACCCACATATATTTACACACACATACAAACCCCTGCATCCACAGTGCTGTAATTCTCAGCCAAATTCATCACCTTTGTTCATCCTTATACTTTTGAATAGTAACCATTTTAAGTCTTTTCTTAAAATATCTCATGCTTGGACTTTGCTTCAGCTCTTTAGTGAGTTTATTCCAGATCTTCACTACTGATTATTTGTCAAGCTGAAAATAGTTCGACTCCAATCAGCCGATTTCTCTGTGCGTCTCCAGACATAATCTCCTTCCATCCATCATCTCTTTTGTACCAAGACCGGTCATGGGAATAACGGGTCTGGAAAGGGAATCCCAGCCATCACTTTCCCCAGCAACACCTCCTGACATATTCCGGCCAGAGGGAATGCGTATCGTTTCCAGCATTCTCTGGGTCAACCCAGGTTCTCCTCCAAGTGGGACAATCCTGGAAAACCTCCAGAGAAGTGGACCGAGGTTGCATCCTGTTCAGATCTGTCTTCCAGTTTCAACAAAGTTAAGGAAGAGACGTTGAAGTATAGCTGGATTTCAATTTCAAAGTATCTAGATTGGTATCTAGAAGATTGGTTCTAGATTGGTAGAAGACCTTGCCGACTTACACAACTTTCATATAACACAAGGTACCTTGAAGCAGGTTAAGGGGAAAATAATTAAATCAGTACGGTAAGGAATAAAGGCTCATTAAGGGAAATTAATGTGCTTAATCAACTGACTCCATTGAAATTCATCTCATTGATTGTTTATTATTAGGATCGATGCCTTCACGCTGTATCAGAAGACTTGCAATGGAAAAATGGCCAAAACAGAGAAGGTCATTGCTGAGGCAACGTGGCAGTGTGTTGGCCTCATGGTTGGAGAGCTGTGGATGGAAACGATGGAGACATTAGTAAAGTGGAACTGAAGCAGTTTTCTCATCAAAGCTATGTTCCCATCTCAACAGCATCATCATTATGGTTATGATGCACTTTAAAACATGCATTGTTTTAGCGTGTTTCTTCGTCCCAGCTTGTGGGAATCTTGATAGATTGTGGCTTGAATTGTTGGGCTATATGGAACCTGAGTTTTCCAAGGATTTGTGCATGTCTAGTGCAGAAGTGAAGATGTTTTTACGAGACAGAAAATAGGGAATTTTGATTTGGCGCGTACCAGGAATCTACAATCATTATACATAGCCCAGTACTGACAGACCAAGACCAATGGAAAGCTCTAATGCAGATACCGACTTCCAGCCTCCCGGCTTTATTTCTGCTCTTTTCTCAATTACAATAAAATCTCCAATGTTGTTTCCCTTTGAACTAACAGCTGAGCCACTTTTTCAATTTGTACTGCCTCTCTCAGCAACGCAGAATCAGACAGCGAGGCTGATTTATGTAACTAAAGCCATATTTAGCGTAATGATTAAATGGCCCTAACATTGCTTTTGTCTTTACGTAACGGTAAATCAATGTGATGTTGTTGACGTTTCACTCTAATGCACTTGTTCTTCTAATTGGTTCGAATGAGCTGTCATGGGAATGTGCCCAACCATCTGGCCATAGTTAAGTGACTTACAATGATCTCTATTGCATATGTTACAAATATATCTAAATATACAGATTACAATGGGATATGGTGCTTAGATCAGATTAGGAAACATGAAGACAACAACTACAAGCACTTTCTTTTCCCTTTTTCATGCTGTGGCATAACATTGCTCAACAAGCCTGATTAGAGTCTCTGCGTTTTCATGCAACCTTTTCTAAAGAATGTAATGAGCTCACACATCAGGCAGCTGTTCTCAATCAATATTTGTTGACGTGAAATCCCATTAGTTTTCTAATTGCATTTGCATAAACTTTTCTCCGTTTCATAGTTACTATGCTAAATTGGTTTTTATACAGAGTTTACCTACAGTGGCCCTCGAGTGTTTGCACATGTTTGCTGTGATTACTGTTTGGCAGATGAAACAACACGGACACGCATACAGACAACCGCGTACCGTACCAGACGTACGTACGTATGCAAACATCAGCAGCATCCCACCTTAAACATCTCGCATTCCCCATCAATGACTAGCTCACAGTAAACAAACATTTATCTGCTCCTCTGGCAGAGCAAAAGTGCAGCGGTGCCGCTTGTTTGGTGGACGGCCTCGCTTGATGTAAACAGGCTATTGAACTGTGTTTAACAAGAGGTACGATTTGGATTTGCTAAGAGGATTTTTCTCCTTCCTGACACATAGGTGCTCACAGTTTAGAGTATTAGGATTTCTGTGGTTTGGCTAGCTTTCATAGGGAGAGCCGGAAAACAAATTAACTGTTGAAATAGCAGCAAAGAACATCTAATAGAGGGCACCAGTATGGCTGTATGCATTGTGGGAACCTATAGTCACCTTCTTTGTACCACTATGATTACACATATATCTTAAAAGATGATGGTGATATACTTTAATGAATTTGAATCTAATAAATTAAAACTTATCAACCGATCAGTAGTAGCTAGCTAACAGTGGTAGGTAGAGGGATCATTGGTGTTTACCTCAACCAGCTCTTTAGCCTTACAATTTATGCGTGGCTTACAGTAGCAGCACTGCCTTATATTGTTTCTGGAGAGATTCTACAAGGTGTTAAGGACATTGCTGTCAGGTTTTGTTTTTTGTAATAAGAAGGTAGCATTACACAAACGCTGCATATCCTTGATGCCAATCTCCTGATCCACCAGATACCAAAGGTGGATCCGACAGTGGATGTCACTGGAGAACAGTGAACCTACTGTTATTTTTAAGAAAACAGTCTGTGATGACGAGAGCTTTGTGACACTGCATTTACTTGCTGAACATAGCCGTCAGAAGAAGGCTATGCTGTGGACAGCTGCAACGTTTATCCAAGCTGAAAGACATTAACCGCCTCCTAATACATCCAGCTAGAATCAGATGTTGCTAAGGAAATGGTCACGATTCAAAATGTTAGAATATTTTAACAATATTGCCCAATAATATTATTGGGAACCGTAAACAGTGCATCCTGTTATTCAAGGGGCAAACATTAGTGGGAGAAAGCAGTGGTGTTGTTGTTTCCTGCATTCCATTCATTCTCATTAGCTCCACTGGGGAGTGAGTCATGCATCTTTTTCTGCAATAAGCCATCATCCTCTACACATCATCAAACCAGTTCACATCCAAACACATGAGACATTCTTTACAACAGCACAAAAAGAAATGCTGGTTACCAATACTGGTTACCAGTATCAAGGTAGAGCTACCAAGGTTTTAAAAAGATAGTTTCAAGCCTGACAAAATGTTACGTCACACTGTTCCCACATCTTAAAGTGACGGAAGGTTTCTTTAACTGCATGAACTATCCCTCCCTGACCTGTTGCTGCATGCTGCTGGTCAGTTGGCTGAAAGAAAGCCCGACTACTTGACCAGGTAATTTCAGCTTGTTATATCTAATAAATAAAGTATAAATATATATAAAATAGGAACTTTAAAACGTTTGCTAATCTTCAGGACTGTTTCTTCTGCATTTGTGTTTACGTCTATGTAATCTATTCACACATTAGCATTTTTGAGAAAATACGGTGAAAACATGGTAGTTGTGCTCAAGTTTGTCTTAGTTGATAATCTTGTTGTGGCCCAAATTTCTCCTCAAGAAATTTAGCTACCTTTTAACAATTGGTAGCTGCTATCAAACAACCTTAAATTCTAACATATAAATGCTAAATGGGCTGAATTTTTCATTGTTGTTTTCTGGTCCACTCAAGCTGGGCCAGATTACATCCAATTACATTCATAAATGCGCACACGCAAACACACCGACACACATCGATGGGCAACATTTAGCTAAGTGACTAGCCCAGGGATACACCAACATGTGGCAGGAGGACGCATAGCAACAAGGTAGCCTAAATTGTAATAGGCAAACTTGTACAAAATGCTTCCTCCTTCCTTGGCTAATGGCCACTGGCTTTACGAGAATAGCATTGCTCTAGCTAGTTTCCATCAACAGAGTGGAAGTTTTTTTTATATATATATTATTTTAAGGCATATTATTGTGGGAGAACAAACTTGATAAAAATGTGGACTTTGGATGTAATATTATTGTTCCCCGATTAGGTGCAGTAAAGTACCGCTGCTGAAGATAAAATATTCATGATGTCTGGTTACAAATCAGAAACAAATGTTCGGCCGGTGATAGCTTAAATGGTATTTCAAACGTTGTCCTTTGGAATTGCATTTGAGGTTTGTGCTAAATGTCTAAATCTTCAAAATGTATTTAAATGATGACACAGAGTCTCAGGCCGTCTTCCCCTAAAGGACATTTTAGTGTGTGGGAAGAGAAAAGATCCAGGTGCAACGTCTACAAACTGAAATATTCCACCACGGTGTGACAGCTCCAGGTCCCACATTACCTTCAACTTGTTTTTCTTCTGAACTCTTGCAGTGACATGTAAATGAAGGAAAAATACACTTTTTAAACAGGTTACACCTGTAAAATGGAAAAATATATCTTGCATTTTTCCCATCTTAAAAGCCTTAACTCAGAGCTAGGCTTTAGCGGCCTAAAGAGGACTATTGTTCTTTCAGAGCCAAGCAAGGTAGTCAAAATTGAGTTGTGCTGAAAGGTAAATTAGGCAAAATTCTCAACAGGGGAAACAGTTTGAATCACAATAAATAGAAGGCTTGGTACAGTGGAGTACAACAGTCATACCGAGGAAAAATAAAAAAGTAAAATTACGAGAATAAAGTCATAAAAATAAGAGAACAAAATCACTATACAACGAGAATAAACACATACAAATAATACAAGTCGAAGTATTGCAAAAATAGCTGAAATGAAACGAGAATAGAGTTGTAGTAATGAGATTAAGGTCGCAATATCACAAGGTATTATGACTTCATAAAAATGAGGTCATATTACAAAAATAATATGAGAATAAAGTCATAATATTACCAGAATGTATGTTATTCAATGCGACTTTATTCTTGTAATTTTATGACTTTATTTTCTCATTACATTTTTGTATTTACTTAGTGTGGCTCCAACTCCACGTCATAGTTTTGCACATTTTTATACAAAAGCAGGAACAAAGCATTCATACAAAACTGATACGCTTTAAAAGCTATACCTTCAAATCCCCATCAACTTATTAATTCTTGCGTCTGACCAATATTTTTGATCAATGCTGGTTATCTGTGCTCTGTCAGTTCTGAACTCTGGTGATGTGTGGTCTTTGGTCACAGGTCATGTGGCTGAGATATGTGGTGTTTTAATGTTGCTTTGTTTACCCGCGAGAGGCCCGACTCTGGTTTCACTTGTGTACGCCGCTCTGTTTTTATGTGCAGTGTTTCACTGTACATCATCTCACACACACCGTCAGCTAGTTTGCAAAGAGACCAAGACATGCTAGACGTCACACTCCACTAAGGTACAGCAACCGTTTTCCATTACCCGGGTTCTAACTTGACAACTGTTCGCAGACGGTCCGCTTAAAGTTTGGAACCTGGATTTAATCAATTATTACTTCTAAGTAGCCTGACAAACCTTAAATGAAGAAACATGGTTTCGAGTATGATCTCTTATTGCTAGACATAAACATACATGATTCATCTGTTTTTAATACCACGCAGTCTCTCTTTTGTCTTTAGCCCAGGAGTAATCCGGGTCTTGATGAGGCTTCGGAAGCTTCTCTAGCTTTCTGTGCGCTCACCGCTCGGATTATTGGCTGTTTTGGCAACATATAAGCTCACGGGTAATTGGCTGAAGAGATGTTTGCTCTTCAGTGGGACTAGGTTCCTTTGTGGACACCTCCACGGTTGGCCGCTCGCGTTACTATGGAGGACTGGTAATTGAGTTGCAACTTTATGACACCTCCCATGAACCGTTACGAGGAAATTGCTGTACATTTCCTCCAAATGACAGCGGAGAAGAAGCCAAGGGTCGGGGGATTGCTTTACCAATTTTTTAATTGCGACAATATGAGCCGTTTCACTTCAGTCCAGAATCGCCAAGAGTTGCTGTTCAGTTTCATAACAAACATGCAACACAGCAGCTCACTTGAACACGTCACAACAAAGACACAGAAAATACAACATTACTTATGTTGCCTGTTGCTTAACGAGAGAGCTTTAAATAGACCGTCCAGGTCTGGTCAGTCGGTAACTTACGGACAGAAGATAACTCTTTCAACAGGGGTGTAACGATACAGTCAGCTTACAAGACAACACTATAAATCATAAGACTTAAATAATGTTTTGCTGAGAAAAAGTATTTACCTCTTTAAATGTTTGTTCTGTTTATCCTTGTTTAATTTAAATATTCTGGGTAACTTGAGTAAATACAAAAAGGGCAGTTTTCAAATAATATCTTTATTTATTAAAGGAAACATACCCATCCCAAACAACCTGGCCCAAAGTTAGAGTTAAGTGTTCACAATGTTACACGATGCCTAAACTGCGAATAACTACAGAGACCTGATTACTACCAGACATGTTGTATTACAAAATCAACAGAACCTGCATGAAAATATGGGGCTAAAAGTTCTCAAACAGCAAAACAATCTGGTACAACATACATAAATTTAAAGAAAGAAAAAGACATTGACATCAATTGATCTGGAGGGAAAAGGTTACAAAGCCCTTTCGATTGCCTTACGACTCCAGCAGACTACAGTTGCTGCCATTAAGTCCTCAATGATCCCAATGACCTTTAGGGAAAATATTTTAAGGTCAAAAATGAAAAATAAATGTGCTTGATAAAAAATGTTTGTGTCTTGGTACATTTGGTAAAACACTAACAGCATTTTAGGAAAATAACATCATGCAAAAATATTATTGGGACATGAATTGGGTCAATGATTGGCAGCAGCATCGACTTGCAGTGTCAGGTTAAAAAAACAAAACAAAAAAAATTAATAATCGAGATCCTTAGGACAAACTTTTTTACACCCAAACAGCTGTAAAAATTGAAGTTTACTCTGTTTACTGCTATCGACTTACATAGCACCTGTATCCTACAAATACGAACATTTTCAGTCTGAAATCTACATTTTGGATGTAATGAGCTTACTTTTGTCTGATATAGCATCTCTATGTGCTGACTAAGCTGAAAGGCAGGGCCACATTTCACCTTATTCCGTGTTTAACAACGTATTTTTATATTTTCTGTTCTCCCACTGGGGTGCTTTCTGGCTCTAATGGTTTCCACTATTGGGCTCTTTTTAAAGTGGAGCTGCATGTTATGTCACTGCAATGATTTTCTGGAGGAACTTCAGCCTAACCTTACATCCCAGAGTTCATAATCAAGCTTGTCAGATGAATTGAGGACTCTGATATACCCTTGGCGTTTACTGTGTGTGTGTGTGTGTGTGTGTGTGTGTGTGTGTGTGTGTGTGTGTGTGTGTGTGTGTGTGTGTGTGTGTGTGTGTGTGCGTGTGTGTGTGTGTGTGGCTCTGGCTCGTAGCTGGCCCTGTGACGGAGCGGATACCATTCCAGGACATTGCCTTTTGCCTATTCAGTGCAGGAATATCCAAAAAGTAAATATTTGCTGACAAATTCCAGAAAATTGAATTGGCTCCGTTTTTAGAATTTGCTCTGATCCGAGGGAATCAAAAGAAACGCAGAAGGTGCGCCGTAGCAAACGAGCTCTGATGTAATCCTCCGCGTTTGGTATCTAGAGCGCAGGCCGGTCGATATGATTAAAGTCCGATGTGATGTGAAAGTGACATCTACCCAGCTCACATAAGTGCCATACCAAAAATCCCCTGAGTCAAAGTACCAGAAAAAGATTGCTCTGTTGAAATGGGAGAGCTGTGATATTTGGGTACATGATGTGCTTGTATTAACAATCCAAGTACAAAGAGGTTATATTTCTTCTCGTTTCAGTCCTCTTGGTCTGACTCTTGCCTCGAGCGCATGTACTGTAGATCAAAATAGGCCCGAAAAAGACCAAAGTAAACCTGTCAAGAACGGGTATCGGTCTGGACGAATGGTCAGGGCTGTAAATTCTTCGACTGGGGTTACGGCCTCGTTGCCGTGTTCCGTCGGATTTTCCACGGAATACGTCACTCGAACATGCAACTCCAAAAAACACTTAATGTAGTCTTCTAAAGCTCGATAAATGCGTGTTTGAGCTCCTTCCGGTGAGTAATGACAATGAAAGGAGAAGAGCCGTCTTGTACTGCTCGTCTTGCGACCGATGAGCTCGCGGCAAACTCTCCGAGTTTAAAGAGATAATGAAAAAAGTAGAAGTTATGGCTGAGCCTGTTGTTGTTGGCCGCTTCCCGCACGAGAAAACTTGATGTTGTCATTAGAGTAGCTGAGAGAAATGCCATGACTTCATGTCAGCATCATTGCCTTGGAAAGGTTTTGTAGTTTTCTTATCACATGGGAAAGAATTATGTTTACTGGATCTCACTGACCACAAAGGCTTAAATTCTTGCTCCAGCAGTTTAATGAGGTATGATAGCTCACACTCCCGAGACGTGGACGTTTCTAAGCGTTTTCATAACTTTTAAAATAGGTCTGTCGTAAAGCAGAAGATTGAGATTAGTCAACTGTTTTGTAACGTCTTAAAAATTTAAAAGAAGATCCTTTAAATAGATATTTAAGAGGTATTCTTGAAACACATCCAAGCATTTGCCTCTGGGACAGTTAAGTTATTGGTCACTATAAGCAATTAATTAATCACAAGGGAGCTTGATAATTTCTATTTTGATCACTAATTTTTGTTTGTTTGTTTGCTTAGAACAACATCATAATCCCTTTTATTTCTGCTTTATTTTGGATATTTAAAATATTGTCCAGTTCCAGCATGGCGTCTTCCTTACATTATTAGTTCTTGAGAGCGGAAACTTGCACTATTTTGCCTTTATCAATATGTCACTTGAAAAACAGTCTCAAGGGCGTGCCGTGGTGGCGTAGGGGTTAGCGCGACCCAGGAGGCCTTGAGTCCTCGACGCGGCCGTCGCGGGTTAGACTCCCGGACCCGGCGACATTTGCCGCATGTCTTCCCCCCTCTCTTTCCCCTTCCTGTCAGCCTACTTTTGTATAAGGGACACTAGAGCCCACTTTTTCAGATCATGAAATCCCAAAATAAAATTAAATTAAAATTGTGTAATAAAAATTGGCTTTTTATTACACAATTTTTATTACACAAAAGTAAAAAAAAAAAAAACAGTCTCAAGAGAACATTATAATTTATCACAATAATTTCTTGGACAATTCGTCGTAGTTTTACTATGTATATTTTAACATGTGGTGCAGAACAGCAGTTTGTTCCAGTGAAAGGAGCTCTTAAATACTGCTTCAGCATGACGACATGTCAGGGGCAATTTCATGCTCCCAGCTTTCTGGAAACAGTTTGGTTAATATGCCCTTCCAGTCCTAATATGTCTGCTTGATCCTGAAGTACCTTTGAGATGAACTAGAGATAAAACTGTCCTTCTTGTCCAACATTAGTGTCTGACCTCATGAATGGGATTCTGGAAAAAAAAAGTAAAAAGTCCCATAAACATGTCTTAAACTTACAGCAAAGCCTTCTTAGAAGAGTTTGACCTGATAAAGCTTCAATTAAACCCTATTGATTATGTTTATAAAGGTATGTGAAAAAGTTTACTTTAATATTTTAGTCACTCATTTCAGGAAATGATATATAAATTCATTACATATACAGTAAGATATTTTAAGACTTTTTTTTGTACTTTTTCAGATCATGAAATCCCAAAATAAAATTAAAAACACAGATTTCTGAATTTCTGTAAACTATGTTTGTTTTCTATTAACTAAATTGTTTTGTTTTTTTGGCCTCCTTTTGTTCTTAAACATTTGTAAAAAAAAAATAAATAAAATAAAATATATATTTTTTAAAAATAGTACAGCCTGATGATGTCTAATAAAGTATCAGCTATTGTGTCTCAAGAAATGCAGTAAAGGTTTCCAAACATTTTAAACTCTTTCCTGTGACAATAGAGGTTATTTCTCCAAACATAGCAAAGGGTGACATTTTCACGCACCTTTGCCAATACTGGATCTGTTTTTATTCACATTAATGATTCCTTTTGCGTGTAAAAGTTAATTAATATTTAGGGGCCAAGATGTTTTTGAGTAAATAACCAGCAGACAGAGTTTGCATCACAACGTCTGAAAAGGTGCGCACCACCATCTTCCAGTAATTCTGGAGTTCAGGGCAGCCCCATACACAGTAAAACAATAAGTTTTTAGATTCAAAACATTTCAAACAAGCATCTGGAATGGCGAGGTGGACCGCTGTTTATGCGGCTCACACGTTAGAAAACATCTGTATAATATTAATTAATAGTTTTTGTAGCTGTACCTGTATTTTTGCAGGCAGAAGAGCAAATATTTTAGCAATGCAGCGCACATTTCCAAGAGCCGGTCGCACTGCCAGATCCCAGTTGCTTCAAGGAATGTGCAATAACTAAACGGTAGACTAGAGGTAGCACTAATTTTAGAAACAAAATGGTTCAAAACAAGAAAAGCTACTAAACAATCTAAAGCTGAGTAATCTATGGAATGCTGTGCATGTCAAGTTTGGGTTTTTTTATACCAAAAATACAATAATTTAGATTTGACACATTCAAAATTAACAATTAGATTTGTTAATTCCAGGCATTCTGCAAAGGAAAATTTATATATGTTATTTGTTTAGGAAATCAAATTAAGTAGGAACGTCTTTGGCATACAGATCAGAGTCGCACCGCTGAGAGAGTTTTGGTTTGAAAACAGCCTAAAGAGGACGACAAACAGATCTCAGTTTCTCAGCTTATTAAAAGATTGAAATCTGATGACCTTTTTATCACGCTTCCAAAATACATATGAGGATCAGTGTTGTGTGTCGGTGCATTCGTGTGTGAATGTGTTTTTGTTATTTAATATTTGCTTGTGCAAGATAGTGAAACAAGATAAGTGGAAATGCTCCAAAGCAACTAACGTACAGACCACTACAAAACAACAACAACAAAAGAAACAGGAATGAGGCGAGTAAGATTGTTTCCTCTTCTTAATTGTTTCATATCAGTCTTCAAGCGCTGCATCCGCACGGTTGCATAACGAGTTCAGAACTCTCTGGCTTCAAGGAGCAAGAAAGCGAGTTTTCTTCAATTACCTGGAGCGAGGCCACTTTCCTGTTGCACCCTCCTTCGGAGCCCCGCTGGGACTGGCAGAGCTGCTGGCGCTCGACGAGATCCGCTTTTAACTGTGTGAACATTCCTGCAGCGGCTGCTCTGCTCAATTTATTGGCTGCTTGATTAGATGTGTGTTTACTTGGAAGACTTGTTGACCCGCTGGAGAAGGGCAGGAAGATGAGTAAGAGAAAGGTTAGGGTAGGAGGGGGAAAGTGAGTCCAAGCATTGTGCTCCGCCGGGAAACGCTGGAGCTTCTGGGGGTCCAGCTTTGATGCACCGTTTGTCACAGGCAGCAGCGTGACAGACAGAGGACGCTTTCAAATGTGCAGCAGGAAATAATGAGACTGAGGATGAAGTATTTCTTCCGATTTCGCATTTTTTGTGATCATCAAACTAACTAGTAGTATTCCAGACTACGGTAATCTTAGTAAATTAAAGTAATTACCCCCTAAATTTGAGATCTGATTGTTGCCACTCTTGACTACAACACCTGCAATCAGGCGTTACTGATAACCCTTCCCTATCTAGCTCAGATTATAACAAGCAATAAGATTAGTTACCATAACTACGCCGATGATACGCAGCTCTGCACTGCAATGTCACCAGGAGACACTGAACACATTCAAGCGCTGGTTAAATGCTTAAAACAAATCAATGTGCGGATGTGCCGTAAGGTTCTTCAGCTGAACAGAAACAAAAACTCAAGTTATTATATTTTGGACCTAAAGCGGACCGACCCAGAGTCAGCGCGCAGCTTCAGTTGTTGACGATCAGGCACAAAACCTGGGTGTGGTGACCTGGATCTTGGAACCCGTACATGGAGAACCGGAACTGAGTCTTTAGGCTCCTCTAATCTGGAACAAACTTCCAGAAAACTGCAAAGCTGCTGAAACACTAAACACTAAAATCCCATTTGTTTAAGAGTTGCCTCTGACTAATGATTACTGGATTATTGCCACTGTAATGTAACATTTTGGCTTTTTATTACACAATATTCACAATTCAAATCTATTATGACTACCGTCAGCACCAACACTTTAGTAGAATTACCGACTAGAATCAAAATTGAAAAGTATACATAGATAGATTATATAGTTCCTAAATTACCTATGATATATAATTAAGATGCTTGGTGACATCAATTGACAAGAAAAAGCATCATAAAAAATTTTAATTAGACCACAAATGACAAAATCTCAAATTACAGTGGCAATCACAAAAATGTATACGAATAGTGAGTGGGATTTAATAAGTTCATCTACTCACTTTCAAGCTACATGCATTCTTATTTGTCTAAATAAGACAAATAAAACATAAATTGGAAAACTCACACAATATTCTGTCTTTCCTGCATGCACATGTATATTTATGTGTTGGATATGTTTTGTTTGTTCCTATTTTACTTACTAAGGGGTAACATATGCAATATTTTTCTTTTATATGACTCAAAATAAAGCAACAAACTAAACTAAACTGCCTCGTTGTTGAAATGTGCTACACAAATAAACTGGACCCGTCTTAATTGGCAGTAAGTCAACTTCAGGAGGGATATTGGCCAACTCTTATTTTTTTTTAGGAGAATTGTTTTCATTCACACACATTGGGGGATTTTCCAGCATAAACAAACAGCCTCCTTAAGGCCATGGCCCACAAACAAAGTCAGATTTGTTCCTCCAATTGTTCTTGAACCACTCAGATGACTTTCTGCTAGATAACAGAATTTATGGTTTTATCATTTACAGGAAGCCAGTCAAGTCCCCAGCAAAGCAGGCCCACAGAATCACACTACCACCACCATGTTTGATTGATATAAAAACATCAAAATGTGTTAGCTGTAAGCAGATGTAATAGTGCACAACTTGCACTTTGGTCTCATCGGTGAAAAAAAAAAAAAAGTTTCTGCAGACATCTCAGACAACTTTGAAAAATCACACCTGAATGTTTGCTTTGTTGAGGGTCGTCATTTCTCATACAGAAATAAAATATCAATTCAAATACGCTGATATACTCCCTTGAAATTAATTGTCTACATACACATACACTGTCACGGCCGTCTAAGTTCCAAAACCAGAATTATTCCAAGAAATGGCTGAGTACGGGTGGCAACAGGAGGTTTGTTTCTTGAACGCACTTTTGACTTTACTGTATGTAAAAGTATGTAATTAATTTTGAGCAAAAATCATACACATAAAAAATAAATAACTAGAAAATGTCTGGCTTTCTTAAACGGGGCAATGCAGCGTTCTGATGCTAAAAATTAGCATTTCTTAGCAACAGATTAAGAACAAATATTGTTATTGTTCAAAAAACATAAGATTCCATCTGCTCTTTTGAAATACTACTTCCCTTACACTACTTACTACTTAACAAGAATTGTGCAGTTACTGAATTTTGCAGAAAAGTGAAAATCTTTTTGGGGGGGCGGGGGGGGGGGTTATGTCACTGGTGGTAAATATAAAAGTAAAAATCAGATTTATACTTTGTGGCAGTCATCTCTTAACACCAAATTAATGACAAGTAATATTATTGTTTATAAAACATAAGCTCTTTTGAAATACTGCTCATCTGTTTAGACACAAGAAAATTACAGTTGGTAAATTTTGCAAAAGTAAAAATCTGATGTTTACTTCGTGGCACTTGGTTACCAGAAAACTCACTCATCTCTTAGCAACAGATTAAAAACAAATATTGTTATTGTTCAAAAACCACAAGATTTCTTCTGCTCTATTGAAATACTGCTTACCTCATATTACTCACTACTTAACAAGAATTGTGCATTACATGAATTTGGCAGAAAAGTGAAAATAATTCTTAATTTTTTTGTTGTCATCTCATTGTGCACTATGCATTGCTATGGCAGGCCAAAATAATAAAGTCAAAATTCTTCTTTAACTTTTGCAGCTTCCCCACAAATGGAAGGATGCATCCATGTAGGTTTTTCACAACTATCTACTCAAAAAGATCAATCAATCTTTTATCTCCCTTTTATTTATTTATTTAGTATGTCGGAAAATTCTCTTCAACATTTGGTCCGGAAGCAGGTAAAAACTTTTAAATAACCCCAGAAGAAGAAAAATAAGTAAATACTAATAATACCTGTATTACTTAAGTTTACATCAATTATTTTTATTCGGACTTCAAAGAAACCAACCCTAAACACACCACTGTGAACTTCTACCAAAAAAAGTGCTTAAATAGTCGAATGGACAAAATAACCATAAGGTTCTTATTTGACTTATTCCTTCAAGATCCGTTAAGTCTAATACCAAGAACGTCCTAACAATGCCACTGAAGGATACTTTATTACTATATAGACATTTCTGGCCTGATGGGGGAAAAAAACAACTTTACTATTTTTCCTCTGCATGTACTCAACTTCCAAGAATACCGTAGTACATATCAATCTGCACAAGGAGCTTTGTTTAAGTTTTATTTCTAGTAGCCGTTCTGCAGGCCTACTGTGCGCCTTTACCTGCGTGATGGTGTGCTTTTTGTCAGCGTCGAAAAGACACCACGGCTGTGACATTTATTACAGCTTGTCAGCGGAAAAAAAGGCACACGGAGTTCTTTACAGTCACGCTTCGGCAGAAGCGGAGCTTGTTTCCAAGCAGCTTCATCAAAAGCGTCAGTGAAGCATCCCTCGGCGGTTTCTGTACCTGTGATTTTTGTGGCCGCACAGATAAACGATCGGCTTTGTCCGCAGATGGACGAGCCACCCGATCTTTTATCTCGCCTCGATGCTATCTGTCAAATTTGCTCCCAATCTCGTGCCAGCATCTTTCGGGTGACCTTTGACCAGATGAGTTAACACGTTTTATTGATAGCAGCTTGTTCGTTTTAAGGCCCCCCCCCCACCAGGTCAGAGGTGAACAAAACGGGTCAGGTGTCTTGCTTTTTAAGAGCCGCAAATCTCGCGTTTTATTTCCTCTGCTTGAGTTAATTTGGAGATGGGCAAAGGAGAGAAGTGTCAGTGCTGGGCTATAGGGTGAGGATGAAAAATATTCAGGTTCCAATTGGATTTGCCTACAATTTTATACAATTTCATGTCGATTGAAAGGAGAATTTTTTTTTCCCAATATGTAAGGGACAGCGAAGCTAGAAATAAAAATAAAACAATGAAGTACAAAGAACCTTCTGAAACCATTCAATTGTAGGTCCAGCAGCGTATTTAGGGTCTACATCCAGCTGGAAGATGAGTTAGCTAGTTAGCAGAGGTTTATATTTAGGGGAGTCACAGTAAAGGGGGGTTATTATAGAGGTCCACATCACTTGTCAGAATTTTATTTTGTTTCGGAAAGCAAAATTGTCGAAGAACAAACAACTGGAGCTTGGGTAAAGTTACTTATTTAATAAAGTTACTCCGCAAAGATGTTGCGTCAGAATTTTTCATTATCAAAGAAAGGCCTGGAAACGTTTTATTGCGGTATTTGATGATTCACGCTAATGGAGTCACAAAAGTGCTGTTGAGATGTATTTTTCCCTGCAAAGTAAAACGGAACCAGAGGGGATCAGAGTCTTGCATTAATCATGTGTTCGCGTCCACTCTCCGATCCGCGAGTTAGCTCAAAAGAAAAAGACGAGAGAGAAAAAAAGCGCAGCTAGTCAGACACCAGCAGGGTAATGAGCTACAGGTGCCACCATCTGGGTTTCTTTCTCCGCGCGTAGCTTTCTATTTGCTTTCTCCAACAAACTGTTTCACTTTGGTGCTCATAAATTCCCCGCTGAAAGAAGACACTGTGCGGTGCAAGTTAGTCAAAGTTGAGGAACGGTGCGATGTCACGTTGTCTTCCACTTAGAGCCAGCGGTGCTGTTAACGTTCTGCTGTCCTGGATTGATGGCAGGGAAAGTCAGAAACCGTCCATCTGCTGAGGTAAATCTCAGATTACATTGTAAAACATCAGCTGGAAAAGGAAAAAAAAATCAGAGATCACTGAAATTTACAGGAGTCTGTTTTAGAAGGTCTTTTCTCTGATCCAGCGGGTTGTTGAGAGTAAAAAACGGGTTTTCTTTACACCAAAGATCTTTGTTGCATAATTGTGTTCGCTATGTATGATTCATGTCTTCAATCAAGACATGAATGTGAAACCCAGCAAATAAATAAAAATAAAATACAAAAACTAAACTAAATAAAAATGCTTGATGAGACGTTCTAAGGGTTACATTTGAAGATTGCAAATTTTTCTACACTAAATTTCTTTGTCGCTTTATTTATGACATTATTGACACTTTTTTCCTACAAGTAATATTACACATTTTCCTGATTTGACACTGTAGTAAAGGGTTATTTCTCCATTGGTTTGGCATTTTGAGCTTAATTACATCAATAAAATCTGTAATTCTGAAAATCTAACCTGGATTATATGTTTTTGATTAAAAATAGACATTTTAAGTCGCAGTTTGCGATTAGTATTCCTCTTTACTTCGCAAAATAAAAAAAAATTAAAAACACAAGAATTTCAGTGCTAAACCAAACCTAGTACAACAACCACATCCAGCTTTAAGCCCAAAAGTGAAAAGATCTAGAGACCAATAAAACTGTGAAATGTCCCTTTTTCCACGTCTGTTCCATCTGTTTGTAACTCAAAAACACAAAATGATCCGAGGACTGGGTGCAAACTCAAGTTGTGACGTTCCAAATCAAAAATAAAGATCATCTAAACCAGGGTCGCTCAAACGTTTTGAGACCAAGATCTACTTTTTCTCTCACTAGCCGGCTGAGATCTACCTCATGACACAAAGACATAAAAATTGTAAATTAAACTCTATTGACTCACTTTATATGTGAATATACATCAGTTATAGCAGAAATAATAAAGTGATAGAAAACCTAACGCAGTTTCTTCCTCAGTGAGATTCTGACACTGGGAGGAGGTTACTGGTTTCTCAGTCAGAAGCTCAGATCTGAACTTTGGTTTGATGACGTCAATATGAGAAGCTACAGACTGATAGGAGGAACCAAAGAGCTCTGTAAAGGTAAAGGCAAATCTTCTGAAGTTGGGATATAATTAATTTAATTTCACATTATTATCGCGGTAGAAGTCATTTGTTTGTTATTTAATGAAATATATTTGTCCCATTTGATGTTTGTTGTGACGTATACTCAAACAAACGAGGTAATTAGTCCAAGTTTGTCGTTTATTGAACGTTCAGAAACTACAGCGGCTGTAATGCGCCACCGCAAAGGTAAACAAAGGTGAAATAACCCGAACAGGTGATCAATTCAAAACCACTCGTACCTTTTTACTCTCTCTCTCTCGTTAAGCACACCCGTTGCCGTGGCAACCGCCTGCGCCCCGCAAGCCCAGCAGAGATTATGTTAAAAACATAACATTCAGTCCGTTACGATATCAGGTTTCCAGGCTTGATATTTATTTTGCGATTATTAACGGTGGTTGATTAGCTAATTTAAACTCTTGCTCTGCGGGTCAATCGGTCTTTGAGTCGCCTTTTTTTTTTGTTAATGGAACCAAAAGGTGCACTGAATTGCGCAACACCTTGTTGAACATTAATTACTGAGATTATTAATTTTAACATGTTTTATTGATTTTATTATTCTTTAATGAAGCTACAAACAGTTAGGATCTTAGTGTATAGTTTGATAAGCCTGTCAGAAGAGGAGGTGCTGGTCTCAACCGGCAGCATTCAGTTTGTCACCTTACTGCCGAGATCGACTCAAAACCTTCCTGCGATCGACGTATTGAGCAGCCCTGATCTAACCGAATTTTTAAAATCCCTTCGTTGTTTCCATTTTTATCTTTTACAAAGTGAATTCAAATCTAACCTGAAGTCTCGAAACTCAAAACTTTTATGACATCAATATTTCCATTTTCAGCCTTTTAAAAAACACTACAACGTCACCCTGTAAGCCACAAAAGCTCTGCATCACCTATGACCCTTGACCTCTCAGTCCCACCTTCTTCCCTGAGCATCCTAAAGCTGGACAGGTTGGATTTAGGGGATTCCCTGGATCAACAACCTTCAGGTCCTTCCTTGTTACTCTGACAACAATCTGTGCGTGTTCTTCAGCCTTTTTCCTTTTAAAGCGACGCGCTTTAAAGTCCAGATAGTGCCGCTGCCATAAATATGTCATAAAACAAACTATTTGGCACAAAATATGTCAATTTTTTTGAGAGCTTTATGCATCGTGTTGATGATCTGGGGAGCGACTGCTGCCCACCCACAGAGGCCTTTTCATTGTCTCTTGTCTGGTGGCTGGATCTCAGCAGCGTCCCTTCCCCCAGACACCCCCATGTAAACAGCCTCCCTGCAGCCAACAGAGTCGCCCTCGCCGACAAAGTCGTTCACTTCTAAAGAATGAAAAATGTAGGTTAAAAGAGATCCCTTCGCCTTCATCGACGCTGGACAAACAGCGTTGAGTTATTGGGAGGATTATGAATAAGTTTTGGGGTATTTTTTCTTCTCCTTCTTCTTCAGTGGAAAAAGCGATATGTGGCCAAGACGGAGTCATCATCAGAGGTCCCTAAAATAGCAGAGCAGTCTGAGAATGGAGCGCGGAAAGGTGGACCGCGCCGGTTGGTGTGCTACGGTTAAGCCGCCTCTGCCCTCAAAATATTCAGTGATTCATCCCGCTGAAATCCGGACTCGTCTTTGGTGGATAAAGCCGGTCCGGGTTCTGAGAGACGCTGCGGCTTTGCGAGTCGTTGAGGCATTAACTGTTTTCTTTTAATAAACGGCCTTTTGTGAGATGTTGAATGTAAATGTTTTCACTGAGGCGTGCTGCGTGTGAGTGTGTTTACTTTGGCCGTAGTGGCTAGCATGCTACTTTTTTTTTGTTGTTGTTTACAAGTATTATTGGCTCTTCACTCCCACACTTCAGCTGCCATTTACTTATTCCTCATCCCGCTCATTGTGTTTTGTGCACATCAATAATTCGTCTGCAGGACATGTGTCCTGAACATCTGTAGGGAATACAGATGTTCAGATGTGCACCCACATTTGCTAATGACAAATTGAATCAGAGATGCAAATAGAGAGACGAACTCTGGGAGGGCTGTTTTACTCATTTATTCAGCTCAAATCTCCACAGACAGTTCTGCACGGTTCCCATGGCTGGGTTGCAGCAGATCAATGGGCGGTTCCTGCCAGCCCCCTTTATTTTATTTTGGACCAGGGGCTCATGGGAAAGTTATTTCCAGACCTTTTTCCTGTCGCCCTCAGTAAACAGAGGCAGTAGTTTGTCAACAGGTGCAATATGTGACTTGCAGAATTTTTAAAATAGCTTTGTTTTTACCCTTGAGCTTAATATAGCCATCTGTTTGTTTGGGTTTTCGTTGGTGCGTGTAGCAGCGGTTCTGAAGTTTTCTCAATGAAAAAAAAAAAATTTCACATGTAGGGATTACAGGACTTGCATCAATCTTTCAATTTCAACATTTTTTTTCCATCAACAGTATAATAGGAGTGGCGTGCTGGCTGCACGGATTCAGAACATGTGTTTAGGCTTGTTCCCTTAGACCAGAATCTTGCATCTTAGCTTAAAGGTGCAGTATTATGTGTTTTCCAAGCACATTGCGCCATTTTACAGCATAATCAAGTAACTATGTTACCTTCGGTTGGTCTACAGGATGCTGAGGTGGCGAGGGGGTTGAGCACGGGCCACATGTGGAGGCCTTAGTCCTCGATGCGGCCGTCGCAGGTTCGATTCCCGGCCTGGCGACCTTTGCCGCAGGTCTTCCCCTTCTCTCATTACCCTATTTCCTGTCAATTCACTATCAAATAAAAGCCACTAGAGCCAATAAAACCTTAAAAAAAAACATTTTTAAAAAGAAATTCTACTTCCTGATTTAGTGCCTTGAAATTGGATCTCTTTCTCTTTTTTAAAAAAAGGTTTTGTTGGCTCTAGAGGTCTTTATTTGATAGTTAATTGACAGGAAAGTGGGTAATGAGAGAAGGGCTTTCCCTTCTCTCATTACCCACTTCGCCAGGTCGCCAGGCCGGGAATCGAACCGGCGACGGCCACGTCGAGGACTAAGGCCTCCCATATATGGGCTGTGCTTAACTCCTGCACCACCACAGCACACCCCGGGTCTCTGTCTTTTTAAAAGTAACTCCTAATCTTATGGTACGTTCACACCAAGTGCATCTGATGTTTCAAGTGCGACGTGTGTGCACCTTGAATGCAGACGCTTGACATTTTGCTCTACACTGAGCGTATCGCACGTCTGGTTTACATTCAAAGTCTATGTGGAGGCGCGTGAGACGTGTCAAAATCACTCTAGCCTTTGTTTTCTGTTGCCGGCCTATTTGTTGGACGCGTCGGACTCCCTTGATGAGAATCGTGCCACACTAGGCGCGCGAAATGGGCCTACAAATAGATTTTGAATGTAAACCAGATGTGTCTGACGCGCAAAACACGTTTTGTGTGAACGCACCACTAAACTCCGCCTTCGGGAAGTTATCACAACATGGCTTCTTTATTAACCCCATAACAAAGTTTTTACCAGTGTTGCACTGAGAAGTAGCTTGAATAATGAGCTTGGCAGATTCCCAGTTCCACCAGGTGTTTGCTAATTGCTCCTGGCTAGTCTGAAGGAGCTCTACTCTTACACTATGGGTAAGCCCGTGTGTTTTTCATGAAACAACATAACATTGCTTTAAATGTAACGTATTTTATCCGGCAACCCTTTCGGCAGATAATCTAATGTCATGAATGTCTTTGGCACTTTTTAAACATTGGCGCTTCTATAGATATAGACAGTACAGAATGCAGTAGCAGTCATGATGAATGTCGCTTTGCCATTGTGCAAAATGTATTCAACGCCACTATCACACCATGTATCATCCAGGTATTTTATCAATACCTCTAAGGCCATATCAGTAAAAGATAGCATGACGTAGCGCCTTCTTCTGAAATTATGTGAAAAAAATCCCCCCACCAGTTTCTTACATAACATTTTTTAAGCCAACAAAACAATCAGAATGCCAAGCCTCCATAAAAATGTGAGCCGACGGGATAAACATATAAGGAAGATGCGGTCTGAATAAACAGCATGTTGACTTCTGCGATAAGCAGGAAATGCACTAATGCGTTTGTCTGAGAGAAACACGAGGGTGGGCTTGTCGAGCGGGGAGAAGGAACGAGTGAGGGGCTGAAGCGACGGAGAGAGAGCTGCGTCTTTGGGAGCAGGACGACCCATGTGACTCGGCCGGCCCCTCTTTGTGTTTCCCACACAGTCTGACATGACCGGAGCTATATCCACACCATCACATTCACAAGGACCACTGTCTGCGAACTTCCCTCCTGCTTATGATTCATGCCCCCGTGAACAAGGGCACCATGTTTGCTTATGCTGCTGCCGGCCGCACATGATATCCACCATGAAGGCTGCTCAAGCTGATTGGTCAGCCTCTTCTTTTATCCCCCATTCGCAGTCAAAGAGACCCCCAACCTTCTCAAATTGATGAAGACACTTTAATTCTCTTTAGGTCCTCCACACTTGGGGGGCAGAAAATTGCTTTCCATCAGACATGAATGTTAGTTTTGTTACACTGCTCTATAGATGCTCTCTATAGACTGTACTGCATATGAGACACAGTGGGAATGATCAAATAACATGGTCTTGTTATGAAAAGACCACTACTTTATTTATATCTTGTTACCATGATGTGGAAATTCAACGATCATAATGAGAGCTGCTTTCTTAACAAGCTGACGCACGTTGACGATGGCGCCGTGGTTAGCAATGCGGCTAGCTAGGACTTGGGTTTATCTTTTAAATTTGGCTTGTTTTTAAGATGTTATCAGACTGAACCCTTATTATCGTTATTAGTAGAAGTAGTAGTTTATGGTACATTCATTGACTAAAGAATGAAGCAATCAGAGTGACAAAAATGGAAACAAACTGGGTGCACTGAAAGGTCATGTGACTTTACTGCAACCATTGAGACAGGGTATTTTTATCATTTTTATCTGGGATTTGAGAAATGAATCTTTGTCTGATGAAAATGAACAGTAGAGGTGCTTTCAGGGCTATATAACTGAAGTCTAAAAGTATTGAAACCAATAGTCTAAGATAATCCCACTCTGTACATTTTGATTCCAATCAAATACTTAAAAATGCATCATAATCCACCTGCTCCTCCAAAATGAAGCAGAATAAATAAATATCACAAGCAACTGGTTGATATTGTGGAATGCAGGCCAACATGGCAGACCACGAAAATTCGACAGCATTAGCTTAAATACTGTGTTCAGAAACACAAACTGTAACCACAACTGATATAAACACAAATGATGTAAATACCCAGATCCGATAACTAGGAAGAGATTTCTTCTGCTTAGATATTTAAATGTTTAGAGTAAATGAGCCATTTAATTGCAGTAAACTACTTTGTTTTCCATGAAGATATGCAAGTTATTTATTTGAACTTTGAACTCAAAAGTGCCTAATTGTGTGAACAAGCCTTTAGGATTAAATACTTCATGTCCCTCCTGCTGCCATTCCCGTTTAGTGTCGTCACCGTGGTAATGCCAGGCTTACATGGAATCTTGGCTGCGTCGCCTCCCTCTAGTCCTGCGCTCCCCCAGGAACTCTCGAGAACAGGGACCCAGCTTGTTTCCCATCTGCAAGGAACACAAACAGATTCAGACAAAATATGTTGAGCGACGCAGCCAGAAAGGACCATCACTTAACGTCACTGCTCAACAACAACTGCTGTGACTACAGCTGGCTGTCCAGCAGGCGGGCCTGTGGTCACTATCCCAGAATTTTACAGGGGCTTTCCCTGCGATCCGGGGACCTATTTTCGTCCGCTCTCCTCTAAACGGCACACTAGCTGTCCCCGTGGGAGACCCCTTCGTCTTGGCAAAAGCCCAGAGCCATTTTAAGGTTCTTCTTCCTCCTCCTTTTCTTTTTTTATTTAAGTCTTCACTGGCTGTCGAATCTTTAACAAGATAATTGGATGAGTGCAGAATTTCTCCAGCCAAATAAACAAACAGAGCAGTAGGTTACTTGGAGCTGTTGAACGTTATATTGAGTTTAGAAGCATGATACTCGCCGACTGTGATTTGTGGGTCCCCACCCTCTTGGCCCCTTGACACATTCACTGTCTGAAGAATGAAAATATGGGATTTCCCATAGATTCTTTGTTAGCTATGTTAGCAGCCAACCAAATTTAGGAATCATAATCTTATTCACTCTAAAGTGGCTGTTTATTTTTTTTTATCTTGTTTTTTTTTAATTTTGTGCATGAACTGCCTTAATCAGGATTTTAGTCTATTCCACTATACCACTGAATTTTATGTGACCATCCAACACAAATTAGTGCAAAATTGTGAAGGGGGGGGAAAAAAAGAATACTCAGTTTTCATTTTATTTTTTTATTGTTTTTGTTACCCCATTCATGTGGTTACCCATGCATAAAATTCAATGCAAGCAAATGTCTTCACCTAATTGACAAATGAAGTCCATCTCTGAGTAATTAAATCCAGATGTTTTTGTGAAGCCTTCAGAACAGACCTGCACTGGATAAAAAGGCCCTGGCACTTTTGGCCAATGTGTCCCATCATTGTTATTTCAATGACATGAATTCAGATGACACACGAATGCTGTTTCAAAAGTTGAAATAAAGCACAGAAGGCTAAAGAGAGTAACCATGTTCAAAAATTGATATGCTCTTGCCCTACTCTGGACTCCCATCTTGGGAGAGGTGGACATAGTATCACAATTATAGCCTGGTTAAAATTGTTTTTTAAAAAAGTCTCTTCTTCTACATTTTGCTTCGTAGGCTACAGAGGGTCTGGGCACTCAGCTACTGAGAAACAATTGCTTCCTGGAGGCGTGGACTCTGTGGTTGAAATTTTAAACTTTACCCAATCTGGAACGTATATCCGTGACATATGCAATCCCCCAGTTTGACACTGTGAGGCTTACTGGAAATAGCCTGCGCTTAAAACAACCATCCTCCACTGCTAGTAGAGAAATGCCGATCCAAATGAGATGGCTGTTAATCTTAATTTAATATTTGGAAGCATGGCCGACATGGACTGAACGGCTTCGTCCACTTCCTCCGCTGCCGTTGCTAAACAACCGGCTCAAACTTGTTGTGTGATGAGCTCTGGATCTTACACTGTGACATATATCCGAATTAAAGTCTCTATATAACAATATATATATAACAATTTGTAAAAGACATCATAACACGATGTCACAGAGATCTGCAAATCTGTGAATCAGTGCCTGACCACAGGCCAGACCGCAGTTTCGCTTCCAGTCGACCCCTCCTGATATTTATTTTCTTACAACCACACACAGAGAGAAACGGACTCACAGCTAGGGAACACAATGAGGATAAGGCAGAAGGAAGAGTTGAAGTCGGAGTGAAAGTCCAAGGCAGTGGCTAAGGAGCAGAGCCAGAACGAGAAGACATGAAATCATGCAGCTCCCAGGTTCAGGAGGGATGCCAGCAGAGCTAATTGGAAGTATTTTTAGTATAGGAACAGAACGTGATTCTCCCCTCTGTCTTTGGGCCCCTAGGGGGTCTGGTGATGGGAGTGGGACACAGTATACTATGTTCCCAAGCCCAGGATCCGGGGCAGGAAACCTCCCCTGCGTTTCTTGGCGATTCCTGCCACACAGTGAGTGTGTCTGGAATTGGCGTTCCTTGGAACCACAAGCCACCCCCATGGTCCCCAGACCTAGACACCACAGCCTGTCTCCTCTTCGCTATTGAGCAGCTGACCTTTGCTGATAGTAAGAGAAATAAATACAGATGAACCCAAGAGCAAGACAGGAAAACAAAGAAAGTTCAATGGGAGAATTTACTGAGTAATAACTACTTGTTGTTGGCTAAGCTAATGTGGTATGACGAGTCAAGGGCAGCATTATTATTATTGCATTGCCTTAAAGGAAAAGAAAGACAGTGACTGGGAAACCACAAACTTCAACGTAGACCAATACAAATCCATGCATTGTCAAGTGTAATGAAAATTTGACTATGTGTCTCCAATCCAAAAAGTGGAGCATCCACATCAATTTATGCTCTTCTAATCTGATATCCATAAATAAAATTCAGTACAAGAACAAGCACAGCAGGACACTTTAAGGGGAAGGTCTTATCTCAGAGCTACATTCAACCTATGACTCCTAAATTGAAGAATATGGCAAACCTACCAATACATGTCCATCCAACTAATTTGACAAACAAGAGGCCCCTGAAGGAGTCTTAGATGTCCACAGTTCAGACGGAAGAATCATATTTAGGAGACAACAGCAAATGAACATTTAGATTTGGTCTTTATGAAAGCATGACAAGAGGGTGGTCTGTTCAAATAAGGTCAAAAATTGACCTTTTTGGTCTACATGCCAAACCATTTGTGTTGCAGAACAATAGCAATCGCATCAGATGTGTTTGAATGGTCCAGTGAAAAAATCCAAATTGCAAGGGTGTGAATACTTCAAGAAAACATTGTATTACCTTTGAAAATAACATTTTAAACTAAACATATGTTACATTATGTCCACATTTCTGTTTCCAAAATTGTTTTTTTTATTGGTCTGATGTAATATTCTAATTCTAAATGTCATGTTTTCATTAACTGTAGGAGGAAAATCATCACAATCATTACAAAGGGTTTCAAACATCAGTCTGCGTAATTAATCTGTATAATGTGTTTCCCTTAGTGATAAAGTTCCTGAAAAAAATGGGCTCATCAGCAATCGCCTAATTTATTGAATGGGGTCTGTGTTGTCTCTTAAAAAATAATAACGGGATTGATGTGATTTCTGCTCATACTGAGAATATTATGGACGGATTCGTCAGCTGAACAGGAGTCATTCAGTGTACAGCATTGACAAAGATGGAAAGTGTTTTTACTTTCCTAGGCTGACAGCAGCAGCTTCAAAGCTAAATCACCATCAGACTGTAGGCGAGAGTCGGCCCAGTTGGACATCAACTCAGCTCTCAAATAACTACGTCATGACTGTAACTCAGCAGAGGCAGCGTGTTGTAAGAAAGCCCAGATAAAACATGCACCACGCTGCTTTTGATCCAATCTTCTTCGGAGAGTTATTACTTATGTACAGAGGGAAAAGAGGTCAGATTGACAGTCTACAATAAGCCTGGAAAATTGAGAAACAACCCAAAAAGAGACAGCAGAAAGCAGAGGTCTAGCTAAAAGACTCAAGAGAATCTTTGAGGGGCAAAGAAGAGATTAAAGCGGACAGCTCTGGACAGCGCCGCAGAGCGTGTGCGCTGTAATTGAATTTCATGCTCGCTGCCTTCTTCTGAAGTCGTGTAGCAAAGCGATCATTTGAGAAGAAAGTTATTAGTGAAGCCCTCGGCTGTAAGCTGGGCACCGTGTCGTAGGAAGTGTGGGATTATGGAGGCAGCAGGGTTCGGGTGTGCTTTGTCAAAACACAAATGTCGCGCGATCGTTTTTCAATAACGGGACAGAAACTCTGTTAAATCCCTGAGAAAAATAAACATGCACACACAATGAACTGTATACAGTCGAGACAGACGGTCACAGATTTAGTCGAAGCAATACTAACTTAGTTTCCACCGAAATATAACAAAGTACTGTATCAAACTTTATTGCATTGCTAATTTTTTAGGTATACTATAAAGGTGCATTCGCACCAGCTCTGTTTAATCTGGTACGTTTGCCTAGAAAGTCCAGTTTGTTTGGTTAAGAGTGAATGTACAATTGGCCTGATGTGGACCAAAAGAAGCAAACTCGAAATTTTCCACCTACAAACCTTGGTCTTGGTTCGGTTGAAGCGAACTCTGGCGTGGTTCGAATAGGTATGTGGATGCAAGTGGACCAAAAGCAGGAAGCAGACTATAGCGTAGGGCATTCTGGGAAATTATAACCAAAGCAAAGGCGCAAGTCTGGTGATTGTGGGAGAAAAGGCTCATGGTCTTTTGCCAAAGACGAAAGAGAAATCCTACAACCGCTAAAAATCCTTATTCTGTTTTTTTAGACTCTGGTCTACAAAGTGCTGTAGACCAGTGTTGGACATTTACTGTTGAACACAAAAAACAGGACATAATTAGTGGTATCTATCCATCTCTCTATCAATCTATCTATCTATCTGAACTGACCTATGCACACATCAACATTTTCTTGCAGAAATTTGATGTGTTCTGATAAGAAGCAAGCAATTTGTGAACAAAGCATAATAAATCAAGCCTCTTGTTTGTGATGGTTTATTTTTTGCTATAAAATTACACGATTCTCATGAGGCAAAGAGAAAGAGAAAACAAACATTTAAACAGCACATTAATCAAAGACAGAACAGTTTCTTTTTACTTCCAATGTCCCAGAACCTACAGCAGATCAAGCTGCTCCATGACAGATTACATAAAATAATGTTAATAAAGAAGGAGCACACCTTCTAATTCAATGGGTTTTCTTTATTTTCATGACTATTTATGAGGCAAGAAATCCCACTTATTAACCTAACAGGGCAGGTTGACCTATGAAGTGAAAACCATTTCAGGTGACGACCTCTTGAAGCTCATCAAGAAAATGCAGAGTGTGTGCAAAGCAGTAATCACAGCAAAATGTTGCTACTTTGAAGAAACTAGAATATAAGGGGTATTTTCAGTTGTTTTACCCTTTTTAGTTTAGTGCATATTTCCACATGTGTTATTTATAGTTTTGATGCCTTCAGTGTTAATCTACAATGTCAATAGTCATGAAAATAAAGGAAACTCATTGAATTAAAAGGTGTGTCCAAACTTTTGGTCTGTACTATATATATATATATATATATATATATATAATTATTAACAAATACCAACAAAAGCAATTGCAAAATGGCAAAGTTACAGGTTTATAATAATAAAAAATATATATATAAAAACAATAAAGACGAGAACAAACAGACTAAGAAATAGTTCCTACTGTTGTTGCTCTGAACAAATTCATCCAAACTCCAATCATCTTTTTTTTTTCCTTTAACATTTTGGTCATTTCTGTTTATATTTATTGAAATATATTTATTTATTTGCACTGCCTTTGAGAGATGTTTTAAATTCCGTTGAGCTTTCTTTTAAAATGACAATAAAGCTATTCTGATTTTGATCGTTCGTGCAGAGCCCAGAAAATGACATTTTCATTACCAGTGGACAACTAGTCACAACTTGCATGGGATGAATTAACCCTGTAGTCGAGTCCTTTTAGTTCATTTAGTTTCTCTTTTACAAAAATGAAGCAATCAGAAAAAAAAATATGCATAAAGTATCATATTAATTGTAACATTACTCGTACCACTGTTTGAGAACCTTAGCACTATAACATTTAAGCAGAAGAGTGTGGTACACTGCAGGAATTTATTTTCCTGCTTCTTTAAAAGGCAGATTTTTTCACTTCAGTAATCAGAGATTTCATCCCTAATCCGCTGACTTAGTCCAGCTCCTCCTGCACTTTGATGCTTACTTACATTTCAGGTACTCACGGCTGTGAATAAAAACCTGCGGGTCACACTCATTTCTAATTAGCGGCCAATTAGAAAGCTGAGGTTTCAGCGTGAAGTGCCAGTGTTTGTTTCCCACTGGGGAGAGCGCGGCACAGAGCTGACCCTGTGACAGTCTCCATGGTTATGAAGCGGATCGCTGCTTACCGACCCTGTGAACACACACGGCCTTCACATGACACACACACACACACACACACACACACACACACACACACACACACAAAAAGTCCTTAATGTAGCATAATATGCCCACTGGCTTCAAGAAGGAATCCAACTGAAAAACGTAGATTCAACAGAATTTTATGATGTTTTTCTGTCCATAATTTGATTATTTCACATGGAAGCTGAATCAGACTACCACATATTGTCACTATCAGTTAAGTACTTTTTCTTTTCAGCGACTTGTACCAATTTGTATCTGCAGCTTTACACACGATTTCAAGCTACATCATGGGACCTAATGCCACATTGTCATCCAAAATGAAATTGTTAAAAATAAAAAAAAAAATCAAATATATAGTCATGAACAAAGTGAAATATGTTAAGCCTTTATTTCTTATATACGGAAAACCTCAAATTCAGTGTTGGTGAAATTTTGAGGAGAAAAAAAAATTTACACGGCCATACTCAGGCATAGTCATAGACAGTTCAGTTAAAGGAAAATGTGTGCGAGATAAAGGTGTTCCAACAACAAGGTACCAAAAGCTGGTTCTGAATGGCCAGAAAACTCGTCTGACTTGAATCTGACAGAGAAACTATGGCGTGTTGTCAAGAGGAAGATGACGCTCCAGACCCAAAAATCAAAGCAACCTTTAGCCCTGAGCAGAGCCACAGGTTGATCATCTCTTTGCCACACCACATTGTTGTAGCAGATCACGCATAAAGAGCCCCAACAAGAAACAATTTACTACCTAGGGTTATAATTAATAAAAAAACAGACTGTTTTGTTTTATTTCCTAAAAGAGAATTGCTGTCTACTTTTACACTTTCAGACCATAAAAAGCAAATTTTTTTTCTGAACTACCGGCTTCATTTTTTGAAGTGTAAGATGGTAATTTATCATTTGCAGTGAAGGAGCTTTGGTCTCTTTTTAAAACATTTATTTTCCTCTCGAACAGGAAAATTACCTTCTCTCAACCTAAATATCATCACCACATTTCATCACTACTCCCTTCCTTTCTTCTCTCTTGTCTCCCTCCCCTTTCAAAGCGAGACTCCTGCCACCTCAACCTCAGAGGCTTCATCTGGGCCTCAAAAACTGCTGGCATTTACTTTGCTTGTCTTGGAAAAATAACATGAATCACCCTAAAGAAAAGAAATGTGAAAGCGATAAGGCGTTACAGTAGACGCGTCCGAATATGCTTTCTATACCGTAAGATTTTGTAGGACAAGGAATGCTGTTGCAGATTTCTTCCGTTGTTGCTTTTTTGTGACGAATGTTTGAAATAACCCGAGTAGATATAAAATGTGGCAAATTGCCTCCTCAACCAAATTTGTGTCACCGTTGGTAGTCTTTAATGGTGGAAGACCATTTTATTTAAGATCTTGCCACAAAATCTTAATCAGATTTTCCCAAAAATATTTTTTGTTGGATTAATTTGGATCAATTTTCTTCTGCATAACCCGGCTTAGCATCACAAACTGATTAGTGGGCATTCTCCAATCAGATAGTAAAGTTTTTCTGGAGTGGCCAGCAGAGTGAAAGCAAGCAGATTTGCAAATCTTTCAAACTTGTCAATTAGACAAAACATAACCACCATATTAGTCCACTCACATCTCCACTCATTGCACAAGTGTATCGTTTCTACTCTGTCCAAAGCACTTTTATTTATAACGTTTATAACATACAGCAGGCTTCAATTTAGATGACATCATGTATTCAAAATTTATTTTGCACTTATCTGCAGCAGATTTCTCTAAACACTCAAAATGCTGAATTGTTCATCGGCATGAATAAATATAACAAAGAAAATCAGAGAGTTTGAACATTTTCTTGGATCTGTGAGCACATGCAGTAAACACTAAATGGCCAATGATTTAGAAACACTCAAACGCCTCATCTTTAACCTAAGACATTGGCTGTATTCGGTGTGCTTTTATGAAACTGTGAAAGTAAGCAGGCCGCATTGATCTGAAGCCTCGTGGGGAAAAAAAGAAGCTTTTGGCTGTCTGTTTTTAGTGTTTTAAAGACAAAGCGACATTTATTAAACAAGAGCTGCATCTTGCAAGTATCTGCAGCGCTCTCTGTGTCTGAAGAGGCCGGCACAAGCTCAGATCTCAAGACGTGCTGCTCGCTGGAAACAAACACACCCATCAATTCTTTACCTTCTGCAGATATACAGATATTCATAGCCTCCTGGAAAAATGGACACTTGGCAGAAAAAAAGGAAAAAATTCCACACATGGACCTCGTCTTGAAGTCGTGTCAGAGCGAGACGCACCTGCAGCATGTCACGTTCTGATGTTTGGGTGGAGGGAGGTGCTGCTGTGTGTCTCCAGTCTTCTACCGATTTGTCGATGAGAAGCTCTGTCATGTAATGCCGTGTTTTAGAAAAGCTGAGGATGTCGCTGTAGAGGATGGATGGAGGGTTTTGTAGTCCTTTGGTTGGCCAGCGCAAAGGCTGAGCAGAATACTGTCAATTGTGACTTAAGCTTGTAAACAGAGGCAGGGATCTTGGATGTTTTACACTCAAGAAATGCTTCTTAATAGTGTCGAGGAATGTTTCTGGTGTTGTCAAAGGTCCACCCCAGTGTTGGTTTCCACAAATTTCCCATTTGGCCCTTAATGAACTCATCATCATCATGATCATCATCATCAAACCTTACATTGTCCTGGCTAATCTGGTGATTCTGCTAATTCACCAGCCAACCTCCAGCCTGGGCCCTCCGTGAATTTATCTTGCAGAATCCCTCTGAGGATTTGTACACAATATTAGCGGGGGTTTTTTTGTTTTGTTTTTTACTTCTTACCATTCAGGGTAAGTTGAAGTACTACCCTTTCATAGGAGAAGAATAACCTTTAGCACGATTCTACCACCACCATTTTTAGTTTTCTTTTTAGTGTTAGTTCTTTGCCAGATGTAGTGTTTTTACATGAAGGCCAAAAAAAGTTCCACTTTGTTCTCATCTGACCAAAATATCCGCCTCCACACGTTTGTTGCGTAATCTTCAAAGATTCACACACAACATCATTCCATCTTGTGCAAAACCTCTACAGACACACTTCACTCACTTCAGGATGCTGGATGCTTGAAAATGAAAGTGGCACTTATGTCATCATTGAGTTGTGATTTAACAATTATCTGACCACTTTGGGCCCTGGGACAATTGTTATGTTATCCCCAAATGGTGAGGTGACCTTTCATTACAAATAAAAGACTTTGACATCACAGAAAAGTGTTGCATAGTCAAAATGTGGCAACACACAGAATTCTCACTCAATTCATTCTCACCCAATGAGGTTTTTGCTAGAATTGCCATGTAGGAACAAAAGCCTTCGAAATCTTTTCTTCACTGAATCTACAGAAAACCCCTGAGCATCGTTTTTCCACTTGCTCTTTTCAGAGCTTGTTCCACTAGATACTTTTAATACAGTCACACTTGCATGTAGTTTGCACAATAAAACGAGAAATGGGGTAGCACTTCTAGCACTAGAGCTACGTTATTTTCAGCTGAAAAATCAGCAGTTTTAAAGAATGAGGAGTAATCTCTTCCATACTGAGGTCTATGCATGTAAAAGAATGAAAAACTTTAACAATACGTGGCTTCTCTCCAAGTACTCTGGCTTCCCCCTGCAGTGCAAAAACATGGCTTTTAGGTTAATTGATTACTCTAAACTGCTCTCTTGGGCATTAATGTGTGTCTCTGCATGATTGATTGTTCTGTGTTGCCCTGTAATGATCCAGGGTGTGCCACACCTCACATCCAATAACCGCTGGAAACGGGCAACATCGCCCCTGCAAGGATAGGTGGTATAGACAACAATATGGGAGAACCCCCATTTTGATCAACCACGAATCACGTTTACTTTGCTATTATGGACCATGGTTCTATTCTGTACAACCCCAATGAGGTTTGTGGTTGTACAGTGGCAGAAAAAAAGCGAAAAGTTCAAGGGGTCCATGAACACATTATATGCAGGGCGCCGTAGCATTAGCAAGCCTCTCTCAAATCTCAAACATTATTAAAAATCACAGTCACAGTGTTGCTGTTGTGGGTTTAAGTCGAGGTCAGCCATCTGAGAGCGGAGCAACCCCAACATGAATGTTATGACTACAGGACTGTCTTCGCTGGGACGTCAGAGAGCAGTGTGGTAATAGCAGGGGGAGCTTCCATGAAGTTGCCAAGTCTGATTCCTGAGCTCACAACGGTGCTGGGTCCTAATTTGAGGCGATCTGCGCAGGCAGTAAGTGTGCCTGCTGCCACTCGCGATTACTATCACCCTGATGATGGCGCGTTGTGCAACAGCTTGGTTTGCTTGCTGGAGTCAAAGCATTTCAGAGGAGTACCAAAAGAAACACGCCTTTCATTTTGATGAAAAGATTGGATGAAAGCAGAAGCGGTCAGGGTGACAATTCATATTTGTAATGGATATCAGCAGTCATCATGAAAGAGAGGATCCCTCCTTCTCATAACCCCCCTGCTGTCATGCTTGGTATGCGCATTTAGTGGAGCGTCTGCTAAAGACTATGGCTGAAATAAAGCAGATGTTTACATTATGTCTGGGATTTCAAGGTTTTTCATTCCTTTCCATACATAAAGGCCGCATCTGAGCTCAACATGGAAGAGGTCACCGCACGTTCCTCCAAAACGCACCTTTTTCCAACAAAAAAAATTAGAATCAGAAGGAAAAAAAAAGGCTCCAGTAGTAAAAACGGTTGCACATTTCATTTTATTTTTATGAAAAATGTTATTCAAATCAATGTTTTCTCGTGGATAAGATTGATGCAGTGAGATTTCCATGTCTCTCCTGCTGCCAGCATTACCCGGACTACTGTTTGATTGCTAAGCACAAAACACGGTGTAAATTTTACTCCACAGGAATGCTGACATCATGGAGGCGTGTTATTATTAGCAATATCTGCTGCAAGTTACAATAACAGATCAATGATGTTCTACCTTGTCTTCCCATCTCTCACAGTTGGAGCGTTTCTTCGTCACACGTTTCTAGTGTTCGAGCAACGGGAGCAGACACACGCTAAAGAAAAACAAGAGTCCGGAGAAGAATGTTCTAGGCGCTGCTGTTGGATTATAATGTAAGTTGTTTGACATATATAACGCTGAGCTTTTTAGTCATTCTGTTTTACAGTTGCAGTTGTTTCAGTTACAATAACAAAACAGATAGCATAGATAAACCAGGGAGTAGCTTTAATATAACATTTACAATAAAGCTGGGACCAGGCGTGGATCTGTTTCCAATGTCAAAGTGCTTTTATAATCTCATACCTTAAACTTCCTCACATTTTGTCGCATTAAAACAACATTTTAAATGTATTGTATTCTGATTTTGTGTGTGTTAGGTGTGGGGATGCTTTCCTTTGGCAGGACAAAGTGAGACATTTTTGTAAAAGTGTAAAAAAAAAAAAGGGGGGGAGCATTGTACATATTTACACGTTTTGTTTTGATGCTAAAAATTTACTTTGGATACATTGGATTTCCACGGGTCATCTTCGAGAAGCTCCTGCAACCTGATCGCAGTCCATCTGTAATAAATTTAGTTGATTAAACGTGATTTTCAATGGAACACTGTTGTATACACAAGGTTTCACTGTTGGCAGTACATGTCAAACTAAGCAATCAAGTCAGAGTATTTGTTTGTGGAAAGCCCAAGATTATGTAAAATGAAAAATCTGGGGAAACATAGAAAAACTGGTTTTAGCTGCACTAAATGGCCTGTAAAAGCAATGTTGTCTCTAATAATTGGAAATGGAACAATGACCAGAGCCCTCCCTATTTCTGCCTTCACGACTAAAGTAAAGGTCAGGAAGGAAAGGTCAGAGAGGCAACCAAGAACCCAATGGTCACTAAGAAGGAGCTTTAGTACTTCACTGGTGGGAATTAAAAAATTGTCTCAAAGATCAAATATTGCTAAGGCTCTCCACCAATCAGACCTTTGTTTTATAATATAAAGATTGCAGCCAGTTTCAATACTGCAAAAACCCAGGTTAGCAATCGCCAGACAAGGAGAAGCAAGATTCTCTGGTCAGATGAAACAGCAAAAGTTTTTGCCCTGAATTTCAATCAATAGGCACCGGTCATGACCTGGCTTAACACCGTCCCTACGATTCAGGTGTGTTGGAGCTGGGATGCTTCCAAAAGCTGTCGGTCAGTGGCACTTGAGGATTGGAGTTGCAGACCTCTGTTTTAGAATTTGAGGCGATAGCAACCGAACGTGGCGATATTCTTTCAGAAAATGTAGCTCATAGTGCTTTAGAACTCCAAACTAAGATGACGCTTCATCTTCCAGTATGACAACGATCCAGAGAGTGACTGACTCACTCAGCTTGAGACTGTCTGAAGAGAAAAGTAAGAAACACACAAAAAACAGTGGGACCAAGTTTTTAGAGTCATACCCCTTTGAGACTGTGACTAAGGGTCCTTCAACAAAATATTAAGCTATGGGTGCTAAGACCTTTATATGTTTACAAAATCCCTTTTGTAGGTCTCGCACATAACCAAACGCGGGGGTATAAACACTTACTGGTGATACTGTAGCTCATCATTTTGTGCAGCTATACAATAAAAACGTGTTCAGCATAATATTTCACTTTAAATTAAGTAACTGTCTGAAAAGGAGAGCCTGAGGTAGCACTGCTGCACTGGATTGCCATTCACGCACACAGTGTCTTTTTTCAGCAGATGTATTGGAAATTGTGCGCTTCTCCAACTTGCATCGCTCCAAAGGGTGACACACAACAGAACAAAAGTGCAGTAAACACACAGTAGCCTCTGAGCTTGCGGACTGACAAACAGAGCCGATATTAATTGTCAACAGAAGTTTGCTGCGACGGGACAGTTGAAGGAAGCCGGGGAATGCGTGGAAATGCATGAATGGAAAGTGGCAGAGTGGATTCCGGGGAGGTCTGTGGCTGCTTTGCCACTGATGGGTATGGTGCGTTAAGTCTTGTCACACAAAGCGCAGCAGAAGTACACTCACTGTAAACTTTCCGGGAGTTTTTTTAAACACAAAGAGTGCCAGCCTACCCGACCAGAGCCGGGGCCAGGAGGCATAGACAAGACGTCCCTGTCCGCACACATTCCTGGGGCCGCGGCCACAATGGATGACATTATATGGTACCTTTGTATTTATATTACCTTATGTATTTAGATTACATGGCCTCTTTGTATTGAGCAAGATAAACACACAAGTCATCATTCTTGTTGCCAGCAAGGAGTCTGTCCTGATGCACAAAGGCTGCTGGGCCAAAGCGCTGTGATGTCAGAGGGGTTAGTGCAGGACAGGTAAAGTAGTAACAGACTTATCAGTTTTCAGCCATTCACTCACTAACAATCTATGCTGCTCTTCCTTCAGCGCTGTAAACAAATAGTGATGCAGATAAAGACTACGTACATTTCTGCTCAGTGTTTATATGCAGAGTAGTTAACAAAAGTGGCTTTTTTAGACTTGAGAGCTACTTCAGAAACTAATTATTATTAATCACATACATACACCAATGCTGTCAAACATATGAATACAACTATTGTAAAAAAAAAAACAAAAAAAAAAACTTTTATTTAACTGTTTGGAATTAAATCTCTCTCTCTCTCTCTACCTCAAGCATTAAGTTACTTCATGTCTTAGTAAATAAAATAAAATCTACGAATAAAATCATCTCCCATTATTATAACATTTACCTAAAGAAGAATTTTAATAATCCTAACCTAAAACCAGAAAACTTTTTTGTCTGAATTCTAAAATGGTGAAAATGAAAAAGTGATCTGTCATTTTATACAACTGATATTAATATCTAATCTCTAATCTCAGCTACAGGAACAACAAGTTTTCATTCATAAACCTTATGTTTAGTAACCTCACTGGATAGATACGGAACAACAGATTTAACAAGTCATGTAAATATAAAATGATCACTAATTTAGTCTAAATTAGTTTCTTTAAAGTTTCTTTATTCTATAGCTGAAGTTTGACAACCGTTTATTTACAGATTACCCGTATTAATCGATACAGAGCTTTCAAAATGTTAGACTTCCAAAACTACACATTTTACCATCATACCATTTCTGCGGGTTACAGTTTTTCTAATAAGATGACGTTAAATAATAAAGAGGGGTTATCCAGCAGACAAGGTTTATCCAAGGCATTGCTTTATCACTTTATCTCAGACACACTGCTTCAGTTTTGGAATAACCATTGCTAGTCTTAATCCTGTTAAGACTATTGCAGTTCGTTAAGTTTTACAGAGGGGACTGAAACTACTTCACATAAGCTTTACCAATGAGGAAATATTCTTCTTATCTGTTATACATTCAAATGGGGTCTTATGTAACATTTGGATCCAGATGGAGCAATCAAATCAAAAATCTTTCACATTTGCATAGCTGCACTGTATAAGCTGTTAAATGAAATTCTTTTGGACTGCAGCTCAACAGCCACTCATGTGTAAGCACTAAAATGTATTTTCTTCCAAAGCTAAGAAAAGTCATGAGTAAAATAAAAGTTTCCATAACTGTCAGTGATGTGAAATACTATGTACACCTTTGCTGCTTCAGTGGGATTTAAAAAGGAAGATAGCAGTGCCTGTGGGTTTTGCAAATCCCCCAATAGCTGATTAACCCATCATCATCAGTAGTGACCACTTCTATGCTAAAAAGATTAATCTGGTGTATTTCCACAAATTCCCTTGGAAATAAGACTATCAATGACCTGAAATAGGTAAATGTTGATACCTCTCAAACTGAAAAAAGTTATAAGACCATTTCCAAAGAAATGAAGTCCATCATTCATCAGAGAAAAAGATTATTCATGGTTAGAACAGTTCCCAATGGGAGACAGTGGCCAAATCATCCCAGTACTGATGTCCCAACCCATTCCCACTAAGGTCAGATAATGCATTGTTCCAACAAAACTCAAGAATTGCTGCAACAGTCTAAACACTGAAAGAGTACTGACTCTAAAACAAAAAGTCTATCTCTGCCACGATACATCGGAATAAACCACAATACACATTTCAAGTACAACATCTTTCAGACAGATGAGACCAGAGGAGAGACCTTCGAACATGATGCACAATGGCAAGCAAAATCCAACACAGAGTAACGGCACCAACACCTCAAACCAACTTTCAAGCTACAGGATCTGGGCAAAATACAAGTCGACTTGAATTGAAGTAATGTTATAAAGGAGAGATGATCGTTTCCACAATGATATATTGAGGTTATTGTTTGGAAAAGATGATTCTATAAGCTACTGAATGTTGGGGTTTGCTTGATCTTCCCACAAAATGCATTGACAGTCAGAAATGTTCCTTTTTCCCTGTTATATGAGGTATTGCTCTAGTAAGACCCTAACCAATAACTGTAGAAATGTTTCATGTTTTAGGGTATGTTGGGTTTTCTTTTAATTTTCACATAAGAGTCCACTTCAGGCACAGAGCAAACAGTCATGAGCCACAGAGTCATCAAACATTGAAGACCATTATAGCCTGTTAACGATCTGAACATATCCAACCTCAAAGCAATAGAATAAACTGTGCTATTGTACTATCCTGTGAGCTAAAAGATAAACCAGCCCATTAAGCAGTGTTGACCCTCTGCAAGGCTATGTGTGCTGTCTACAAAAAAGTCCTAATATTTATTCTGAGCAGTCCAGACAGTAGACCACCATATTAACTGGACAATGAATTTTATTAATGACAAGTTCCAGTTTCTGGTTAACAATTACCTTGAATAATTGCAGTCTCGCTAAGAAACCTTCATTTTTTTTCTTGTGTTTACTTCCTCAAACCCCCCCCCCCATAGCTCTTTAAATTGGGCCTCCGTGTTCCTGTGAGTTGGATGAGTTTTAGTCCAGTTCAGGAGAAGTCATGGTCACTCGCGATTTGTGCGTCTCAGTGGTTTTCATTGTGTGGCCTTCGGTTATCTTTTATTTGTGATGAGGAATGTTACAAGAATTATATTTTATTTCCTTCATTGTTTTTGTGGTACCATAAAAAATGTGAACTCTTACTCCTTTTGGTAGTAAATCCTCTTAAGATGGGCAGCGAGATGAGACCTGATTGTTGTCAGGCTGTGGAAAATCATGCAAATTACCTCACACAGCAGCAGAGGCCCGACACAGGCCCTTTAATTTCCCAGGACGTTTGTTTAGGTGCCTGCTTAAAACTGTCATCTAGGACAATTTGGGTTCTACTCTGCAAGTTGCTAGGCTTTGGGCAACGGAGAAACCAGAAACTCAAGTAGATCTTATGTTGCCAGACGCACCACATGCTGTTGGTTCTAACAAATTTGTTGAGTTGCAAGGTCCAGAAACTTGTACCTGATGATGGATTCATAGAAAGCATGTTTTTCATAACACTATGTCCATCTGGTGAACTGAAATGCATAAGCAGATTGGCTTCTCTGGAATATCTTATTGTTTCTTGGCACGTGAAAGCAGACGAGACACGGTCTAAGCCCCTTCTGCTGCTCGCTGGTTCAGTTAATTCCTGTTGTATGTGTGCGTAAGTGGGGTTTGGGACGTCTTCCACAGTTTCCCTGTGCAAACTGTTGATGATACGCCCAAGGCATCTTTATGTGAGTAATGTGGATAAATGCTATAAGCCTAAACAGTTTGAAGAAGGGGGAATATTAGGAGCCCAGCTGTGTCGGTAACAGTTCAATTGTGCTGTGCCGAATCCTTCTCATTTACCCTTTCCCTTCCACAAGTTTGAAGGGTGTTTTGAAGTCACATTACGCAAGCTTACTGTTCATAAAAATAGACACACTGAACTTTGCAGACAGGGTCATACGTCTACCTTAAGCTCAGTCAAACTGAGTGACTGTGACCACCAAATTTCAAGTGGATTTACGTTTGGACTTTGACCAGACCATTCTAAGACATGAATGTGTGCTGATCTAAACTATTACATTGTGGATTTGTGACTGCTGTCCCCCCTCAAGTTAAAATTTTGCTCAGTCTCATGGATTTTGCACACCAACAGACATTCCTCCAGTATTTCCTTGTACTCACCTCCATCTATTTTTTCTATGTGAAGATAGAGAGAGAGTACGTGACATAAAATGCCATGACATGTTTTAGTTTAACTTTTCAAAAAAATACATAGGCTTAGAGGTTTCGTTTAGGTGTCCCAGTGGTTTGGGAGCGAGAGGCAACATCTATGAACTACTCAACAGTTATTACACCACGACTTAGTGGTAAACTGAACATGTGTCATTACAGCAAATAAAAGTACCGCGTTAACCTCAGATATTAACTAAAGTTACCAGAAAGTGAGTTGTGGACTGACGAAGTAAACAAACAGAAAACATCATGGCTTAAGAAGATGAATACATCTTCTTAAGCCACAGGTGTCAAACTCCAGTCCTCAAGGGCCGGTGTCCTGCAGTTTTTAGATGTGCCACAGGTACAAAACACTGGAATGAAATGGCTTAATTACCTCCTCCTTGTGTAGATCAGTTCTCCACAGCCTTGCTAATGACCTAATTATTCTGTTCAGGTGTGGTGCAGCAGAGGCATATCTAAAAGGTGCAGGACTGCGGCCCTGGAGAACTGGAGCTTGACACCCCTCTCTTAAGCTATCTTCAAGATTCGCTACCGTTGTTAGTATGCCAAATTGATTACTTTATATGATGCTAGCTTATATGACAGATTTAGCTTAAATTAACAAAACCACATTTCTTACCGTTGTAAACAGCAATATTTAACTAGTGTTTGGTGCTTGCAGGCGGCAGACGTGACCGACAGTAAAATCAAACCGGTACAGATGGACTGAACAAATTCGAAAGGGGAGTTCACCCTCCACAGTCTCCAAAAGTTCTGAGCCTGTGTAGACCATCTCATTATTTTGAGATACTATCTCATTATAATGAAATGTTGTTTTTTTTAACAGCGCGGGCATCCATAGCAAACAAAACAATGTCGCAAAACATAACTTATTCTTCAGGGACAAACAAAAAGAGGAAGAATAGAAAAAATCCAAGATAAAGGTATGTTTGCATGTCTCTTGGTAGAAGATGCCAAACATTTATGCTAGCGTCCTTGTATTTGTGTGAAACTGGGTTTGAGTTGATTCTCGAGTTTTCTTTTGGCTTCTTAATGTTTGATAACAAAAATTTAAACTTCTCAATGTTTGACATTGTCTAGCAAACTTTTTTTACGTCAGGCTACAATAGAAGGTTCAGTTCCAACGCTATCAATGACATCAGCAGTGATGTCATCACTCTATGATATCACAAAGGAATCTCTCTCTTGACTGTAGCTCACAGACAGCGTTTTCTCAGACCTGTTCCACAGTTCTATCGCGACAGATCACTCTTCAGAGCACTTTCGAAATTAATCGAAACGAGCAGAATATTGATTCCAGATACTACGAGCCTTTCAGAGAAGCAAGGATTTACCAGAATATAGATATGAATCAACAGCAGAATACTTGTAAACATGAAGCTTTTCCAGCTGAGCTTTCATGGATTGAAATGATGGAGCAAAACATCCAAGTCGACTACGACGCCATCCTTGTTTTTGAAGACGACAGCGAGCCGGAAGATAAATCAGCAGAGATCCAGGGGGAACCAAGTCCTTCCGGCGACTTTGAGAGTCCAAGATTATTGGAAGTCGAGCAGAAAACAACTCCTTCTGCTGACTTTGAGATCACTCCCTTAGTGGAAAATGTGGAAGAGACTAGCCAACATGTCATCAATCTCACAAAGCAGGTAGACGATCTTAAAAAAGAACTGCAGAGTAAGATTTTTGAACTCCATCAGGAAAGAGACCAAAAGATAGCATGTCAGGCTGAAGTGAAATCACAGCAGCAGGAAATTCAAAAACTGCAAAAAATGTTGGAAAGAGAACGTCATCTGCAAGTGAAACGTGAAGATGGATCAAAGGTTTCTTGCTCTTCCAAAGTAACAGCAGACAAGAGTATTCTTCAACAGCTGGATCACTTCAAGAGGGAGGCAGAAAAATATGCCTCTCGCAATAAAGGTCTGATAGAAGTAATGGTTGAAGAATACAGAGTGAGACTTAAATATGAGGAGCAGCTCAAAAGTCACACTGAGCAAGCTTCTAAAATCATAGAACAAGAGGAAACAGTAAAATCTCTGCAGGGTCAGGTTGCAGACCTGAAAGTCAAGTTGAAACTTGCTCTGGAAAACAACCATCCGAGAGTCTCCACCCAACCAGAGGTCCCCCTGCAACCAGAGGTCCCCCTGCAACTGGAGCAGTCCAAGCAAAAGCAGACCTTGAATCAACGATTCAAGGTCTGCATGGCCAAGCAGGTTATGCATGACCTGGCTCGGATTTTATGCCAACCCAAACCTAGGTTGCAAACAGAAGAGTCTATGCAAAGCCAAACCTCCAATCAAACACGGAGGTTCGAGGAAAGACAGACCTCCAATCAAACAGGGAGGTCCGAGGAAAGACCAACCTCCAATCAAACAGGGAGGTCCGAGGAAAGACGGACCTCCAATCAAACAGGGAGGTCCGAGGAAAGACGGACCTCCAATCAAACAGGGAGGTCCGAGGAAAGACGGACCTTGAATCAATCAGAGAGGTATGAGGAAAGACCGACCTCCAATCAACCGGAGAGGTCCGAGGAAAGACCGACCTCCAATCAACCGGAGAGGTATGAGGAAAGACGGACCTCCAATCAAACAGGGAGGTCCGAGGAAAGACGGACCTCCAATCAAACAGGGAGGTATGAGGAAAGACGGACCTTGAATCAACCAGAGAGGTATGAGGAAAGACCGACCTCCAATCAACCGGAGAGGTATGAGGAAAGACGGACCTCCAATCAAACAGGGAGGTATGAGGAAAGACGGACCTCCAATCAAACAGGGAGGTCTGAGGAAAGACCGACCTCCAATCAAACATGGAGGTCCGAGGAAAGATGGACCTCCAATCAAACATGGAGTTCCATGCAACAAACCTCCACTGGTTGCATGGAGGGCCTTCATGTTGGCATTGGCATGAAGGCCAATCTGTGCCCGGCTCGGCCTTTACGCCGACCCACACCCAAGTGGCACTAACCGAGGTCACTATCCAAACCCAGGTTTTGCTAACACTGGGCATCATGGAACTTCGAGGCTTTACACATATTTGGGCAATAAAAACAGACGCAGGCCTCAACGCAAATACAATTCCCGACTCCAAAATCAATGGAGAAAACACAAGATCAGTTTCAGAGTTCAAAACAGCATAAGAAACCTTAATAAAACTTTCCTATACACATGTAATATTTCTCAAAAATTAATTGATTAATTGGTCTCTCTAAAAATCTCTCTATAAATATGAAACTAAGAATCTGTGAAAATTCCTCTGACTCTGCTGCTGTCCAGAAACAACCAATCAGAACCAAAAGACTAACTTTTGGTTCTGATTGGTTTCTAATGTGTTGAATGTGTCTCAGCACATTCAACACATTAGACTACTAATGCACTGCAGCTATGCAATTGGCAGAAATACAACCTAACATCATCATTATTTATAGAATGATTTAGAAAACAAAATGCTATACAGGTTTGTCAAAACTATTTAGACCCATATTAGAACTTTGCATTGATTTCCCTTCATTTTAGTAGCTGCGATTTTGCCTAACCAATACATTTTCCCTTACCTTAACATTAACTAAAACTTAATTCACATCTTACCTCTAAACCAGGGGTGCCCAAAGTGGGTCCTCAAGGGCCAGCATTCTGCACGTTTTAGTTCTCTCCCTGTCATTATTCTTCTTAGGCCTCCTATTGAGTCATCATTGAATCCAGTTGCGTTAAACCAGAGAGAGAACTAAAACATGCAGGATGCCGGCCCTCGAGAACCCACTTTGGGCACCGCTGCTGTAAAAGTTACCCCTGACCCAAAGCAATGAGTCCATCATATTAGGACCAGGCTTTGACAGACCTCCAATCAACCAGGGGTCTCCATGCATAGCCTGGCTTGGCCTTTGCGCCAACCCATACCCAGGTTGTGAACAGAGGAGTCCAAACAAAGCCAAACCTCCAATCAAACATGGAGGTCCAAGGAAAGACAGACATCCATGCAAGGAAAGACCAACCTCCACTTGCATGGAGAGCCTTCACATTACCATTGGCACAAAGGTCAATCTACGCCTGGCTCGACCTTTATGCCGATCCACGAAGTGACCCGGGTTGCACTAGCCTGGGTCACTAACCAAACCCAGGTTTTAGTAAAGCGTAGCAGGGTCTTATAAAGTAACATTTTTGAGTCATTGACTCAAAAATTGACTTTATAAGTTGACTTTATTTGCATAAATCTTGTAGAAACTACAAGATTTATTGTAGTAATTTTTACGGTTTAACACCTAGTACAACATTTTTCAACTTGTCTAAAACGTAATTTGGATGAATTATAACTTTTGTTTGACAAAAGTCAAAGAAAAGAATTAAACAGCAGTCCTTCCAGCAGTCCTTCCTGTGGTGGCGCAGGGACAAAGCACAAACCACGTATTGAGACCTTAGTCCTTGTGGCCTCAATACGTGGCCTGGCAACATTTGCAGTATCTCTTCCCCCTCTCTCATTACCTTCTTTCTTGTCGAACTACTTTCAAATAAAGACCACCAGAGCCAACAAAACCTAAAAAAAAAACAAAAAAACAAGCAGTCCTTCATCACGCTCTATAGGGTTTACTGTCCGTAAAGAATGGAATGGAAAGAATTGGTGTTGAACTGTTTTCTTTGACTTTAGTGATTTTATGTCTTTATATAGGTTTAAACTTTACAGAATATTACATATTATCATCATTGACTACAGATAGCCCTTTTCTGAGGGGTTCATTTGCAAATCATCACACGTGTAACTGATTAAAGGACCACAAAATTCTGATTTGTGTTGTTTAGTGCGTTATAAAAACTTTATTGGGTCATACATAGATGGAGTTGAGTTTACTTTGCTTATAGTCTGATCCTAAAAGTAATTCAGATTCTGGCAGCTCCTAAAACTAAAGATAAACCTAACAAATCTTTGAAGCGTATAGTGAAATATTGGCACTCCTGGCTTCCATATGCACTTATTTCTGTTGGTTCATCCCAGCTGAGAAAAAAAGAAATACTGACAAATGCAAAACCTAAATCAAATAACCTGTATCTTTTTAACTTGCATCTTTTTAGTTTTTTACCACAAAGCCAGTTGTTGTAACGTCTCTTTTGCATGTTTCAAAACAATTGTCCTTTTGACTTTGTTCAACGCTTTTTCGGCCGTACGTCACGGCAGCTTTGTGTAAGCATCAGCCGTCACCCTCTGCTTTTAGGGGCCTTCTAGACTAAACCAAATTGGCCATAAAATAGGTAAAAGTAACAACAAAAAAAAATCTAGACTTGCTTAAGGCGGTTTCAAATGAACGTGGATCACAATAAATCCCAGAATGAGGTGAAGCTGTGAAGGTGTGGAAATCTTATCATCCCGTTCCTCTTCATGCGTCTAATGGTTCTGTTTAAGTTCTTCGGGATTCTGTCGGCGTGTTTCATCACATCTTCACCGTTGCTGTGTGATTTTTTTCCAGATATATCTGCTAAACTCTTCATTTGTACTTTGAAGTTTGCGAGGCATGACAACAGTGTTATCCTTTTATATCCCATAAAAGCGGGATGACATAAAGGCCACTGGGCTTTTCTGGATAGTTCTTCAAAAGCCGGGCTCTGTGTTTACAAGTCGGGAAAGGGCTGGACTCAGGGATGTGGAGCCTGCACTCTTTTAAATTGTTGTCTTGTCTGTCACTTGAGACCAGCTATTCCAGCACCGTTATATTTTCCATTAGAAAAAAAAAAAGGAAAAAAACTCAAGGGGTCACCAGTGTGCCGGACTGTGTTCTGCTGAAACCAGATGGGGGATTTCCTATAAACAAGTGCACAGAGAGTATTTATACAGACTGTGCCACCTGACAGCATAACACTCATGACACTCTGTTTAGCGGCCAACGTTGCCATAAGTCACTTTAAAGATTGAAGTAAATATTTTCCTGATAGTCATGTCATTGTTTATTATAGAATGGCAAAACTTTGAGATCTTGCCAGATCCTTGTTTAAAAAAAAAAATCATCATTTCATAGAAACTTGAGAGAGGGACTAGGGAATGCAAGAGGACGCACAATTATTCATACATTCTGTTACGTTGAACGTGCAAGCTGCAATAGATTTTAATGGGATTTTCTAAAACAACAGGAAGTAGTTCACTGTTTTCAACTATAAAAGGAAAATAAAAATGTAAAAGTTACTTAAAGTACATATTTGAAAAGTGTGATTTTTGTTCGGATTCAGGTGTCCGGATTCCACGAGATTTGGCTGAGCCACGTTTTGCTACAGTTACAACACGCAGAATCATAGCACAGATTCTCAGATTGTGACTTTTGGCCAGGACTTTGACTGGACCACCTGAATATAATTTGATGTAATGTGCTCCTTTTTGTCTCAGAGTATGCTTCATGCCATTTTGCTGGAAGCTGAAAAGCAGGATTTTGTTTTGCTGTTTAGTCATCCTTAAAAAAAAAACCCCATAAAACTAGAGATTTTGGTTCTTAATTAACTAAATGTACTAAAGTAGTCACCTGAATGTGCAGCTGCCTGATTTGCAAGGCATTTTAAACGAATCCAGAAACATCAAAGTGAGTAAAGACTTCATCTAAAAGTCAGAAGAGGAAAAAAATAATTTTTTTTCTGACCATGACAGGCACATTGTCTTGTTGGGGGGAAAAAAAACAAACACCATGTCACCTATTACAGCTACGGCCTCACATTCCCTCTGCTAAGTATTATCACGCCGCTGGATTAAAGCAGCATGAGATGCGAGGATGCAGCGGCCAGTGTTGGATGCTGAAATAACTGGAGATTACCACCATAATGGTGTGAAGGTGGGTTCAGTCTTGGGGAAAAGCCCCTGAGATAAAAGCATTCCAGTAAAAAGCATCGGTCAGTTAAACCTCAAGTAGTAATACATGAGTAGGCCTGTGTGATTTTTTTTTTTTGCATTATGTAACAGTACAGCCACAAAACTATATGTATTTTTCAGAGTTTTATGCAATGGACTTAAAGAGTTACTCTTAAGTGATAAGTTTGTCAAGTTTATTTGCATAGCACATTTCAGCAACAAGGCAGTTCAACCTGCTTTACATCATAAAAACCTAAGAAAGTAACCAACATTACATTTTGTCTAATGCTACCATCAAAATCATCAAGCAAATCAAATATTTCAATCAATGTTCCAGTTATTAGGAATCAAAGGCAACTCTAAACTGGTGGGGTTTGAGTCAGTCACTCAGTGTTTTGGCAGTTTTGCAGTTTTCTGGAAGTTTGTCCAGATTTGTGCTGCATAGAAGCTGAATGCTGCTTCTCCTTGTGTGTGACGTTAATTAATATAGTGTTTTTTGCCTTGTCACTCTCCTTTCAAAGCCAGACTTGTGAAGTGCAAAAGCAACAGTAGACTTGTTGACAGACACCTGATTTGACAATCAATGCTCTCCTTGCCTGGGAATTTAGTTTATGTCGACAGGCGTATCTTATGGGTGTCATGATCTTCTCATTTTCAGATAACAAACTGAATGGCTTTCTGCCCCGTCCAATTTAATAACCCCATCTGATTCGGGAAACGGGAGAAGTGACACTGTAGAACCTCACAGGGACCGGCTCACTTTTGGATAGTTCTGCATCGCGAGGACAGATGTTAGGATTTCTTGGCTCGTTCTGTTGTGGGAAGAATTTCCAGATCTGACGCTACCGTCCACTGGAAATGGAAACTGATCTGGGAGTTCATTAAGCTTTCCATTATTGTCAGTAATGTGAACTGTAGATATGAGCGAGGACAAATGAGAGGCGGCATGAAATGGCCTTTTTCTTGAGACCCAGTTGAGCATTTTCAGTTTTGTGTAACATGCAGACTGTTTTCATCAGCTGCTGCATGTTCTACACTATTTTAGATACATTCACAAAAGTTTACAATATGTAGGCCTGTCACAATAACAAATTGTGTTAGACTTTAAATTATCCCAAAAGTTATTGCAATAAATGATAATAATGTTGTCTGGAGGCCATTTTCAAGCAACATATTGGTAACGGCAGAATAATGGAAGTACACCCTCTCAACAATTAATAAACTTTAACTTCAAATGAATATTTAACATTGGAACCTTTTAATTATTCAAAATGAATAAAGAAAACAACCAAAGCAACAAATAAAATGGAGTCTCTGTAAACAAAATCGAGAGAGAAAAATGATAGATCACCCTAATGGAAATTGAGCTTTTTTTAATTAATTCATTTCACACTTATTGTGATAGGTTTATGAACATAATTGTTTCTAGTCATATTATTTCTACAACTTCTTACTTGTTTTATCTCTTTATATGGCAGCCTAACAATGTGCAGCATTTTGAATTTGTATGGAGGCCAAAACTGTCAAAATCATCTTACTAAAGCACCTTTATGGAGCTAAACTGGGGCCATAAAGTTGTTCCAAAAGAAAAGAAAAATTAAACTGAAGAAGATTTGAAACTGAAAAAAAAAAAAAAAATTCAGTTTTTCAATTTCAAATCTTTATTTTAGTTTCAATTTCTTTTTCTTATGAACAAACTTTATGGCACAAATTTAGCTCTATACACCTTGTTTCACATTTTTAACATGGGGTAAAAATTTATACTGGTCTTATTATGGCTTTATATAAACCATAACTTTCTTCTTTCTGCCTTTCATAAAGAACTTAATTTGTGGGATTTGTACTAAGGTGATGCAAAGGTGGATTGTAGTTATCGACTCCGTCACATATGGATGGGGTTGGAAGCTGTATTAATATGCAAACCACACTTTTCACATTTTTATTTTCAAAAGTGAAAACGCTGACAATATTGTGGTAATTCATGTTGGACGTGAATACTTTTTGAAGGCGCGCTAACTGTTAAAAACAACCTGCTACGACGCTCTCATTCAGATACGTAAAATCAAATGTTATTAAGCAGAAAACAAGAAGGAGTTATCATAATGAGCTCAGCTGGAGGCTTTACTTTACCACACTGATTGCAACATAAATTCACAATCTTCCTTTGGAAATCCTGGACCCACCCCAAGTTAAATATTACAGGCCTTGTACCTCTGGCTTAGTGCCAACTCAGCTGGTGGCCGCTTTCAAACGATTAACAAAAAAAAAAAAAAAACAGCTGAAAAGTGTGAGGGTAGAGGGAAAGACACAAAACGGAAAGAAAATCTACCAGATGTGACTGCTCGAGTGAATAATTTGTCAATGAAAGTGCAGGACAAACGAGGAGATCAGCTAAAGGCTAAACATGGGATTCTTCAAAACTACAAACAGACAGCCCTTGTCATTCAGTGTGAAATATAACCTTCACTAGTCGTGACATGAAACAAAAAGCTAGATTAAAGTATCCTGCTCATGAATTATGTAATGCCACTGTGAACACACAAGCCTTCTATAATAGGAAATACAGCCCGCCTCTGGGGCTTCGTAATTTAAAAGCACGTCTTGCATATTTCAACCAGTATGTAAATGTCAGAAGAGTACAATGAGATAACCTCGGTGTTTATGGCTCCAGAAATGCTTTTAATCTCATTTTGTTCTATAATTACGTGGCGGCAGAGTCCGACTGACCTTTTCGTAGTGCCTCACATCTGTGTGATGCTTGTGACGATCTCTGGGATGTCTGTAGACCAGTGGCAAGCAGACCAAATAATGGCCTCGTTTCTGTAGAAAAGTATCAAAAAAATTATATTAGCAGGGAGAATTAAAAAGCTGTATTTGAATTAGTGGTGGGACACGGCAAAAATGTTTAACCACAGGGTTCATTAATCGTATTTCAACAAAAAGCTATGTGCAAAGTGCCATTATGCTTATTCACATTTCAAGTGTTTCAGGAACTCCTGATCATCCATGTAACTTATTTTGAAAAATACCTTTTCACGACTGTAAACACTAGCATTAGCGATTGGGGATGTCTGTGCTGCTGCAACACCTTTTGCGTTAAGGTGCTATTTTAGGCTTGAATAGTTTCGATGATGTGCTAACTTTAAGTACAACTTGAACGCAACCCTCGTCTTTCCCAGCTCCCCAGTAAAACGTTTTTTTGAAACAAAAGTTAACCCTCAGTGGGCCGAGAGAAGCGTTTTTGTCGTCCATCGCTGTTGTTTGCGGATGCTGCTTGTGTGTCAAATTTACAGGCGTACCAGAAACACAGTACAAAGGTTCCTGCTCAGGCCTTTGGTATGTAACAAGATAAATAAATAAAAAATGTGGTGGCTTATGATGTTAATTCGAAGTTATTAATTAACTGAAACATCATTAGAAATAAAAAGAGGAGGCAACAAGGCTATAGATTAAAGAACCACCATGACCGACGTGCCAAAATTCATGCTCTTGACATTCCGCAAGTAAGATCTGGGAGCAATTATTTAAACTCTGCCGCGTAATAAAGATTAACATCCCCATCGTGAAGAAAATATAGAGCAGGCTGTGAACTCAAGCAGATAAGCGACTGCCTGTTCTCCCAGCCACCCCTTAATCTTTGAGTCATTAGAGACGCAGGCAGATAATGCAGAAAGCATTCAGGCCAATCGGAGAATCAACGGGAGGACAACTCTTTATAGGAATCTGCTATCAGCTCATCTTGATGGAGCTCCTAATGCCACGTGTCCACGTGTCCTGGCTCGCATTGTGTTGACTCTGAAACGCAGAGCACCATTCACAAGATAGCATCAGATTATAAACCTGACTCTTTTGAAGACAGGCTAGGTTACTTTTTCCTGTTTTTTTTCCCCCTCCCTCCTCAGATGCAAGCTTCTGCCTCTGAGTCACACAATGAAGAAACGTTTTTTTCCCCCCTCGGTCAGTCTAGTGTCACATAAAAAAGGAGATTCGCTGATAACTTGTTGTGCTCTGAGCTAATATGAAACACCAAGCTGAACTTGGGTGTCTTTGAGGCAATGTTTTCCTTCGCCTATCTCTTTGCCTATTTCAAGTCCCCTGTGGTATAAATTGTCGGAGCGGACCCTATCTGTCTCTGGGTGGGCTTTCAAAGGCGGCCCATCAGTTAAGGCTTCAGTAAAGAGGTTCCTCCTGATGCTGCGAGGAAGAGTCCCAGTCGTTTCTGGCCTTTTAACAGGCTGATTTACAGTAACTGTTGTCTGCATTCGGAGGTAAATGCATGGGTTTGTTATTTTTCGCCAGGGCCAGTGTTTATGTACAGTATGCTGTGGAACCGTTTTGTTCTTTCAGGCACACAGCATGTAATCTATGTGTCAAGATATCGTGTGAGTAGATGCAGTGCATTCAGGGACGTTTCCCCGAAAATGTGAGCCAAATCCCAGAGGACTAACCGGGACATGAGCTTCTGAGAAGCCACATCTAATAAGTCTGGTTTAAATCTCATTAAAACATTTATTTTATGCTATTTTATAGCTGATTGTAAATGTAAATGTCCCTCCATATGTGGATTGCCGTGTAAATAATGTTTGTGCTGTAGCTTCCTGTCCAACATGCAAAATAGGCCAAGAGATGAATGAAAAAGGGAAAGAGTAAAGGCTTCTTTTTACAATTAGCAACAGCTGTGTTTGTCATAAAAAGTTGCGCAAACTGAAATTACGAAAATAAATTTGCTTATTTATTTTGGAAACACCCCAAGGTCGAAAAAGATATATTTTTCAATCAAATTTTTTTTGCTCTAGGATTTTTGTTGTTGTTGTTTTTCCAAACGTACCGAGTCACATGTTCAACATTCGGATGTTACTACTTCCGAAAAGATGAAGATTACATGAAGTAGTTCTTAGGGGGGGGTTGGACGATGTGCAGAGCTCTCACAGCACCACGCCGTTTATAAAATGTTGTGTTACTTACTACAATTTCCCCCAATTTGCCGTATATTTACATGCTCTTGGATAAGAGACCGAGGTTTTCTTTGATATAAAATCTACTTTTTTCACTTTTTTGAGCTTTAGAGAAAATTATAATGCCATTTCGTCATAAAAACATACCTAGAGTGCTGCTGTGACTCATTTGTGCGCGTTTGAGGAATCCTTGAATCTCGTGTGGCGGCCATTTTGGAGCATCTCCCCCACACAACTCCACCTCGCTAGCTAGCAGGAACTAGCAAACACCTGGTGGAACTGAACGCACCTCTACTGAGCAGGTAAACGGCAGCAATGGCCGACGGAAAGAAGCCTTGTTGTGATGACGTGCCTGAGAGGGAGTGTCGGAAAGGGTAGGAGATTCTTAAAGAGACAGAGGCTAATTTTAAGACATCAGTTACGGCTATAATCCGAAGTCAGAAGACTTTTAAGTTATGTCTGATATTATATGCAACATTTTCATAACAAGTGAAGGTAAAATCTCATTGAGTGAGATTTTGTAGCGCTTAACTGTTATACAAAATCTCACCCAAACACTCACACACCAGAATCCTGACAGTATGGGGCAATTGTTGTGCCATAATTTGAGAGCACATATTTTCAGTCTGAAAGCTGGATTTCATGTCCTTTGTTCTTGTGCTTACATTTTCATTTTGAAAGCAGGACTTCAGGACTTAAAACTTGTAATGCTTGTATTCAAAATTTTTGCTCGCTTTCAAATATTAATTGTGCTTTCTTAAACCTTTCTCCTTGCGCTCGAAACTTGTCTCTGCTCAGATCAAATCTTTGCTTTCAAACCTCTCTGCTCGATTGCTAAATATTTTCTTATATTCACTTTGTAGGGGAACAGGATGGTGATGTGTTGGTAATGTTGTGGATTTTTTTTTGTTCAGGATTTTTAAAACTTTGCTCTTTTGATATTGTTTAAATAGATATTTCTTTCCCCATCACCTGAAGGGAGTAGCTCCACCTGGTTAAGAGATGCACACATATGGCTGAACGTGAGTTTTATCTAGGATCATAAACAACCAGCCACACGCCGGCCGTCTGAGCCGAGATGGGCCTCCGAAACGTGAAATGTGGAAGACATGTTGTGTTCTGTAAACACTGACTTGGCTTTATTCCAGCTTTTAGAGTAAAGGAAAGAGTTTTCACATTTACCCATTCATGTGCTTATGATGTTTTTGCGCTTATTTAAACTCCAATTGACAGTGGTTGTTTAACTGTAACCGTTAACCAAGGCCGCGGTTCAGAGTCGCTGCTACGTGGCCCCCCCGTCTGCCAAGCGTTCACTTTCACGGTATCTTTCTCTCTGCTGAAGGGAGGTGACCCAAGAAGAAATGTCATCCGCTGGGGAGTGAAGGGAGAGCCATGAACGCTGTGAAATGCTCGGAGGTCTGCAACGACGCTCCACGGGACAGACGGCATCCCGGTCTCCCACAGAGGGCCACACATGCTGGCAGAGAAGCTGGACGGCAGACAGACAGGCCAAGCCACAGACCCAGGAAACAGACAAGCGAAGGCAAAAATGGTGAGTTCAATTATATTTCATAATTTTCCAAAGTTCAAGTATTTGTGATGGATATTTTTTTTTTTTAGTTTTTCTGAGGTATGCTAACATGAAGTTAGGTAGAGTAGAAGATAACTCCACTTTGGCTAACTTGCTTCTTCAAAGGGTGTTTTCGTACATGATAGTGCGGTAGACTCGGTTCGATTGAGGAGCAAAAGTGCAACATTTGTTGCATTTTCAGTCGTTGCGTTTCGCTTTCACACTGCTCTGTGTCAGACAAGCCAAACCCTTTGAGCAAGCTGTTCACCTCCTCTCCTGTGGAGGCGTTGCACTAAGAGCAGCTGAAGGAAACAACATTAAAACCTGTGAAGAAGACATGAGCGCAACTTCCTTCTTCACAAAATGGAAACAAGAATGGAGTGGACTTTAGTGGCTGTAGGATTTCTCTTTTGTCTTCAACAATGGGCTTAACACGAGCCACTTACCGCGCTAATGCTACTTAGCCCCAACCAAAGACAAATGAGTTCAAACATATTGCTATTGCAAAATAAAATCTTATCTCAGAAAACAATGAGAGGAACCTAGGTGCTGTAAAATTACATCCAGTAGGAATACCACATGTCAAACAACTGACTATACCTTATACCTTGGTACAATATGAGGCACACTCGATGGTTGCCTGAGTCTTGTGTCACTTACTTGAAAACCTGAACTTAAACCCAAACCTGAGTTGTTTCTCACTCTTGACAAATACGTAATTACATTTTATGAGACATAGTTGAATAATCAGATAGTGTTCATATTGCACACTGAGTATACATAGGTGAACGGGTTTACAACAGTAGGATGCGTACCAAACTTAACATTGCCTAGTTAAGATGAAGCTGTTCGGTGTTGAGTTCATGTTTCTTGTAAAATCTAAATTCCTGAATGCCTTTCCTACCCAAAGCATAATGAGGTTGCCGATTTCTCAGCTTGATTCAACAACATCTGCTTGTTTACCTCTGGAAATGAATGAAAGAGTCGGAGCGCCGCAATTAGTGCAGAAAAGATTTAAGTCGCGCTCATTTTCCAAATCCCGTTTACGTACCTCGAACATTTTTTTTTTTTTTCCATTGAATCTCTCTGAAGATTAATCCACGCTGACACATCTCCTTTTCAGCATCACGGCCCAATTCAACCTGACTCAAATGCCACTCGCATGACAGCGCCGGAGGTGGAAACATTTGCGGAATCCTGTGTTTTGAATCGTTATTTTTAGCCCTGTGTATGCACACGGGCTCTCAAAATAGCTAAAACAACGGAGGGTTTCTTTACTGCAGCTGAAGCTCGACAAAGTTTTCCGTGATGTCATGTGTGGCGAGGGAGTAAGGGTAACAGAAGACGGCGATGGACATAAAGTGTAATCTCCTCAATTTTATCCAGTCGTTTTATCCAGTGGTTTGGAGGTGAGAGGGCGTAAGAGAAACAAACAAGACAAGGGGTGCGTTCAAGATTACAACATGACCGTCTCAAAACAACAGTAAATGATATAATTCTTACTGACATGGTGACCTCCTCATCATTAGTTGCAGAATGTAGCATTTTGAGCAAACCTATTGGTCATTATTCTGTTTAATGTCGTCATCTCACAGTGGTCCACCAAGTTTATAATGAAATCTCTATCTTTCAAGAGAAAAATCTAAAAATAGAAAAAGGAATTGTATTTTTTCCCTCTTCTAAAGTATAGCTGGCTTTATATTACGTTAAACATTACATTGGTGAATGGAAGCAGTTGGAAGTCTCACTTTTTTTCTTTTTTTTTTTTTTGCACATAATCACATGAGTTTTACTTGAGAATATTTACCTGAAAAATGGTGTGATAGTTGTCAAAATATTTTTAAAAATAAAATACTAACAGTTAGTATTCTGTTTGACCCGGCACTCAAACTTGAAGCTAATCCAATTTTCAGCTATATTATACATATCATACATGCATAGTTAAAAACCAGATGTTTGCATACACTATATAACAAATACAATATTTTTTGTCTGGTATTAAGAAGTTCAAAATTTTTCCTGTTTTAGCTCACATATGATTATCACCAATATTTGTATTCGTTACATTTCAGAACAAACGGGATCGTTTATTTTTTTTCAAATTAAGAGTTGTATTCACTGTAATTTCAAAGGTTTGAGGTTTCAAGGCAAGTAAACAATCAAAGTAGACGTGTTTGCTGTAGGTAGTAAGTCATACAGATATTATATGATGCTTTTTGTTGGGTTTGTGAGACACTTAAGCTTGGAGAGTTTAAATCATAATCTCGGCTTTCCCAAATTGTTTAGAGGCAAAGTATTCTTAGTGTATGTAAACTAAATTTAAAGAAAGTAATAAAACATGTCTAAAAAAGATCATCTTAGATTTTTCTGGCATTTTGCAAAATAAATTATTTTGGTAATCTTCACTGAGCTAAAACAGAAAACGT